>NC_140587.1:122375694-123023018 GCF_964204655.1 Triturus cristatus | reverse complement strand
GGCAGTGTAGGGGGTCGTGCTGGGGCTGGTGTTTCAGGGTTTAGGTCAGAACAGTGATGTTCGGGCAGTGTATTGGTAGTGTTGGGGGAGTGTTTCACGGTTTAGGGCAGAGCAGTGGTGTTCGGGCAGAGTAGGGGGTCATGCTGGGGGTGGTGTTTCAGGTTTTAGGGCAGTGCAGTGGTGTTCGGGCAGTGTAGGGGGTAGTGCGGGGGTGGTGTTTCAGGGTTTAGAGTGCAGCAGTGGTGTTCAGGCAGTGTAGGGGGTCGTGCTGGGTGGTGTTTCAGGGTTTAAGGCAGAGCAGTGGGGTTCGAACAGAGTATGGGGTTGTGCTGGGGGTGGTGTTTAGGGTTGAGGGAAGTGCAGTGGTGTTCGGGCTGTGTAGGGGGTTGTGCTGGGGTGGTGTTTCAGGGATTAGTGCAGTGCAGTGGTTTTCGGGCAGTTTAGGGGGTCTTGCTGGGGTTGGTATTTCAGGGTTTAGGGCAGTGGTGTTCGGGCAGTGTAGGGGTTTTGCTTTGGCTGCTGTTTCATGGTTTAGGGCAGTGCAGTGGTGTTCGGACAGTGTAGGGGGTCATGCTGCGGCTGGTGTTTCAGGTTTTAGGGTGGTGCAGTAGTGTTCGGGCAGTGTAGGGGGTCGTGCTGGGACTGGTGTTTCAGGGTTTATGGCAGTGCATTGGTGTTAGGGCAGTGTAAAGGGTTTTGCTGGGGGTGATGTTTCAGGGTTTAGGACAGTGCAGTGGTGTTCGGGCAGTGTAGGGTGTCTTGCTGGGGGTGGTGATTCAGGGTTTAGGGCAGTGCTGTGGTGTTCGGGCAGTGTAGGGGGTCGTGCTGGGGGCTGGTGTTTCAGGGTTTAGGGCAGTGCGGTGGTGTTCGGGCAGTGTAGGAGGTCTTGCTGGGGGTGGTGATTCAGGGTTTAGGGCAGTGCAGTGGTGTTCAGGCAGTGTAGGGCGTCATGCTGGGGGCTGGACTTTCAGGGTTTAGGGCAGTGCAGTGGTGTTTGGACAGTGTAGGAGGTCATGCTGGGGCTGGTGTTTCAGGTTTTAGGGTGGTGCAGTAGTGTTCAGGCAGTGTAGGGGGTCGTGCTGGGACTGGTGTTTCAGTGTTTATGGCAGTGCATTGGTGTTCGGGCAGTGTAGAGGGTCTTGCTGGGGGTGATGTTTCAGGGTTTAGGACAGTGCAGTGATGTTCAGGCAGTGTAGGGTGTCTTGCTGGGGGTGGTGATTCAGGGTTTAGGGCAGTGCAGTGGTGTTCGGGCAGTGTAGGGGGTCGTGCTGGGCGCTGGTGTTTCAGGGTTTAGGGCAGTGCGGTGGTGTTCGGGCAGTGTAGGAGATCTTGCTGGGGGTGGTGATTCAGGGTTTAAAGCAGTGCAGTGGTGTTCAGGCAGTGTAGGGGGTCATGCTGGGGGCTGGTGTTTCAGGTTTTAGGGTGGTGCAGTAGTGTTCGGGCAGTGTAGGGGGTCGTGCTGGGACTGGTGTTTCAGGGTTTAGGGCAGTGCAGTGGTATTCGGGCAGTGTAGGGGGTCATACTGGTGGTGGTGTTTCAAGGTTTAGGGCAGAAGTGTTCGGGCAGTGTAGGGGGTCGTGCTGGGGCTGGTGTTTTACCTTTTAGGGCAGTGCATTGGTGTTCGGGCAGTGTAAGGGGTCGTGCTGGGGCTGGTGTTTCAGGGTTTAGGTCAGAGCAGTGATGTTCGTGCAGTGTATGGGTAGTGTTGGGGGGGTGTTTCACGGTTTAGGGCAGAGCAGTGGTGTTCGGGCAGAGTAGGTGGTCATGCTGGGGGTGGTGTTTCAGGTTTTAGGGCAGTGCAGTGGTGTTCGGGCAGTGTAGGGGGTCGTGCGGGGGGTGGTGTTTCAGGGTTTAGGGCAGTGCAGTGGTGTAGGGGCAGTGTAGGGGGTCGTGCGGGGGTGGTGTTTCAGGGTTTAGGGTGCAGCAGTGGTGTTCGGGCAGTGTAGGGGGTCGTGCTGGGTGGTGTTGCAGGGTTTAAGGCAGAGCAGTGGGGTTCGGGCAGAGTATGTGGTTCTGCTGGGGCTGGTGTTTAGGGTTTAGTGAAGTGCAGTGGTGTTCGGGCTGTGTAGGGGGTCGTGCTGGGGTGGTGTTTCAGGGATTAGTGCAGTGCAGTGGTGTTCGGGCACTGTAGGGGGTGTTGCTGGGGTTGGTGTTTCAGGGTTTAGGGCAGTGGTGTTCGGGCAGTGTAGGGGTTTTGCTTTGGCTGCTGTTTCATGATTTAGGGCAGTGGTGTTCGGGCAATGTAGGGGGTCGTGCTTGGGCTGGTGTTTCAGGGTTTAGGGCAGTGCAGTGGTGTTCGGACAGTGTAGGGGGTCATGCTGGGGCTGGTGTTTCAGGTTTTAGGGCGGTACAGTAGTGTTCGGGCAGTGTAGGGGGTGGTGCTGGGACTGGTGTTTCAGGGTTTATGGCAGTGCATTGGTGTTCGGGCAGTGTAGAGGGTCTTGCTGGGGGTGATGTTTCAGGGTTTAGGGCAGTGCAGTGGTGTTCGGGCAGTGTAGGGGGTCGTACTGGGGGCTGGTGTTTCAGGGTTTAGGTCAGAGCAGTGGTGTTCGAGCAGTGTATGGGTAGGGTTGGGGGAGTGTTTCAGGGTTTAGGGCAGAGCAGTGGTGTTTGGGCAGAGTAGGGGGTCGTGCTGGGGGGGTGTTTCAGGGTTTAGGGCAGTGCAGTTGTGTACGGGCAGTGTAGGGGGTCGTGCGGGGTGGTGTTTCAGGGTTTAGGGTGCAGCAGTGGTGTTCGGGCAGTGTAGTGGGTCGTGCTGGGTGGTGTTTCAGGGTTTAAGGCAGAGCAGTGGGGTTCGGGCAGTGTATGGGGTTGTGCTGGGGGTGGTGTTTAGGGTTTAGGGAAGTGCAGTGGTGTTCGGGCTGTGTAGGGGGTCGTGCTGGGGTGGTGTTTCAGGGATTAGTGCAGTGCAGTGGTGTTCGCGCAGTGTAGGGGGTCTTGCTAGGGTTGGTATTTCAGAGTTTAGGGCAGTGGTGTTCGGGCAGTGTAGGGGGTCTTGCTGGGGTTGGTATTTCAGAGTTTAGGGCAATGGTGTTCGGGCAGTGTAGGGGTTTAGCTTTGGCTGCTGTTTCATGGTTTAGGGCAGTGCAGTGGTGTTCGGAAGGTGTAGGGGGTCATGCTGCGGCTGGTGTTTCAGGTTTTAGGGTGGTGCAGTAGTGTTCAGGCAGTGTAGGGGGTCGTGCTGGGACTGGTGTTTCAGGGTTTATGGCAGTGCATTGGTGTTAGGGCAGTGTAAAGGGTCTTGCTGGGGGTGATGTTTCAGGGTTTAGGTCAGAGCAGTGATGTTCGGGCAGTGTATGGGTAGTGTTGGGGGAGTGTTTCACGGTTTAGGGCAGAGCAGTGGTGTTCGGGCAGAGTAGGGGGTCATGCTGGGGGTGGTGTTTCAGGTTTTAGGGCAGTGCAGTGGTGTTAGGGCAGTGTCGGTGGGCGTGCGTGTGTGTTGTTTCAGGGTTTAGGGTAGTGCTGTGGTGTTCGGGCAGTGTAGTTGGTCTTGCTGTGGTGATGTTTCAGGGTTTAGGGCAGTGCAGTGGTGTTCGGGCAGTGTAGGGGGTCATGCTGGGGCTGGTGTTTCAGGGTTTAGGGCAGTGCAGTGGTGTTTGGGCAGTGTAGGGGCTCACGCTGTGGCTAGTGTTTCGGGGTGTAGGGCCGTGCAGTGTTGTTCGGGCAGTGTAGGGGGTCGTGCTCTGGCTGGTGTTTCAGGGCTTAGGGCGGTGCATTGTTGTTCGGGCAGTGTAAGGGGTCGTGCTGGGGCTGGTGTTTTAGGGTTTAGGTCAGAGCAGTAGTGGTCGGGCACTGTAGGGGGTCTTGCTGGGGTTGGTGTTTCAGGGTTTAGGGCAGTGGTGTTCGGGCAGTGTAGGGGGTCGTGCGGGGGTGGAGTTTCAGGGTTTAGGGTGCTGCAGTGGTGTTCGGGCAGTGTAGGGGGTCGTGCTGGGTGGTGTTTCAGGGTTTATGGCAGAGCAGTGGGGTTCGGGTAGAGTATGGGGTTGTGCTGGGGGTGGTGCTTAGGGTTTAGGGAAGTGCAGTGGTGTTCGGGCTGTGTAGGGGGTCGTGCTGGGGTGGTGTTTCAGGGATTAGTGCAGTGCAGTTGTGTTTGGTCAGTGTAGGGGGTCATACTGGTGGTGGTGTTTCAAGGTTTAGGGCAGTGGTGTTCGGGCAGTGTAGGGGGTCGTGCTGGGGCTGGTGTTTCAGGGTTTAGGTCAGAGCAGTGATGTTCCGGCAGTGTATGGGTAGTGTTGGGGGAGTGTTTCACGGTTTAGGGCAGAGCAGTGGTGTTCGGGCAGAGTAGGGGGTCATGCTGGGGGTGGTGTTTCAGGTTTTAGGGCAGTGCAGTGGTGTTCGGGCAGTGTAGGGGGTAGTGCGGGGGTGGTGTTTCAGGGTTTAGAGTGCAGCAGTGGTGTTCAGGCAGTGTAGGGGGTCGTGCTGGGTGGTGTTTCAGGGTTTAAGGCAGAGCAGTGGGGTTCGAACAGAGTATGGGGTTGTGCTGGGGGTGGTGTTTAGGGTTGAGGGAAGTGCAGTGGTGTTCGGGCTGTGTAGGGGGTCGTGCTGGGGTGGTGTTTCAGGGATTAGTGCAGTGCAGTGGTTTTCGGGCAGTTTAGGGGGTCTTGCTGGGGTTGGTATTTCAGGGTTTAGGGCAGTGGTGTTCGGGCAGTGTAGGGGTTTTGCTTTGGCTGCTGTTTCATGGTTTAGGGCAGTGCAGTGGTGTTCGGACAGTGTAGGGGGTCATGCTGCGGCTGGTGTTTCAGGTTTTAGGGTGGTGCAGTAGTGTTCGGGCAGTGTAGGGGGTCGTGCTGGGACTGGTGTTTCAGGGTTTATGGCAGTGCATTGGTGTTAGGGCAGTGTAAAGGGTTTTGCTGGGGGTGATGTTTCAGGGTTTAGGACAGTGCAGTGGTGTTCGGGCAGTGTAGGGTGTCTTGCTGGGGGTGGTGATTCAGGGTTTAGGGCAGTGCTGTGGTGTTCGGGCAGTGTAGGGGGTCGTGCTCGGGGCTGGTGTTTGAGGGTTTAGGGCAGTGCGGTGGTGTTCGGGCAGTGTAGGAGGTCTTGCTGGGGGTGGTGATTCAGGGTTTAGGGCAGTGCAGTGGTGTTCAGGCAGTGTAGGGCGTCATGCTGGGGGCTGGACTTTCAGGGTTTAGGGCAGTGCAGTGGTGTTTGGACAGTGTAGGAGGTCATGCTGGGGCTGGTGTTTCAGGTTTTAGGGTGGTGCAGTAGTGTTCAGGCAGTGTAGGGGGTCGTGCTGGGACTGGTGTTTCAGGGTTTATGGCAGTGCATTGGTGTTCGGGCAGTGTAGAGGGTCTTGCTGGGGGTGATGTTTCAGGGTTTAGGACAGTGCAGTGATGTTCAGGCAGTGTAGGGTGTCTTGCTGGGGGTGGTGATTCAGGGTTTAGGGCAGTGCAGTGGTGTTCGGGCAGTGTAGGGGGTCGTGCTGGGCGCTGGTGTTTCAGGGTTTAGGGCAGTGCGGTGGTGTTCGGGCAGTGTAGGAGATCTTGCTGGGGGTGGTGATTCAGGGTTTAAAGCAGTGCAGTGGTGTTCAGGCAGTGTAAGGGGTCATGCTGGGGGCTGGTGTTTCAGGTTTTAGGGTGGTGCAGTAGTGTTCGGGCAGTGTAGGGGGTCGTGCTGGGACTGGTGTTTCAGGGTTTAGGGCAGTGCAGTGGTATTCGGGCAGTGTAGGGGGTCATACTGGTGGTGGTGTTTCAAGGTTTAGGGCAGAAGTGTTCGGGCAGTGTAGGGGGTCGTGCTGGGGCTGGTGTTTTACCTTTTAGGGCAGTGCATTGGTGTTCGGGCAGTGTAAGGGGTCGTGCTGGGGCTGGTGTTTCAGGGTTTAGGTCAGAGCAGTGATGTTCGTGCAGTGTATGGGTAGTGTTGGGGGGGTGTTTCACGGTTTAGGGCAGAGCAGTGGTGTTCGGGCAGAGTAGGTGGTCATGCTGGGGGTGGTGTTTCAGGTTTTAGGGCAGTGCAGTGGTGTTCGGGCAGTGTAGGGGGTCGTGCGGGGGGTGGTGTTTCAGGGTTTAGGGCAGTGCAGTGGTGTAGGGGCAGTGTAGGGGGTCGTGCGGGGGTGGTGTTTCAGGGTTTAGGGTGCAGCAGTGGTGTTCGGGCAGTGTAGGGGGTCGTGCTGGGTGGTGTTGCAGGGTTTAAGGCAGAGCAGTGGGGTTCGGGCAGAGTATGTGGTTCTGCTGGGTCTGGTGTTTAGGGTTTAGTGAAGTGCAGTGGTGTTCGGGCTGTGTAGGGGGTCGTGCTGGGGTGGTGTTTCAGGGATTAGTGCAGTGCAGTGGTGTTCGGGCACTGTAGGGGGTGTTGCTGGGGTTGGTGTTTCAGGGTTTAGGGCAGTGGTGTTCGGGCAGTGTAGGGGTTTTGCTTTGGCTGCTGTTTCATGATTTAGGGCAGTGGTGTTCGGGCAATGTAGGGGGTCGTGCTTGGGCTGGTGTTTCAGGGTTTAGGGCAGTGCAGTGGTGTTCGGACAGTGTAGGGGGTCATGCTGGGGCTGGTGTTTCAGGTTTTAGGGCGGTACAGTAGTGTTCGGGCAGTGTAGGGGGTGGTGCTGGGACTGGTGTTTCAGGGTTTATGGCAGTGCATTGGTGTTCGGGCAGTGTAGAGGGTCTTGCTGGGGGTGATGTTTCAGGGTTTAGGGCAGTGCAGTGGTGTTCGGGCAGTGTAGGGGGTCGTACTGGGGGCTGGTGTTTCAGGGTTTAGGGCAGTGCGGTGGTGTTCGGGCAGTGTAGGAGGTCTTGCTGGGGGTGGTGATTCAGGGTTTAGGGCAGTGCAGTGGTGTTCAGGCAGTGTAGGGGTCATGCGGGGGGCTGGTGTTTCAGGGTTTAGGGCAGTGCGTTGGTGTTCGGGCAGTGTAGGGGGTCGTCCTGGGTCTGTTGTTTCAGGGTTTAGGGCAGTGCAGTGGTGTTCGGGCAGTGTAGGGGGCCATGCGGGTGCTGGTTTTTCAGGGTTTAGGGTAGTGCTGTGGTGTTCGGGCAGTGTAGTGGGTCTTGCTGTGGTGATGTTTCAGGGTTTAGGGCAGTGCAGTGGTGTTCGGGCAGTGTAGGGGGTCATGCTGGGGCTGGTGTTTCAGGGTTTAGGGCAGTGCAGTGGTGTTTGGGCAGTGTAGGGGCTCACGCTGTGGCTAGTGTTTCGGGGTGTAGGGCCGTGCAGTGTTGTTCGGGCAGTGTAGGGGGTCGTGCTGTGGCTGGTGTTTCAGGGTTTAGGGCGGTGCAGTGGTATTCGGGCAGTGTAGGGGGTCATGCTGGTGGTGGTGTTTCAACGTTTAGGGCAGTGTTATTCGGGCAGTGTAGGGGGTCGTGCTGGGGCTGGTGTTTTAGGGTTTAGGGCAGTGCATTGTTGTTCGGGCAGTGTAAGGGGTCGTGCTGGGGCTGGTGTTTTAGGGTTTAGGTCAGAGCGGTAGTGTTCGGGCACTGTAGGGGGTCTTGCTGGGGTTGGTGTTTCAGGGTTTAGGGCAGTGGTGTTCGGGCAGTGTAGGGGTTTTGCTTTGGCTGCTGTTTCATGATTTAGGGCAGTGGTGTTCGGGCAATGTAGGGGGTCATGCTTGGGCTGGTGTTTCAGGGTTTAGGGCAGTGGTGTTTGGATAGTGTAGGGGGTCATGCTGGGGCTGGTGTTTCAGGTTTTAGGGCGGTACAGTAGTGTTCGGGCAGTGTAGGGGGTGGTGCTGGGACTGGTGTTTCAGGGTTTATGGCAGTGCATTGGTGTTCGGGAGGTGTAGAGGGTCTTGCTGGGGGTGATGTTTCAGGGTTTAGGGCAGTGCAGTGGTGTTCGGGCAGTGTAGGGGGTCGTACTGGGGGCTGGTGTTTCAGGGATTAGGGCAGTGCGGTGGTGTTCGGGCAGTGTAGGAGGTCTTGCTGGGGGTGGTGATTCAGGGTTTAGGGCAGTGCAGTGGTGTTCAGGCAGTGTAGGGGTCATGCGGGGGGCTGGTGTTTCAGGGTTTAGGGCAGTGCGTTGGTGTTCGGGCAGTGTAGGGGGTCGTCCTGGGTCTGTTGTTTCAGGGTTTAGGGCAGTGCAGTGGTGTTCGGGCAGTGTAGGCGGCCATGCGGTGCTGGTTTTTCAGGGTTTAGGGTAGTGCTGTGGTGTTCGGGCAGTGTAGTGGGTCTTGCTGTGGTGATGTTTCAGGGTTTAGGGCAGTGCAGTGGTGTTCAGGCAGTGTAGGGGGTCATGCTGGGGCTGGTGTTTCAGGGTTTAGGGCAGTGCAGTGGTGTTTGGGCAGTGTAGGGGCTCACGCTGTGGCTAGTGTTTCGGGGTGTAGGGCCGTGCAGTGTTGTTCGGGCAGTGTAGGGGGTCGTGCTGTGGCTGGTGTTTCAGGGTTTAGGGCGGTGCAGTGGTATTCGGGCAGTGTAGAGGGTCATGCTGGTGGTGGTGTTTCAAGGTTTAGGGCAGTGGTGTTCAGGCAGTGTAGGGGGTCATGCTGGGGCTGGTGTTTTAGGGTTTAGGGCAGTGCATTGTTGTTCGGGCAGTGTAAGGGGTCGTGCTGGGGCTGGTGTTTCAGGGTTTAGGTCAGAGCAGTGGTGTTCGGGCAGTGTATGGGTAGGGTTGGGGGAGTGTTTCAGGGTTTAGGGCAGAGCAGTGGTGTTCGGGCAGAGTAGGGGGTCGTGCTGGGGGTGGTGTTTCAGGGTTTAGGGCAGTGCAGTGGTGTACGGGCAGTGTAGGGGGTCATGCTGGGTGGTGTTTCAGGGTTTAAGGCAGAGCAGTGGTGTTCAGGCAGTGTAGGGGTCATGCTGGGGGCTGGTGTGTCATGGTTTAGGGCAGTGCAGTGGTGTTGGGGCTGTGTAGGGGGTCGTGCTGGGGGTGGCGTTTCAGGACTTAGTGCAGTGCAGTGGTGTTCGGGCAGTGTAGGGGGTCTTGCTGGGGTTGGTGTTTCAGGGTTTAGGGCAGTGGTGTTCGAGCAGTGTAGGGGTTTTGCTTTGGCTGGTGTTTCAGGGTTTAGGGCAGTGGTGTTCGGGCAGTGTAGGGGGTCGTGCTTGGGCTGGTGTTTCAGGGTTTAGGGCAGTGCAGTGGTGTTCGGACAGTGTAGGGGGTCATGCTGGGGCTGGTGTTTCAGGTTTTAGGGCAGTGCAGTAGTGTTCGGGCAGTGTAGGGGGTCGTGCTGGGACTGGTGTTTCAGGGTTTATGGCAGTGCATTGGTGTTCGGGCAGTGTAGGGGGTCATGATGCGGGTGGGTTTTCAGGGTTTAGGGCAGTGCGGTAGTGTTCTCGCAGATTAGGGGGTCGTCCTGGGGGTGGTGTTTCAGGTTTTAGGGCAGTGCAGTGGTGTTCGTGCAGTGTAGGGGGTCGTGCATTGGGTGGTGTTTCAGGGTTTAGGGAAGTGCAGTAGTGTTCCGGTAGATTAGGGGGTCGTCCTGGGGGTTGTGTTTCAGGTTTTAGGGCAGTGCAATGGTGTTCATGCTGTGTAGGGGGTCGTGCGGGTTGGGAGTTTCAGGGTTTAGGGAAGTTCAGTAGTGTTTGGGCAGTGTAGGGGGCCATGTGGGGGCTGGTGTTTCAGGGTTTAGGGCAGTGCAGTGGTGTTCGGGCAGTGTAGGGGTTCGTGCTGGGGCTCGTGTTTGAGGGTTTTATTGCAGTTCAGTGGTGTTCGGGCAGTGTAGGGGTCGTGCTGGGGGTTGTGTTTCAGGGTTTAGGGCAGTGCAGTGGTGTTCGGGCAGTGTAGGGGTTCGTGCTGGGGCTCGTGTTTGAGGGTTTTATTGCAGTTCAGTGGTGTTCGGGCAGTGTAGGGGGTCTTGCTGGGGTTGGTGTTTCAGGGTTTAGGGCAGTGGTGTTCGAGCAGTGTAGGGGTTTTGCTTTGGCTGGTGTTTCAGGGTTTAGGGCAGTGGTGTTCGGGCAGTGTAGGGGGTCGTGCTTGGGCTGGTGTTTCAGGGTTTAGGGCAGTGCAGTGGTGTTCGGACAGTGTAGGGGGTCATGCTGGGGCTGGTGTTTCAGGTTTTAGGGCAGTGCAGTAGTGTTCGGGCAGTGTAGGGGGTCGTGCTGGGACTGGTGTTTCAGGGTTTATGGCAGTGCATTGGTGTTCGGGCAGTGTAGGGGGTCATGATGCGGGTGGGTTTTCAGGGTTTAGGGCAGTGCGGTAGTGTTCTCGCAGATTAGGGGGTCGTCCTGGGGGTGGTGTTTCAGGTTTTAGGGCAGTGCAGTGGTGTTCGTGCAGTGTAGGGGGTCGTGCATTGGGTGGTGTTTCAGGGTTTAGGGAAGTGCAGTAGTGTTCCGGTAGATTAGGGGGTCGTCCTGGGGGTTGTGTTTCAGGTTTTAGGGCAGTGCAATGGTGTTCGTGCTGTGTAGGGGGTCGTGCGGGTTGGGAGTTTCAGGGTTTAGGGAAGTTCAGTAGTGTTTGGGCAGTGTAGGGGGCCATGTGGGGGCTGGTGTTTCAGGGTTTAGGGCAGTGCAGTGGTGTTCGGGCAGTGTAGGGGTTCGTGCTGGGGCTCGTGTTTGAGGGTTTTATTGCAGTTCAGTGGTGTTCGGGCAGTGTAGGGGTCGTGTTGGGGGTTGTGTTTCAGGGTTTAGGGCAGAGCTGTGGTGTTCTGGCAGATTAGGGGGTCGTCCTGGTGTTTCAGGTTTTAGGGCAGTTCAATGGTCTTAGTGCTGTGTAGGGGGTGTTGCGGGGGGTTTCAGGGTTTAGGGAAGTTCAGTAGTGTTTGGGCAGTGTAGGGGGTCATGTGGGGTCTGGTGTTTCAGGGTTTAGGGCAGTGCAGTGGTGTTCGGGCAATGTAGGGGTTCGTGCTGGGGCTCGTGTTTGTGGGTTTTATTGCAGTTCAGGGGTGTTCGGGCACTGTAGGCGTCATGCTGGAGGTAGTGCTTCAGGGTTTAGGGCAGAGCAGTGGTGTTCTGGCAGTGTAGGGGTCGTGCGGGGGTGGTGTTTCAGGGTTTAGGGAAGTGCAGTACTGTTCGGGCAGTGTAGGGGGTCATGAAGGGGCTGGGGTTTTAGGGTCTAGGGCAGTGCAGTGGTGTTCGGGCAGTGTAGGGGTTTGTGCTAGGGCTCGTGTTTGAGGATTTTATTGCAGTTCAGTGGCGTTCGGGCAGTGTAGGGAGTTTTGCAGGGGCTGGTGTTTCAGGGTTTAGGGCAGTACAGTGGTGTTCGGACAGTGTAGGTGGTCGTGCTGGGGCTGGTGTTTCAGGGATTAGGGTGCAGCAGTGGTGTTCGGGCAGTGTAGGGGGTCTTGCTGGGGGTGGTGTTTCCGGGTTTAGGGCAGAGCAGTGGTGTTCTTGGCAGAGTAGGGGGTCGTGCTTATGTGGTGTTTAGGGTTTAGGGCAGTGCAGTGGTGTTCAGACCGTGTAGGGTGTCGTGCTGGGGGTGGTGTTTCAGGGTTTAGGGCAGTGGTGTTCGGGCAGTGTAGGGGGTCATGCAGGGGGTGGTGTTTCAATTCTTAGGGCAGTGCAGTGGTGTTCGGGCAGTGTAGGGGGTCTTGCTGGCGGTGGTGTTTCAGGGTTTAGTGCAGTGGTGTTCGGGCAGTGTAGGGGGTCGGGCTGGGGCTGATGTTTCAGTGTTTAGGGCAGAGCATTGGTGTTCGGGCAGTGTAATGGGTCGTGCTTGGGCTGGTGTTTCAGGGTTTAGGGCAGATCAGTGGTGTTCGGGCTGTGCATGGGTCATGCAGGGGTTGTATTTCAGGGTTTAGGGCAGAGCAGTGGTGAGGTTCCGGACTTTTTAAGAGTCCAGAGGTGTCAGGGAAACAACACCCAAAGACCCCTGAGTTCCTTCCTGCCTTGGTGCACAAATAAACAGAGACACGGGCTTCTCGATGGTGGCGTCAAAGACCAAGGTTTATTTACTGCAGGGACACAGAAGTCATAGGAACCACACAGAGGCAGAATCTACGAGACTGTTCAAATTGCAAGAAGTGGGTTGCTCCTTAAATACACGAAATATGTCTTTAGGCAACATTACACGAATATTTCTCATGCCCAACCCGGTATCTGAAACAGACAATAAATATACATCAAACAATAATTAGTCGTAGGTTTTCGGTATTCGATCAAGTCTCTTTGTCAGTTTTCCATTCTTTGCCCGATCCTCCCCATCATAAAAATCGTATCCTCCCCATTGTAAAAGCCCAGAAGGAGAGGAGCAGAGCCAGGTGCAAGGGAAAGAAAAGTAGGATAAGAGGTGTTTATGGATCGTAAACGGGCATGGCTACCGTATTCGGCCTCTCAATCAGGACAATGGACACGAGACCAGTATAGCAGGATTGGCCTCAGGCAGGGGAGGCAGCTTGATTCTGCCTGGTCACGCAGTGTCAGCTTTTCTCGGGGTTTGAGCTTACGTGTCCTTAACGAGGTGATTCTGCTGGGGTCATCGCTCGTCCATTGACTATGTGAGGGCAAGAAACAAAATGGATGCCGTATCTAAAATGGATGTCATGATTTAGCAACAGAATGCCCTATTTCTCAGTGAATTAATGCTCGTTGCGCAGCGAAAACACTGTCATGCATATAATGGATCATTTACGGTTCATTGGTACTAAAATCGTGCCAGTACTACGATACCGAATACACGGGTTCGGATCGCTACAGAACCTCAGACCGTCCTTTTGCCCTTACATAGGCAATAGCTCACTCTATATCAGAGTCCATCTCTATGTTCATCAGGTCGCTGATATGTTGTTGGAGCATTATTCTATCTCGTGGCGTATCTTCAAAAACAGGTGATCTTCTTACGCATGTCGAAACACAAAGGCCACACAAGGCAGGACCACACTGAACAATGAGACAGCATGAGAATAAAGATACCAATGCAACACCAGTGACTATCAGAACCTTCCATCCCCATGCAGATAACAGGCTCCAGAACCATCCCATTAGTGACCAGTTACCTTCCTCTACATGAATAGAGTCAGAGATTTTGTGTAACTTAGAAATGGCCTTATATACCGTTGGCGCATTATCTGGGATAAAAACACAGCAACTCGATTGGATCATCTTACATACCCCACCTCGATCTGCAAGTAATACATCAAGGACCATACGATTCTGTAATGTCATGAGGCGATCCGCTTGAAGCTCAGCTGTCAGGTTACTAAGGGCACCCGCAGTTTCGGTAATAGTGGATTCAACTACCCGTGTTAGTTGACGTAAGTTTCTGCTGTTGGCCATAGGCCCCCAGAACGGAAGGAAACCTTTGAAGAAGTCTTCTGCCTCTTGGCCAGCAGTATCTTCCTTATCGAAAACACCTCTCACAACTCTAGTTTTGTGATAATCCGGTGCAGCAGTGTATGTCGGAGGCAACAGTTGAGCGATATAACATGAGCCTGAAAAGTCAGCAGGCAGCCATGTATATGCTCTGTCTTGGCAAACAAAATAGGTGCCCTTAGCAGCTAAAAATGCAGGGGAAGACTGTGACGGGAAAACGTATGTTTCGGTACAGTCGCTCTTCCCTAGTCGAGCTTTCGGATTCCTCCCATTTCCTTGCAAACAGACCTGACCTTGGTGGGGTACGACCCAGATCGGAGTCGAGCTTTTACGTTTGTTCTCACCCAAAGTAATGCCATATTCCGTAACGTTCCAACCCATGTAAACTTGCAGTGCAGTGGTGTTTGCGCAGTGTAGGGGGGTCTTGCTAGGGTTGGTATTTCAGAGTTTAGGGCAGTGGTGTTCGGGCAGTGTAGGGGGTCTTGCTGGGGTTGGTATTTCAGAGTTTAGGGCAGTGGTGTTCGGGCAGTGTAGGGGTTTAGCTTTGGCTGCTGTTTCATGGTTTAGGGCAGTGCAGTGGTGTTCGGAAGGTGTAGGGGGTCATGCTGCGGCTGGTGTTTCAGGTTTTAGGGTGGTGCAGTAGTGTTCAGGCAGTGTAGGGGGTCGTGCTGGGAATGGTGTTTCAGGGTTTATGGCAGTGCATTGGTGTTAGGGCAGTGTAAAGGGTCTTGCTGGGGGTGATGTTTCAGGGTTTAGGTCAGAGCAGTGATGTTCGGGCAGTGTATGGGTAGTGTTGGGGGAGTGTTTCACGGTTTAGGGCAGAGCAGTGGTGTTCGGGCAGAGTAGGGGGTCATGCTGGGGGTGGTGCTTCAGGTTTTAGGGCAGTGCAGTGGTGTTAGGGCAGTGTAGGTGGGCGTGCGGGTGTGTTGTTTCAGGGTTTAGGGTAGTGCAGCTGTGTACGGGCAGTGTAGGGGGTCGTGCGGGGGTGGAGTTTCAGGGTTTAGGGTGCTGCAGTGGTGTTCGGGCAGTGTAGGGGGTCGTGCTGGGTGGTGTTTCAGGGATTAGTGCAGTGCAGTTGTGTTTGGGCAGTGTAGGGGGTCATCCTGGTGGTGGTGTTTCAAGGTTTAGGGCAGTGGTGTTCGGGCAGTGTAGGGGGTCGTGCTGGGGCTGGTGTTTCAGGGTTTAGGTCAGAGCAGTGATGTTCGGGCAGTGTATGGGTAGTGTTGGGGGAGTGTTTCACGGTTTAGGGCAGAGCAGTGGTGTTCGGGCAGAGTAGGGGGTCATGCTGGGGGTGGTGTTTCAGGTTTTAGGGCAGTGCAGTGGTGTTCGGGCAGTGTAGGGGGTAGTGCGGGGGTGGTGTTTCAGGGTTTAGGGTGCAGCAGTGGTGTTCAGGCAGTGTAGGGGGTCATGCTGGGTGGTGTTTCAGGGTTTAAGGCAGAGCATTGGGGTTCAAACAGAGTATGGGGTTGTGCTGGGGGTGGTGTTTAGGGTTGAGGGAAGTGCAGTGGTGTTCGGGCTGTGTAGGGGGTCGTGCTAGGGTGGTGTTTCAGGGATTAGTGCAGTGCAGTGGTTTTCGGGCAGTTTAGGGGGTCTTGCTGGGGTTGGTATTTCAGGGTTTAGGGCAGTGGTGTTCGGGCAGTGTAGGGGTTTTGCTTTGGCTGCTGTTTCATGGTTTAGGGCAGTGCAGTGGTGTTCGGACAGTGTAGGGGGTCATGCTGCGGCTGGTGTTTCAGGTTTTAGGGTGGTGCAGTAGTGTTCGGGCAGTGTAGGGGGTCGTGCTGGGACTGGTGTTTCAGGGTTTATGGCAGTGCATTGGTGTTAGGGCAGTGTAAAGGGTTTTGCTGGGGGTGATGTTTCAGGGTTTAGGACAGTGCAGTGGTGTTCGGGCAGTGTAGGGTGTCTTGCTGGGGGTGGTGATTCAGGGTTTAGGGCAGTGCTGTGGTGTTCGGGCAGTGTAGGGGGTCGTGCTGGGGGCTGGTGTTTCAGGGTTTAGGGCAGTGCGGTGGTGTTCGGGCAGTGTAGGAGGTCTTGCTGGGGGTGGTGATTCAGGGTTTAGGGCAGTGCAGTGGTGTTCAGGCAGTGTAGGGCGTCATGCTGGGGGCTGGACTTTCAGGGTTTAGGGCAGTGCAGTGGTGTTTGGACAGTGTAGGAGGTCATGCTGGGGCTGGTGTTTCAGGTTTTAGGGTGGTGCAGTAGTGTTCAGGCAGTGTAGGGGGTCGTGCTGGGACTGGTGTTTCAGGGTTTATGGCAGTGCATTGGTGTTCGGGCAGTGTAGAGGGTCTTGCTGGGGGTGATGTTTCAGGGTTTAGGATAGTGCAGTGGTGTTCGGGCAGTGTAGGGTGTCTTGCTGGGGGTGGTGATTCAGGGTTTAGGGCAGTGCAGTGGTGTTCGGGCAGTGTAGGGGGTCGTGCTGGGCGCTGGTGTTTCAGGGTTTAGGGCAGTGCGGTGGTGTTCGGGCAGTGTAGGAGATCTTGCTGGGGGTGGTGATTCAGGGTTTAAAGCAGTGCAGTGGTGTTCAGGCAGTGTAGGGGGTCATGCTGGGGGCTGGTGTTTCAGGTTTTAGGGTGGTGCAGTAGTGTTCGGGCAGTGTAGGGGGTTGTGCTGGGACTGGTGTTTCAGGGTTTAGGGCAGTGCAGTGGTATTCGGGCAGTGTAGGGGGTCATACTGGTGGTGGTGTTTCAAGGTTTAGGGCAGAAGTATTCGGGCAGTGTAGGGGGTCGTGCTGGGGCTGGTGTTTTACCTTTTAGGGCAGTGCATTGGTGTTCGGGCAGTGTAAGGGGTCGTGCTGGAGCTGGTGTTTCAGGGTTTAGGTCAGAGTAGTGATGTTCGTGCAGTGTATGGGTAGTGTTGGGGGGGTGTTTCACGGTTTAGGGCAGAGCAGTGGTGTTCGGGCAGAGTAGGTGGTCATGCTGGGGGTGGTGTTTCAGGTTTTAGGGCAGTGCAGTGGTGTTCGGGCAGTGTAGGGGGTCGTGCGGGGGGTGGTGTTTCAGGGTTTAGGGCAGTGCAGTGGTGTAGGGGCAGTGTAGGGGGTCGTGCGGGGGTGGTGTTTCAGGGTTTAGGGTGCAGCAGTGGTGTTCGGGCAGTGTAGGGGGTCGTGCTGGGTGGTGTTGCAGGGTTTAAGGCAGAGCAGTGGGGTTCGGGCAGAGTATGTGGTTCTGCTGGGGCTGGTGTTTAGGGTTTAGTGAAGTGCAGTGGTGTTCGGGCTGTGTAGGGGGTCGTGCTGGGGTGGTGTTTCAGGGATTAGTGCAGTGCAGTGGTGTTCAGGCACTGTAGGGGGTCTTGCTGGGGTTGGTGTTTCAGGGTTTAGGGCAGTGGTGTTCGGGCAGTGTAGGGGTTTTGCTTTGGCTGCTGTTTCATGATTTAGGGCAGTGGTGTTCGGGCAATGTAGGGGGTCGTGCTTGGGCTGGTGTTTCAGTGTTTAGGGCAGTGCAGTGGTGTTCGGACAGTGTAGGGGGTCATGCTGGGGCTGGTGTTTCAGGTTTTAGGGCGGTACAGTAGCGTTCGGGCAGTGTAGGGGTGGTGCTGGGACTGGTGTTTCAGGGTTTATGGCAGTGCATTGGTGTTCGGGCAGTGTAGAGGGTCTTGCTGGGGGTGATGTTTCAGGGTTTAAGGCAGTGCAGTGGTGTTCGGGCAGTGTAAGGGGTCGTACTGGGGGCTGGTGTTTCAGGGTTTAGGGCAGTGCGGTGGTGTTCGGGCAGTGTAGGAGGTCTTGCTGGGGGTGGTGATTCAGGGTTTAGGGCAGTGCAGTGGTGTTCAGGCAGTGTAGGGGTCATGCGGGGGGCTGGTGTTTCAGGGTTTAGGGCAGTGCGTTGGTGTTCGGGCAGTGTAGGGGGTCGTCCTGGGTCTGTTGTTTCAGGGTTTAGGGCAGTGCAGTGGTGTTCGGGCAGTGTAGGAGGCCATGCGGGTGCTGGTTTTTCAGGGTTTAGGGTAGTGCTGTGGTGTTCGGGCAGTGTAGTGGGTCTTGCTGTGGTGATGTTTCAGGGTTTAGGGCAGTGCAGTGGTGTTCGGGCAGTGTAGGGGGTCATGCTGGGGCTGGTGTTTCAGGGTTTAGGGCAGTGCAGTGGTGTTTGGGCAGTGTAGGGGCTCACGCTGTGGCTAGTGTTTCGGGGTGTAGGGCCGTGCAGTGTTGTTCGGGCAGTGTAGGGGGTCGTGCTGTGGCTGGTGTTTCAGGGTTTAGGGCGGTGCAGTGGTATTCGGGCAGTGTAGGGGGTCATGCTGGTGGTGGTGTTTCAACGTTTAGGGCAGTGTTGTTCGGGCAGTGTAGGGGGTCGTGCTGGGGCTGGTGTTTTAGGGTTTAGGGCAGTGCATTGTTGTTCGGGCAGTGTAAGGGGTCGTGCTGGGGCTGGTGTTTTAGGGTTTAGGTCAGAGCAGTAGTGTTCGGGCACTGTAGGGGGTCGTGCTGGGGTTGGTGTTTCAGGGTTTAGGGCAGTGGTGTTCTGGCAGTGTAGGGGTTTTGCTTTGGCTGCTGTTTCATGATTTAGGGCAGTGGTGTTCGGGCAATGTAGGGGGTCGTGCTTGGGCTGGTGTTTCAGGGTTTAGGGCAGTGCAGTGGTGTTCGGACAGTGTAGGGGGTCAGGCTGGGGCTGGTGTTTCAGGTTTTAGGGCGGTGCAGTAATGTTCGGGCAGTGTAGGGGGTGGTGCTGGGACTGGTGTTTCAGGGTTTATGGCAGTGCATTGGTGTTCGGGCAGTGTAGAGGGTCTTGCTGGGGGTGATGTTTCAGGGTTTAGGGCAGTGCAGTGGTGTTCGGGCAGTGTAGGGGGTCATACTGGGGGCTGGTGTTTCAGGGTTTAGGGCAGTGCGGTGGTGTTCGGGCAGTGTAGGAGGTCTTGCTGGGGGTGGTGATTCAGGGTTTAGGGCAGTGCAGTGGTGTTCAGGCAGTGTAGGGGTCATGCGGGGGGCTGGTGTTTCAGGGTTTAGGGCAGTGCGTTGGTGTTCTGGCAGTGTAGGGGGTCGTCCTGGGTCTGTTGTTTCAGGGTTTAGGGCAGTGCAGTGGTGTTCGGGCAGTGTAGGGGGCCATGCGGTTGCTGGTTTTTCAGCGTTTAGGGTAGTGCTGTGGTGTTCGGGCAGTGTAGTGGGTCTTGCTGTGGTGATGTTTCAGGGTTTAGGGCAGTGCAGTGGTGTTCGGGCAGTGTAGGGGGTCATGCTGGGGCTGGTGTTTCAGGGTTTAGGGCAGTGCAGTGGTGTTTGGGCAGTGTAGGGGCTCACACTGTGGCTAGTGTTTCGGGGTGTAGGGCCGTGCAGTGTTGTTCGGGCAGTGTAGGGGGTCGTGCTGTGGCTGGTTTTTCAGGGTTTAGGGCGGTGCAGTGGTATTCGGGCAGTGTAGAGGGTCATGCTGGTGGTGGTGTTTCAAGGTTTAGGGCAGTGGTGTTCGGGCAGTGTAGGGGGTCATGCTGGGGCTGGTGTTTTAGGGTTTAGGGCAGTGCATTGTTGTTCGGGCAGTGTAAGGGGTCGTGCTGGGGCTGGTGTTTCAGGGTTTAGGTCATAGCAGTGGTGTTCGGGCAGTGTATGGGTAGGGTTGGGGGAGTGTTTCAGGGTTTAGGGCAGAGCAGTGGTGTTCGGGCAGAGTAGGGGGTCGTGCTGGGGGTGGTGTTTCAGGGTTTAGGGCAGTGCAGTGGTGTACGGGCAGTGTAGGGGGTCATGCTGGGTGGTGTTTCAGGGTTTAAGGCAGAGCAGTGGTGTTCAGGCAGTGTAGGGGTCATGCTGGGGGCTGGTGTGTCAGGGTTTCGGGCAGTGCAGTGGTGTTGGGGCTGTGTAGGGGGTCGTGCTGGGGGTGGCGTTTCAGGACTTAGTGCAGTGCAGTGGTGTTCGGGCAGTGTAGGGGGTCTTGCTGGGGTTGGTGTTTCAGGGTTTAGGGCAGTGGTGTTCGAGCAGTGTAGGGGTTTTGCTTTGGCTGGTGTTTCAGGGTTTAGGGCAGTGGTGTTCGGGCAGTGTAGGGGGTCGTGCTTGGGCTGGTGTTTCAGGGTTTAGGGCAGTGCAGTGGTGTTCGGACAGTGTAGGGGGTCATGCTGGGGCTGGTGTTTCAGGTTTTAGGGCAGTGCAGTAGTGTTCGGGCAGTGTAGGGGGTCGTGCTGGGACTGGTGTTTCAGGGTTTATGGCAGTGCATTGGTGTTCGGGCAGTGTAGGGGGTCATGATGCGGGTGGGTTTTCAGGGTTTAGGGCAGTGCAGTGGTGTTCGTGCAGTGTAGGGGGTCGTGCATTGGGTGGTGTTTCAGGGTTTAGGGAAGTGCAGTAGTGTTCCGGTAGATTAGGGGGTCGTCCTGGGGGTTGTGTTTCAGGTATTAGGGCAGTGCAGTGGTGTTCGTGCAGTGTAGGGGGTCGTGCATTGGGTGGTGTTTCAGGGTTTAGGGAAGTGCAGTAGTGTTCCGGTAGATTAGGGGGTCGTCCTGGGGGTTGTGTTTCAGGTTTTAGGGCAGTGCAATGGTGTTCGTGCTGTGTAGGGGGTCGTGCGGGTTGGGAGTTTCAGGGTTTAGGGAAGTTCAGTAGTGTTTGGGCAGTGTAGGGGGCCATGTGGGGGCTGGTGTTTCAGGGTTTAGGGCAGTGCAGTGGTGTTCGGGCAGTGTAGGGGTTCGTGCTGGGGCTCGTGTTTGAGGGTTTTATTGCAGTTCAGTGGTGTTTGGGCAGTGTAGGGGTCGTGCTGGGGGTTGTGTTTCAGGGTTTAGGGCAGAGCTGTGGTGTTCTGGCAGATTAGGGGGTCGTCCTGGTGTTTCAGGTTTTAGGGCAGTTCAATGGTCTTAGTGCTGTGTAGGGGGTGTTGCGGGGGGTTTCAGGGTTTAGGGAAGTTCAGTAGTGTTTGGGCAGTGTAGGGGGTCATGTGGGGTCTGGTGTTTCAGGGTTTAGGGCAGTGCAGTGGTGTTCGGGCAATGTAGGGGTTCGTGCTGGGGCTCGTGTTTGTGGGTTTTATTGCAGTTCAGGGGTGTTCGGGCACTGTAGGCGTCATGCTGGAGGTAGTGCTTCAGGGTTTAGGGCAGAGCAGTGGTGTTCTGGCAGTGTAGGGGTCGTGCGGGGGTGGTGTTTCAGGGTTTAGGGAAGTGCAGTACTGTTCGGGCAGTGTAGGGGGTCATGAAGGGGCTGGGGTTTTAGGGTCTAGGGCAGTGCAGTGGTGTTCGGGCAGTGTAGGGGTTTGTGCTAGGGCTCGTGTTTGAGGATTTTATTGCAGTTCAGTGGCGTTCGGGCAGTGTAGGGAGTTTTGCAGGGGCTGGTGTTTCAGGGTTTAGGGCAGTACAGTGGTGTTCGGACAGTGTAGGTGGTCGTGCTGGGGCTGGTGTTTCAGGGATTAGGGTGCAGCAGTGATGTTCGGGCAGTGTAGGGGGTCTTGCTGGGGGTGGTGTTTCCGGGTTTAGGGCAGAGCAGTGGTGTTCTTGGCAGAGTAGGGGGTCGTGCTTATGTGGTGTTTAGGGTTTAGGGCAGTGCAGTGGTGTTCAGACCGTGTAGGGTGTCGTGCTGGGGGTGGTGTTTCAGGGTTTAGGGCAGTGGTGTTCGGGCAGTGTAGGGGGTCATGCAGGGGGTGGTGTTTCAATTCTTAGGGCAGTGCAGTGGTGTTCGGGCAGTGTAGGGGGTCTTGCTGGCGGTGGTGTTTCAGGGTTTAGTGCAGTGGTGTTCGGGCAGTGTAGGGGGTCGGGCTGGGGCTGATGTTTCAGTGTTTAGGGCAGAGCATTGGTGTTCGGGCAGTGTAAGGGGTCGTGCTTGGGCTGGTGTTTCAGGGTTTAGGGCAGATCAGTGGTTTTCGGGCTGTGCATGGGTCATGCAGGGGTTGTATTTCAGGGTTTAGGGCAGAGCAGTGGTGAGGTTCCGGACTTTTTAAGAGTCCAGAGGTGTCAGGGAAACAACACCCAAAGACCCCTGAGTTCCTTCCTGCCTTGGTGCACAAATAAACAGAGACACGGGCTTCTCGATGGTGGCGTCAAAGACCAAGGTTTATTTACTGCAGGGACACAGAAGTCATAGGAACCACACAGAGGCAGAATCTACGAGACTGTTCAAATTGCAAGAAGTGGGTTGCTCCTTAAATACACGAAATATGTCTTTAGGCAACATTACACGAATATTTCTCATGCCCAACCCGGTATCTGAAACAGACAATAAATATACATCAAACAATAATTAGTCGTAGGTTTTCGGTATTCGATCAAGTCTCTTTGTCAGTTTTCCATTCTTTGCCCGATCCTCCCCATCATAAAAATCGTATCCTCCCCATTGTAAAAGCCCAGAAGGAGAGGAGCAGAGCCAGGTGCAAGGGATAGAAAAGTAGGATAAGAGGTGTTTATGGATCGTAAACGGGCATGGCTACCGTATTCGGCCTCTCAATCAGGACAATGGACACGAGACCAGTATAGCAGGATTGGCCTCAGGCAGGGGAGGCAGCTTGATTCTGCCTGGTCACGCAGCGTCAGCTTTTCTCGGGGTTTGAGCTTACGTGTCCTTAACGAGGTGATTCTGCCGGGGTCATCGCTCGTCCATTGACTATGTGAGGGCAAGAAACAAAATGGAGGCCGTATCTAAAATGGATGTCATGATTTAGCAACAGAATGCCCTATTTCTCAGTGAATTAATGCTCGTTGCGCAGCGAAAACACTGTCATGCATATAATGGATCGTTTACGGTTCATTGGTACTAAAATCGTGCCAGTACTACGATACCGAATACACGGGTTCGGATCGCTACAGAACCTCAGACCGTCCTTTTGCCCTTACATAGGCTACAGCTCACTCTATATCAGAGTCCATCTCTATGTTCATCAGGTCGCTGATATGTTGTTGGAGCATTATTCTATCTCGTGGCGTATCTTCAAAAACAGGTGATCTTCTTACGCATGTCGAAACACAAAGGCCACACAAGGCAGGACCACACTGAACAATGAGACAGCATGAGAATAAAGATACCAATGCAACACCAGTGACTATCAGAACCTTCCATCCCCATGCAGATAACAGGCTCCAGAACCATCCCATTAGTGACCAGTTACCTTCCTCTACATGAATAGAGTCAGAGATTTTGTGTAACTTAGAAATGGCCTTATATACCGTTGGCGCATTATCTGGGATAAAAACACAGCAACTCGATTGGATCATCTTACATACCCCACCTCGATCTGCAAGTAATACATCAAGGACCATACGATTCTGTAATGTCATGAGGCGATCCGCTTGAAGCTCAGCTGTCAGGTTACTAAGGGCACCCGCAGTTTCGGTAATAGTGGATTCAACTACCCGTGTTAGTTGACGTAAGTTTCTGCTGTTGGCCATAGGCCCCCAGAACGGAAGGAAACCTTTGAAGAAGTCTCCTGCCTCTTGGCCAGCAGTATCTTCCTTATCGAAAACACCTCTCACAACTCTAGTTTTGTGATAATCCGGTGCAGCAGTGTATGTCGGAGGCAACAGTTGAGCGATATAACATGAGCCTGAAAAGTCAGCAGGCAGCCATGTATATGCTCTGTCTTGGCAAACAAAATAGGTGCCCTTAGCAGCTAAAAATGCAGGGGAAGACTGTGACGAAAAAACGTATGTTTCGGTACAGTCGCTCTTCCCTAGTCGAGCTTTCGGATTCCTCCCATTTCCTTGCAAACAGACCTGACCTTGGTGGGGTACGACCCAGATCGGAGTCGAGCTTTTACGTTTGTTCTCACCCAAAGTAATGCCATATTCCGTAACGTTCCAACCCATGTAAACTTGCAATTCATCCTTGGGAATAAACGGAGTGTTATTGACGTCTCTAACCATGTCAGTAATTCCCTTTACCAAGGCTCTATTAGCGGAGTTATACCTAGTGGAACGTGGAGGTCGTGGGGGATAGGTCTCTAGGGCATAGGCGAACATGGTCTGAAATGCCCAGAATGATCCATTATAACTAAAGGGCAGAACCAGATAAGGGATACCCTTGTCCATGGTATGTGGTATCAAGCCACACACCCAGCAGATTGTTGTGTTAACCACTAGTTGATATTGGTGCAAGAGCTGAATGAAAGTGTTATTTATAAACTCGGAGCGTCGAGCTTGCTCATGGACAGGAAAAGGATGGAAAGAATGAAGAGAAACAACAGTTGGAGAAACAGAAACATGGGGAGTTACTGTAGATGTAACGGGTGCAAAGATCAATTGAATACCAAAAATGATTCCGCCTACCAGAGTTATTAAAACAATCAGAAGTGTCAGAGCACATTGCATTAGAAAACATTTGCTATACAATATTTCATATAGTTTTGTTTTGCGAGCATTTATGACGTAAGCCCGTCGCAGTTCAGGAAGCTCCATCTTCTACAACCGTTCGTAACGGATGGTTTGTACCTGTTAAAAAATTGCCTCTGTCTACCCTGGGAGTTCCCAAAATAAACAGAAGAAACCTACCTTGTGTCTGGTTCCCTGCAAGTTAAAACAAGGCACACGTTACGACCCTACGGTAACCCAGATGGCAAGGTGAGGGAACAACAAAAACAAAAAGGACAAAAAAATTATAGAGCGAACTTCCTGACTGAATGGAATGCGATAAGATCAAAACAGTTTTCAAATAGAAAGGTAATTATGCAATGTTATTGGTTCATAGAATGAGAACGTAGGTTATATCTGTATTTCCCGGGTCTTGTCTGATCTTGAAACAATTGTTCTATAGGTACAGTAATGTTCGAGTCCACAGGTGACGAATGTTCGCCTTGTATGACACTCTGTTCAGGGTTCGAAAACACAGTTCCTGGTGAGGTATCAGAGTTCTGTATTTCAGTTCGTTTGTCCGTTTTGTACTCTGCATCACTGAAGGGAATGAGCCTAGGAACAGGTTCTGTCTTGGATGCACCAAATCCCTGTCTAACCCAGTTGTCGTAGGGGAGTGGGAGAGGGACACGCTTCGTATGGCTAGCGTGCACCCAATTCTTCCTTCCAGCTAGGCGTACAGCAGTTCTTGTTGCCAGGAGCACTTGGAACGGGCCCACGAATCTTGGCTGGAGGTTCCGAGTTCGTTCAAAATTCCGCACCACAACTTGATCACCGGGTTTCAATGTGTGGCCTGGACTCTCTGGCTGTTTAGGCAAGGATTCGAATACCTGTTGATGAATAAGGCTCAATTTAGCAGTCAGATCAAAAAGGTAATCAATCAACATAGGATATTCGATCTGTTTGAATTCCCTTGGCCTAGGGACTCCTCAAACATTAGCAGGACGACCGAACACAATCTCATATGGGCTAAGCCCTACTCGAGAGTGTACAGTCGCTCCGGTGGACAGTAAAGCTAAAGGCAGTGCATCTCGCCAAGATAGACCAGTGGAAGCTTGAATTTTAGCAAGTTTCAGCTTCAAGGTACCATTGTACCCTTCAACCAAACCTGCTGATTGTGGGTGATTCGCACTGTGGAATTTCTGGACGATTCCCAGACCTGCACACACACTCTTCATAACTTTCCCTACAAACTCACTTCCATTGTCCGACCAAACAATCCGTGGCATACCATATCTGGGGAAGTACTCTTTGAGGAGGATTTTGGCAGTGGACATAGCAGTGTTATCCTTTAATGGATATGCCTCAATCCATCTTGAAAAGGCACAGACTACCACTAGGACATATTTAAGATTGTTACACCTGTCCATGTGGATAAAATCCAACTGAATCACTTCAAAGGGACAAGAAGGGGGAGCAAAATGACCAGTTGGGGTTGGGGTTCCCTTGCCAGGATTATGCATCAGGCATATCATGCAATTTTTCACCACTCTTTCCGCACATTTAGTAATTCCATCATTCTTCCATACTGGAGCTAACAGTTTACAGATCCCTTTCGAACTAATGTGCGCCGATCCATGCGCCATCGTGACTACCGCAAGCACATACGCATCAGGTAACATCCAACGTTGATGTTCAGACAGATCAACCCAACATCCACTCGAATCCATTTTACCCGTTTTCTCCCTCCATGCATTTTTCTCATTTTCAGTCGCTTCATTCTGGATTGCCTTCACACTTTCAATCGTATTCTCACACATTCCTGATTCAGCAATCCATCTTGTAGACGTTTCAACGTACATTCGGCTCATCATGTTCTTGGCCGTCTCTTTGGCGACCTCATCAGCAAACGCATTCCCACGGCCAACATCATCCGTAATCTTTCGATGTGCACTGCACTTCACAACCGCAACTTCATTCGGTAGGGTCAGAGATTCCAATAGATCACTGACTAACTGTCCATGTTGGATCTTTGTCCCATGGGACGTGAGAAAGCCTCTTTCTTTCCACAGACGTCCAAAGCTATGTGCTACGCCGAAGGCGTATTGGCTATCAGTAAACACATTCACTCTCTTTCCCTCAGCTAAAACACACGCTCTTGTTAGTGCAATTAATTCTGCAGCCTGAGCAGAATTCTGACTCACTCTTGCGGTCTCCACAATCGTACTCAAAGTCGTAACTGCATACGCGGCCGTCACATCACCATTCTGTAGTTTAAAGCATGACCCATCGACGTACAAAGTGCCATCTGGATCTAGTAACGGAGTATCTTTTAAGTCAATCCTACCTTTTGTCTCTTCCTCAGTTCTAAAACAACAATCATGAGGCTCTGAATCACTCGACTCTTGGGTAGTCGGCAACAGCGTTGCTGGATTCAATATGTTGCATCGCTTGATTTGAATGTGACTTGCCAAAAGTGTCAGCTCATAGCCTGATAGTCTAGCACTGGTGAGGTGTTGAGTTTTCGTTCGATTCATGAGTGTGTCCACAGCATGTGGAACCATGACTACTAACATGTTGTTCATGACTAGTCCAGCAGACTGTCGAATAGACACTGCAGCTGCTGCTGTAGCTCTCAAACAACTTGGCAATGCTCTGGCTACCGGATCTAATGTGGATGAAAAATACGCACAAGGTCGCTGTTTGTCACCAAATTGTTGCGTCAAGACACTCAATGCACAACCTTCTCTTTCATGGACATATAGTGTAAACGGCTTACTGTAGTCAGGAGTACCCAACACAAGAGCTGAACACAGCGGATCACGTAAGTCGGAGAAGCTCTGTTGACATTCATCCAACCATGGCAAAGGGCTCGGAACACCTTTTCCAGTCAGGGCTACCAATGGTTTTGCCATGAGAGAAAAATTTGGGATCCATTGCCTGCAGTATGATGTAATACCCAAAAACGCACGCACTTCTCTCTGTGTGCTTGGTACAGTCATCTGTGAAATTGCTTTGATTCTCTCTGGGGTCAACCTTCTTCCCTCCTTTGACAAAAGATGACCTAAGTAGGTCACTTCTTGGCAACAATATTGCAGTTTAGAAGGGGAAACCTTGTGATGTAAGTTGGACAAATGACGTAATAAAGAAATTGTAGCTGTTTTGCAAGTTTCCTTGTCATCGGCGGCCAGTAAAAGATCATCCACGTATTGAATCAGAGCAACACCAGGAGGAAGTACAAGAGCATCTAATTGACTTTTCAATGCTTGGCTGTAAATTGAAGGGCTCTCACAATAGCCTTGTGGAGCGCGCTTGAACCTGAAACTGCGACCACCTAAGGAGAAACCAAAAATGTCTCTACTTTCCTCGGCTATCGGAATGCTGAAAAAGGCATTCTTCAAATCGATCACTGTAAACCATGAGGCTGAGGCAGGAATCAACGTCAATAATGCAGTGATATCTGGTACCACAGGAAACTGCGGAATCACTATTTTGTTAACCTCTCTGAGGTCAATCACAAATCTGTATATTGGAGGTTTGGAAGGGTCCGTGCGTTTTAAAATCGGCAGAACAGGACTATTGCAGACATTTCCTCTAGTTTCCTCTATCACATCTTTCTGTATTAAGTCTTTCACGATCAGTAAAAGTGCACGTTCACCTTCATTTGAAATCCGATACTGTGGGATTCGTGGGAATCTAACATTCGCTTTCAGACTTACCACATAAGGGGGAATTTCCAAAGGGCCTACGTCGTTAGGACCAGTCGCCCAAAGAGTATCAGGGAGAGAACGCAGCTCCGGTGGGAGCTTATCCATCGACATGTACATTGGAGAAATGACTCTTTTGCCTAATGTGAGCTGTACTCCCGAAGGAGAACAGTACAGTGTCGCATGCAGGCGTTTCAACAGATCTAAACCAAGCAGATTCTCATTACAACCAGTTGTTAGGATAAGGGGTGCTTCTAGTTCGCATGGCCCAACAGAGATTGACAAAGGACTAGAAACAGGATTGTGAACAGGGGCGCCTGAGAAACCTACTGAAGTGTTCGTTAAGCCAGACAAAGGTGCGCCAGGGAGTTTCGCATGCATAATTGAACTTTTTGCCGCACCAGTATCCAACAGAAACGGTTCGACCACACCTGATGTAACTACTGCGACATTAGGTCCACTCTGATCAACTGGAACTGATACTACTCCCTCTCTTTGCCTGTGGCTGTCCTAGTAATCACTTCTCTGAATCTCTTCATTATTTTCGTAGTAATCCTCAACATGATACTGTGAAGATCTACCTAGTTGCGTAGGTTGTACATTCCGCTGATCGAAATAATTTGATGGGCGATCAACTTGTGGAGTCATTGTACCACGTCCTCTACCTCTAGGAGCTTGCATAAACCCGCCATTACCTCTCTGAGCTGGGACACCACTGGTCTGCGCGTGGAGTATTGGACACTCGTTCTTATAATGGCCCTCCTTTTTACAATAGGCACACTGATTCCATGCTAACTGTTGTCGAGGGAATCCATAATTAAATCTTTGGGACGTCCCTTGTTGGGATTGTGGCTGGTGCTGAAATTGGGGTCGTTGCTGTGATTCTGACTGATTCGGGCGAGGCGGATACGCTTGTTGCAATAGTACTTTAGTCTTCAAATCTTTTGTCTTCTTTTCTGACTTTTCCTTTTCTTCTTTCTCTCTATTCTCGTAATACTGAGCAGTTGCAAGTATCTGTGCTGTCGTCGACACTGCCCATGCACTCTCAGAATCCTTTAACTTGTTACTAAGCTCAGGTAGTAAATTAAACACGAACTTGTCGACAAACAACCTCTGACCTCCCTCAGTACTCATATCTTGCCCACTGTGATCTACGAAGGTCTCTTCAAATCTAGTGAAGAAGTCAGAGACGCTTTCATCCTTCTTCTGCTTGCATGCTGATAGTTTATCCCAATTGACCCGTAACGCTGGCATCAGCGTTTTCATCAAATTAATTATTCTACCAGGTAAAGCAGCAATCAAAGGCTCAGGTTTAGCACCACCAACTTGTTGCGCGTCTGCCGCTATAATAGCTGGCCAATCACCCCCCAGGGCGACTGGGTGGTTCTCTTGCCGAACCTTGGCCCATATAGGTTGTGGCACTACATTGCCAAATAGCATTTCAATGTCTGCCAAATTCATGACACACGCTTGAACTGTCTACGTTAACTCTTTATAATAACCAGCAGGATTTTTACGCGGGTCCAGCAACGCTTGTTTTACTGCTAATACTTCGGCCCGCTTCCAAGGGATGTGTATCCACACTCTATGGAAATGTGCTGGAGCAGCTGCGATACCATTAGCCGCATCAGCTTGGACTGCATCGCGCCATATGGGTGGAACTTCCCTCATCGGATATTGACCTCGTCTTTTCCTAGTAATCGGTGAACCATCAGAGGCCCTTGGTGCTCGAAGAGGAGAATCATCCCTATAAGCTAAAATCAGTTCTATCGCTTCCCTTACTTCTGAACCTATCACCATTCCTGCGGCAAACTTTTGCTGAACATTTATCAAATCAGAGGGGACGGAATCTAAGTCATCATCATCCCATTCCTCACGCACAAGAGAACACATCACGTCAAAAACATAACGTTGAGTTGGTTCATTCCATTGCATAAAGGTATCTAACACTCTTCGTGCATCATACTTCGCAGCTTTCGACATCCACCTAAGAGCTGTCGAATCTAACATTTCTCGTTCCTGGGGACCAGGAAGCTGGCTACGTCTCTGTGTAGAGTCAGAAACGGGGGTCCCAATTAAAGACCTGTAGAGAGGAGTTAAGATATTAGTTACAGAGTCGGTTATTTTCCGACGAACGGAAAGCGGAGTCAGAATGTTTACAGGGTTCGGGAACAGGGCAGCTGGAGCAGATGAAATAGTAAGGGTGGGAGTAGTAGGTAAAGCAGTTTGTGAAACGACAGGAAAAGGCGGAATAGGCGACCCAGGAAGAGGGGGTGCCGAGGGAACATTAACCACGGGAAGGACAGGAGCTGGAATCAAAGGAAGTGGAGCACCTATTCCAGGCTGACCAGCAGCTGGCTGTACAACAGGTAGTAACTGTGGTGCTATACCCTGTGCATACGGTGGAGGTGATCTCAACAGGTAAGACAACAGAGGATCCTTTTCATGGTCCTCTAGCGGCTTAGCAGGACAAGATGGCAATACAGGGTAACATTTATCAATCGCCAAATTATGTTTTCTATTCGCCATCTCCATTGCTTTCTCAGTCTCGTTGACATGCAACTGCCTAGCAGACTCCATTAAAGTCAACCCTTTCTCTTTCTGTTCCTTCTTCGTCTTCCTAATTTCTCTCTGTTTGGCTTCTTTACACCACACGCGAAAAGAATCAAACATTGCCGGCCGGGCTTTCTTTTTAAACAACTTCATTTCTAGATTGTCTAGAATTTCAACTTCAAAGCTACCATGCGGTGGCCAACTAAGGACACCATCTTTTCTGGTATAACGGACCCATACTTCATTATAAGCAATAGGACCTACACCATGTTTACAATAGAGCTCATATGTAGGAGTTCCAATTGGAGGAACCGAACATGAATCCTCCAACCGGGAATCCCCGTTGCAACTTAACCAGGACAGAAAACAATTACTACTGTTAGTCATTATAAACTAAGGACAAATTCCAACCAAAATGCGCAAAGAACTTAGGCCTACCAAATGAACCAATACCAAGACAAAGATTATCTTCACAAGAGCAACCAATGATAATCTACGAATTCAAAAACAACGTATCCAGAGAGCAAAACAAGAGCAACAAAGCACAACCAGACTGAGCGCAACCCACTTAATACTTAACTGAAATATGGAAGACGTCACCAAGGAGAACCCGTCTACGTCTCGCCGTACTAAGGTCTGCACCTCGGGTCCAAGACAGGGCGACAGTCAGGGCAGCGGTCCTCTGTAGCCGTCTGGGAACGGGAACCCTCGTGGAAGAGATCGTCGGGCCACTTTTACGACATACAGGGATCGATGAAGCGGGGTACCTCCCTCCGGAATCTTCACATGAAGCTCCTCGAACTTTTCAGGCTTTGGACCGGTACCGGATGACGTCGCCCCACGTTGGGCGCCAATTTGAGGTTCCGGACTTTTTAAGAGTCCAGAGGTGTCAGGGAAACAACACCCAAAGACCCCTGAGTTCCTTCCTGCCTTGGTGCACAAATAAACAGAGACACGGGCTTCTCGATGGTGGCGTCAAAGACCAAGGTTTATTTACTGCAGGGACACAGAAGTCATAGGAACCACACAGAGGCAGAATCTACGAGACTGTTCAAATTGCAAGAAGTGGGTTGCTCCTTAAATACACGAAATATGTCTTTAGGCAACATTACACGAATATTTCTCATGCCCAACCCGGTATCTGAAACAGACAATAAATATACATCAAACAATAATTAGTCGTAGGTTTTCGGTATTCGATCAAGTCTCTTTGTCAGTTTTCCATTTTTTGCCCGATCCTCCCCATCATAAAAATCGTATCCTCCCCATTGTAAAAGCCCAGAAGGAGAGGAGCAGAGCCAGGTGCAAGGGATAGAAAAGTAGGATAAGAGGTGTTTATGGATCGTAAACGGGCATGGCTACCGTATTCGGCCTCTCAATCAGGACAATGGACACGAGAACCAGTATAGCAGGATTGGCCTCAGGCAGGGGAGGCAGCTTGATTCTGCCTGGTCACGCAGCGTCAGCTTTTCTCGGGGTTTGAGCTTACGTGTCCTTAACGAGGTGATTCTGCCGGGGTCATCGCTCGTCCATTGACTATGTGAGGGCAAGAAACAAAATGGATGCCGTATCTAAAATGGATGTCATGATTTAGCAACAGAATGCCCTATTTCTCAGTGAATTCATGCTCGTTGCGCAGCGAAAACACTGTCATGCATTTAATGGATCATTTACGGTTCATTGGTACTAAAATCGTGCCAGTACTACAATACCGAATACACGGGTTCGGATCGCTACAGAACCTCAGTGGTGTTAGGGCAGAGTAGGGGTTCGGGCTGGGGCTGGTGTTTCAGTGTTTAGGGCAGAGCATTGGTGTTCGGGCAGTGTAAGGGGTCGTGCTTAGGCTGGTGTTTCAGGGTTTAGGGCAGATCAGTGGTGTTCGGGCTGTGCATGGGTCATGCTGGGGTTGTATTTCAGGGTTTAGGGCAGAGCAGTGGTGTTTGGGCAGAGTAGGGGGTCATGCTGGGGGCAGTGTTTCAGGTTTTAGGGCAGTGCAGTGGTGTTCGGGCAGTGCAGGGGGTCATGTGGGGGGTGGTGTTTGAGGGTTTAGGGCAGTGCAGTGGTGTACGGGCAGTGTAGGGGGTCGTGCGGGGGTGGTGTTTCAGGGTTTAGGGTGCAGCAGTGGGTTTCGGGCAGTGTAGGGGGTCGTGCTGGGGTGGTGTTTAGGGTTTAGGACAGTGCAGTGGTGTTCGGACTGTGTAGGTGTCGTGCTGGGGGTGGTGTTTCAGGGCTTAGGGCTGTGCAGTAGTGGTCGGGCAGTGTATGGGGTCGTGCTGGGGTGGTGTTTCAGGATTTAGGGCAGAGCAGTGGTGTTCGGGAAGAGTATGGGGTCGTGCTGGGGGTGGTGTTTAGGGTTTAGGACGGTGCAGTGGTGTTTGGACTGTGTAGAGGTCATGCTGGGGGTGGTGTTTCAGGGCTTAGGGCTGTGCAGTAGTGTTCGGGCAGTGTAGGGGGTCTTGCTGAGGGTGGTGTTTCAGGGTTTAGGGCAGTGGTGTTTGGGCAGTGTAGGGGTTTTGCTTTGGCTGTTTTTTCAGGGTTTAGGGCAGTGGTGTTTGGGCAGAGTAGGGGATCGTGCTTGGGCTAGTGTTTCAGGGTTTAGGGCAGTGCAGTGGTGTTCGGGCAGTGTAGGGGGTCGTGCTGGTGCTGGTGTTTTGGGGTTTAGGGCAGTGTTGTGGTGTTCGAGCATTGTATGGGGTCGTGCTTGGACTGGTGTTTCAGGGTTTATGGCAGTGCATTGGTGTTCGGGCAGTGTAGGGGGTCGTGCTGCGGGTGGTGTTTCAGGATTTAGGGCAGTGCAGTGGTGTTCTGGCAGATTAGGGGGTTGTCCTGGGGGTGGTGTTTCAGGTTTTAGGGCAGTGCAGTGGTGTTCGTGCAGAATAGGGGGTCGTGCGGGGGTGGTGTTTCAGGGTTTAGGGAAGTGCAGTAGTGTTCAGGCAGTGTAGGGGGTCATGCGGGGGATGGTGTTTCAGGGTTTAGGACATTGCAGTGGTGTTCTGGCAGAATAGGGGGTCGTCCTGGGGGTGGTGTTTCACGTTTTAGGGCAGTGCAATGGTGTTCGTGCAGTGTAGGGGGTTGTGCGGGGGGTGGTGTTTCAGGGTTTAGGGAAGTGCAGTAGTGTTTGGGCAGTGTAGGGGGTCATGTGGGGGCTGGTGTTTCAGGTTTTAGGGCAGTGCAGTGGTGTTCGGGCAGTGTAGGGGTTTGTGCTGGGGCTCATGTTTGAGGGTTTTATTGCAGTTCAGTGGTGTTCGGGCACTGTAGGGGTCATGCTGGAGGTAGTGTTTCAGGGTTTAGGGCAGAGCAGTGGTGTTCTGGCAGTGTAGGGGTCGTGCGGGGGTGGTGTTTCAGGGTTTAGGGAAGTGCAGTACTGTTCGGGCAGTGTAGGGGGTCATGAAGGGGCTAAGGTTTTAGGGTCTAGGGCAGTGCAGTGGTGTTCGGGCAGTGTAGGAGTTAGTGCTAGGGCTCGTGTTTGAGGATTTTATTGCAGTTCAGTGGCGTTCGGGCAGTGTAGGGAGTTTTGCAGGGGCTGGTGTTTCAGGGTTTAGGGCAGTGCAGTGGTGTTCGGACAGTGTAGGTGGTCGTGCTGGGGCTGGTGTTTCAGGGATTAGGGTGCAGCAGTGGTGTTCGGGCAGTGTAGGGGGTCTTGCTGGGGGTGGTGTTTCCGGGTTTAGGGCAGAGCAGTGGTGTTCTTGGCAGAGTAGGGGGTCGTGCTGATGTGGTGTTTAGGGTTTAGGGCAGTGCAGTGGTGTTCAGACCGTGTAGGGTGTCGTGCTGGGGGTGGTGTTTAAGGGTTTAGGGCAGTGGTGTTCGGGCAGTGTAGGGGGTCATGCAGGGGGTGGTGTTTCAATTCTTAGGGCAGTGCAGTGGTGTTCGGGCAGTGTAAGGGGTCTTTCTGGCGGTGGTGTTTCAGGGTTTAGTGCAGTGGTGTTCGGGCAGTGTAGGGGGTTGGGCTGGGGCTGGTGTTTCAGTGTTTAGGGCAGAGCATTGGTGTTCGGGCAGTGTAAGGGGTCGTGCTTGGGCTGGTGTTTCAGGGTTTAGGGCAGATCAGTGGTGTTCGGGCTGTGCATGGGTCATGCTGGGGTTGTATTTCAGGGTTTAGGGCAGAGCAGTGGTGTTCGGGCAGAGTAGGGGGTCGGGCTGGGGCTGGTGTTTCAGTGTTTAGGGCAGAGCATTGGTGTTCAGGCAGTGTAAGGGGTCGTGCTTGGGCTGGTGTTTCAGGGTTTAGGGCAGATCAGTGGTGTTCGGTCTGTGCATGGGTCATGCTGGGGTTGTATTTCAGGGTTTAGGGCAGAGCAGTGGTGTTCGGGCAGAGTAGGGGGTCATGCTGGGGGTGGTGTTTCAGGTTTTAGGGCAGTGCAGTGGTGTTCGGGCAGTGCAGGGGGTCATGTGGGGGGTGGTGTTTGAGGGTTTAGGGCAGTGCAGTGGTGTACGGGCAGTGTAGGGGGTCGTGCGGGGGTGGTGTTTCAGTGTTTAGGGTGCAGCAGTGGGTTTCGGGCAGTGTAGGGGGTCGTGCTGGGGTGGTGTTTCAGGATTTAGGGCAGAGCAGTGGTGTTCGGGCAGAGTATGGGGTCGTGCTGGGGGTGGTGTTTAGGGTTTAGGACAGTGCAGTGGTGTTCGGACTGTGTAGGGGTCGTGCTGGGGGTGGTGTTTCAGGGCTTAGGGCTGTGCAGTAGTGTTCGGGCAGTGTATGGGGTTGTGCTGGGGTGGTGTTTCAGGATTTAGGGCAGAGCAGTGGTGTTCGGGCAGAGTATGGGGTCGTGCTGGGGGTGGTGTTTAGGGTTTAGGATGGTGCAGTGGTGTTTGGACTGTGTAGGGGTCATGCTGGGGGTGGTGTTTCAGGGCTTAGGGCTGTGCAGTAGTGTTCGGGCAGTGTAGGGGGTCTTGCTGAGGGTGGTGTTTCAGGGTTTAGGGCAGTGGTGTTTGGGCAGTGTAGGGGTTTTGCTTTGGCTGTTTTTTCAGGGTTTAGGGCAGTGGTGTTTGGGCAGTATAGGGGATCGTGCTTGGGCTAGTGTTTCAGGGTTTAGGGCAGTGCAGTGGTGTTCGGGCAGTGTAGGTGGTCGTGCTGGTGATGGTGTTTTGGGGTTTAGGGCAGTGCTGTGGTGTTCGAGCATTGTAGGGGGTCGTGCTTGGACTGGTGTTTCAGGGTTTATGGCAGTGCATTGGTGTTCGGGCAGTGTAGGGGGTCGTGCTGCGGGTGGTTTTTCAGGGTTTAGGGAAGTGCAGTACTGTTCGGGCAGTGTAGGGGGTCATGAAGGGGCTGGGGTTTTAGGGTCTAGGGCAGTGCAGTGGTGTTCGGGCAGTGTAGGGGTTTGTGCTAGGGCTCGTGTTTGAGGATTTTATTGCAGTTCAGTGGTGTTCGGGCAGTGTAGGGAGTTTTGCAGGGGCTGGTGTTTAAGGGTTTAGGGCAGTGCAGTGGTGTTCGGACAGTGTAGGTGGTCGTGCTGGGGCTGGTGTTTCAGGGATTAGGGTGCAGCAGTGGTGTTCGGACAGTGTAGGGGGTCTTGCTGGGGCTGGTGTTTCAGGGTTTAGGGCAGAGCAGTGGTGTTCTTGGCAGAGTAGGGGGTCGTGCTGATGTAGTGTTTAGGGTTTAGGGCAGTGCAGTGGTGTTCAGACCGTGTAGGGTGTCGTGCTGGGGGTGGTGTTTCAGGGTTTAGGGCAGTGGTGTTCGGGCAGAGTAGGGGGTCATGCAGGGGGTGGTGTTTCAATTCTTAGGGCAGTGCAGTGGTGTTCGGGCAGTGTAGGGGGTCTTGCTGGCGGTGGTATTTCAGGGTTTAGTGCAGTGGTGTTTGGGCAGTGTAGGGGGTCGGGCTGGGGCTGGTGTTTCAGTGTTTAGGGCAGAGCATTGGTGTTCGGGCAGTGTAAGGGGTCGTGCTTGGGCTGGTGTTTCAGGGTTAAGGGCAGATCAGTGGTGTTCGGGCTGTGCATGGGTCATACTGGGGTTGTATTTCAGGGTTTAGGGTAGAGCAGTGGTGTTCGGGCAGAGTAGGGGGTCGGGCTGGGGCTGGTGTTTCAGTGTTTAGGGCAGAGCATTGGTGTTCGGGCAGTGTAAGGGGTCGTGCTTGGGCTGGTGTTTCAGGGTTTAGGGCAGATCAGTGGTGTTCGGGCTGTGCATGGGTCATGCTGGTGTTGTATTTCAGGGTTTAGGGCAGAGCAGTGGTGTTCGGGCAGAGTAGGGGGTCATGCTGGGGGTGGTGTTTCAGGTTTTAGGGCAGTGCAGTGGTGTTCGGGCAGTGCAGGGGGTCATGTGGGGGTGGTGTTTGAGGGTTTAGGGCAGTGCAGTGGTGTACGGGCAGTGTAGGGGGTCGTGCGGGGGTGGTGTTTCAGGGTTTAGGGTGCAGCAGTGGGTTTCGGGCAGGGTAGAGGGTCGTGCTGGGGTGGTGTTTCAGGAATTAGGGCAGAGCAGTGGTTTTCGGGCAGAGTATGGGGTCGTGCTGGGGGTGGTGTTTAGGGTTTAGGACAGTGCAGTGGTGTTCAGACTGTGTAGGGGTCGTGCTGGGGGTGGTGTTTCAGGGCTTAGGGCTGTGCAGTAGTGTTCGGGCAGTGTATGGGGTCGTGCTGGGGTGGTGTTTCAGGATTTAGGGCAGAGCAGTGGTGTTCGGGCAGAGTATGGGGTCGTGCTGGGGGTGGTGTTTAGGGTTTAGGACGGTGCAGTGGTGTTTGGACTGTGTAGGGGTCATGCTGGGGGTGGTGTTTCAGGGCTTAGGGCTGTGCAGTAGTGTTCGGGCAGTGTAGGGGGTCTTGCTGAGGGTGGTGTTTCAGGGTTTAGGGCAGTGGTGTTTGGGCAGTGTAGGGGTTTTGCTTTGGCTGTTTTTTCAGGGTTTAAGGCAGTGGTGTTTGGGCAGTGTAGGGGATCGTGCTTGGGCTAGTGTTTCAGGGTTTAGGGCAGTGCAGTGGTGTTCGGGCAGTGTAGGGGGTCGTGCTGGTGCTGGTGTTTTGGGGTTTAGGGCAGTGCTGTGATGTTCGAGCATTGTAGGGGGTCGTGCTTGGACTGGTGTTTCAGGGTTTATGGCAGTGCATTGGTGTTCGGGCAGTGTAGGGGGTCGTGCTGCGGGTGGTGTTTCAGGGTTTAGGGCAGTGCAGTGGTGTTCTGGCAGATTAGGGGGTTGTCCTGGGGGTGGTGTTTCAGGTTTTAGGGCAGGTCAGTGGTTTTCGTGCAGAATAGGGGGTCGTGCGGGGGTGGTGTTTCAGGGTTTAGGGAAGTGCAGTAGTGTTCAGGCAGTGTAGGGGGTCATGCGGGGGATGATGTTTCAGGGTTTAGGACATTGCAGTGGTGTTCTGGCAGAATAGGGGGTCGTCCTGGGGGTGGTGTTTCAGGTTTTAGGGCAGTGCAATGGTGTTTGTGCCGTGTAGGGGGTTGTGCGGGGGGTGGTGTTTCAGGGTTTAGGGAAGTGCAGTAGTGTTTGGGCAGTGTAGGGGGTCATGTGGGGGCTGGTGTTTCAGGTTTTAGGGCAGTGCAGTGGTGTTCGGGCAGTGTAGGGGTTTGTGCTGGGGCTCATGTTTGAGGGTTTTATTGAAGTTCAGTGGTGTTCGGGCAGTGTAGGGGTCATGCTGTGGCTGGTGTTTCAAGAGTTTAGGGCAGTGCAGTTGTGTTTGGGCAGTGTAGGGAGTCGTGCTGGGGCTGGTGGTTCAGGGTTTAGCGCAGTGCAGTGGTGTTCGGGCAGTGTAGGGGGTCATGCTGAGGCTGGTGTTTCAGGGCGTAGGTCAGTGCAGTGGTGTTCGGGCAGTGTAGGGGGTCATACTGGGGGTGGTGTTTCAGGGTTTAAGGCAGTGCAGTGGTGTTCGGGCAGGGTAGGGGGTCTTGCATGGCGGTGGTGTTTTTAGGGTTTAGGGTAGTGGTGCTCGGGCAGTGTAGAGGATCTTTCTGGGGGTGATGTTTCAGGGTTTAGGACAGTGCAGTGGTATTTGGGCAGTGTAGGGGGTCTTGCTGGGGGTGGTGTTTCAGGGTTTAGGGCAGCGCAGTGGTGTTCAGGCAGTGTAGGGGGTCGTGCTGGGGCTGGTGTTTCAGGGTTTAGGGCAGTGCGGTGGTGTTCGGACCGTGTAGGGGGTCTTGCTGGGGGTAGTGATTCAGGGTTTAGGGCAGTGCAGTGGTGTTCAGGCAGTGTAGGGGGTCATGCTGGGGGCTGGTGTTTCAGGGTTTAGGGCAGTGCATTGGTGTTCTGGCAGTGTAGGGGGTCGTCCTGGGTCTGGTGTTTCAGGGTTTAGGGCAGTGCAGAGGTGTTCAGGCAATGTAGGGGGTCGTGCTGGGGCTGGTGTTTCAGGTTTTATGGCAGTGCAATGTTGTTCGTGCAGTGTAGGGGGTTGTGCGGGGGGAGGCGTTTCAGGGTTTAGGGAAGTGCAGTAGTGTTTGGGCAGTGTAGGGGGTAATGTGGGGGCTGGTGTTTCAGGTTTTAGGACAGTGCAGTGGTGTTCGGGCAGTGTAGGGGTTCGTGCTGGGGCTCATGTTTGAGGGTTTTATTGCAGTTCAGTGGTGTTCGGGCAGTGTAGGGGTCGTGCTGTGGCTGGTGTTTCAAGAGTTTAGGGCAGTGCAGTGGTGTTTGGGCAGTGTAGGGGGTCATGCTGGGGCTGGTGGTTCAGGGTTTAGCGCAGTGCAGTGGTGTTCGGGCAGTGTTGGAGGTCATGCTGAGGCTGGTGTTTCAGGGTTTAAGGCAGTGCAGTGGTGTTCGGGCAGGGTAGAGGGTCTTGCATGGCGGTGGTGTTTTTAGGTTTTAGGGTAGTGGTGCTCGGGCAGTGTAGAGGATCTTTCTGGGGTGATGTTTCAGGGTTTAGGACAGTGCAGTGGTATTTGGGCAGTGTAGGGGGTCCTGCTTGGACTGGTGTTTCAGGGTTTATGGCAGTGCATTCGTGTTCGGGCAGTGTAGGGGGTCGTGCTGTGGGTGGTGTTTCAGGGTTTAGGGCAGTGCAATGGTGTTCTGGCAGATTAGGGGGTCGTGCTGATGTGGTGTTTAGGGTTTAGGGCAGTGCAGTGGTGTTCAGACCGTGTAGGGTGTCGTGCTGGGGGTGGTGTTTCAGGGTTTAGGGCAGTGGTGTTCGGGCAGTGTAGGGGGTCATGCAGGGGGTGGTGTTTCAATTCTTAGGGCAATGCAGTGGTGTTCGGGCAGTGTAGGGGGTCTTGCTGGCGGTGGTGTTTCAGGGTTTAGTGCAGTGGTGTTCGGGCAGTGTAGGGGGTCGGGCTGGGGCTGGTGTTTCAGTGTTTAGGGCAGAGCATTGGTGTTCGGGCAGTGTAAGGGGTCGTGCTTGGGCTGGTGTTTCAGGGTTTAGGGCAGATCAGTGGTGTTCGGGCTGTGCATGGGTCATGCTGGGGTTGTATTTCAGGGTTTAGGGCAGAGCAGTGGTGTTTGGGCAGAGTAGGGGGTCATGCTGGGGGTGGTGTTTCAGGTTTTAGGGCAGTGCAGTGGTGTTCGGGCAGTGTAGGGGGTCATGTGGGGGATGGTGTTTGAGGGTTTAGGGCAGTGCAGTGGTGTACGGGCAGTGTAGGGGGTCGTGCGGGGGTGGTGTTTCAGGGTTTAGGGTGCAGCAGTGGGTTTCGGGCAGTGTAGGGGGTCATGCTGGGGTGGTGTTTCAGGATTTAGGGTAGAGCAGTGGTGTTCGGGCAGAGTATGGGGTCGTGCTGGGGGTGGTGTTTAGGGTTTAGGACGGTGCAGTGGTGTTTGGACTGTGTAGGGGTCATGCTGGGGGTGGTGTTTCAGGGCTTAGGGCTGTGCAGTAGTGTTCGGGCAGTGTAGGGGGTCTTGCTGAGGGTGGTGTTTCAGGGTTTAGGGCAGTGGTGTTTGGGCAGTGTAGGGGTTTTGCTTTGGCTGTTTTTTCAGGGTTTAGGGCAGTGGTGTTTGGGCAGTGTAGGGGATCGTGCATGGGCTAGTGTTTCAGGGTTTAGGGCAGTGCAGTGGTGTTCGGGCAGTGTAGGGGGTCGTGCTGGTGCTGGTGTTTTGGGGTTTAGGGCAGTGCTGTGGTGTTCGAGCATTGTAGGGGGTCGTGCTTGGACTGGTGTTTCAGGGTTTATGGAAGTGCATTGGTGTTCGGGCAGTGTAGGGGGTCGTGCTGCGGGTGGTGTTTCAGGGTTTAGGGCAGTGCAGTGGTGTTCTGGCAGATTAGGGAGTTGTCCTGGGGGTGGTGTTTCAGGTTTTAGGGCAGTGCAGTGGTGTTCGTGCAGAATAGGGGGTCGTGCGGGGGTGGTGTTTCAGCGTTTAGGGAAGTGCAGTAGTGTTCAGGCAGTGTAGGGGGTCATGCGGGGGATGGTGTTTCAGGGTTTAGGGCATTGCAGTGGTGTTCTGGCAGAATAGGGGGTCGTCCTGGGGTGGTGTTTCAGGTTTTAGGGCAGTGCAATGGTGTTCGTGCAGTGTAGGGGGTTGTGCGGGGGGTGGTGTTTCAGGGTTTAGGGAAGTGCAGTAGTGTTTGGGCAGTGTAGGGGGTCATATTGGGGCAGGTGTTTCAAGAGTTTAGGGCAGTGCAGTGGTGTTTGGGCAGTGTAGGGGGTCGTGCTGTGGCTGGTGGTTCAGGGTTTAGGGCAGTGCAGTGGTGTTCGGGCAGTGTAGGGGGTCATGCTGAGGCTGGTGTTTCAGGGCTTAGGTCAGTGCAGTGGTGTTCGGGCAGTGTAGGGGGTCATACTGAGGGTGGTGTTTCAGGGTTTAAGGCAGTGCAGTGGTGTTCGGGCAGTGTAGGGGGTCTTGCATGGCGGTGGTGTTTTTAGGGTTTAGGGTAGTGGTGCTCGGGCAGTGTAGAGGGTCTTGCTGGGGGTGATGTTTCAGGGTTTAGGACACTGCAGTGGTGTTCGGGCAGTGTAGGGGGTCTTGCTGGGGGTGGTGTTTCAGGGTTTAGGGCAGTGCACTGGTGTTCAGGCAGTGTAGGGGGTCGTGCTGGGGGTGGTGTTTCAGGGTTTAGGGCAGTGCAGTGGTGTTCTGGCAAATTAGGGGGTCGTCCTGGTGGTGGTGTTTCAGGTTTTAGGGCAGTGCAATGGTGTTCGTGCAGTGTAGGGGGTCGTTTGGGGGTGGTGTTTCAGGGTTTAGGGAAGTGCAGTACTGTTCGGGCAGTGTAGGGGGTCATGAAGGGGCTGGGGTTTTAGGGATTAGGGCAGTGCAGTGGTGTTCGGGCAGTGTAGGGGTTTGTGCTGGGGCTCGGTTTGAGGATTTTATTGCAGTTCAGTGGTGTTCGGGTAGTGTAGGGGGTTGTGCAGGGGCTGGTGTTTCAGGGTTTAGGGCAGTGCAGTGGTGTTTGGACAGTGTAGGTGGTCATGCTGGGGATGGTGTTTCAGGGATTAGGGTGCAGCAGTGGTTTTCGGGCAGTGTAGGGGTTCATGCTGGGGGTGGTGTTTCAGGGTTTAGGGCAGAGTAGTGGTGTTCTTGGCAGAGTAGGGGGTCGTGCTGACATGGTGTTTAGGGATTAGGGCAGTGCAGTGGTGTTCAGACCGTATAGGGAGTTGTGCTGGGGGTGGTGTTTCAGGGTTTAGGGCAGTAGTGTTTGGGTAGTGTAGGGGGTCATGCATGGGGTGGTGTTTTAGTGCTTAGGGCAGTGCAGTGGTGTTCGGGCACTGTAGGGGGTCTTTCTGGCTGTGGTGTTTGAGGGTTTAGTGCTGTGGTGTTCGGGTAGTGTAGGGGGTCGGGCTGGGGCTGGTTTTTCAGTGTTTAGGGCAGTGCATTGGTGTTCGGGGGAGTGTAAGGGGTCGTGCTGGGGCTGGTGTTTCAGGGTTTAGGGCAGAGCAGTGGTGTTCGGGTTGTGTATTGGTCATGCTGAGGGTTGTGTTTCAGGGTTTAGGGCAGTGCATTGGTGTTCGGGCAGTGGAACGGGTCGTGCTGGGGCTGGTGTTTCAGGGTCTAGGGCAGAGCAGTGGTGTTCGGGCTGTGTATTGGTCATGCTGAGGGTTGTGTTTCAGGGTTTAAAGCAGTGCAGTGGTGTTCGCGCAGTGCAGGGGGTCTTGCATGGCGGTGGTGTTTCATGGTTTAGGGTGTGGTGCTTGGGCAGTGTAGAGGGTCTTGCTGGGGGTGATGTTTCAGGGTTTAGGGCAGTGCAGTTGTGTTCGGGCAGTGTAGGGGGTCGTGCTGGGGGCTGGTGTTTCAGGGTTTAGGGCAGTGCGGTGGTGTTCAGACAGTGTATGGGGTCTTGCTGGGGGTGGTGATTCAGGGTTTAGGGCAGTGCAGTGGTGTTCAGGCAGTGTAGGGGGTCGTGCTTGGCTGGTGTTTCAGGGTTTAGGGCAGATCAGTGGTGTTCAGGCTGTGTATGGGTCATGCTGGGGTTGTATTTCAGGGTTTAGGGCAGAGCAGTGGTGTTCGGGCAGAGTAGGGGGTCGTCCTGGGTCTGGTGTTTCAGGGTTTAGGGCAGTGCAGAGGTGTTCAGGCAGTGTAGGGGGTCATGCTGGGGCTGGTGTTTCAGGGTTTAGGGCAGTGCAGGGTTTTTGGGCAGTATAGGGGGTCATGCAGGGGCTGGTTTTTCAGGGTTTAGGTTAGTGCTGCAGTGTTCGGGCAGTGTAGGGGGTCTTGCTGGGGTCATGTTTCAGGGTTTAGGGCAGTGCAGTGGTGTTCGGGCAGTGTAGGGGGTCTTGCTGGGGTTGGTGTTTCAGAGTTTAGGGCAGTGCAGTGGTGTTCGGGCAGTGTATGGGGTCATGCTGGGGCCGGTGTTTCAGGGTTTGGGTAGTGCAGTGATGTTTGGGCCGTGTAGGGGGTCGTGCGGGGGCTGGTGTTTCAGGGTTTAAGGCAGTGCAGTGGTGTTCAGACCGTGTAGGGTGTCGTGCTGGGGGGGGGTGGTGTTTCAGGGTTTAGGGCAGTGGTGTTCGGGCAGTGTAGGGGGTCATGCAGGGGGTGGTGTTTCAAATCTTAGGGCAGTGCAGTGGTGTTCGGGCAGTGTAGGGGGTCTTGCTGGCGGTGGTGTTTCAGGGTTTAGTGCAGTGGTGTTCGGGCAGTGTAGGGGGTCGGGCTGGGACTGGTGTTTCAGTGTTTAGGGCAGTGCATTGGTGTTCGGGCAGTGTAAGGGGTCGTGCTTGGGCTGGTGTTTCAGGGTTTAGGGCAGATCAGTGGTGTTCAGGCTGTGTATGGGTCATGCTGGGGTTGTATTTCAGGGTTTAGGGCAGAGCAGTGGTGTTCGGGCAGAGTAGGGGGTCATGCTGGGGGTGGTGTTTCAGGTTTTCGGGCAGTGCAGTGGTGTTCGGGCAGTTTAGGGGGTCATGCGGGGGGTGGTGTTTGAGGGTTTAGGGCAGTGCAGTGGTGTACGGGCAGTGTAGGGGGTCGTGCGGGGGTGGTGTTTCAGGATTTAGGGCAGAGCAGTGGTGTTCGGGCAGAGTATGGGGTCATGCTGGGGGTGGTGTTTAGGGTTTAGGGCAGTGCAGTGGTGTTCGGACTGTGTAGGTGTCGTGCTGGGGGTGGTGTTTCAGGGCTTAGGGCTGTGCAGTAGTGTTCGGGCAGTGTAGGGGGTCTTACTGAGGGTGGTGTTTCAGGATTTAGGGCAGTGGTGTTTGGGCAGTGTAGGGGTTTTGCTTTGGCTGGTTTCTCAGGATTTAGGGCAGTGGTGTTTGGGCAGTGTAGGGGATCGTGCTTGGGCTAGTGTTTCAGGGTTTAGGGCAGTGCATTGGTGTTCGGGTAATGTAGGGGGTTGTGCTGGTGCTGGTGTTTCGGGGTTTAGGGCAGTGCTGTCGTGTTCGAGTATTGTAGGGGGTCGTGCTTGGACTGGTGTTTCAGGGTTTATGGCAGTGCATTGGTGTTCGGGCAGTGTAGGGGTCGTGCTGCGGGTGGTGTTTCAGGGTTTAGGGCAGTGCAGTGGTGTTCTGGCAGATTAGGGGGTTGTCCTGGGGGTGGTGTTTCAGGTTTTAGGGCAGTGCAGTAGTGTTCAGGCAGTGTAGGGGGTCATGCGGCGGATGGTGATTCAGGGTTTAGGGCAGTGCAGTGGTGTTCTGGCAGAATAGGGAGTCGTCCTGGGGGTGGTGTTTCAGGTTTTAGGGCAGTGCAATGGTGTTCATGCAGTGTAGGGGGTTGTGCGAGGGGTGGTGTTTTAGATTTTAGGGAAGTGCAGTAGTGTTTGGGCAGTGTAGGGGGTCATGTGGGGGCTGGTGTTTCAGGTTTTAGGGCAGTGCAGTGGTGTTCGGGCAGTGTAGGGGTTTGTGCTGGGGCTCATGTTTGAGGGTTTTATTGAAGTTCAGTGGTGTTCGGGCAGTGTAGGGGTCATGCTGTGGCTGGTGTTTCAAGAGTTTAGGGCAGTGCAGTTGTGTTTGGGCAGTGTAGGGAGTCGTGCTGGGGCTGGTGGTTCAGGGTTTAGCGCAGTGCAGTGGTGTTCGGGCAGTGTAGGGGGTCATGCTGAGGCTGGTGTTTCAGGGCGTAGGTCAGTGCAGTGGTGTTCGGGCAGTGTAGGGGGTCATACTGGGGGTGGTGTTTCAGGGTTTAAGGCAGTGCAGTGGTGTTCGGGCAGGGTAGGGGGTCTTGCATGGCGGTGGTGTTTTTAGGGTTTAGGGTAGTGGTGCTCGGGCAGTGTAGAGGATCTTTCTGGGGGTGATGTTTCAGGGTTTAGGACAGTGCAGTGGTATTTGGGCAGTGTAGGGGGTCTTGCTGGGGGTGGTGTTTCAGGGTTTAGGGCAGCGCAGTGGTGTTCAGGCAGTGTAGGGGGTCGTGCTGGGGCTGGTGTTTCAGGGTTTAGGGCAGTGCGGTGGTGTTCGGACCGTGTAGGGGGTCTTGCTGGGGGTAGTGATTCAGGGTTTAGGGCAGTGCAGTGGTGTTCAGGCAGTGTAGGGGGTCATGCTGGGGGCTGGTGTTTCAGGGTTTAGGGCAGTGCATTGGTGTTCTGGCAGTGTAGGGGGTCGTCCTGGGTCTGGTGTTTCAGGGTTTAGGGCAGTGCAGAGGTGTTCAGGCAATGTAGGGGGTCGTGCTGGGGCTGGTGTTTCAGGTTTTATGGCAGTGCAATGTTGTTCGTGCAGTGTAGGGGGTTGTGCGGGGGAGGCGTTTCAGGGTTTAGGGAAGTGCAGTAGTGTTTGGGCAGTGTAGGGGGTAATGTGGGGGCTGGTGTTTCAGGTTTTAGGACAGTGCAGTGGTGTTCGGGCAGTGTAGGGGTTCGTGCTGGGGCTCATGTTTGAGGGTTTTATTGCAGTTCAATGGTGTTCGGGCAGTGTAGGGGTCGTGCTGTGGCTGGTGTTTCAAGAGTTTAGGGCAGTGCAGTGGTGTTTGGGCAGTGTAGGGGGTCATGCTGGGGCTGGTGGTTCAGGGTTTAGCGCAGTGCAGTGGTGTTCGGGCAGTGTTGGAGGTCATGCTGAGGCTGGTGTTTCAGGGTTTAAGGCAGTGCAGTGGTGTTCGGGCAGGGTAGGGGGTCTTGCATGGCGGTGGTGTTTTTAGGTTTTAGGGTAGTGGTGCTCGGGCAGTGTAGAGGATCTTTCTGGGGGTGATGTTTCAGGGTTTAGGACAGTGCAGTGGTATTTGGGCAGTGTAGGGGGTCCTGCTTGGACTGGTGTTTCAGGGTTTATGGCAGTGCATTCGTGTTCGGGCAGTGTAGGGGGTCGTGCTGTGGGTGGTGTTTCAGGGTTTAGGGCAGTGCAATGGTGTTCTGGCAGATTAGGGGGTCGTGCTGATGTGGTGTTTAGGGTTTAGGGCAGTGCAGTGGTGTTCAGACCGTGTAGGGTGTCGTGCTGGGGGTGGTGTTTCAGGGTTTAGGGCAGTGGTGTTCGGGCAGTGTAGGGGGTCATGCAGGGGGTGGTGTTTCAATTCTTAGGGCAATGCAGTGGTGTTCGGGCAGTGTAGGGGGTCTTGCTGGCGGTGGTGTTTCAGGGTTTAGTGCAGTGGTGTTCGGGCAGTGTAGGGGGTCGGGCTGGGGCTGGTGTTTCAGTGTTTAGGGCAGAGCATTGGTGTTCGGGCAGTGTAAGGGGTCGTGCTTGGGCTGGTGTTTCAGGGTTTAGGGCAGATCAGTGGTGTTCGGGCTGTGCATGGGTCATGCTGGGGTTGTATTTCAGGGTTTAGGGCAGAGCAGTGGTGTTCGGGCAGAGTAGGGGGTCATGCTGGGGGTGGTGTTTCAGGTTTTAGGGCAGTGCAGTGGTGTTCGGGCAGTGTAGGGGGTCATGTGGGGGGTGGTGTTTGAGGGTTTAGGGCAGTGCAGTGGTGTACGGGCAGTGTAGGGGGTCGTGCGGGGGTGGTGTTTCAGGGTTTAGGGTGCAGCAGTGGGTTTCGGGCAGTGTAGGGGGTCGTGCTGGGGTGGTGTTTCAGGATTTAGGGTAGAGCAGTGGTGTTCGGGCAGAGTATGGGGTCGTGCTGGGGGTGGTGTTTAGGGTTTAGGACGGTGCAGTGGTGTTTGGACTGTGTAGGGGTCATGCTGGGGGTGGTGTTTCAGGGCTTAGGGCTGTGCAGTAGTGTTCGGGCAGTGTAGGGGGTCTTGCTGAGGGTGGTGTTTCAGGGTTTAGGGCAGTGGTGTTTGGGCAGTGTAGGGGTTTTGCTTTGGCTGTTTTTTCAGGGTTTAGGGCAGTGGTGTTTGGGCAGTGTAGGGGATCGTGCATGGGCTAGTGTTTCAGGGTTTAGGGCAGTGCAGTGGTGTTCGGGCAGTGTAGGGGGTCGTGCTGGTGCTGGTGTTTTGGGGTTTAGGGCAGTGCTGTGGTGTTCGAGCATTGTAGGGGGTCGTGCTTGGACTGGTGTTTCAGGGTTTATGGAAGTGCATTGGTGTTCGGGCAGTGTAGGGGGTCGTGCTGCGGGTGGTGTTTCAGGGTTTAGGGCAGTGCAGTGGTGTTCGGGCAGAGTATGGGGTCATGCTGGGGGTGGTGTTTAGGGTTTAGGGCAGTGCAGTGGTGTTCGGACTGTGTAGGTGTCGTGCTGGGGGTGGTGTTTCAGGGCTTAGGGCTGTGCAGTTGTGTTCGGGCAGTGTAGGGGGTCTTGCTGAGGGTGGTGTTTCAGGGTTTAGGGCAGTGGTGTTTGGGCAGTGTAGGGGTTTTGCTTTGGCTGTTTTTTCAGGGTTTAGGGCAGTGGTGTTTGGGCAGTGTAGGGGATCGTGCATGGGCTAGTGTTTCAGGGTTTAGGGCAGTGCAGTGGTGTTCGGGCAGTGTAGGGGGTCGTGCTGGTGCTGGTGTTTTGGGGTTTAGGGCAGTGCTGTGGTGTTCGAGCATTGTAGGGGGTCGTGCTTGGACTGGTGTTTCAGGGTTTATGGAAGTGCATTGGTGTTCGGGCAGTGTAGGGGGTCGTGCTGCGGGTGGTGTTTCAGGGTTTAGGGCAGTGCAGTGGTGTTCTGGCAGATTAGGGAGTTGTCCTGGGGGTGGTGTTTCAGGTTTTAGGGCAGTGCAGTGGTGTTCGTGCAGAATAGGGGGTCGTGCGGGGGTGGTTTTTCAGCGTTTAGGGAAGTGCAGTAGTGTTCAGGCAGTGTAGGGGGTCATGCGGGGGATGGTGTTTCAGGGTTTAGGGCATTGCAGTGGTGTTCTGGCAGAATAGGGGGTCGTCCTGGGGTGGTGTTTCAGGTTTTAGGGCAGTGCAATGGTGTTCGTGCAGTGTAGGGGGTTGTGCGGGGGTGGTGTTTCAGGGTTTAGGGAAGTGCAGTAGTGTTTGGGCAGTGTAGGGGGTCATATTGGGGCAGGTGTTTCAAGAGTTTAGGGCAGTGCAGTGTTGTTTGGGCAGTGTAGGGGGTCGTGCTGTGGCTGGTGGTTCAGGGTTTAGGGCAGTGCAGTGGTGTTCGGGCAGTGTAGGGGGTCATGCTGAGGCTGGTGTTTCAGGGCTTAGGTCAGTGCAGTGGTGTTCGGGCAGTGTAGGGGGTCATACTGAGGGTGGTGTTTCAGGGTTTAAGGCAGTGCAGTGGTGTTCGGGCAGTGTAGGGGGTCTTGCATGGCGGTGGTGTTTTTAGGGTTTAGGGTAGTGGTGCTCGGGCAGTGTAGAGGGTCTTGCTGGGGGTGATGTTTCAGGGTTTAGGACACTGCAGTGGTGTTCGGGCAGTGTAGGGGGTCTTGCTGGGGGTGGTGTTTCAGGGTTTAGGGCAGTGCACTGGTGTTCAGGCAGTGTAGGGGGTCGTGCTGGGGGTGGTGTTTCAGGGTTTAGGGCAGTGCAGTGGTGTTCTGGCAAATTAGGGGGTCGTCCTGGTGGTGGTGTTTCAGGTTTTAGGGCAGTGCAATGGTGTTCGTGCAGTGTAGGGGGTGGTTTGGGGGTGGTGTTTCAGGGTTTAGGGAAGTGCAGTACTGTTCGGGCAGTGTAGGGGGTCATGAAGGGGCTGGGGTTTTAGGGATTAGGGCAGTGCAGTGGTGTTCGGGCAGTGTAGGGGTTTGTGCTGGGGCTCGGTTTGAGGATTTTATTGCAGTTCAGTGGTGTTCGGGTAGTGTAGGGGGTTGTGCAGGGGCTGGTGTTTCAGGGTTTAGGGCAGTGCAGTGGTGTTTGGACAGTGTAGGTGGTCATGCTGGGGATGGTGTTTCAGGGATTAGGGTGCAGCAGTGGTTTTCAGGCAGTGTAGGGGTTCATGCTGGGGGTGGTGTTTCAGGGTTTAGGGCAGAGTAGTGGTGTTCTTGGCAGAGTAGGGGGTCGTGCTGACATGGTGTTTAGGAATTAGGGCAGTGCAGTGGTGTTCAGACCGTATAGGGAGTTGTGCTGGGGGTGGTGTTTCAGGGTTTAGGGCAGTAGTGTTTGGGTAGTGTAGGGGGTCATGCATGGGGTGGTGTTTTAGTGCTTAGGGCAGTGCAGTGGTGTTCGGGCACTGTAGGGGGTCTTTCTGGCTGTGGTGTTTGAGGGTTTAGTGCAGTGGTGTTCGGGTAGTGTAGGGGGTCGGGCTGGGGCTGGTTTTTCAGTGTTTAGGGCAGTGCATTGGTGTTCGGGGGAGTGTAAAGGGGTCGTGCTGGGGCTGGTGTTTCAGGGTTTAGGGCAGAGCAGTGGTGTTCGGGTTGTGTATTGGTCATGCTGAGGGTTGTGTTTCAGGGTTTAGGGCAGTGCATTGGTGTTCGGGCAGTGGAACGGGTCGTGCTGGGGCTGGTGTTTCAGGGTCTAGGGCAGAGCAGTGGTGTTCGGGCTGTGTATTGGTCATGCTGAGGGTTGTGTTTCAGGGTTTAAAGCAGTGCAGTGGTGTTCGCGCAGTGCAGGGGGTCTTGCATGGCGGTGGTGTTTCATGGTTTAGGGTGTGGTGCTTGGGCAGTGTAGAGGGTCTTGCTGGGGGTGATGTTTCAGGGTTTAGGGCAGTGCAGTTGTGTTCGGGCAGTGTAGGGGGTCGTGCTGGGGGCTGGTGTTTCAGGGTTTAGGGCAGTGCTGTGGTGTTCAGACAGTGTATGGGGTCTTGCTGGGGGTGGTGATTCAGGGTTTAGGGCAGTGCAGTGGTGTTCAGGCAGTGTAGGGGGTCGTGCTTGGCTGGTTTTTCAGGGTTTAGGGCAGATCAGTGGTGTTCAGGCTGTGTATGGGTCATGCTGGGGTTGTATTTCAGGGTTTAGGGCAGAGCAGTGGTGTTCGGGCAGAGTAGGGGGTCGTCCTGGGTCTGGTGTTTCAGGGTTTAGGGCAGTGCAGAGGTGTTCAGGCAGTGTAGGGGGTCATGCTGGGGCTGGTGTTTCAGGGTTTAGGGCAGTGCAGGGTTTTTGGGCAGTATAGGGGGTCATGCAGGGGCTGGTTTTTCAGGGTTTAGGTTAGTGCTGCAGTGTTCGGGCAGTGTAGGGGGTCTTGCTGGGGTCATGTTTCAGGGTTTAGGGCAGTGCAGTGGTGTTCGGGCAGTGTAGGGGGTCTTGCTGGGGTTGGTGTTTCAGAGTTTAGGGCAGTGCAGTGGTGTTCGGGCAGTGTATGGGGTCATGCTGGGGCCGGTGTTTCAGGGTTTGGGTAGTGCAGTGATGTTTGGGCCGTGTAGGGGGTCGTGCGGGGGCTGGTGTTTCAGGGTTTAAGGCAGTGCAGTGGTGTTCAGACCGTGTAGGGTGTCGTGCTGGGGGTGGTGTTTCAGGGTTTAGGGCAGTGGTGTTCGGGCAGTGTAGGGGGTCATGCAGGGGGTGGTGTTTCAAATCTTAGGGCAGTGCAGTGGTGTTCGGGCAGTGTAGGGGGTCTTGCTGGCGGTGGTGTTTCAGGGTTTAGTGCAGTGGTGTTCGGGCAGTGTAGGGGGTCGGGCTGGGGCTGGTGTTTCAGTGTTTAGGGCAGTGCATTGGTGTTCGGGCAGTGTAAGGGGTCGTGCTTGGGCTGGTGTTTCAGGGTTTAGGGCAGATCAGTGGTGTTCAGGCTGTGTATGGGTCATGCTGGGGTTGTATTTCAGGGTTTAGGGCAGAGCAGTGGTGTTCGGGCAGAGTATGGGGTCGTGCTGGGGGTGGTGTTTAGGGTTTAGGACGGTGCAGTGGTGTTTGGACTGTGTAGGGGTCATGCTGGGGGTGGTGTTTCAGGGCTTAGGGCTGTGCAGTAGTGTTCGGGCAGTGTAGGGGGTCTTGCTGAGGGTGGTGTTTCAGGGTTTAGGGCAGTGGTGTTTGGGCAGTGTAGGGGTTTTGCTTTGGCTGTTTTTTCAGGGTTTAGGGCAGTGGTGTTTGGGCAGTGTAGGGGATCGTGCATGGGCTAGTGTTTCAGGGTTTAGGGCAGTGCAGTGGTGTTCGGGCAGTGTAGGGGGTCGTGCTGGTGCTGGTGTTTTGGGGTTTAGGGCAGTGCTGTGGTGTTCGAGCATTGTAGGGGGTCGTGCTTGGACTGGTGTTTCAGGGTTTATGGAAGTGCATTGGTGTTCGGGCAGTGTAGGGGGTCGTGCTGCGGGTGGTGTTTCAGGGTTTAGGGCAGTGCAGTGGTGTTCGGGCAGAGTATGGGGTCATGCTGGGGGTGGTGTTTAGGGTTTAGGGCAGTGCAGTGGTGTTCGGACTGTGTAGGTGTCGTGCTGGGGGTGGTGTTTCAGGGCTTAGGGCTGTGCAGTTGTGTTCGGGCAGTGTAGGGGGTCTTGCTGAGGGTGGTGTTTCAGGGTTTAGGGCAGTGGTGTTTGGGCAGTGTAGGGGTTTTGCTTTGGCTGTTTTTTCAGGGTTTAGGGCAGTGGTGTTTGGGCAGTGTAGGGGATCGTGCATGGGCTAGTGTTTCAGGGTTTAGGGCAGTGCAGTGGTGTTCGGGCAGTGTAGGGGGTCGTGCTGGTGCTGGTGTTTTGGGGTTTAGGGCAGTGCTGTGGTGTTCGAGCATTGTAGGGGGTCGTGCTTGGACTGGTGTTTCAGGGTTTATGGAAGTGCATTGGTGTTCGGGCAGTGTAGGGGGTCGTGCTGCGGGTGGTGTTTCAGGGTTTAGGGCAGTGCAGTGGTGTTCTGGCAGATTAGGGAGTTGTCCTGGGGGTGGTGTTTCAGGTTTTAGGGCAGTGCAGTGGTGTTCGTGCAGAATAGGGGGTCGTGCGGGGGTGGTGTTTCAGCGTTTAGGGAAGTGCAGTAGTGTTCAGGCAGTGTAGGGGGTCATGCGGGGGATGGTGTTTCAGGGTTTAGGGCATTGCAGTGGTGTTCTGGCAGAATAGGGGGTCGTCCTGGGGTGGTGTTTCAGGTTTTAGGGCAGTGCAATGGTGTTCGTGCAGTGTAGGGGGTTGTGCGGGGGTGGTGTTTCAGGGTTTAGGGAAGTGCAGTAGTGTTTGGGCAGTGTAGGGGGTCATATTGGGGCAGGTGTTTCAAGAGTTTAGGGCAGTGCAGTGGTGTTTGGGCAGTGTAGGGGGTCGTGCTGTGGCTGGTGGTTCAGGGTTTAGGGCAGTGCAGTGGTGTTCGGGCAGTGTAGGGGGTCATGCTGAGGCTGGTGTTTCAGGGCTTAGGTCAGTGCAGTGGTGTTCGGGCAGTGTAGGGGGTCATACTGAGGGTGGTGTTTCAGGGTTTAAGGCAGTGCAGTGGTGTTCGGGCAGTGTAGGGGGTCTTGCATGGCGGTGGTGTTTTTAGGGTTTAGGGTAGTGGTGCTCGGGCAGTGTAGAGGGTCTTGCTGGGGGTGATGTTTCAGGGTTTAGGACACTGCAGTGGTGTTCGGGCAGTGTAGGGGGTCTTGCTGGGGGTGGTGTTTCAGGGTTTAGGGCAGTGCACTGGTGTTCAGGCAGTGTAGGGGGTCGTGCTGGGGGTGGTGTTTCAGGGTTTAGGGCAGTGCAGTGGTGTTCTGGCAAATTAGGGGGTCGTCCTGGTGGTGGTGTTTCAGGTTTTAGGGCAGTGCAATGGTGTTCGTGCAGTGTAGGGGGTCGTTTGGGGGTGGTGTTTCAGGGTTTAGGGAAGTGCAGTACTGTTCGGGCAGTGTAGGGGGTCATGAAGGGGCTGGGGTTTTAGGGATTAGGGCAGTGCAGTGGTGTTCGGGCAGTGTAGGGGTTTGTGCTGGGGCTCGGTTTGAGGATTTTATTGCAGTTCAGTGGTGTTCGGGTAGTGTAGGGGGTTGTGCAGGGGCTGGTGTTTCAGGGTTTAGGGCAGTGCAGTGGTGTTTGGACAGTGTAGGTGGTCATGCTGGGGATGGTGTTTCAGGGATTAGGGTGCAGCAGTGGTTTTCAGGCAGTGTAGGGGTTCATGCTGGGGGTGGTGTTTCAGGGTTTAGGGCAGAGTAGTGGTGTTCTTGGCAGAGTAGGGGGTCGTGCTGACATGGTGTTTAGGAATTAGGGCAGTGCAGTGGTGTTCAGACCGTATAGGGAGTTGTGCTGGGGGTGGTGTTTCAGGGTTTAGGGCAGTAGTGTTTGGGTAGTGTAGGGGGTCATGCATGGGGTGGTGTTTTAGTGCTTAGGGCAGTGCAGTGGTGTTCGGGCACTGTAGGGGGTCTTTCTGGCTGTGGTGTTTGAGGGTTTAGTGCAGTGGTGTTCGGGTAGTGTAGGGGGTCGGGCTGGGGCTGGTTTTTCAGTGTTTAGGGCAGTGCATTGGTGTTCGGGGGAGTGTAAAGGGGTCGTGCTGGTGTTTCAGGGTTTAGGGCAGAGCAGTGGTGTTCGGGTTGTGTATTGGTCATGCTGAGGGTTGTGTTTCAGGGTTTAGGGCAGTGCATTGGTGTTCGGGCAGTGGAACGGGTCGTGCTGGGGCTGGTGTTTCAGGGTCTAGGGCAGAGCAGTGGTGTTCGGGCTGTGTATTGGTCATGCTGAGGGTTGTGTTTCAGGGTTTAAAGCAGTGCAGTGGTGTTCGCGCAGTGCAGGGGGTCTTGCATGGCGGTGGTGTTTCATGGTTTAGGGTGTGGTGCTTGGGCAGTGTAGAGGGTCTTGCTGGGGGTGATGTTTCAGGGTTTAGGGCAGTGCAGTTGTGTTCGGGCAGTGTAGGGGGTCGTGCTGGGGGCTGGTGTTTCAGGGTTTAGGGCAGTGCTGTGGTGTTCAGACAGTGTATGGGGTCTTGCTGGGGGTGGTGATTCAGGGTTTAGGGCAGTGCAGTGGTGTTCAGGCAGTGTAGGGGGTCGTGCTTGGCTGGTGTTTCAGGGTTTAGGGCAGATCAGTGGTGTTCAGGCTGTGTATGGGTCATGCTGGGGTTGTATTTCAGGGTTTAGGGCAGAGCAGTGGTGTTCGGGCAGAGTAGGGGGTCGTCCTGGGTCTGGTGTTTCAGGGTTTAGGGCAGTGCAGAGGTGTTCAGGCAGTGTAGGGGGTCATGCTGGGGCTGGTATTTCAGGGTTTAGGGCAGTGCAGGGTTTTTGGGCAGTATAGGGGGTCATGCAGGGGCTGGTTTTTCAGGGTTTAGGTTAGTGCTGCAGTGTTCGGGCAGTGTAGGGGGTCTTGCTGGGGTCATGTTTCAGGGTTTAGGGCAGTGCAGTGGTGTTCGGGCAGTGTAGGGGGTCTTGCTGGGGTTGGTGTTTCAGAGTTTAGGGCAGTGCAGTGGTGTTCGGGCAGTGTATGGGGTCATGCTGGGGCCGGTGTTTCGGGGTTTGGGTAGTGCAGTGATGTTTGGGCCGTGTAGGGGGTCGTGCGGGGGCTGGTGTTTCAGGGTTTAAGGCAGTGCAGTGGTGTTCAGACCGTGTAGGGTGTCGTGCTGGGGGTGGTGTTTCAGGGTTTAGGGCAGTGGTGTTCGGGCAGTGTAGGGGGTCATGCAGGGGGTGGTGTTTCAAATCTTAGGGCAGTGCAGTGGTGTTCGGGCAGTGTAGGGGGTCTTGCTGGCGGTGGTGTTTCAGGGTTTAGTGCAGTGGTGTTCGGGCAGTGTAGGGGGTCGGGCTGGGGCTGGTGTTTCAGTGTTTAGGGCAGTGCATTGGTGTTCGGGCAGTGTAAGGGGTCGTGCTTGGGCTGGTGTTTCAGGGTTTAGGGCAGATCAGTGGTGTTCAGGCTGTGTATGGGTCATGCTGGGGTTGTATTTCAGGGTTTAGGGCAGAGCAGTGGTGTTCGGGCAGAGTAGGGGGTCATGCTGGGGGTGGTGTTTCAGGTTTTCGGGCAGTGCAGTGGTGTTCGGGCAGTGTAGGGGGTCATGCGGGGGGTGGTGTTTGAGGGTTTAGGGCAGTGCAGTGGTGTACGGGCAGTGTAGGGGGTCGTGCGGGGGTGGTGTTTCAGGATTTAGGGCAGAGCAGTGGTGTTCGGGCAGAGTATGGGGTCATGCTGGGGGTGGTGTTTAGGGTTTAGGGCAGTGCAGTGGTGTTCGGACTGTGTAGGTGTCGTGCTGGGGGTGGTGTTTCAGGGCTTAGGGCTGTGCAGTAGTGTTCGGGCAGTGTAGGGGGTCTTACTGAGGGTGGTGTTTCAGGATTTAGGGCAGTGGTGTTTGGGCAGTGTAGGGGTTTTGCTTTGGCTGGTTTCTCAGGATTTAGGGCAGTGGTGTTTGGGCAGTGTAGGGGATCGTGCTTGGGCTAGTGTTTCAGGGTTTAGGGCAGTGCATTGGTGTTCGGGTAATGTAGGGGGTTGTGCTGGTGCTGGTGTTTCGGGGTTTAGGGCAGTGCTGTTGTGTTCGAGTATTGTAGGGGGTCGTGCTTGGACTGGTGTTTCAGGGTTTATGGCAGTGCATTGGTGTTCGGGCAGTGTAGGGGGTCGTGCTGCGGGTGGTGTTTCAGGGTTTAGGGCAGTGCAGTGGTGTTCTGGCAGATTAGGGGGTTGTCCTGGGGGTGGTGTTTCAGGTTTTAGGGCAGTGCAGTAGTGTTCAGGCAGTGTAGGGGGTCATGCGGCGGATGGTGATTCAGGGTTTAGGGCAGTGCAGTGGTGTTCTGGCAGAATAGGGAGTCGTCCTGGGGGTGGTGTTTCAGGTTTTAGGGCAGTGCAATGGTGTTCATGCAGTGTAGGGGGTTGTGCGAGGGGTGGTGTTTTAGATTTTAGGGAAGTGCAGTAGTGTTTGGGCAGTGTAGGGGGTCATGTGGGGGCTGGTGTTTCAGGTTTTAGGGCAGTGCAGTGGTGTTCGGGCAGTGTAGGGATTCATGCTGGAGCTCATGTTTGAGGGTTTTGTTGCAGTTCAGTGGTGTTCGGGCAGTGTAGGGGTCGTGCTGGGGCTGATGTTTCAGTTTTTAGGGCAGAGCAGTGTTCTGGCAGATTAGGGGGTCGTCCTGGTGGTGGTGTTCAGGCAGTGTATCGGGTCATGCTGGGGCCAGTGTTTCAGGGTTTGGGTAGTGCAGTGATGTTTGGGCAGTGTAGGGGGTCGTGCGGGGGCTGGTGTTTCAGGGTTTAAGGCAGTGCAGTGGTGTTCAGACCATGTAGGGTGTCGTGCTGGGGGTGGTGTTTCAGGGTTTAGGGCAGTGGTGTTCGGGCAGTGTAGGGGGTCTTGCTCGGGCTGGTGTTTCAGGGTTTAGGGCAGTGCAGTGGTGTTCAGGCAGTGTAGGGGGTCATGCTGGGGCTGGTGTTTCAGAGTTTAGAGCAGTGCAGTGGTGTTCCGGCAGTGTAGGGGGTCATGCTGGGGCTGATGTTTCAGGATTTAGGGCATATCAGTGGTGTTTGGGTAGTGTAGGGGTCGTGCTGGGGGCTGGTGTTTCAGGGTTTACGGCAGTGCATTGGTGTTCGGGCAGTTTAGGGGGTCGTCCTGGGTCTGGTGTTTCAGGGTTGAGGGCAGTGCAGAGGTGTTCAGGCAATGTAGGGGGTCGTGCTGGGGCTGGTGTTTCAGGGTTTAGGGCAGTGCAGTGGTGTTCGGGCAGTGTAGGGGTTTGTGCTGGGGCTCGGTTTGAGGATTTTATTGCAGTTCAGTGGTGTTCGGGTAGTGTAGGGGGTTGTGCAGGGGCTGGTGTTTCAGGGTTTAGGGCAGTGCAGTGGTGTTTGGACAGTGTAGGTGGTCGTGCTGGGGATGGTGTTTCAGGGATTAGGGTGCAGCAGTGGTTTTCGGGCAGTGTAGGGGGTCATGCTGGGGGTGGTGTTTCAGGGTTTAGGGCAGAGTAGTGGTGTTCTTGGCAGAGTAGGGGGTCGTGCTGACATGGTGTTTAGGGATTAGGGCAGTGCAGTGGTGTTCAGACCGTATAGGGAGTTGTGCTGGGGGTGGTGTTTCAGGGTTTAGGGCAGTGGATTTTGGATAGTGTAGGGGGTCATGCATGGGGTGGTGTTTTAGTGCTTAGGGCAGTGCAGTGGTGTTCGGGCAGTGTAGGGGGTCTTTCTGGCTGTGGTGTTTGAGGGTTTAGTGCAGTGGTGTTCGGGTAGTGTAGGGGGTCGGGCTGGGGCTGGTTTTTCAGTGTTTAGGGCAGTGTATTGGTGTTCGGGGGAGTGTAAGGGGTCATGCTGGGGCTGGTGTTTCAGGGTTTAGGGCAGAGCAGTGGTGTTCGGGTTGTGTATTGGTCATGCTGAGGGTTGTGTTTCAGGGTTTAGGGCAGTGCATTGGTGTTCGGGCAGTGGAAGGGGTCGTGCTGGGGCTGGTGTTTCAGGGTCTAGGGCAGAGCAGTGGTGTTCGGGCTGTGTATTGGTCATGCTGAGGGTTGTGTTTCAGGGTTTAAAGCAGTGCAGTGGTGTTCGCGCAGTGCAGGGGGTCTTGCATGGCGGTGGTGTTTCATGGTTTAGGGTGTGGTGCTTGGGCAGTGTAGAGGGTCTTGCTGGGGGTGATGTTTCAGGGTTTAGGGCAGTGCAGTCGTGTTCGGGCAGTGTAGGGGGTCGTGCTGGGGGCTGGTGTTTCAGGGTTTAGGGCAGTGCGGTGGTGTTCGGACAGTGTATGGGGTCTTGCTGGGGGTGGTGATTCAGGGTTTAGGGCAGTGCAGTGGTGTTCAGGCAGTGTAGGGGGTCGTGCTTGGCTGGTGTTTCAGGGTTTAGGGCAGATCAGTGGTGTTCAGGCTGTGTATGGGTCATGCTGGGGTTGTATTTCAGGGTTTAGGGCAGAGCAGTGGTGTTCGGGCAGAGTAGGGGGTCGTCCTGGGTCTGGTGTTTCAGGGTTTAGGGCAGTGCAGAGGTGTTCAGGCAGTGTAGGGGGTCATGCTGGGGCTGGTGTTTCAGGGTTTAGGGCAGTGCAGGGTTTTTGGGCAGTATAGGGGGTCATGCAGGGGCTGGTTTTTCAGGGTTTAGGTTAGTGCTGTAGTGTTCGGGCAGTGTAGGGGGTCTTGCTGGGGTCATGTTTCAGGGTTTAGGGCAGTGCAGTGGTGTTCGGGCAGTGTAGGGGGTCTTGCTGGGGTTGGTGTTTCAGAGTTTAGGGCAGTGCAGTGGTGTTCGGGCAGTGTATGGGGTCATGCTGGGGCCGGTGTTTCAGGGTTTGGGTAGTGCAGTGATGTTTGGGCCGTGAAGGGGGTCGTGCGGGGGCTGGTGTTTCAGGGTTTAAGGCAGTGCAGTGGTGTTCAGACCGTGTAGGGTGTCGTTCTGGGGGTGGGGTTTCAGGGTTTAGGGCAGTGGTGTTCGGGCAGTGTAGGGGGTCATGCAGGGGGTGGTGTTTCAAATCTTAGGGCAGTGCAGTGGTGTTCGGGCAGTGTAGGGGGTCTTGCTGGTGGTGGTGTTTCAGGGTTTAGTGCAGTGGTGTTCGGGCAGTGTAGGGGGTCGGGCTGGGGCTGGTGTTTCAGTGTTTAGGGCAGTGCATTGGTGTTCGGGCAGTGTAAGGGGTTGTGCTTGGGCTGATGTTTCAGGGTTTAGGGCAGATCAGTGGTGTTCAGGCTATGTATGGGTCATGCTGGGGTTGTATTTCAGGGTTTAGGGCAGAGCAGTGGTGTTCGGGCAGAGTAGGGGGTCATGCTGGGGGTGGTGTTTCAGGTTTTCGGGCAGTGCAGTGGTGTTCGGGCAGTGTAGGGGGTCGTGCGGGGGGTGGTGTTTGAGGGTTTAGGGCAGTGCAGTGGTGTACGGGCAGTGTAGGGGGTCGTGCGGGGTGGTGTTTCAGGATTTAGGGCAGAGCAGTGGTGTTCGGGCAGAGTATGGGGTCATGCTGGGGGTGGTGTTTAGGGTTTAGGGCAGAGCAGTGGTGTTCGGACTGTGTAGGTGTCGTGCTAGGGGTGGTGTTTCAGGGCTTAGGGCTGTGCAGTAGTGTTCGGGCAGTGTAGGGGGTCTTACTGAGGGCGGTGTTTCAGGGTTTAGGGCAGTGGTGTTTGGGCAGTGTAGGGGTTTTGCTTTGGCTGGTTTCTCAGGATTTAGGGCAGTGGTGTTTGGGCAGTGTAGGGGATCGTGCTTGGGCTAGTGTTTCAGGGTTTAGGGCAGTGCATTGGTTTTCGGGTAGTGTAGGGGGTTGTGCTGGTGCTGGTGTTTCGGGGTTTAGGGCAGTGCTGTTGTGTTCGAGTATTGTAGGGGGTCGTGCTTGGACTGGTGTTTCAGGGTTTATGGCAGTGCATTGGTGTTCGGGCAGTGTAGGGGGTCGTGCTGCGGGTGGTGTTTCAGGGTTTAGGGCAGTGCAGAGGTGTTCTGGCAGATTAGGGGGTTGTCCTGGGGGTGGTGTTTCAGGTTTTAGGGCAGTGCAGTAGTGTTCAGGCAGTGTAGGGGGTCATGCGGCGGATGGTGATTCAGGGTTTAGGGCAGTGCAGTGGTGTTCTGGCAGAATAGGGGGTCGTCCTGGGGGTGGTGTTTCAGGTTTTAGGGCAGTGCAATGGTGTTCATGCAGTGTAGGGGGTTGTGCGAGGGGTGGTGTTTTAGATTTTAGGGAAGTGCAGTAGTGTTTGGGCAGTGCAGGGGGTCATGTGGGGGCTGGTGTTTCAGGTTTTAGGGCAGTGCAGTGGTGTTTGGGCAGTGTAGGGGTTCATGCTGGAGCTCATGTTTGAGGGTTTTGTTGCAGTTCAGTGGTGTTCGGGCAGTGTAGGGGTCGTGCTGGGGCTGGTGTTTCAGTTTTTAGGGCAGAGCAGTGTTCTGGCAGATTAGGGGGTCGTCCTGGTGGTGGTGTTCGGGCAGTGTATCGGGTCATGCTGGGGCCAGTGTTTCAGGGTTTGGGTAGTGCAGTGATGTTTGGGCAGTGTAGGGGGTCGTGCGGGGGCTGGTGTTTCAGGGTTTAAGGCAGTGCAGTGGTGTTCAGACCGTGTAGGGTGTCGTGCTGGGGGTGGTGTTTCAGGGTTTAGGGCAGTGGTGTTCGGGCAGTGTAGGGGGTCTTGCTCGGGCTGGTGTTTCAGGGTTTAGGGCAGTGCAGTGGTGTTCAGGCAGTGTAGGGGGTCATGCTGGGGCTGGTGTTTCAGAGTTTAGAGCAGTGCAGTGGTGTTCCGGCAGTGTAGGGGGTCATGCTGGGGCTGATGTTTCAGGATTTAGGGCATATCAGTGGTGTTTGGGTAGTGTAGGGGGTCGTGCTGGGGGCTGGTGTTTCAGGGTTTAGGACAGTGCCGTGGTGTTCGGGCAGTGTAGGGGGTCTTGCTGGGGGTGGTGTTTCAGGGTTTAGGTCAGTGGTGGTCGGGCAGTTTAGGGGTCGTGCTTTGGCTTGTGTTTCAGGGTTTAGGGCAGTGCAGTGGTGTTCGGGCTGTGTAGGGGGTCAAGCTGGGTCTTCAGGTTTTAGGGCAGTGCAGTGGTGTTCGGGCAGTGTAGGGGGTCATGCTGAGACTGGTGTTTCAGGGCTTAGGTCAGTGCAATGGTGTTCGGGCAGTGTAGGGGGTCTTGCTGGGGGTGGTGTTTCAGGGTGTGGGGTAGTGGTGTTCGGGCAGTGTAGGGGGTCTTGCTGGTGTGATGTTTCAGGGTTTAGGACAGTGCAGTGGTGTTCGGGCAATTTCACTTATAGACGGCACCTGCAAATTAATTGGTTGCCTTGTTTTAAATAGAATTGAAGAATGGGCAGCTAGCAAAAATATCTTAATTTCTACACAATATGGTTTTAAAAAAGGGATGTGGACATTAGACCAGTGTCTAAATCTAAACCTAATTGCGGCAAAATATACCAACGCGAAGGAGGGGAATATTTTTATGGCCTTCATGGATCTCTCCGCCGCGTTTGATTCAGTTTCACATGAGAAACTATTGTTTATTTTAAAAGAGATGGGCGTGGAGGAAAATATTATAATTTTTATCAGACAGCTATATTCTCAATCTCCAGCCTGTGTAAAATACGTATCCCAGGGTGAATGTACAAGAGCCTTTCCAATTCGCTGTGAGGTTAGGCAAGGCTGTGTTTTAGCCCCTCTTTTATTTTCTATGTACACTAATGGGGTAGAGTCAGCAGTAAATGTGGATGTTCTTGATGTACCTAGGGTAAATAAGAAACAGCTTCCCATACTACTATACGCAGACGACGCCGTCTTGGTGGCAAGAACTGGCATAGCCTTCCAAAAACTAATAAATAATTATGTGTCTTATATGGCGGGTCTAGACATACAAGTAAATGAAACTAAAACATTTGTTTTAGTAGTGGGGAAGCAGCCAAGAAAATTACCAACTTTTTACATTGCCATACAAAAAATTGAAATAACTAAAGCTTTTTATATCTGGAGGTACTTTTTAATAGTGAAGGAACATGGAAAGACATGGTGGCGAACAGATGTATCGCCTTAGAAAAAAATACCAAGGCCATTTGATCTTTTACAAAAAAATTGGGCACTAAATTGGTAAAACCAATTAAATAAATCTATGGCGCCAGAGCTGTTGCTTCTGATACATATGGCGCAGGCATATGGGGTGTAGCTAATACCGACACACTACAAAAAAAGGAAGATATATTCTTTAAATGTTATTTGCCATCCCCAAAGGAACTACAAGTACCTTTTATATCTGATCTGACTTTCTTAGCCCCAGTTTTACTTTGGCATTCAATTTGGATGAGAGATACAGTAGGACTTACTCAAGGCATCATCCAAGATTGTATTCTGCTGGATAAAGTAAACCGAGTTCCTTGGTTGTGTTACGTTAAAAACACACTGATGAAGTTGGGTTTAGAGACCCTGTATTTAGATCCATCTGCCTGAAGGGGTATACCCAAAGCTGTAATTAAAGTACGTGCTAAAGAATTTAGAGAAAAGGAAAGAGAGAATTTAAACCGTGCTAAACCTACAGTGGTACTGTACTTAACCCAACCGTGTATTTTAGGAGAAATGAATTCATACCTGACATCTGTTACAAACCCCCGACATAGATTTATATTGCTAAGGTTTAGATTACATTTTATCCCCTGTATATTAGGATATCCAGCAGGGACCTATTCAGTAAACAAACTTCCTGTGTGTCCCTGTGTCAATATATCTATACAATCTAACTTACATTTGTTATTTTTTTGTACATTTTATTCATATATTCGGAAAAATTATATTCGTCCATTACTGTTATAATATAATTTTGTACAGTGCCGTCCTGCCCTGTTTTTCCTCCAAATGCTCCCTAATTCATATGTCAACAACTGTGTAGCATCGTATTTATGTTTGGCTCTATGAAAAAGGAGGTTAGTGAGGCATTAGATTGCTTAAAGAAAAGAAAAAAAATCATATTTTATAATAACTGATTTGGAGGAGTCTAATTTGATAACTATTTAAAATGATTTTTTTATAATTCATATATTCGCCATTGCAATTTATTTTATTAATTTAATAGTATTGTTTAGCCCTTTAATCACTATGCACTTTATGAGCTACTAATAAGTTATTCTGAATAACTCAATGAAGGTATTACTATCTTAATTGGTTCTTTGTCTGTACATCTTTGTGATGTTTTAACTATACTGTTTGCGATGTATCTTTCCTATATACTTCAAAAAATGTATGATCTGCATACCTTTATGATCTTATCAATTAAGATCGAATGAAGTTACTAACCAACCAACCTTGTTGAAGTGCGCAGTGTCAGTCTCGCGCATGCACATTAACAACGAGTGCTGCTCAAACAAAATGAAGACTAGACTGCCTCACACACACTCTTTAATGTCTACCATGTCGGGGGTCTTCTTTAACTAGTTTCCACATTTCCTTCAGCAATACTTTAAGTAATAGCTTCCAGCAACGGGACGAATGTTCTCAAATAGGATATTTAAATGTGACTAACCTTTTCAGTTGAGATTTAACTACTCTAACAGAGTTCAGCTAGTGATAAGTTGTGGCGATCCTGACAGTATCCAGCTCCAAAGAGTGGCCTATCAATTTGGGTTTATGTGGATGATCTCTATGAAAGTTGTGTATCAGTTTTGGAGCATACACATATATACTGGGCTCCCAGGATCTTTCCTTTGGGCCAAAACCCTTCCAATCAATCACAAAAAACATTTTCCATTCATCACTTTAGAATCTAGAATTTGATTAACTACATATTCTTCCGAAGACTCAACCTGTATGGAAGCTGGAGGAATATTAATTCATAAATTTGGAGGGGTGGTCTTTACAAGAGAGAAATGGAAAACTAGAAGAATTTCTAGGGAAGCTGTAAGAAATATCTTGACTGCAACTGGATTGATCATTTTATCAACCTTAAAAGGCCCCACAAAGCTAGGGAGAAATGTCTTATTACCCTTTAAGTGCAGCCAAACCTTATCTCCTCTTTTATAATGGGGACCAGGTCTTCTCTTTTTACTGCCTGCATCTTACATGAAGATTTTGCCTTCAACAAATTTTCTTTTGCAGTCTGAAATGCAACCTGTAGACCATTCACAAATTCTTCCTCTTCTGGGACAGAAGCACCTTCTTTTTCCAAAAACAAATTTGGATGTCTACCATGAATGAGATAGAAATGAGTGAATCCTGTTGATAAATGAATAGCATTATTATAAGCATATTCTGCAGCCCAAATAAGATCTGGCCACTGCTTGTCATCTTGCTCAAACAGATAGAGGTGCAAATATTGTTCTTTTTCCTGATTTACCCTCTCTGTCGGACCATCAGTTTCTGGATGATAGAAAAGGCATGAATCATTGGCTAGTTTCCTTGTTAATGCTCTCCAAAAATGAGATACAAATTGTGAGTCTCAATCATAAATGACAATTTTTGCAACCCCATGAACTCGCACAATGTGTTGAGTAAACCACTTGGCCAACTGGGGGCCTTGAGGGATACTTTTTAATGGTATAAAATGGGCCATCATGGAGGAGGTGGCCACAAAAACCAATACAGTATTACATCCTTGACTTTGAGGAAGGTCTACTATAAGATCCATTGTGACAGTATGCCAGGGGTGTGGGGCTGTGGGCAAAGGTTGTAATTGACCTTGTGAAGAATGTCTGGTGGATTTCCCTTTTACACATGCCTCGCAGGTTGACACATATTGTTTTATCTGAGCTTCCATTTCTGGCTACCATAAATGTCTTTTGACCAGTTCTGTAGTTTTCTTAATTCCTTTATGTCCTGCTAAAATGTTGTCCTGATAAGCCGTTAGCACTTTTGCTTGAAGTTCTGTGGTGGGCAAGTATAGTGCTTCTTTGAAATATGGAAGTGCAACTTTAATTTCTCTTCCTGAAAGTTATTTTGGCCATGTCAAGATTTCTTCCTTGGAAAGCCTTCTTTGAATTTCAGACTTGAAGGCTTAATACTGTGTGATCATAATGCATTTTTCGTTTGGAAATATTGGCATCTTAGTTGAAGTTTCACCAGCATTTTCTGTATCAATTCTGGACAACGTGTTAGCTTTCTATTAGCTGGTCCTGGTGTATACCTAATCACAAAATTATAATCTGTAAAATACAGAGACTATCATAATTGCCTTGCTGGTAATGTTTGCGCAGACTTAAAAAATGGCAGATTACGATGATCTGTGTACACTGTCACCTTGTGCCGTGCCCCCATCAAAAAATATCTCCATTTTGAGAAGGCATCCTTGACAGCCAATAATTCCTTGTTTCCGATTGAATAATTCACTTTTGCAGGAGTTAGTTTCCGTGAATGGTAGGCTACAGGATGCAATTGTCCATTTTCTCTATTACATTGTGACAATACTCCACCAATAGCTAAATCAGAAGCACTGGTTTCTACAAAAAATTGTACTTCTTGATTCAGATGCAATAGTATTGGGGCTGTAGTAAAGGTTTCTTTAAAAAAAAAAACTGAAAGCAGATTCTGCTTCTGTAGTCCAGTTGAACTTAACTCCTATTTTAACAAGGTGAGTTAAGGGATTGACCTTCCAAGAAAAGCTGGGAATACATCTTCGATAAAAAATTGCAAACCCAATACAACTTTGAATCTCTTTCACACTCTTGGCTGATGGACAATCTTGCACTGCCTATACTTTTGGCGGATCCATGCTGACTCCTTTTGCATACTGAACAAAACACCAAAATTCCACTTGCTCAAGATAAAAAGCACATTTTTCTAACTTGACTTGTAGATGATTCTCAAGAAGTCTTTCTAGAATTGCTCTCACGTTTGAAAAGCTCATTTGATTTATCGAGAAAATTAAGATGTCATCGATGTACACTACAGCTATTCTGTCTAAATATTCATTCAGGACATCACAAAATGTTGGAATGCAGCAGGTGCTTTACACAACCTATAGGGCATCACCTGGTACTCGAAAAGACCATACCACGTTCTGAAAGCGGTCTTCCATTCATCCCTTTGGGCCACCCTGATCAAATGAAAGCCCTCCCTTTAATCCAAATTGATGTATATCTTGGCCTCTTTTGCTTGCTCTAACAATACTGAAATCAATGGGAGAGGATACCTGATTCTGATCCTTGCCTGGTTCAAGGCTCGATAGTCGATCCAAGTTTGAAGAGCTCCATCTTTCTTAGGGATGAAAAACAGAGGGGAAGACACCAAGGATTGAAAGGCGTGAATAAAGCCTTTGGCAAGGTATTTATCTGAATATTTTTTTTTAAATACCAATTTGCTGCTTCTGTCATAGCATATATTCTACTGCATGGCAACACTGCACCGAGCTCCAACTCGATCTTACAATGATAGGATCTATGTGGGGGTAGCATTTCGGCCTCTTGTTTTATTGAATACAGTTACAAAATCAGCATCTTCTGAAGAAATTGTCTGCTTTTCTAGATTGCAAATTATAGCACCATTTGAAACCAAAATTGCTGCTGGGGGTTCTCCTGCTTCTTCTACCTTTTCATGAACACAGTTTTCTTTGCAAAACTGTAAATCTATAATCACTGTTCTTTGACTCCATTCTATTCTTGCATTGTGGTCAGTGAGCCAGGGCAAACCAAGAATTACTGAAGCTACGGGGCCTCTATCAAATTAAAGGTAAGCACTTCAGTGTAGCCTTTCAACCCAATCAATTTAATAGGTTCTGTATCGTCAGTGATCGGGCCTGAAGAATGAATTGTACCATCAACAGGTCAAACAGATTCAAAATTCTCTTATTCGTGAACTAAATTCCCATTTGACAAGCATATTTAATGCCATGTAAATTGCATGTTCCTCTTGAGATGATCATGACTGAAATCTCCTTCAACTCCACATTCCTTTATTGTGCAGTAAAATATAATATGAGATGGGGAGCAGACGATGGGAGAGTGTTAGCCACTTGTTCACATGTGGGGGTTGACTTAGAGTAGGCTTCCATCAGGGCAACTCCTTTTACTGGTGAAGCTTGGCTTTTCCCAACTGACTATTCTTTGGGCAATCTCTAACAAAATGCCCTGGGCCTCCGCAATACATACCCAATTTCCCTACCGTTCTCTTTTGCTTCTCTTCTTTGGATAAAGGACCCCGTATCAATCCTCTCTGCATAGGTTCTTCCTTTGTGGCCGCTTCTGTAGGCTGAAGACTGTCCCTCTTTTTACGATCAGATCTAGGGTGTTGAGGTCTGTAGTCTCTTCTTTTGATATTTTTTTAATCACTCAATCTGTGATCAATTTGTAATACAACATCTATTGATTCTGATATTTGATCAGGTCTTTTAGAAACTTGAACTAAGGCATCTTTAAGTTATTCTTTTAACCCCCCTGTAGAAAATTACTGCTCTCTTGGATTCTGGTGAGTTGGTTTCCACAACAAGTTTATTAAACTGTACATTATGAGGAATTGAATCTCTGCCTCCTTGTTTTAATTCAAGCATCTCATTATATGTAGCTTGAGCTGCTGAGTGCCATTCTAAATTCAAAGAAAATCTAACTTGAATGCTTCAAAATTGTACAAGATGGAATCATTTTTAGAGACTAATGGCATAGACCATGCAGCCACATCACCACTCAGATAAGACAATATAAATGCCACTTTTGATTGATCTTCAGAAAAAATTACGGGTTTGCATATGAAATGCAAAGAGCATTCAGTCAAAAATAATTGGGCCTTATGTGGGTCTCCTAAATATCTCGGGAGAGGCTAAAAGAACTACTCGGGAAATTGCATGAATAATCTGTTTAGACAATGCCGGAACCTCTATTGAAAAACCTGAAGCTCTTTCGTGTGAGGGCAAGGAAGTAGTACCTGCTGCTATTTCATCCATCTTTTGTCTAATCCGTTAATGTCTCTTGCTTAGACCTTCTAATATCTTCTTATAATTTTCTATTTCCTTCTATGGCACATTTTAATTGTTTTTGCATGCCTTCTAATTAGATGGGTAAAGCCTTAAAATGTATGTCCTCTGCCATTCTATCTGGGTGGAAATCTGTACTATATGGGCTCTTCAATCTGTCAAGATATCCAATTGTGATTTGCACAGGAACCCAATTCCACTCTACCACTGTACCGGACAAACAATTGTTGATATTTGCAACAATACACCAGCAGGGGGTAAAGGGGAAGTGGATAGAGTAAGAGGGACTGCAAATCTGGAACTCCACCTCCAATGCCTATTACTATTCCAGTGTTTTCTTCAGGTTGTTGTATGTGGATTCCTATAATAAAGCACAAGAAATGCTACACATTCTTTTTCATTCTTCACTCACATATTTACAACTCTACCATGAATCTTTTAACCTTTACCTGCAACACACTGTGGAATAGCTCCTGTAGTATTAATTACTTAAACACAATGTATGTACACTTATATTTGGAGATTGTCTCTTCCTTTATGGTTCTTAGTAATGTGGTAGTTGTAAACACGTAGATATATTTTCCAATTGTCTCTTAATTATTTTCTTTTGAATGAACTCCTAAGTTGTTTTATATATATATAATATGTATATATATTCACTGAAAAAACCATATGTTCAAGGGATGTTATAGTTAGAAATTATCATTTAAAAAAACGTTGAAATTCACTGAAAACAACAATAGGTTTCAGGTACGTTATAGTTAGGTGGACTATTTACCCGTACAAAACCAGAGAAATCCAGACGTTATAGTTAGTTGAGCTAAATATAACTCGCGCACCTACAATGTACTGCTGATGACGTCACATATTACATCATTCATGACATGGTCATTGACATCACTGATGACATCTCAAATGTTTTTTAAATGCTAATTTCTAACTATAATGCCCCTGAAACCTATGGTTTTTTCAGTGAATTTCAAAGGTTTTTTAAATGCAAATTTTTATCTATAACGTCCCTGAAACCTGTTTTTTTCACTGAATTTCTAAGATTTTTTAAATGAAAATTTCTAGGTATAATGTCCCTGAAACCTATGTTTTTTCAGTGAATTTTATAAATACATCCATACTTCTGTGCTCAAAATATGGCTGTAGCAGTACTGTGTCATGACTCATAATTCAACCACGATTAAAACTTACTTTGCACTAATCAAGATATAAAACAATTCTAATGCTAAATGTTTCCTATGTTGTTTTTAATTTTTTGTAATCTGAACCATAGTTTATTTATATGTCTTCTATTCAGAATCATAGCAATTATTAGGCATTTCCAGTCATGGGAAAGCAAATGAGACGCTTTGGTAGTTAACAGTTTTCAACCTCTGCCAACATGTGCACATGTCAATCAGTTAACACGTGTGACGATGCAAATGAGAAGCTTTAGCGGTTACCGGTTTTCCACCTTTTCCCAACACGTGCACATGTCAAATAGTCAAAAAATGAGCACAGGTTAACCAAATAACGTGATATCTACGTGCGTGCGCAGCACGTTGCTTCCATAGACTACTTTGTAACCATAGACTATATAAACAACACCCAGCCATTTCATAATCCATTAGTTTTGTTTTTGTGAGTCATTTCCCTGTCTCCAGTCAGCGATCCAGCTTCCCTTCTCCAGCGTCGGATTCTTCTTTTGCAACAACAAAAAAGATTACAGACTTGTAAATTGTTAGATTAAGGGATAGTAGATATGTATAAAATGTAATGGTGGAATTAACCATTGTAATTGCTTTTTGCATTCTAGGAAACAACTAACTAAAAGCTTTTCTTCAAAGAATCAAATTTAGTTTGAAGTTTTATTATATATGGATATCAGGAGTTATCAAGATTACAAAACTATAGGTATTTGTATAAAAGATTCTAATAAGTTCAACTTGTGTTTGATATTCAGTTGTTACATTGTTTGTTTATTTGCATTTATATCTAATGTCAGCAACACCTGTTCACAAACAGACAGAATTCAGGAGACACTTATCTTTTTCTATCTTCTCACCCCTATTTTCCTTCTTCCCTGGGGTGAGATAGTGTGACCGTGTATATTCCACTACTGTCTTTCCATTTCATCTCAGAGGAGTTCAGGGCCTGTCGGCCCTAGAACTGAACATTCCCGAGTCCCAGAGAACGCAAACATGAACCAGTAAGACGCTTGATAATATTTTGTTATTTCTCTGTTCTAGTCCATATTCCTCTTCTCCCCTTAGATATAGAGGAGCTGTATATATTCTACTACTGCCTTTCGGCGCTAGGACTCAATATATCCGAGTCCCAAACAACAAAAATGTAAAAACTGAGGTGATATTGTGCGGCCGTGTATATACTACTACTGCCTTTCAATTTCTCTTCAGAGGCATTGGGGGACTGTCGGTGCCAGGACTCAACATTCTCAAGTCCCAGAGAACAGAAACGTTAAAGATGTTAAACGTGAAGCAAATCTGCTTCGCCTCATGAAAGTGAGAGCAAATTTCCTCCTCTAGCTTCCATCAAGCGAAGCAAAGATCCCGTCTTGCTATAGCAAACTACAATGTCCATGGAGTAGGCACCCTGGCTCATTGTTGAAACTGGCCCGTGAACATAATGATACCTAGGGCCATGGAAAGCTCCTCAGCAAAAATTGGACGATACGCCTCAATCCAATTTAAAGCCCGTGAACATCATACTCCCAGAGGCCGGCAATCCGTAACAGACCCCCGCATTTTAATTCATGAATGCCCAAAGAAGTAGTGCCCCGGAACAGTGTGGGGAGCTTCGCCATTCCACGTCTAAATACATTACCTCCAAAAACATGCTGCTCCTCGGAGCAGAGGAGCAGGAAAGATGAAAAACCCCACCTCCCCATATCATTATAATTGCTCCAAGGAAGTTGCAGTCCACACTTAAATTTTACGTATACCTCCAAAGATGTACAACTCCTCCAAGCGGACGGGGACGGAAGATGCACCCTCCCTCCCCCCATATAATTATATTTGCTCCAACAAAGTGTCTCTCCACTTCACAGAAATAAACCCCACATTATAACTAAACATTGCTCCCGGGATCTAGCACACCCGAGGGCTTAATTAAACAAAACACTTCACACCGCTCTCCGTTTTTAGGTCTCGCCTGACCCAGCGCATGCACTGGTCTGGCGAGTCTTATTGAGAGGGCTCCAAAAAGTGCTACCAGGCCAGCCTAGAGCTACAGTGCATGTGCGTGGTCGCGGTCGCCGCGCTGTACCGCAATTACTTTCGCGGCCACACGGCCGCTTTGATCGCGGTTGCGATCACTTTCACTTTCGCGGCCGCACGTTTAAAAGTGAAAGAAGGTTCTGATTTAGCAGGTTATCTTTGTAAAGTGTTTTCTTTCTTCTGTTCTCAGAGCTGTTGCAATTAAACTCCCTACGAAAAACAAAACTATAGAGGGCAACCGAGAAATGGTCTCCGGCCAGGAAGAGGTTAAAGGTGCCTCAGGTTGTACAACTTCTGGCTTGATTTAAAGGCTCAAAGAGATGGGGTATATGGGGCGGCTGAAGCTAACTATTCCTGGAGAATATTAAATCTATGCGAGGTCAGGCTCCGCCCAGATGCTCAGGTTACACCAGTTTCAAGATCTATCCTACTTGATAAACAAAAGCGGTGCAGCCTCTCTTGCCCATGCGTGGGATGGCACAGTGGGTATGACATTGTGCTGCTTCGTGGCGATGGCATGGTGTGCACACCTGGGCAGAAAGCATCACATCAGTATCTAGCAAGGACATGGCCCGTCCCCGTGGTCACAGCACATCTCATAGAGCATGGTGTGTCTAACGAGCAGGTCTCATGGTGATCTGGAGTAACTGTCATATTCAATTGGGCTCAGCACTTTCCACTGAGGCCACAGCACATCTCGTGGGTACCAGAGAGCTGCACCGTCAGCTATGGTGCTGTGCACTCTCTTGGATATGGTGCATTGCTTCCATTTAGGAGTGTCAAAGTGGTTCTAATGTCCCATTAGCCATAATATGGCACTTATGCCAAGATGCGGAGGCATTTCATTTCAACCATTTTTTTTTGCACTTCTCACAGCAACGCCCTAAGTGACACAGGCACACCCGGACGTGGGTCCCCTGCCCACTGTACCAGAGGACTTCAGCTGTACCTCCCTGGCAAGGCCTATCTAGGCTGAAGCCGGCATGGATGTGTTCTCGCTAAGAGATGGCCTAGCCTGGCAATTTGTGCTGCACTGTTCATATTGGAACAACCTCAAGGCTAGTTTACATACGGCTGGTTCCGGCCTGAAGGGACATGGCGGGCAAACAAAAACTGATGGCCTTGGATACATCTCTGAGCACTTACTGGTGGCTCTGATTAATGCAAGCATTTCACCCATCAATGTTTTTATTCTTCTCATCTCACCTCATTGGATATGGACTGTTTAATAGGCTAGGGTCTTGAGGAACTTCTTGATTATAGCACGGGTCCCTGTGCATGATATATTCTGTTTCCATAGGGGTGACTTATCACATGACTCGAAGCTATGCATTTAGCTAATGTATATATCATCTCAACCATAATTCCACTCCCCTTACACTGACACAGGCACACACACACACTGTATATATACCTTAAAAGACAACACTCTGCCCTTAAGCCCACCCTGGATGGCGAGCAATTGACAACCCAGCAAAATGAAACCAATAGCAGTGCCCTCAGTGCATGCATCTATGCACGTAACACGCCACACAGGCTCAGAAGTGCATCTTAACTATACATCAACTCCAACCTGGCGGACCACAACCCAACACCATGCACTTGTAAACTGCGCGCAACATGACCAAAACATACCAACAGATCACTTCAGCTTAGAATTCCAGAACCGTAAGGCCATCCAAAATCCACAGATTTGGGAACGCGCTATATAGCTACAATACTGGGTATGTTGTGGCAGAAAATGACATGGCCACCATCGATTACATCATTCGATTTTGACGCCGGCCAAATTAACTTCTAAGCACTACAGCCAACTGTTCAAAATGACAAAGATGGGCAACCATAAGCAAGGGGAACACCAGACACCACTCTATGTTTTAAAGATCGCTCATGTCCTGAAGCTTTGCAATGTGATACAAACCTCTCGAGCAATCGATTCAATGCATCGGCTGTTCGCTCATCAAGCGAGGCCATCTACTGTACATGGCGCTCATCCAATCAGAGTAAAGCCCAGCCGAGGCAGAATCCCTTGGCTCTGCCCTTCTCCCAACTCTACAGTTTCAAGTGTTCTTCGATGACAACTTCTGTCTGTAGTGCAGATAAAGCATTAAGTGATGCCATGCCCTCTGTGGCCCAAACTCCACCCAAGAGACAAATGCCAGTCCTGCTTAGCTATAATAGGCCCACTGATCGAGCCTCAATGGGTGAACTGTCCGACACAGCCCTTGCCGCGTGCCTCTTAATTCTGGAAGGGGGAATGGCTGCATGCACAGTCTGGGTGACCCGATGCCACTGCCGACAAGGAAAGGATTCTTCCCAGCATCCTTAGATTACTCGGAAGAGGCTCCAGTGCCAAATGTGCACCAGAAGATACCACAGGGTCGACTTCCAGCCAAGCAGGATGTCGGACTCCATTACAAAGGGTTGGTCTCTATTAAGCAACCAAATACAATTATTAAACAAGCATTGGCATAGCCAATAGGTCTCACCTTTGGGGCCTTATAAGTATTTAGAGAGAGCTATTGGCTTTGTTAACATTTTTAATATGTGTTGCAGAGCATTGTGAATGTTGCACAGCATGTTTAAAAGTTATAAGTAATAATTAAACAAGCATTTGCAATGCAATAGGTCTCGCATTTGCAAGAGTTTGAGCTATTGGCATTGTAAATGACAATGTCTTTTATTTATATTTTTGTTTTTAAAACCTAAATAAAAGGCATTGTCATTTACAATGCCAATAGCTTAAACTTGCGTAAATGCGAGACCTATTGCATTTTTAATGCTTGTTGTTTTTTCCGCTGTGATTTCCAGGCCCTACAAGAATCTTGCCGAAAACATATAAAATGTTTCTTTACGTTCCGACTCCCTGTGACACCCATGGCCACCCTGCGAATGTCACACTGTTCCTACCCTACCCTCTTCTACTTCACAGAGTCACAAAATGGCTCCCAAGGCTTCCTAGTTTGAAGTGTTGGCAGCCAATCCAAGGCAAGCTCGTGCTCAGAACGCCTCAGCCAATCAGATCTCACAATTCTCAAATATCGATATCTCTAAATTTATAGATATCTCAAAAACTACTGCACGGATTTACACTATTTGAAAAAAATGTGCTTTCTGAACCAAGAGGTATCTTTTTGCCAAATTTGGTGTAATTCCATTCAGCAGTTCGGGCTGTAGCCATGGCTAGATTTTCCTAACATGGAGAAAACGTGTTTTGGGCCCCCTCTTTTTCTCATCCCTCCCTTCACAAATCATCCCAAACTTTCAAGACAGGAGCTAACCTGAATTAATAATTAGTTTTGAAAATGTCATGAAAATTCGTCAAAGGGCGCCAAAGTTATTGGCAAAACAAAAAACTCTTTTCCTCTGGAAACTAGGTTCTAACTATAGCTACCTACTGGCAACTGCCAGTAGGTAATATATATGAAGAATTCTTCTGGAAGAGATTTCCTACTACTCTTTTTTGTTATTTGTGAGACTTTTTCTTGTGTTTAACTAGCTGCAAATTGTAGAAGAGAAAATGTCAACTCTTAAGTTATTGTCCAAAAAGACATGCTGGCAGGAGCCATAACAATCCTTAGCCAGGCAATCAATTACTGAGATAATGGGCTATCTGAGGAACTTGTAATTCCTGGAAACAAATTGTTTGTCATACAAAGAGTTGAATGGTGACAAGCCTCTGAGCTGATTTATCTCTATTTCAGAAGCGCTCCAATTCAATAATAAGTACAAAAAGGAAAAAATAAAATACCTCATAACTGGAAACCCTTCAGTTTACTCAGTAAAGACCTTACTCCTAACAAAGACAGTTAGCTGTCAACATCAAATGGCAACTGCTCACTAGAAAGGTGTGTCTTTAGTGTCTCTTCACGAAAATATTCTATTGGCAGAAATTTGACGAGACTTTTCAGTGCGACGAGACCCTGCCTGATTGAACATGCGCGCCGAGTTTTTCATTAATAGTGACTGAAACTTTGATTTTTTTACCATTTGTCAGGTGGGAAAGAGAGACACTACCTTTATCCCTCAGTAAGTGGAAGTGGGCAGTGCAAACCTCGTGCTTGAGCTTAACAAAGAGAGCTGCAAAAACAAAATAAAGACTAGACTGCCTCACACACACTCTTTAATGTCCACCATGTTGGGGGACTTCTTTGACTTGATCCACAATTTCTTCAGCAATACTTCGAGTAATAGTTTCCAGCAAAGGGACAAATGTTTCCAAATAGGATGTTTAAATGTGACTAACCTTTTTAGTTGAGATTTAACTACCCTAACAGAGTTTAGCCAGTGACAAGTTGTGGTGATCCTGATAGTAAACCCTCGAAGAGTAGCATTCTCACTAGAGGTGGGAGAGCCACTGAAGGAACAAAACAGATATCTTTCTCTAGCTCAGCTTAAGGTCCACTTAGAAGCTATAGCCGACAACAAGCCAAGCCTTCAACGGCACAACGGAAAAACAAACCTACCTGTCGCGCCGTATTCACCTGCTACATATGTGACACAGTCTGAATGACGTGGGCGGTTCCTCCTAAAGTGAAGAGGAACGTAGCCTCACCTGCTGCGAGTGCAGCTGGCAAAAACAAATAAATAAAATGGCATGTTAATGATATTTCATTTTGCCGATCTGGATCGTGAAAGTGTGAGGGTAGGAGGCAGGGCAGAATCATACGATTGCAGTATGTCTTCTGTGTCTACATTGCGCATGCTGTCTTGTGATGGCCAGCCTGACATGCGCACTGTAGACCCTGCCATCCCAGGGGAAGGAAACTGCTTAGAGACTGCTGGCACAGGCCCTCTACCTCAAAATGAGTGCTGGGTTAACCTGCTCCAGTCAATCCTGTAATCCTTAAAACAGAATGAAACAGCTGAGGATTGGTTGAATTTATATTCCACTGGGTAGGATGGGAAGTTCTTGTCTTTCCTGCTCTTGGACACCACCATTACTAGGGAAGAAGTGCTGCACCGGGCCGGAGCAGCGTCTATGGTGAGCTGTGCGCCATTCCATCCCACCATATTTATGTATTGGTAGCGGCCACCTCTGATCGGTCAAATTGATAGTGTTTTTCACTCCGCAACTTTGAGACAGCGGTCACCAAAGAGGCCCAATCATGAGAAAATCGGCAGAGTGAAAAAAGATGAAGGAGCATCATGGTACCTGTTTCAAAGCTCTCTTCCAAGGCAAACACTTCAATAAGCTGGTCCAAGCAAGTGACATACTTCCAGCTCTACTGGATTTGTTGTCAAAGTGTTTGAAACTTTGAATCTCATTTTGTTTCTTCATTAAAACATGTTTAATGGTGAATTGCTGAGAGGTGCCTGTGACAACACCAAATGTTATGCAGGTTTGAAGGTTGGTTCAAAAAACAATATGGGTATTTATTGAGTCCTGGAGTATGCAAAAACAATTATTTGTGTTATTTAGAGCTATATACTGTTAGGGAAAAGTGCACACTGAGCCCAGTGAACAGTGCTCAAGTCCTTAAAAAATAGTGGGATGACCAATTAGCATAAGTAATGTGTTGTAGGACCACACAACAAACAGAAGAAGTGATGTCCACATTCTATGCAATTCTAAATTTTGAAGGGAATGTACTATTTTCCCTTTCACGGTTTTAAATTTACACCTCTTTCATAACTGCCCAAGGTTCATCAAGGTAAGGCCTGCAATCTTAATTTGAAAAAGTGCAACAAGAATGGGATTGTGTGGTGCATGTGAACTGAAAATTATCATTCAAGATCTTTGAAAGTGTTTGCCAGACTTGAGGGTCATTATGTAGGAGGGGGCTGGGTTGCTTCAAATAACTCGGTCTTGCATGGCTAGAGCCGAAGAAATAAAATTATATGCCAGCATGGGAGGCTCAAATTATGCTTTCCAGTCTTAACTGCTAATGAACAGCATCCGATGAAAAACTTTTATATTCAAAAACTACATTTACCATAAATTAGTTTTACAAGTAAAACAAGCATTTGCTGTATTCAAGCATTACTAGGATTAGGATGTCATGATAAAAAACAATATGACTGGACGAGCTCTATACTCATGTTGAAAAGCTCAAAAAGTCTGCATATGGTCATAGATGGGCTAAAGAAAAAAGTCAGTTACTTCAATTGTGGCTGCAGGCCAGTTCCATTGTGTGGTTGATAGGGAGATGATGTACCTTTACACCTGAAAGAAGAAACACCTTCAAATTTTTGGGATGTGCTCTGTCTTTGGAAGCTAAGATCAAACTATCTTGGTGGCCACATGGAACAGCAGAGCCATCATTAATAGTTTGCCGGCGGTAACAATAGTGTCAGATGCCAGCAGATTTGTCTGGGAAATGAGAAATAGACCAATACCTATTGGGTGAGTTTGTCTCCGATGGAACTGAATAAATTGCCTGAAGCTCCTAGCAGGCTTCTTTGCTATCAAGAGTATTTCGACTTCTGGCATTTTTTGCTTGCAGTATCAGCTGTCCGTGATGACAGAATACATTCCGGGTAAAAAGAATGCCATAGCCGATTAGAACTCTTGCTATCTGATAGACAACAGTTATTGGAAGTTACATCTAGTAGTTGAGAGTCTAAATCGGACTTTGGGGTTCCTGTCTAGTGGACCTGTTTGTAACCCAGCTCAACAAGCAACTCCATGTCTTCTTGAGCTGGTGACTGGACCTTCTCCTGTAAGCAATGGATGCCTTGCTCCAGGAGTGGTCACAGTAATGGAATGACATTTTCCCACCATTTGTGATTATTCCCAAAGTGCTGCTCAAGTGAGGTGTCAGAAATCTGACTCTACTTTGGAAAGCCCAGCTTTGGTTTTCTGTACTACCTGACATGTTATGCAATTTTCCGAAGAGATTACAAGCATTCTGGGATCTTTGGTGAGGAAACCTGCTGATTCTCTTCAGGCAGCATACCTTCATGGCTTGAAGTGTTTGAGGAAATGCTAGAGCATGCAAGGCCTTTTGCAGCAAGCTAATTTCTATATTCAGAAAACCTGGTCACCAAATACCTGAGAGTTGTTTGGGGAGGGGTGCATCCTTTGAGAAGCACTGTTTGGTACGGGCTACCTGCGGTCAAACAGACATGTTAACACCATCTGGAGTACAATAAAGTGTCACATACAACCATTATAACAAATCCAGTTCTAACAAATTTTCCCCACAATTGGACGTCAGTAAAAATGGTCAGTCAACCGTAAAGGAGCAAAGAGTCAAAGCAAGGGGCTTGGAAATGGGCCTAATGACCGGCACACCTGAGAAACCTACCAAACATTGTTTTGGCCAGACAGAGCTGCCCCCGGGACCAGTGAATGGGACACAGAGCTATTCATAGCCCCTGTATCAACTAAAAATATTTTGGTCGTACTCTGTAAACCAGCTGATCCGGTTCCGGTGCTGATCTATAGGCACCGGAACTGGTCCCTCGCCCTGTCCTCGGCTTTCCTAGCTTTGAGACAATCCTGTCACTTCGTCCATGTCATAGTCGTCATGATAGTACTGTCATTCTTGGGGGTTGTCAAAATAATTCCTGCTATGCCTATTGTGTGATGTATCCTCTGACTGCATCCCCCCTATCTGCTGCTCCTCGTCTGTGTCCAGAAATACCCCGCCCTCTCGGGCGTAGGATCTGCACTTATGTTGCCCCCACTTTTTTTCTGATGTTAACACTGGTTTCTGGCTATAGTCTGGCTGGGTCCCTGCTAATCAGGGCCCCAGTCTCTCTGTTCTCTCTAAACAACTTGGAGTGCATATTAGATGCACTAGTGATTGGATACTGTGGTACCTTATGAGTACCTTATGACCAGCATATGCCAGGCCAACTCTCACATTTGTGGGATTCCAGCTTGCCATTGTTTTACCAGAAAATCTCTATTTGAATTACTAACTGAAAACCACTAAAGGTACTCAAGGTACATATAAAAGTCAAGCTTAGTATCAATAAGTTCTACTGAACTTAGAGCTGTTTGTGAAGGGATAGCACACCCTTGCTACAGCTCAAGCTAGGATCAGTAGGCCACAAACTAGTGTAGGTAGTACAACACTGCACAACACTAGAATGTCCTTAAGGGTTGGAACCAATGGGTCCACCCAGCCTCAGTATAAGGACATGACCTTCTTTGACCTGAAGGCCATGTGTGTTGCAAGACATCTGAAGCTAGGACAGAGTCCTTCCACACTAGGCCTGATAGATCTGCTAACAACAGATGATCTGAGGTTGGCTCTAGGAGCTAACAGATCTGAATCAGGGAGTGGGTCAATTACAGTGTCTGGGGCTGATGATGAAAATCAAGATGACCAGGAATCTGTAATAGAAGGACCAGATACAGAAGGATCGGAACAGGACAGAGGAATTCTCCCTAAGAGAACTGACAGAGTAGAAGAGAGGGTTAGGTCCCCTTCAAGGGAATATGAACACTCATATCACTCTGGAAGATAATCTGTCCATCAGAGGAGCTCATACTTTAATAGAAGAGAGACCTCAATTGAAAGAATGTACAAACTGATGCAGTATGAGGAAGCAAGGTTTGCCCTATAAGGCCAAGCCGTTGGCATTAGATAAATAAGCCTTTGAGCTCCAGAGAGCTTCTAGAAAAGAGGGGTTAGAACCCCCTGGTGGCAGCAACAGTGTCCCTAGAGTCAGAGATTATATTCCAGATCATAGGAATCTGTCCAAGGTTGTTCCTCCCTACCAGAGGGGGGATGATATCCACAAATGGATAACTGCTAATGAGAGGGCCTGTAGAGTACAACATGTCCCACAGAAACAGTGGGCAGCAATCTTGTGGCTCTCCTTTTCAGATAAAGGTAGAGATAAGCTCCTCACTGTTAGAGAAGAGGATGCTGATGACTATGAAGTCCTGAAAAGTGCATTAATAGATGGGTTTGGCTTAACCACTGAGCAGTACAGGTTGAAGTTCAGAGACACCCAGAAAGCACAGAATCAGGACTGGACAGACTTTGTAGATTGTGCAACCAAGGCTCTGGAGGGTTGGCTGGTTGGTAGTAGAGTTACTGATTTTAAGGGATTGTATAATCTTATGATGAGAGAACAGATCCTTAATAATTGCCAAAAACAGTTGTTGCATCAGTACCTGGTGGACTCTGATCTGACCTCTCCCCAAGAATTGGGAAAGAAGGCAGACAAATGGGTCAGAACCAGGGTGAGGCAGAAAACCCAGAACCAAGGGGGTGACAATAAGAAGCAGGATCCTAAAGGCTCTGAGAAAGGTGGGGATAAGTCAAAAGACCAGACGTTTTCACAAGGGCCCCACAAATCTGCATCTGGTGGGGATTCACAGTCTGCAAAGGGAAAAGTCCAAAAGAAGCCCTGGTGCAAATTCTGTAAACAGAAAGGGCACTTGACTTCTGATTGTAAGACCAAACCACCACCACTCCTGCCCCTAAGGCAACTGTTCCCCCTAGTACAGGTACTGGTGGAGGTGGTAATCAGAATAAGGGTATAGTAGAGTTGACCCTGGGTTCTGAAGTCGACTCTGGCCTAGTCAGAGGACCCACTCAGGCATTGCTGGTTTGTGATGAAGACATTGATATGTCATTCCTAGTGAGCCCCAGTAATCTGGGCAAATACAAACAGCAGCCTGTAATAAATGGCAAACAGGCTTTGACATTCAGGGACACAGGTGCTAATTTCACCATGGTGGCAGAGGATCTTGTGGACCCTGGGCAGATCATCCTGGGTGAAATGTACCAGGTTACCAATGCAAGCAATGTCAGGACCAACCATAGTCTGGCAGTTGTGAATTTCTCCTGGGGAAGGGTAACTGGCCTCAAGAAGGTATGAGCCAGTGCAGACCTCCCTGTCGAATGTCTATTGGGCAATGATCTAGAGACTTCAGCCTGGTCTGAAGTGGAGTTATGAACTCATGCTGAGATGTTGGACATACCTGCAGAGGTATTTGCTGTGACCAGGTCACAGGCCAGAATGCATCCAACTGAACCAGCTCTGGATCCTGAAACTATGGACCAGCATCTACCTAAGAGGAGGAGCAGTAGGGTGAAGGTAGTGCCTTCCCCTCTGTCTCAGATTCCCCTCCTGAGGGAGGAGAAGCAGATCCTGAAGAAGGAACTGCCCCAGAGGGACTTGAACCTGATCAGGTTGAGTTCTTGGGGGCAGGGGGACCTTCCAGGGAAGATCTGAGTAAGGAGCAACAGTGCTGCCCCTCTCTTGAACCCCTCAGACAGCAGGCTGCTGCTGAGGCTGCTGGGAGTGATAGTGGGTCCCATAAAGTTTATTGGGATGAGGGACTCCTATATTCTGAGGCTAGAGATCCTACCCCTGGAGCCACCAGGAGGTTGGTAATACCTCAGACGTTTAGGGGGTTCCTCTTGACCCTTGCACATGACATTCCTTTTGCAGGACACTTGGGCCAAAACAAGACCTGGGACAGGCTTGTTCCACATTTTCATTGGCCACACATGTCAGAGGACACAAAGGAGTTTTGTCGCTCCTGTGTTACTTGCCAAGCCAGTGGCAAGTCAGGTGGCACAACAAACGCCCCCCTGACACCACTACCTGTGGTGGAGGTTCCCTTTGAAAGGGTAGGGATTGACATTGTTGGTCCCCTTGACCCTCCTACAGCATCTGGACACAGGTTTATCCTGGTGGTAGTAGATCATGCCATCAGGTACCCAGAAGCAATTCCCCTCAGGACCACCACAGCCCCTTTGGTGGCAAGAGCCCTCATTGGAGTTTTCTCCAGAGTGGGTTTCCCTAAGGAGGTTATATCTGACAGAGATACCAACTTCATGTCAGGGTATCTAAAAGCAACGTGGAAGGAGTGTGGTGTAAACTACAAGTTCACTACCCCCTATCACCCAAAATGCAATGGGTTAGTTGAAAGGCTGAATACATGAAGAAGGCAATCAAAAACCTGGAGGCAAGCCAAGAAATACAGAAAGCTTGGCATGACCAAAAGGCTGTACTGACTGTCTATCAGCCAGGACAGAAAGTGTGGGTGTTGGAGCCTGTGGCCCCAGCAGCCCTCCAGGACAAATGGAGTGGCCCCCATACAATTGTTGAGCAAAAGGGAGAAGTCACCTACTTGGTGAATCTTGGAACTCCCAGGAGCCCCCTTATGGTGCTCCATGTCAACAGATTAAAGCCATATGTTGATAGGGCTGACATGGGCTTGCTCATGGCAACTGATGAGGAACAGGAGGAGGAGAGTGACCCTCTCCCTGACCTGCTCTCACAGAACCCTGATGATGAGTCAGTAGATGGTGTTGCTTTGGCAAGCAGCCTCACTGACCATCAGCAAACTGAATGCAGACAAGTGCTGCAACAGTTCAGACATCTGTTTAGCCTGACCCCTAGTCAGACTTCCTGGTGCACCCATGAGGTGGACACTGGCGACACTCTGCCTGTCAAGAGTAAAATCTACAGGCAACCTGACCATGTCAGGGACTGTATCAGGACTGAAGTCCAGAAAATGCTGGAACTAGGTGTAATTGAGCCTTCAGATAACCCTTGGGCTAGTCCAGTAGTCCTTGTGCCCAAACCTCATACCCAGGGTGGTAAGAAAGAAATGAGGTTTTGTGTTGACTACAGAGGCCTCAATGCAGTCACCAGGTCTGATGCCTATCCAATTCCCGGGGCAAATGAGCTCATTGATACTTTGGCCTCAGCCAAATATTTGAGTACATTTGACCTAACAGCTGGCTACTGGCAAATCAAGTTAGCTGATGATGCCAAGGCCAAAACAGCATTTCAACCCCTGGTGGGCACTAATACTTTGTGGTGATGCCCTTTGGTTTGAAAAATGCACCTGCCACTTTTCAGAGGTTGGTGAACAAAGTTCTGACAGGTATGGAAACGTATTGCTCAGCTTATCTAGATGATATTGCTGTCTTTAGTTCCACCTGGCAGGATCACCTGGTCCACCTCAGAAATGTTTTGGAGGCCCTGCAAAAAGCAGGCCTCACTATCAAGGCCAATAAGTGCCAGATAGGGCAGAGTCAGGTTGTGTACCTGGGCCACCTTGTAGGTGGAGGCCAGGTTCAACCATTGCGGAGCAAAATCCAAACCATAATGGAATGGGTAGCTCCAACAACCCAGACACAGGTGAGAGCCTTTTTAGGCCTGACTGGGTACTATAGGAGGTTTGTTAAGGGATATGGATCTATATTGACCCCCTTAAATGATCTTACCTCAAAGAAAATGCCAAAAAAGGTTCAGTGGACAGCTAGCTGTCAGAAGGCATTTGAAGACCTAAAGCAGGCCATGTGCACTGCCCTCATCTTACAGAGTCCAGACTACACCAGGAAGTTCATTGTCCAAACAGATGCTTCAGAGCTGGGTGTGGGAGCTATACTGTCTCACCTGAATGATGAAGGTCAAGACCAGCCAGTAGCTTTTATAAGCAGAAGGCTGACCCCTAGAGAGAAACGTTGGTCAGCTATAGAGAGGGAGGCCTTTGCTGTGGTGTGGGCCCTGAAGAAGCTAAGGCCATACTTGTTTGGCACTCACTTCATAGTTCAGACTGACCACAAGATCCTCCTATAGCTCAAACAGATGAAAGGTGAAAATCCTAAACTGCTAAGGTGGTCCATTTCCCTACAGGGGATGGACTATACAGTGGAACATAGACCTGGGACCCAACATGCCAATGCAGATGGACTCTCAAGGTATTTCCACTTAGAACACGAAGGCTCAACTGGTCAAGGTTAGTTTAGTGTGCCTGCATTTGGGGGGGAGGGGTTGTGTAGGAGAGTAGGATCTGCACTTATGTTGCCCCCACTTTTTTTCTGATGTTAACACTGGTTTCTGGCTAGAGTCTGGCTGGGTCCCTGCTAATCAGGGCCCCAGTCTCTCTGTTCTCTCTAAACGACTTGGAGTGCATATTAGATGCACTAGTGATTGGATAATGTGGTACCTTATGAGCCCCTAGTATACGGTACCTTAGGTACCAAGGGCATAGGTACTTCACAGGGTTACCAGGGGCTGAAGCATGTATTATGCCACCCCTGGGAAGCAGACTCAATCTGACACCACAGGCCTGCTACTGCAGCCTGGGTGAGGTAGTGTTAGCACTCCTCACTGAGGTATAGGTTCCCTATATCTCACCATACACACACATATAAACCTATCAGTCACCCCTAAGGCAGGCCCTATCAATCCTGAGGGCAGGGTGCTTGGTTTACTATGTGAGGGGGTGCCTCTGCATGAGTAGGACCCCTCTGCAGCTGGCAGAGTCTATTCTCTGTGGCTGTTTGTGAATGCGGTTAAACCATATACTCTTAAGTGCATTATAACCTCCCGGTAAATGCTAACTTTGGAATGACTGCACCAAAACATGTCGTGTTTGGTGTTAAACAACTTGGAATCATACCCCCACACCAGTAACTGGTGTGAGAGTATGATCCCGCCCTTCTAGAGGAGACGACATGTACCAACTGTGGAAACATGGTAGAAATCTGAAAGAGCCCTGGCATCACAAAATGGTTGCCACCAGCACAGACACTGGGCTGCCCTCCTGCTGCTGACCGAAACTCGCAGTGGAGGAGGCTCAACAATAGGCATCCTGTCACAGGGAGGTGTCACCACCTTCCAGACAGGATTTAGTGTATTGGGGCTGGGTGGGTGCACTCCTAGAGTGCTTTAAAGTCCTGCACTGGGGGATAAGTAGGCTCCTCTGTGCATATGCCAGCTCAAACCGGTTCAGGGGCTACCTGTCCCTGCTCAGGCATGAAACTGGACAAAGGGAAGTGGGTGTAACCACCCCCTACCCTGACCCTCCCAGAGGAGTAGTCATAGAGGTAATCCCTCCCCTACCTTTAGTATAAGATAGGGAAACCTTGCCATTGCAAATCAGATATCCCTTTGACAACACTCTACAAAAAGATTCCTGGCCCTTCGACATTCCACTACCTTTGGAAGACAGAATAATCTCCCTTGGAGTCAAGGAGTGACTCCCCTGCTTGGTAGGCACCAAAAACTCTAATCAACGGTCGCAAACTTTCCTGCTCCCGCTAGAGTCCAAAGTCCCTGCATCCTTAGAAGTGGATTTCCTGACTTCCTAGATGGCCATTGTGGGTCCCCAGCAAAGCTGTGGCGAGTGGACCCCACGAGTGATGAGGAACAGCAATACCCGGGTACCATGCACTATTGTCAAGTGCAACCCCTTCACGACATTCTACGAACTTGTGCATTGGAACATTTGTGGCCCAAGCCTGAAGCAGGATTTCCCTTGAAAATTAGAGGTCTACCTTGTCCCGAGTGACCGTGGGCTCCTGTGAAGTGAATCCTCATGATGCATCTTTGCGATCCATTGCCCATTGGCTTGTGGGCCCCCTGAAGACTTTCTCATCAAACCAAAGGGCTTCCCTGGTTTCTCCAGGCCTGCCCTCACATACCTTTTCTGGGTGAGTCCCTCAGACCTTGCTGGTCTGCACCACTGACTTTCTTAAATTTCCACAAGACTTGTTGTTGCCAAGGCTTGTTGGATCCAATCCTGTTGTCGATACCTCAGTAAGCTGTAGACATTGTGGGACAATCCGAATCCATCTTGTGGTCATCGTCGATGCCTCCTGGACCTGGTGGCTGAAGAGTCAATACATCCTTGATCACCCGAAATCACCTGAAATCACCCAACTACTGTGGGCATCCATCTTCCTGGCCCCGGGTCACTGGCAATTGACTGTGAACACTGTCCCTTCTGCTTTCAGGTCATCCTCATCTTGAATCCAGCCTTGGATTCCACCGGACACTTCTACAGTCTTCGCAAGCAGCAAATCTTCATCGGCTTCCATAGAAAACGACGACGCGACCTGACACCAAAAGACACCTATGCACCCGGCTTCCCTGGGTGAGGTAACTCGTGCAGTCCGGTGCTCCAGTGTGTGTTGGCCCTCGAATTACTTACCTTGTAAGTGGCTTGCTTGTAGACTTCCTCGAAGGACCCGAAAACTTTGAAAATCCAACCGCGACTTGCTCCATTGAAATCCATTGAAATAGACTGCACGCGTCTCCCGTGGGTCCTTTACTTACCTGCCTTGGGTGGATTAGTGAAGCCCCAGCGATTCTACAGGCCCTAGGCCTTGTCCCCTTGCAAGTCGACTTTCCTATACCTCTTTTTTAGTATATGGTCTGGTACGCCCCTAGGGCCCCAGCCATATTTGTGCTTAACTTATTGTGAAACGTTGGTATTTGAATGTGTTCCTGACTTCTAATCTCATAAAGACATTAGTAGAGTGTGTTTAGTAATAAATACATACATATTAGATATATATACCTGTGTGGTGTCCTTTTATTTGGTGATTCAAGAGATTATAAGGTAAAATAAGCTGCTTTACATTCCTCTGAGACTTAGCCTGAAGGCTGCTCTCCACAGCCACCACTAGGATAGCTTTCTTTAAAAGGTTGTCTTAAACCTATCTACCATAAGAGTTGAATTGGACTGGTGCAAGGTGGCCACTATAACTAGTGACCAGCATATGCCAGGCCAACTTCTCACAGGGCCTCACCTTTCTGCAACAACTCCGGACACTCGTTCCGCCAATGTCCCTCCTGCTTACAGTACGCACATTGATTGAGTTCGAGGAGCGCACTGGAAGCACTACCACTGCCAGACCGGGGCAGCCACTGGGCCGAACCTCTTCCTCGTCCACCTACCCTCGCAACTTGCTGCATCAACACCCTCGCCTTCAAATTCTTCAACTTTACTCTACCCTTTCCTTGTCCTCATTCTCTCTATGTTCGTAATACTGTGCCATACTCAGAATCACAGATGGGGACGAGGTCATCCAAATACTTTCTGAAGCCTGCAATCGTGTTGCAACCTCGGAAAGCAAGTTAGTGCCAAATCTGTTAACGAACAGACGAACACCACCCTCCTGTGACAGGTCCTGACCACTAAAGTCTAAAAACACTCCTTTGAATATGGTAAAGAAATCCAACACACTTTCATCCTTCTTCTGACGTCACACAGTAAACTTGTCCCAGGCCACTCTCTTCGGCAGGATAAGGGAGTGCATGTAAGTGTTAATACTCCCCAGCAAAGCAAGGAGCTACACTTTCGGCTTGTCACTGAGCTCACACTCCTTATCCCAGGCCTTGATCTCATCCCACATGCCACCCAACTTCAGTGCATGATCCTGTGTATGAACCTGCCTCAATATGTCCACCGGTACCAACAGGCCCGAAAAACAACTCTATATCAGCTAGCGTCATCCCCGTGGAGGAGGCTGCCTCCGTCAATTCTTTATAATATGCAGTGGGGTTTTTCCGGGGGTCTGGCAGCTGGCTCTTCAGAGATAGGACCTCACTCCTCTTCCAAGGAGTATAGATCCACTTCTTCTGTAACCGAGCGTCAACTCATTGTCTGATTACTGTATCTGTGGAATCGCGCAATTCTGGTATCTCAGGGTGGTAAATAGGATGGACTTCCCTCATGGGATGCTGTGTCCGCATCTTTGTAACCTTCTAGAACAATCTGCCTCGGTAACCCACTAGTGTCGTTACTTTGCTAAAAACCTCATTGGGAGCCATACATGTAGCATATACCCTGTCCCGTATATCATAGATGATTTGCGGGGCAACACCTTGAAAACACTGTTCCCACAACCCTATCAGCGTGGCTGACATGTGCTTAAGTGTGTGCTACTGTATAAACAGCTCGAAATCTTTCTTCACACTCCACACATCCTCCACACTATAGATCGGGTTCCGAGCCCAGTGATCTGCTTGATTCGCCACCATTTGCTTTTCCTCATCACCCACCGCAGATCGCACTTTATCCATTCGGTCTCGCGCTGCTGCCCAGTTCGCTTCATATACCACACGTGCAGGAGTTTCAGCATTCAACAGTGCTTGAGGTGTCACACTCACGGGGGAAAGAGCAGAAGCAGAGACAGGTACTATCATGTAAGGAGACAGGGTGGTAGGAGTGAAAGGAGGAGTAGCAGTCAATACGAAACTAATAGATTGGGAGCTAACAGCACCTGCCCCGGTGACTGGTGTGAGTAGGGGAGAAGCCAGTGGGGCCAGGGCTGAGGCGGTAGTGCTACCAACAGGAACACTAGAAGGGGCTGCACTAGAGTCCGAGGACTGGGATGTCAGGACTGTCGGGTATATCTGTTCAGGGATATAAGGAGGAGGAGGATGAGTATCCAATAGCTCTTCAACAAAATCATCACCTTCCTCTATAGTAACATAACATTTATCTGTCTGTAACTGAAACTTTCCAAATGAACATTCTATGCCCTTCTCTATCTTCCCTCTTTCATAGGCTACTGCTTTCTGTGTTATAGTTTGCGTCTGTCTCTTCCGAGCCTCTTTCTCCGCCCTCATGCGTCACTGCTTGGCTTCTTTCTGCGATACTCTCAGAGAATCAAACATCGACTGCCTGCTCTTTTTAGCAAACAATTTATCCTGCAGGAAATTCTTTTTTTGTTAATCAAACAAACCTGAAAGTGGCCATTGTAACTCAGCATTGTCCCTCGTAAATTGCTAAACATAATAGGGCCAATACCATGTTTAACGTATACGTCAGAATTTGGAGAACCCTCCGGAGGCGCTGGCTGGCTCTCTTCCAATCGAGCATCAGTAGAACAACACCGACATCCAAAACACCCCAATTTGCTTCAACAAGGCATCTTAATAGAAGACACATACACTGTCCCTAACGAACAAGGATAAGGTCAGCAATGGTATATAAAGGAAAGAAATAAAAATAACAAATATTATTCACGAACCAAACCAAACGGTCCAGGACTGCTCCCTACAGTCCAAAGACTGTACCAAGTTCAAGAAGACAAGCTCCAGCCCCAGACCTTTTCAAGCATTAGCCAAATTACCAGTTGGTCTGGCAGATTGTTCGCGCAGAGTCCCGGACCATTTCAAGTGTGGGCCAAATTTTCAGGCAGTCCGGTAAACAGCTCGCAAATACTCTGTGCCTTTTCAAGGTTCTGAAAACCCACCAAGTTCAAGATGAGACAATCCGGAGACCATACCAAGACACAGCCCGTCGACTCATGTCGTTCAAGCAAGGCAGTACAAAAACTGCAGACAAGACAGTCCGAAGACTGTATCAAGACATAGCCTGTAGGCTCGTGACATCCAGGAATGGCACCATTTTCCCCAAGAATCAGATCACTCACCTGGTGCACACAGGTCAAGTCAAGTTATGCTCCACTGCCAACTCTTCAGACCAAACGGTGAACTTCAAGGTTTTGCCTACTCAGGGCTCCAGCCGGTGACTACTAGATGAAGGGGTGCCCGATCAGCCGGGTGGGGCAGCTGCGAGAACCAAACTCGATCGTGTGTGGGAAACACTGATCCGCCTGACCGACCAAATGCACCCCCGAGCCGACAAACCGTTTACAGGCTAGTCAGATCACCTTGCCGGGTGCCTGTTCAGGCGCCAACTGAAGGAACTGGCCCTCTAGGGCAACTCAGTTTTCTTACAACTACGTGTTGTGCCTTCCCAAGAATGAAGAGGCAGTCAGACAGTAGAGAATACAAACTTACATGTTTATTAGAAATACTTTGCAGAAGAGTTCATCATGACCTGCACCCTAAGATGTCTGCCGAGGGACTGACCCACAACCGTCTACAGTGGATAATTATTCCTCCGGAGAAGCCTCCAAACCCGCCCACGATGGAAAACTACCAGCCTGTGCCGAACATGAACAAAGAGGCACAGTAGGATGAGCTAACACCTGCCAGATAGGTACATACTCTCAGGAATCCAAGGCCACAGTGCTGGGTCTCAGCTTCTCCTAACATGGGAGCAAGAGCGACACATTCAGATAGTTATGCAAGGACAGAATGGCCTATTCATTAGTAAGTCAAGAAACAACCTTGAATAGAAGAGAAAATAATAACAAAATACAATGTTCTGCTGAGGCAAGCAATGTGAGCAGTGAGGCAAAACTCGAGTGCAGTCTAAGCAGACTTATAGGGATTACATAATGAAAAATTGAGTCACACTCGCTAACTGAGGCCTCTACATTACAGGGATTACTCAGCGGGTTACATACCGTGAATAAAAATGGCATTTATTTAGCCACGCGCTGCTTACCTAATATAGCATGAAACTAGTGCATTGCACGAATGGGAATTTCAAACCTAACATACCCATAAGCGATATCCTCTAGCATAGTGAAGATGGGCTGGCTGGTGCAATGAATGGGGTGTTAATCTCTTGGAATCAGATGTATGCAATATCTTTAAAAAATTTGACACAGATTGCTAACAGGTCATTTAATTTCCACGAGGCCATATCGGCAGGCATTAACTAATGGTGTGAACATATCCTAATATTTCAACTGATGATTGGTATTAGACTACCTACACCACCCAAGCTTTGATAATCAGTCCAGTGGGATGTTAATATAGACATGTTCCTGGTACGCTGGCCTGATCATGGAGATCTATCTCACAAACAGTTTTCAGCAAAATTGATGTAGTTGGTATGTTTAACTTCATGTAGAAGGATTTCTAATGTCGGGTACTGAAATTAGCAGGTAGAGTATTTTCTCTGAATAGAGTATCCTTATATGTTTTGTATGCTTCTTTACCAAATAACCATAAGTTATGTGTTGTGCAATGCTTAAGGGAATATGAAGCTTGTACTAGGGAACTAATACAAAATCCTAGTGGGCAATTATTGATTGGATTACAGAAACCATTTGGGCTATTGTCTGCCTCCATTTTCGCCAAGTGGGTGCAATACATTTGAATGCATTTGAGTTGGGCTCTCGTCTAGAAAGTATCCTGATTATCAGAATCTACATTCAAAAGATTTTTCATAAACCAATTGTTGATTTAGTTTCTATTGTTGTGGGACAACGTTCGACAAGCGTAATTTGAGCCTCCAGTCCTGACATTGAATAACATTTTTTTTAGCTGACCTGTCAAAATGTTTCAATTTTATTAAGGACATGGAGGTGAGGATTATCACATCCGATATTATTTTGACTGATATCAAAAAATTGTACATGTTTAAGTGACATAATTATTTCAATTTGAATTGTCAGTTTGTACTTATCCCACCCAATTGTTCATGTGCAAGTGTTGGAGCAGTTTTAGTACCATAACATTCTTTTTATGGCAATGACTCAAAGTAGAAGACATCACCTTCTGTTGGTGCCTGATGTATATAACACTCTGCTTTCTCATTGAGTAATGTAATGGAATTTCATGGCAAGAAGTCATGCAGCTACCATTGCCCTATTGATCTGTTGGTTTGGGAGTGTTCAGTCTGAAGGGATATTTTGACTATGAAGTTATTGGATGGATATTCAGTGTGGCCTGTTGCTGGGTATTCCTAGTTAGAGCAAAGAAAAAAAGAGGGAAAATGGTGTCTCTGACATTCATGGGGCTAGATGTGGGTGATCAATGCTTATGACCAATTGGTCAGTCTACTTCAGTCACTGGATAACTTCACTTTGAGCCACTGCATTTAGCACTTCCACAAGTAGCACATAAGGTAGATCCCCACCATGCCAGTATTTTTTGTTTGTACTTTATTAGTACTTTAGTGTATTTGTTTGTAGAACCTGATGTAATAGCCAAACACGTTATACCAGATGTGAGCACAGGGAGCATACCAGCTTTATAAGTTCTTGTGTCCTGCCAATGTTGTTGTAAATTCCCTTTGAAATTCCCTTCACTTTTTTCACTGCTGCTTTTTCACACTATACCAGCAGCTCACATAAATTCTGAACATAAGCTCCCTCTCATAGTCTATCTTTACAAACATGTCTATCTGTTGTTCTTTTTCCTTCTTTCTTTCTTTCTTCGTTTCTTTCTATCTTTCTTTCTTTCTTTTGTTCTTTGGCAGGCTTCACCTGCCTACATTAACGCTCCACGCCTCCCGCAGTGCGGGACGCGCTACCAGAGGGCTCAGAGGCTAATCCTTCCTGGCAGTTTAAGGATAACGGGCCATTGGCTTTGCAGTCTATAAGACAGAACGGCCCCCAGTGCAGGGAGCTTTCGCTCGAAGCAAGACCTCCAGGTCCGCCGTGAGGGCAACGGCGTGTGGCTAAACTACATCTCCCAGGCTTCCTGACTCAGGCGCAAGCGGGTGACGTCAGTGGCAGGCGTCACCTGCCTACATTAACGCTCCACGCCTCCCGCAGTGCGGGACGCGCTACCAGAGGGCTCAGAGGCTAATCCTTCCTGGCAGCTTAAGGATAACGGGACATTGGCTTTGCAGTCTATAAGACAGAACGGTCCCCAGTGCAGGGAGCTTTCGCTCGAAGCAAGACCTCCAGGTCCGCCGTGAGGGCAACGGCGTGTGGCTAAACTACATCTCCCAGGCATCCTGATTTAGGCGCAAGCAGGTGACGTCAGTGGCAGGCATCACCTGCCTACATTAACGCTCCACGCCTCCCGCAGTGTGGGACGCGCTACCAGAGGGCTCAGAGGCTAATCCTTCCTGGCAGCTTAAGGATAACGGGACATTGGTTTTGCAGTCTATAAGACAGAACGGTCCCCAGTGCAGGGAGCTTTCGCTCGAAGCAAGACCTCCAGGTCCGCTGTGAGGGCAACGGCGTGTGGCTAAACTACATCTCCCAGGCTTCCTGACTCAGGCGCAAGCGGGTGACGTCAGTGGCAGGCGTCACCTGCCTACATTAACGCTCCACGCCTCCCGCAGTGCGGGACGCGCTACCAGAGGGCTCAGAGGCTAATCCTTCCTGGCAGCTTAAGGATAACGGGACATTGGCTTTGCAGTCTATAAGACAGAACGGTCCCCAGTGCAGGGAGCTTTCGCTCGAAGCAAGACCTCCAGGTCCGCCGTGAGGGCAACGGCGTGTGGCTAAACTACATCTCCCAGGCATCCTGACTCAGGCGCAAGCGGGTGACGTCAGTGGCAGGCATCACCTGCCTACATTAACGCTCCACGCCTCCCGCAGTGTGGGACGCGCTACCAGAGGGCTCAGAGGCTAATCCTTCCTGGCAGCTTAAGGATAACGGGACATTGGTTTTGCAGTCTATAAGACAGAACGGTCCCCAGTGCAGGGAGCTTTCGCTCGAAGCAAGACCTCCAGGTCCGCCGTGAGGGCAACGGCGTGTGGCTAAACTACATCTCCCAGGCTTCCTGACTCAGGCGCAAGCGGGTGACGTCAGTGGCAGGCATCACCTGCCTACATTAACGCTCCACGCCTCCCGCAGTGCGGGATGCGCTACCAGAGGGCTCAGAGACTAATCCTTCCTGGCAGCTTAAGGATAACGGGACATTGGCTTTGCAGTCTATAAGACAGAACAGCCCCCTGTGCAGGGAGCTTTCGCTCGAAGCAAGATCTCCAGGTCCGCCGTGAGGGCAACGGCGTGTGGCTAAACTACATCTCCCAGGCTTCCTGACTCAGGCGCAAGCGGGTGACGTCAGTGGCAGCCGTCATCTGCCTACATTAACGCTCCACGCCTCCCGCAGCGCGGGATGCGCGCGGGCAGCGCCCGGGCGAAGCCCGGGCCAAGGGCGGGCCCGTCCTTGCCCATCATAGCCCAGAAGAGGCTGGGCTGGGCCACGTTATTTGGTTTTCAGACTCTACATGGGCCATTGGACTGGACACAGCAGAGCCAAGGTACTGTCAACAAGCTTTTGATAACTCCGGCCCATCCTTTGTGAACAACAGTGTGTCTGTGCAGATCGGAAGCTCTGCTTATTCTTCTTATTCTAATTATTTTTCCATATTTATAAACAATGAATAAGGTCAAGGCTAATTTGGGACATAGGGTTGCGGGCACATTGGATGCTTTTCTAACCAGGGCTAACACAGTATTGACTCAAGAAATACTAGATACTGAACGCAGACTTTCCTTAGATTATCAAAGCTCAATGAATAGGTTATCTTTAACTCCTGAAATTCTCTCCTTACCAGTACCCGGTTCCGCAGAAGGTTCTCCCACTATTATACCGACATCCCAGCCCCCTGTGGAGACAATTACCCCACTTGTTGAGGAATCCACGGCAGTGGAAAAAGGGATGACCACCAGGGGTAAACAGGGTAAAAACAAAACAGCTAAAGTTAATAACCCTAAAAGGAAGGGACAACGGGAACGGTAAGCAAGTGGGTGTACAGGATAGTGCGATAAGGACAACAGATAATGTCCAGAGTCCTGAGATAATCGAACTTGAAAATAGCCCTAGGGGAAAACAGGCACCTAAGAGTGTTTCGTCCGTGGGACAGGTGCATGAGTGTAATCTAGTTAAGATCGAAACTATGCTAATTAAGCTATTGGATCCGATCCTAAAGAAGCTTACTAACATAGAAGACAGATTAACACTAATAGAGGGGAATTGTGGTTGGAAACCTGATATTAGACCTGCCAATCTACCCAATAATACAGCAGAAATGATGTTAAGTGGCAATTCCAAGGTACATAATGGAGATATAAGCAAGACAAGAGAGGCGTCTGCCAATATAGTTGCTCATCCCACTACATCAATTGAAATAACACCCACCCCGGGGCCACTAGAACCTAGAAAGCCCAACAGTACCATAGATAGATCAAGTAGAAATCTGCTCCACCCCAACAGGAAATTTTATCTATTGACCTACCAATGGAGTCTACACCTTACACTGTAATCTTGGGCAATGTCCCTCAATTGAAGGATGGGGCTACAGAGGATTTTGGCCAACTTAAAAATAAACTGAACCAATGGTTTACTAACAACTTATACAGGGGACAGGATATTAACAGATTTATAATAATGGCTCGTAGAACTAATTGGATTGGCAAAAGGCCTAAATCATACCATGGTGACTGTATTGTTGTGAATTTTGATAACCCGTATACTGCTGAGAAAATCTTACAGGAGTCTTATAAGTGTCATCCGGGTCCCGGCTCCAATATAGTGATTCTGTCCCTGGCCCATTTCTACACCCAAGAGCTGTGGTTGCACAAAACTGACATCAGTTGTAAAGATCACACACACACAAGGGACACCATGAGACAGAATCATCGATATCGATTTCCTATTCGATTTCAACCCCCTAGGAACACGGTTAACGAACACTTCCCCCCAGGACTAGAAATAACAAACAGATATCTGCCGTTATCGGATATAGAAGAGTGTGACTGACTAACCTCCCAGGTATCAAGTGAAACAAGTTTACATACTCTTAACACAGGATCCTAGCAAAGAAAGAAGGAGTAAAGGACAGACCATTGACCCCTAGAAATAATATCCTATCATGGAACATCGCTGGGCTGGCCAGGAAAAGTAATGATCCACGCTGGACTGCGTTTGTTAAACAGTATAAGATCATTAGCCTCCAGGAAACGTGGGATACGGACTGTAACTACTTTTTAGATGGTTACAAGGTCTTCTTTGTCCCGGCCTCCCCTTCGGCCAGTGGCAGGCCGAAGGGAGGTCTGGCAACCTATGTTTCACTCGATATTAAATGTGAGGCGCGTATGATCTCACACTCACACCCTGGAATTCTAGCAATTACCTTAAGGAAGGGGCATTCTGAATGGGGTTAATTAATTTTTATAACTCCCCATCTACTCTAGCTGAAGGAGGAAATATTAAGTTTCTGGCTAAATTTATTAAAACACACATGGCCGATAAACTTCACAGCCTGATAATTATGGGGGATTTTAATATTCATCCATGCGGTAACCCCTCAACCACCTGTTTAGCTAATTTAGGATGTCCGCTATTAACAGGCCTACATTTTGAACACACGTTGCAGGGAGAGGAACTTAACGACCTCTTGAGTGAATACGACATGGGGCTAGCCATGTCCTATATGAGCCCGGCTACATTGTTTTCAATTCCAACTTTTATAGGTAAGGGGAATGGTACCTTTATTGATTACATTCTTATCTCGTCATCTTTAGCACCCCTTTTAGGGGATTTCTCTATCACAATCAATGAATTTAGTGACCATAACCCGCTGACAGTTTATCTTGGTGGTATCCTGTCTGATCTTACCTGTAATACTCCAGTAAGAGGAGATTTAAGATCTACAGACGGTAAAAGGAGGCTAAGGTGGACTCAAATATCACCTACTGTTTTTAATGACAATGTAAAGACATATTGTCTGGGAGAAATAGTTATCTGTACAACAGACGGAGCAAATGCAAGTACCGTTTTGGATGCTTTTTTTAACATGACCGGGAAAATAAGTGAACTACTGATAGTAAAGTCAGGACATACTGTTAATCTGGGTCCCAAATGGTTTGATACCAATTGTTCGAAAGCAGCCAAACTGTTAAGAGATCCCTGGTAAAAAAAAACTAGAAATCTGATGGTAGTGCGCTCCCCGAGAAGGGCGTACAGGGATGCCCAAGCACACCGTAAGGCTTCATTAAAAGAAGAAGCCTGGGAAGAATTATTAGATATCAGTACCCTAAAAAACAGTGCTAGGTTTTGGAAAGCTGTTAATGGTCCTTTATTTCAACAGGAGGGGGGGGATGGTTTGGTGGCTCACATAGGTGAAGGTGAATGGGTTCATCATTTTAAATCAATGTTTGATAGCCCGGCTGATTCCGGCATTGTGACATCGAGTCGTGGGGATATCCCAGCTATAACCTTTACTGAAACTGAGATTCTAGATGGAATCACAGGTTTGACAAGCAATAAAGCCCCCGGCCCTGATGGGATTCCACCAGATTTATTTAAATCAGACCCCAAGTTTTGGGCAACTATTCTCTGTCCGTTCTTTAACGCAGCCGCCACAGAAGGATGTCCGAATAGTTGGGCATTGTCTACTATAGTGCCTGTTTTTAAGAAAGGCAATAGAAATGACACTAACTGCTACAGACCGATATCACTTATTGATTCGGTCGTGAAGGTAATGGGACGGGCTATTTTAAATAGGCTGAAGGAATGGGCAGTTAATAATAAGATATTAACAGACTGTCAATATGGTTTCCATGCAGGGTGCTCAACCATCACACAGTGCCTTAATTTGTATTTGCTGCTTAACAAATACACCGTGGTGTATCCCGGTTCAATTCACCTCGCCTTCATGGACCTCTCATCAGCGTTTGACTGTGTTAACAGGTCTAAGCTTTGGCAGGCCATGGAGGCGAGTGGGGTAGATGCGGGGCTGAATTTTTTTTTACGGGACTTACACTCTTCAACCCGTGCAAATGTTAGGTATGGTAAAGATCTGAAAGTCACAAATGACTTTTCCATCAAGAAAGGTGTAAGGCAGGGATGTATCATGGCTCCGTTTTTATTGAGCTTTTATATTAACGATCTTGAGAGGACCTTGATAGAGACCGGTGCAGACTTCCTGCATATAGCTGGACGGGGTATTCCCGTTTTGCTATACGCGGATGACGCTGTACTAATAGCTAGAACAGAAATTGGGCTCCAAACTCTGTTAAATTCCTTTTATGAATTTATGAATAAGCTAGATTTAAAAATCAACAGCACAAAGTCTTATACTATGAGATTGGGCAAACGCTCTAGTAAGACATTTCAATTTCAAACAGGGGGAGACTTAATCCCTAGCACCAAGGTGTTCTCTTATTTAGGAGTTTTATTTGACGACAAATTAAAGTGGGAGGCCGTGATACAAAAAAAAAGGGGGGAGTTGGCTCGGGCAAATGCTGCAATTTTTAACTTTGCTTCTAAAATAGGGAAGAAACGGACGGGGGCCATGCTTCAGGTTTATAGAGCCAAGAGTGTTGCCATAGCATGCTATGGTAGTGAGTTGTGGGGACGAGGTGTGATTAAATCTCTACAGGTCGAGGAAAACAATTTCTTAAAAAGACTACTATGTGTTCCGCAAAGTACTCCGAACTTGGTGGCTCATGAAGAATTGGGAGTACCTTACATAGCCGACCACATAACGCTACGCCCCATGACCTTTTGGCTACAATGCTGGTTTAACCCGGACATACCCTTGACTCAAGCTATACTCAGGGATTGCTTGGCTTTAGAGAACATGGCACAAATCCCTTGGTTTACTTACATTAAAAAAGGATTTGAATCACTGGGAAGGGGTTCTCTGTTCACCAAGCCTGAAGATATCCATAAAAAGGATATCCCAGTAATTAAAACCTCTTTTTTGAATTATAGGATGCAAGAAAGGGAAGGGATCGAGATTTTAAAAACGAGTGTCCGGTCATACCTCACTCTAACTACGACCCCTACTGCCGAGCCTTACCTGCTGTCCACTCTTACTTCCCACAAACATTTTTTGTTAACTAGGTTCCGATGTAACACTTTCCATCTCTTATTAGCCAGACCAAAGGGGGGAAACAGAGGGCAGGTGTTACCAGTATGTAGTCGTGATGGTCATTCGCCGCAAAATTTAGAACATTTTATGTTTTTCTGCACCTTTTATTCAGTACCAAGAAAATCTTTCCTGATTCCAATTTTAAAGAAAATGAATTTTATCCAAGTTAAACCTGCTTTAATGTTTTTACAATTATTGCACATGGATTGTATATATTTTATTGTCCGTTTTTTAAAATCTATTCTGAAATCCAGAGCGGATATGGATTGCTAAACATGTCAATGGAACTCGATCCTTTTTTAATTCTGGGCTGTGTATCTAAATAGTGTTTGTATGTAACTTTTTATGAATTTATATTCTAAATTCGAAATAAAGTATCTTTGATTGATTGATTGATTGTTCTTTTTTTCTTTCTTTTTTCTTTCTTTCTTTCCTTCTTTCTTTCTCTCTTTCTTTCTTTCTTGGGGCTGACAGCCAATACCAGACGGACTGCCAGAGCTCACAAAATAATGCTGCTGATTGGAAGCAGATGGCAGGAATGAGAAAACTAGGAAAATTTACATGTGGGGCAACAAATGTCCAGTTATTTTTCTAATGGCACTGCTCTCAAAGGCTACCAATGGTTTACAACATAATGTACTAAAGCTTCAATCAGTTCACCCTTGCCTGGGACAAGAACTCTTATCCGGCAACAAACATGGTGGTTTCATTGATGAAATAATGCAAACACGAGAAATAATAATGACTTGGGGACAAATGAGAAAGCAAAGAACAGTGTCAGAAAGAAAGTGGATTATTAGTTGAGGTGGATGGTAGTCCACTATAAGTAATAATATCACTATTCTTGCTAGGTCCAGTAATTGTTTCTGTAATTTATACCTCAGCTAAATCCCTGGTAGCTATGGCTCAGAGCAGACATGCTAGACTTGAGCAAATATGTAAAGAATACGTCGCCAAATAAGATGGCTGCCATCACACTTTAAGCAGAGGCTCCGCAGAACCCTAAAACATCCTACCGAATCGTGCATTCCCATTGCTAATTGTGGGATTTGATCAACCGTCGATCAAGTACCTACCAACTGGGCATCTGGCAGACCAAAACAGAAGGCACCCAGGAGGCATAAACGAGCCCTACTGAAGTGGAGGCTCAGCCTGAGGTGGGATGGAGACTGCCAGTGAGTGCCTTGAGTGGCTGTCCCGGAGCTGGTAACTGCCCCACTGAGACCTGCAGAGGGGACCAAGCCTATACAGGCGCACCCGGCCAAGATTGAGTTCCCTGACAGTGATTGCCAGGCTGAATGATGTGGGACTGTAGAGGACAGGCAGGGCCCTTGGAGGCCGGTTGGAGAGGGGGCTGATTAAAGGGAGACTGGTTAAAACATGAGTGCTTGAGCAAAAATGAGGTCAGACCCCATCAGCGCTGGGCACAATAGAAGATGGAGAGTGGGGATGATGGAACTGGGTTATTAATCTCTGGGGAATCATCCTTCTGAATCTGACTGGTGCATAGGAAGAGAGAGCCCATTACTAAAATGTGTAGTGCTACCAGTGAGTCTGAACTGATGATGGCCCCCAGGATTTTTTGGCAGAAGCACTGACACAGCAGAAGATTGGAGATGATATGGCCATGAGTCTTGGTCTCAGGTCAGCCTTAGAGGAGCGGGGTGATTAGGAGATGAACATACTGAGGGAGTCAGGATCAGCAGTGTCTACACGTGAGCCAAGGTGTGCCTCACTGGCACTACACTGAGAGCAAGGCTGAGAAAGGGTTTGGTTAGGGGCCTCATGTAGGTGAATCATTGGGAGTCCATCATTTCTCTATGAGACTGCCTATCACAGGAGTACAGCCTGGATACTGTTGGATTGGATCGCAGGTTCCAGCCTGAATTGAGAGGGGTTGGGCTTGCTAGTAGGAGAAAAGCATGGTGGATCGGGCAGTAGGTTAGGGTCCAGGAGTTGTATATGTGAGAATGTAAATGGTAAAGACACTCTCAGCTCCTAAAATGAGTGATTAAAGTATTGCCTGTTAAGGAAATTGTATCACAGTATGTCGAGGCCTTCAGAGGACTCTATAGAGGGCATTTAGGTATGAAGTCCATACCACATCACCCCTTCTGGTAAATGCGAAAAGGGCAGAGGTCAGGAGTAAGTATTGTGATCACCTGCTTTGGTACAAATAAAATTAATATAGTTACACTGTGGTCTGCAGACCACATGGCCTTCCATGCCTAGCCCATCGGGCACAAGAGCTCATTAGTGGCATGAGGCATGACAATGATTCATCCTCTTCTGGGACATCGGAGCCCACTAGTGCACAAATCCTAGCTGCCATTGAATTTGCTAAACAAGCTCTGGACCACATATGGACACCATATCTGTATTGGGGAATTTGCTATGAACTGACCTTTGTAAAGTCAGTAAGTGATCTTTAGAAATCAAAGAGAAGGTGCAGAGCCTCACAAAGGAAGTGAAAGAATTACACTCCACAGGGCATATCCTAACCAATAAGGTAAAAAATTTGACAACAGGTTGGAGGAAGCCAAAGGCAGGTCTAGGATGTGTAAATTATATTTTGTGGGGTTCCCAGAGCGGTTGGAGGAGATTGCTTAGGAATTATTCCGGGAGAAGTGGCTCAGGGATGCGGTGGGACCGGATGTGCTATGTGCATTCTGTAAGGCGGAAATAGCTCATCGAGTGTTGTCTTCTTCCAACAGGTGCGTTGTTGAGACCTATTATAGCTAAAATACTCAGAATTCCAGCGCCACAGAAAATCCTTTTTTGGCTGTGAAGCAGAAGCAATGAACACTGAACCTCAAATATATGCTTCTGTTTCCTACAAAGTTAAGTGTGATGCATGGGGAGGTGGACAACCTTTTTATGCTCCCTGACGATGACTTGGACTGACTGCAGAGTGTAGCCAGAACAGGTACACAGTGTGATTCCAACAACAAAGGTCGAAATTGCAAAAGCTTACCCCTGCCAAGTGGATTGACAAAAAGAAGAAGATGTAGCATAAGAATGAATTCAGACAGTCCTTGACTAGAAGTACATCAGGGTGGCACTTTGGGCGCTGCCAAGGTCCATGTCCAGATATCCATGGGGGCTTCCCGAGACCATGCACCAGAAGGAACATTGGCTGGAATTTAATGGATATGTGTTGATGTATGATTGTGCAAATGTTAGAGTGACTATACAACTGATATATATCTAGTGTGAATATTGGTCTCAGGCCTACAATAGAAGTGGTACAGCAGTCAGTGTTTAAGTTAAGACACTGCAGAGAGGACCTCTACATTGGACAGTAAGGTAGCATAGCTGTTCCTGACAGGAATAAAATGGAGTGGGAGCTGTCAACATTGTGGTGGGTTAAACATGGGCAGGACAATATAACTTGGCTGTTGATTAGGGTCTATTGTTTCATACTAACAATTGCAGGCCCTATTCCCCTAGTGACAATCTGAAGAGTATTTAATTATTGTTTCGGAAAGTAGGGGAGGCTACATCTGCGGGGTCGACAGTGAACTTCACTTATGGATCGTGGAAGTTGCGAGACCTTTGCAATTGTAAGTTTGAAGTAGGAGCAACCATTTATTCACATGGAAGAAAAGTTACCAACATGTCATATTGGGCACGTGGTGGTGAAGAGCTAATTTATAGTAATGTGGGAAAATATCACATTCATAATGGCCATTCATATGGGGCATGGTGTTTAATCCGTGGGGTGGAAAGGGATTTCGGGGATTGCAGTTGAGTTAATGGTTGTATGATGGCACAAGACCAGCACATGGTATGTCATATGGTTGTCTGCAAACCTTGTCACCAGAATTCAAGGTCTTCAGTAAGAATTGCTACGGTGGTTCATAAGGTGTATAAACAAAATGGTGGGTGTGCTAAAGATGTTATCCTGGAATGCCAGGGGATTATATGATTATCCTAAGAGATACAGCGTGTATGAAGTATGACACAGAGTGTATGAAGTTCTAAAAGAAGCCCATTTGGTAGACACAGAAGCAGATAAACTGAAAAAGAAATAGAGAGGGTAGCTGTATTACTCAACTTACTCCACTTTTGCGGGGGCTGGCCGTCTGGATGGCGCCACGGTTACCACTTCAGTTCTGAGAAGCACATACAGATGTGGAGGGTAGATATCGGTTAAAAATGGCCTCTGGGAAGGAAGTTTGTCTTTTAATTCTGTATGCACCCACTAAAAATGGCAGATCTTATTTTTGGACAATGCTGGATGTGTTAATTTCATTAATATAGATTCAATTTTTTTGGGCGAGGGGTTTTAATTCCAGAGTTGATAGAAACCTAGAGATGTCACCCTAAAAGCATTGCACTAAGGTAGTCATCACAAAAGCATTAGTTGAAGTTATGTGTTATGTTATTGGCATTTGTAACGTGCACGGCTACTCAAGAGTGTCCCGGCGCGGCAGCCAACAAGCAACATGAAACAGAGAGAAGCGCAGCTTAATTAAACAGCAGAGTCTTTAGGTGCTTCTTGAACAGCCTGAGGTCTTGAGTGTTCACTAGGTCGAAAGGGAGAGCATTCCAGGCTGCAGTGGCCTTGAAAGATAGAGCGCTGCCTCCCGTGCGAGAAAGACGAAAGCCGGGAACCACAACTAAACGTTGCGCAGATGAGGGCAGTTGTCTCTTGGGCTCATAAAAGATAAAGCGTCATCTAAGATAAGGCAGCCCCATTCCATGCAGCGCTCCATGAGCGAGAGTGAGGGCCTTAAACTGGACACGATTGGCCACTGGAAGCCAATGTAGGTCCCTAAGATGTTGTTTCATACTGGATCTTCCGGGAATGCCACGCAAGACATTCGTAGCCGCATTTTGTATTGTTTGTAATTTTTTTAAGTTGGTAGCCCGGCATGCCAATGTATAGTGCATTCCGTGACCAACACTGGAGGTCGGCTGGAGGCAGTAAAGCTGAGCCTCTATTATATTGAACAATATCACTGCTAGTACTGCGCTAAGTCTTCAAACTCTATTTCATTTAAGAGGACACATCTTGAAGATGAAACAAAAAGTGTCAAAGACTTGTCTTTTACTTGAATTAATCAGTATTTTAATAATTTTCTTTTGAAGGTGTTTGACCTTCCTATTGTCAAAGCAATTTTATGAGGGAATCACAATAAACAAAAAATGACATATAGTTTGTAATAGTTTCACCACACCATTCATTTGCTCACAACTTACATACTATTCTCGCATACCAAACAATCTTGTCCAGTCATACAATCACACAGGCTGTTTGATCAGGAAATAAACACATAAAGAACATATTTTACAGTCTTTTCTGTTTGGACCACAGAAATAGAACATTAAAAAAACATGGATATCTATGAATGATTCTTGTTTAGAAAGTTGTGAAGTTCTTTACACAAGGTCTACGCGTTTCGATACCCTTGGTTAGCCGGGCCTCTCATCAGGACCTGTGGGGTGGAGAAGGAAAAGCCTATTTCAGTAAAAGAGGGGGGGCCCCTGAACCTCTTTGAGAGCAAAGTTCTAGATTCTGTATTAACAAAGTTACCTTGGTTTAGATGGAGACGAGCGTGTTGGAGAAAGAAGAAACCTGAGTGGAAAAAAGTGAAAAAGGAGGTGTAGACAACAAAGATTATTCATCATCAATTTCATCTGTCAGTTACCACTCAGGTTTGAGCACGCTCACCTTTAAGCACTACACCAGATTTAAACAGCGTTCTGACTTACAGAATTCTTCATTCACTAACAATCTGCTGCAAATTAATCTTTTATTAAGGTAATGTTTGTCAATTTGACAAACACGAACATGGCCAAGTTGCGTCTTTAACGCTACATAGAAGTCTTTCCTTTATGGTTTAATCACGAGACCAACTAAAACAGAACCACGCACGCCGACGCAACACACGTCAGCACTAGCGAGGCTGGAAACGTAGGCGAAAGTGACCGACAGACTCAGGTATGCCCCGTTGTTACACATTCGAACTAACGAGGCGAGGTTACGTTCTCTAAAGCTAAGTTTGAAGACTTAGTGCAGTACTAGCAGTGATAATGTTCAATATAATGTATAGTGCATTGGCATAATCAATGCGCAACAAAATAAGGGCTTGTGTCACCATATCCTTTGCAGATCTGGGCAGCAGAGGCAAGAACTTTCTGAGAGATTTCTCCACAAAGGTGGCCAACTGCTGAGGTGCACATTTTTGGTGGATACATCCCCATACACAGTAAAAATATACATATTTCTGCTCCATACACAGTACGTATAGTAGACTGGATAGGGTCTTAACATCACCATCGCTGGGCACCATCATACAGTCAGCAGAGCCCCTTGAGAAATTTCTCTCAGACCATGCACCCATGATTCTCATTTATTCACACGTGGAACCTGTCCCAAGGCGCTCCAATTTCTTGTGTTTCGAGAAGATTTATATTAGGTTATTGAGGATACTTTGCATATAAACATAGGACAAGAAAAACTAGAGCTATGAATGGGATGCATTGAAAGGAGTCATGAGAGGGGAATGCCTAAATAGGACATATGGTATGAGGCGCCTACTGCAAATGGACTTACTTAAACAAGAGTAACAGTTTGCAGACTGACAGTGGCCAGGCCAGGTAACTCCACATGCAGAGGATAACATGTTGGGGGTGCAGAATATTACAGGTGAAATATGCAATATGTTGGATACATTTGCTTTCAGTGAACAAGGACTGACTTTTTGTAAGGATGGTAATAGGCCAGGGAGAATATTGTCCTGCTATTAGAGCAAAACATTGTTGCCTATGATCATGGTCTTAAAGGTAAGATGTAGCGACATGTCGGGATCCAATTAACGGCACACTGCAGCAGTGTTTAGTGGAATTATAATACCAACAATTTCGGCATAAGTATACAGAATTTGTAAATTCTTTTTAGGTATTGGTGCTCCTGAGGCTCCGCAAAGACCAAATCACAGATTTAGAAGGTCAACTATTGAAGGAAGTGCTGCTAATGGGTGTACAGGACATGCTCATAAATAAAACCCAAGGAATAGACAGCCTTCCACCAGGATTTTATCACCTGTTCACCAGGTTGCTTTTAGTACATTTCCTATAGGTCTATCCCTAGATGCAAACCTTGTGCAAATTACCACAATCAATGCAGGAAGTAATAATAGTAAGCTGTCACAGGTCCTACCACCCATTATCAATGATAAACGCAAATAGCTGGCTTGCTGAGGATTAATGATGTTTTAATCGAGCAATACCTGTGAATGTTTAGACACTTGTAATTCATGTCGCTCACATTGCAATTTCTGCTCCTCTAGTTGTGCAGTGCCCTACATAAAAGTACAAAAAAAAACCCACAAGGATCTTTTGAAGGAATCATGATTTTTTGACACTCTACAGTTACTGACATCTTATTGTTTCTAGGGTTTCGCAGTTAGGTAATTAGGCGTCAACTATAATTTTTTCTTCAGTGGTGAAGGTACTTTATTTCTGCAAACACAGGTTAGGGTCAACCCATTAGGGTGTGAGTTGTTGCATGACTCTGGTGACTCACTGTTTTTTGATTACGAAGGATATCATAGGTGCAATTGATATTAAAATGTGGGCTTGAGGCGTGGTTTTCAGACTGCATTTTTGAAGCCCTCTTATAGTTCTCAGTTACCGAAAGATGGACTGGGTCATATCTAATGTGTATTTTATATCTTCTTAGCATGGAACATACATCTTAAGCCTCAGTGCGACGAGGTACATGACTATTGCTATATGAATCGCACTTGTAAGCTCTTTTTGCTTTAAGCTGTAACTTGGAGTTTAAGAATGAACATACTAGTATATCTAGTACACATAGAGGACGTTGTCATCTTCTCTTATTTGCAGCTTCCCTTTTGAATGCACCTTTGAATTTTTGGTTTTCGAATATGCATGTCACTTATGTCTCTTTTTACCGGTGTCAATGTCTTTTTCATTTCAAAAGAATTTTATTATTTTAAAGACGCAAATATGAAACATAAGATACAAGCAAAAGTGATACAATTGATAACGGACAATAAGGTAATAGATACTTTAAAATAAAATTAAATAATAGGAAAACAAGTCATTGTCATTCATTAAACCGCAGATATCAGATAAATAAATTACTTAAGGAGGGACGACCCAAAATGATATCTGGCAAAGATACATATCAAAAGTATCACCCTCAGATGGCAAACTAGGGAGAAGAGGAAAGAGAGGAAAGGAAGAAAGAAAAGACGGAAAGAGTAGGAAAAAGAGGAGGAAAGAAAAAGAGAGACAGAGAGAAGAAAAGGAAGAGGAGAGGATTTCCTGAGGATTCACCCGACACACAAAACAACACTAACCAGACAAATCAAAGGGATATTGCTCCACCAACCCTTCGGAGGCCAACTCCATATATGAATCTAAGGCTTTCCAAACACCAGAAGAAATAGAAGGGGATAGATGAGCATGGTCAATTGACGTATGAGCACTTCGTAGAAAGGAAACCCAGGCCCACCAAGTATGGTAAGAGACGGATGAAAAGGATTTCCACTCCATGAGAATTACTTTGACTGCAATAGTTAATAAGAGGTCCAGCAACTGTAACTCCATGGGATCTAAAGGCAGAGGGACTGGGGCCGCCAACGGACCCAAAAGAATTAATGAAAAAGACAGTTGGAATTTGATGTAAAAGATGAGCATGAGGTGTTTGTGAACTAAATCCCAAAAGGGTTGGAGAAGGGAACAATCAAGGAACATATGTTGAAAATCGCCTGGTAGAAGCCCACAACTCCAGCACAAATTGTCCTCTTTGAGATTAAGTGAATACAGACGAATGGGAGTCCAGTGAAGAAGATTAATAGAGAAAAACTTAGACTGCATTAAAGAGGGGGCAATTTTGTTGCAAAGAGAAAATGTACCAATATCTTGCCAGGTATCAGAAGAGATATGAGCAGTAACACTATGATCAAAATGATGTAACCATTTTTGCTGTGTGACAGTTTGGGAAGGGAGTGTGGAGGACGATAAAAATCTGTAAATCCGAGATGCAACATGACCAGTCCTGATCCATAACTGAAAAAGCGTAATCATAGGGGAAGAAGGATGAAGGTGTATTTTAGCAAGTGCAACCTTAATCTTAAGAAAAGAATAAAAGTCTAAATTAGATAAAGAGAATTGTTGAGCAAGGGATGAGAAAGGGAAAGGGTCATTGTTGGAATCATAGAGATGTTTAACAAGTGAGACACCTTTCCCAGCCCAGTAGGACATCAACTCAGGGTCAATATTAATTTTGATTTTAGAATTGCGCCAAATAGACGACCATCTAGTTTTATGCAGTGGAATTGCTACTCTCTTATCAACCTTACGAACCGCAGCAATAGTGTCTAAAATAATAGAGCGAGAGAATGGAATAGAAAGGGTATTCGTGGTTAAAAAAGATGCAGTCGGCAGTGGGGAGGCCAGTTCCTGTTCTATTGTCAACCATGCTGGAACATGAAAAGATGGAGAAGAAAACCAAAGGGCACCCTGGGACGCCAGAAAAGCAGTTTGGTACTTCCCCCAATCAGGGAAAATTAAAGCCACCCATATCATAAGATTTCCGTAAAAATTTATAAGCAATCCTAGCCCTTCTATCATTCCATAAAAATTTAGAAGTAAGCAAATCAAGTTCATGAAAAAAGGAATCAGAAAGCCTTACTGGAAGCATAGAGGAAACAAAATTAATAATAGGAGTGATCATCATTTTAAGAGTCTGCATTCAGCCCCACCAAGAAATATGCTTCGGAGACCAATTTTCTAAAAGACGTCTCACCTTAAGAATAGTTTGGGATTCATTATAAGTAGCCGTAGCATATAGGGTGGAACAAAAATGGATACCCAGATATTTTAGCTGTTTAGATTGCCATTTAAAGCCCGCCGAACCCATATGAGAGGAGAAGCAGTAAGCATTTAAGGGAAACATCTCTGTCTTATCTTTGTTCAGAGTGTATCCTGAAACTTTTGAAAAAAGAGAAATCGTATCTGAAATAGCAGGGATGGCCAAGACAATATCATCAGAAAAAATGAGAACATCATCTGCATATGCAGCTGTTTTAATCTGCTGAGACCCAAAAGAGAACCCCTTAATATCTGGATGTGAGTCAATCAATCTGAGGAGAGGATCAATGGACAACAAAAATAAGAGAGGGGACAAAGGACACCCTTGTCTAGTGCCCTGACAAAGGTTAAAAAAGGAAGACGTAGCACCATTCACCCGTATGTTAGCCCTAGGTCGGGAGTAAAGAGACATAACCATACGAATAAAGGAATCACCAAGGTTATGTGCACATAAAACAGCTCTTAAAAAAGGCCAAGAGACCTTATCAAAGGCCTTTTCAGCATCAAGGGCCAAGGCCGCCGCAGGAAGATTAGATCGCTTGGCGGCACCAAGAATATGACAAAAAGTACGAATATTATCACGTGCAAGACGCCCCTTTACGAAACCTGTTTGGGAGGGATGAACCAATTGAGGAATAAAGGACTCTAAACGTTTAGCTAAGATTTTAGCAAAGATCTTAGCTTCCATGTTAAGAAGGGAAATGGGACGAAAATTTTTGGGATCTGCATGATCCTTCCCTTCTTTGGGGATAACTACAATAGTAGCATCAGCCGCGGAACCAGACACAGAACCATCCTTAATAAAAGCATCAAAAACGGATTGGAGTTTCGGGACAAGCACGGGAATAAAGGTTTTATAAAACGCAATAGGATATCCATCAGGACCAGGAGCTTTACCAGACCGAGTAGCTTTAATCGCGGAGATGATTTCATCAGAAGTAATCGGACAATTTAATGAGTGATTATCTTCCTCCGAAACAACTTTCAAAGGAACCGACTTCAAGAACTCCTGACATTGTTTAAAAGAAGCTTGAGCAGACGGGGTATATAAATTATTATAAAAATCGCGGAAAACCTCAAGAATTTCTGCAGTTTGAAATTTTTTCTTACCAAGCTGATCAGTAATAGAAGGAATTTGGAAAGAATTACAAGAAGATTCCTGAAACTTTAAAGTGGCTGCAAGAATCTTGCCCGCACGATTTTTTAACAGCAATCTCTTAGATTTCTGAGCCTGCAGGCCAATATGAGCTCTCTTGGTGACTATAGTATTATACGAATACTTTAAATTCTTAATAGATTGGAGGCAGGTCTTATCCTGAGAATGTCGAAAGAGGGATTCCTGACGTTTGATCGCATCTGCTAAGTCCGTGAGTTCCTTTTTAATGGCTGCGTTTCTCCTTGACATACATTTAATGACCTGACCACGGAAAGTACATTTAAAAGAGTCCCAGAGAACAACAGGGGAACTGACTGACCCAACATTCTCAATAAAAAAAGTCTCAATATCATTGGAAAACTCTCGCACCAAGGACTCATCATGTAAAATTTCTGTGTTTAGTCTCCACGAACGAGCTCGTGCCCTAGGGACAAAGGACGTAAGAGTAAAGGTCACTGCGGCATGATCAGAAATTAAAATAGGGTGAATAAGCGGAGAAGAAGAAAATTGAACCAGAGAAGAATGAACCAAAAGATAATCAATACGTGAAAAGGACGAATGAGGGGAAGAAAAAAAGGAGAAGTCACTGCCAGTGGGATTATGAAGACGCCAGACATCCTGAAGATGGGTAAGAGAGCACATATTACTCATTTGTTTGTGTGCTTTAGGGGGACGAAAGTTAAAGGCAGAATTCCTATCTAAAATGGGATCCATTGGCAAATTAAAGTCTCCACCTACAATAAGATTACCAGAATGAGGTGTATCATTGAGCTTTTTGGTGATCGCATTCCAAAAAGACGGGTCATCCTTGTTGGGGGCATAAATATTCATGACAAATAGATCAGCAGTACCATTGGACACCTTAGATAGTAACCAACGTCACTCTGTATCCTGTTCAGAGGAAACGATAGATAACCCAGAGTGTTTAGAGACTAAGGTAATTACCCCATTTCTTTTACCACAAGCATCTGAACAAGCAACATCAAAGACCCACTCTTTCTTCAGAAACAACGCCTCCTTGGCAGAGAGCTTTGTCTCCTGAAAAAGGACGAGATCCGAAGAAAGAGATTTACAGTAGTCCAAAATCTTTGACCTTTTAACTGGGTGATTTAACCCTTTAACATTAAGGGAAAGTATATTTAGTCCAGACATAGAACCATTATCAGGAAGAAAAGACATTTCATATATGACAAATGAAGTGCAACAACCAGGAGAACCAACCAGCAGACGTCAAAAGCCAACACAAAACAAGGTGAAACCAAGGAGGAAATCCGAAGAGGAAAAAGGAAAGAAGAGGAGAAAGAAAGCAAGAAAATACACAGAAAGAGAGAGAGAAGGGCCCATAAGGCAGGTCTGAAAAAGACCAAATTCATACAAGGGGGGACATGGGAAAAAGAGCAAGGGGCCAACAAGAGGAATACAAACTACAGCATAAAAGCCCCAAAACAGTACATTGCTGATTATACATGTTTAAAAGAAAAACTATCTAAAAGCTAAGAACTGGAACTAATTATAACATTTTGGAAAACAAAGCGAAATGAAAGACTATAAAGGCAACACGGTTAACCAAGTTAATATATAGGTACCAGCTAAAATGAATCATAGAGAACGATAAGGGCAGGAAAGAGAGAAAAAGAAAACCAGTGCAAGCCATAAGAGCTGGTGGAAATTGAACTAAGAGTTAACACTACTATTAGAAAGAGCCAGACCAAAGCGGACTCCATAAAGAGAAAAAGGAATAGAGTGAAGAGAAAAGAAGAAATACATTCTAAAGCATACTATATAATACATTATGGGAAAAATAAGTGAAACATAATAAAAACGGCATATAGTATCTCTCGATATAGCAATCAATGAAACCCTATGGCAGCTAATTAAGGGAACTAATACTATATAGAAATATGTAAAATCTATATACAAGCTTATAGATAACTGACCATGAGTAGATAAAGCCATATACACACAAATTGGCAAAATAGGATACGCTTGCCTAAGTAAGTGAACATGTAGGTAAAGAGGCATAAAACTATCAAGTACAAAGCATCTATAAAAAACTGACCTACTCGAAAAAGATAATTAATAACACATAATAAACAAACCACTCAGCGAAAAATCAATAAAGTAGATATAACTAGTAACTATATGGACGACACATAGTGACTCAAAATATAGCCATAAGTAAACATCTAGTAAACATATATGATTCAAACATATAGACAAGCCATACAGCAACACGTTGATAAAGCAAAGGAAAAAACAATGTCTTACTCCATAAATACGGAATAACAAGAGACAACCATGAGGCAAAAAGACCGACCACAAAAGGATAAAACAAACCCAATTTCACATCAAAAATCGACGCACAAACCGAAGTCATACAACGGGATAAGAAAGGGACCAGGAACTAATACATCGAGAGACAAACTGGGAAGGCATGGAATAACAGGACGACACGCGAACAGGAGTGAAGTCAAGCCATCAAGAGATGCTACCACAAAAAAAATTGGAAGGTTTATACAATAAAACTAACAACAAAAAAAACCATTATACCATAGCGATAACAAAGGAGCACCAAAAGACGACAAAAACACACCAAGACCAATGGACATAAAGACCACCGCGCAGATCTAAAAGCAACTAGACTTAATAGATCTGACAAAGAAGAAAAACAATGCAGTATGAATAACCGCATCAGGTGCCAGAAGAACCAGGAACATGTGAAGCCACCGTTTGAAGATCCATCTGTAGCTCCATCTGATTATCCAAAAACGAGGCCAAATCAGCAGGTTCGTCAAAAATTCTGACACAACCTTTGAAAGTAATGCGGAATTTTGAAGGGCCAGCAAAGGAGAAGGGGATATTCATCTCAGATAAACGCTTCCGGAGATTAAGAAAGCCCTTCCTCCTTATCACCATATCCCTGGCAAAGTCTTGAGAGATTGAGATACGATGGCCATTCCAAGAAACAGCTCTAACCTTCCGCATATGAGCCAGAATCTGCTCTGTATGTTGATGACGCAGCGGTTTAAAAATGATCGCTCTTGGTTGCGTAGCAGACTTGGGGCGAAAGGTGGGGACACGGTGTGCACGTTCCAGTTCAAAATCTCTATGGAAAGAAATTTGTAGTGTAGAGGTAATCCATTGATAAAGAAACTCAATCATGGAAGATGCATCCTTCTCAACATCCTCTGGAAGACCAAAAATACGCAGATTGGATCTGCGATTACGATCCTCTTGTTCAGTGAGGTCTTTCCTCAATGCTGCCATGGAACGCTCTATCTGCGTGAGAGATCTAGAGTGCTTTTGCATGGTATCCTCTGCGCCACTAATCCGTGCTTCTGTACCTGAAACACGAAGGGAAAGGGCCTTGAAATCATTCCTGATGGCTAACACCTCCACCTGCAGCAAATCTGTGTTAGTCTTAGTAGACTGCGCAATTTCATAGACCTCATTAAGGCGCGTCAGGATGGACTCAAGAGTAGAATTAGTGTCTTTTGGAGCAGACTCAGGTGTGGGGGATACCTGCTTGGACCTCTTAAGAGATGCTTTAGAGTCCTTAACATCTTTAGCATTCGGTGAAGGGGCCATATTCTCAGCCATAGGGCGGACCACCTCAACAGGACCAAAATACACCTCTTCAGATATAGTAAGAGCAAGAAATGCCAGGGGCTGAAAAACCCTTAATGTGCGATAGGAAAAACGAGCAGGAAGGAATAACGCACTTGCAGCAAAAAGAACCGAACAGTGAATATGGCAGGCGATCACGGTCAGGAAAAAAAACCACCTCACAAAAAAATATCAAGTGCTGCAGGAGCAAGTAGGCACACCCCGACTTCGAAAACAACCAATATCAAGCATAGAGCAAAGAAGCCTCACATAAGGAAGTGGCAGTGCGTCTGACGAATAGTATATTAGCAGAAACCTCAAAAAGTTCTCACAATGGGCAGCACTGCAATAGGCGGTAGAAAAAAACAAAATAAGCACAAAAAAAGTGAAAAAACGTCACCATTTCCTGTATAACTCCATTCCTGACAGGATAGCCCCAGTAGCGTCGTCGTGTAGGGGCCAGAGTAAAACTCCCTCAGAGAAGAAACAAAATGGCGGCCGCTCGTAAAACCATGGAGCGCCGCCTTAAAATGCCAAAATATGGACTCTGGCCATATCCCACCACCAGAAAACTCCCTCGTAGCGCACCCGGCAGTTTCACCGGCAAGATATCGTCCTCTGCGCTGAGCGGGGCATTCCTCAGTGGCAGCAATGTCTCCGTCGGCCCTCGCTCTTTACGGAGCTCAAGCGCGATCCGCCATCTCGCAGCGGCGCGCAAGCCACGCCCCTACCTGTGTCAATGTCTTTTTGTGTTTTACCTTTTCTCCTCATCTCCTTCTTTTTTCATTTTTTCTCTTTTTTTCTACACATCTTTTTTCTTACATATTTCTCATTCACTTACCTTCTCTCTTTTCTGTAGGGTTAGTGAGTTTTGAGGCCTTTTCTAGTAAAAATACTTTCTTTTCTTAGCGCTTGCTATGGAACAAAAAAATCCTTATTCAATAAAGAGTTTAAACATCAGAAGGAAGTCAAACTAAGGGAATTTAAGTTGTACAGTGATTTTTTTGTTGGGTTTTAACTGTTTTGCAGTATAAATGTTGGCTCTCACGTTATCTAGTGATTAAAATATCATGATTGTTTTTGCCCCCACTGTTTTTCGTCTAATGACATGTGCCTTTTCTTCATGTATGTGGACTCTCTGGTATTGGGCTCCGTTTGTGGATGTCTAGTATTATTTTAAATGTTAAGTGTGTGTTCCTAACATCTTTACACATGTTTTAGACAACTTTTTATGTATATATGTTTTTTGACATGTTTGCAGCCCTGAAGAAGTCTATGTATTTGGCAAAATGTGTTGGCTGCGTGTGTCTGTCTGTCTTGAGAAGAAAGAAAAGAATAAAAGCAAAATGTAAGCACAAACCGACTCGTTGCATGCTTCAGCAGAGCATTTGGATACGATTTTGAAGCTTTCAATTGCCTCTCATTTTTGTTTACTCAATAATAGCAAGACTGTCAAAGCCAGATAGAGACCCAACTCTGTATCGTACCCCCCATTATCAATGATAAAAGTGAATAACAAAGAATTGTCCGAGACGTTAGCCAGGAGGTTGAGAAGAGTGATTGGCACTCAAGTACATGAAGAGCAGTGTGTTTTTATACCATCTAGAAACACCCTCATGAATATTCATAGTTTACACATCATGCATGTTCTTCGGGGTTCAGATATAGAAGGAGTGTTGGTTGCATTGGAGGCGCAAAAAGCTTTTGACACCATAAGCTAGGAAAACATGTGGACATTGCTTTCAAGGATGAGTTCCAGAAACAGGTTTCAGAGATGGAAAACTTTGCTGCATTCAAATCCTGTGGCCCAGATCAGATCATGAGGACATGTCTCAGGCAGATGGGATGTTGGGCCCGGCAGGGTTTCCCTCACTTTCTTCTCTGATTGCTTTGGCAATGGAGCCACTGGCTATTCACTTGTGAGCTGTACTTAGGGATAAAGGTAGGTGGCAGGGTAAATGTAATCTCACTATATGCAGATGAAGATCTCTTGTATCTGTGACAGTCAGAAACTTTGGTGTCAAGACTGCTGGCTGAGTTACAGATAATGGGCAATTCCTCAGGTTTACATATAAACTTTGAGAAGTCACTAGGGTTGCCACTGATGTCATTTGAGTTATCATCAGTGATGTCATCAGTGATGTCACTGACCATGTCATGAGTGATGTAATATGTGACGTCATCAGCAGTGCATTGCGGGGGGGTGAGTTAGCTCTATATAGTTATAGTTAGCTCTACTAACTATAACGTTCGAATTTCTCTGGTTTTGTACGAGTGAAATGTCCAACTAACTATAACATCCCTGAAACCTATGGTTTTTTCAGTGAATTTCAAAGGGTTTTTAAATGCAAATTTCTAATTATAATGTTCATTAAACCTATAGTTTTTTCAGTGATTTTAAATTATCATTCCATTCTCAACCTGGTGAAAACAGCCGATATCGCCAGTTTTCCAGCAAAGCTTCCGCAAAAAAATTTGCCACAAATGAGAGCAACAACCAACGCTGATAATATGCAGAGTAGGTGTTCCTGTGCAAAAATAACACAAAAACACCACTTCCCGATAATTTCAACGAGCAGCCAAATCTTCGGTACGATCCAAAAACAGGCGATAAGCTGCGTTAGCAGTAGGAATGTAACATCTGCCTTTTACTGGTGTAAAGTAGGACGACTACCTACAGTGTGAAAGGGAGCCCAGCCCAGAATCACATCTGAAGACCAACGTATGTCATAGAGCTACTGATCATGCACCTCTGACCCCAAGAAGGCCACAAAACCCACTGCCACCACCCTCAGGACCTTCCCCCGGACCACCCCCTACGATCACCGGAGCAGTGCACAACAGGACAGCGGACTTTCCTAAAACGGCATGGCCCCTCAGCTACACAATAGCTTAATGTTGGGAGATGTAGCAACCAAACATGTCTGAAGGACGCAAATCACCCACCAATAATAATGCACACAATACCAAGTGTAGCGGTGATGTGCTGGACAGACCTTACTATGCAGAGCACAAACCTCTCCATGTGTACTTATACTGCTGGTGCTTGTAGTGTTGTGGACAGTGGACGCAACCATGTTACCTTAGTCAGTGGGGATGATCTCAGTCATGTACCTGTATCGTCGTCCCCTGTAAGCGGAAGTGCAGCGGGCTGTTCCAACATGCACCACTCCAGTGTAGAAGTGTGAATAAATAGGCAGGGGCTCTGGGCGTGGTTCACTTGTGTGAAGGCCAACGCGTCTGCCAGAGCAGCGGCCCTCAACCTGCCACGTGGCTGCCGCCATGTCCGCTGGCCTCCTTGAGACAGGCCACCTGCGAACACAGCGGCACAGCACCGCAGACTTATGTCTGTACAGACTACTGCCTTCACACTACACTGTGGACAGCAGGGCGCACAATTCAGATAGAGTGGTGATTGCAGATGACGCAGTCCAGTAGGCAAGACACATTGCTCCCAGTGTGGCCCGCCCGGACCACGCATCATTGCAGGATGCGTACACGCTGAGCACCAGAGGTACCAGTAACTCAGTGCACCACAAGTCAATGCCACATGGCCTTATTAAGGCAGAATTCATTAGACAAAAGACATGGCTACCAGTGCGGCCCGCCCAGACCACGCATCATCGCAGGGTGCATACACGCTGGTTGCTTGCGGTGCCAGCAACTCACTGCACCACAAGTCATCGCCACGTAGCCTTATTAAGGCAGAATTCATTAAACAAAAGACATTGGTACCAGTGCGGCCCGCCCAGACCACGCTTCATCGCAGGCTCCGCACTTGCTGGTTGCTTCAGGTACCACTAAGTGTGCAGCTCAACTCAACACTACGTGGCTGTGGGCCCTTGCTGACCACTGCCTCCGGCCTACACTGCGGTCAGCAGGGCTCACAATTAAAATTCAGTCTTGATTCATTAATTACAGAGTCCAGTAGGCAACTAACTACAATGTCTTCGAAACCTAAATAATATCCATTTAGTATACTTGCTTCAAGAACTTTTTGATATCAATTATAGATTTAGTACTATGACCAAATTCATCTTGCAAGTCCAAAGGAACACTGAATGGCAGTCTCCACTGCGGACAGAAGAGCTCACAGTTCGAATTCAGTTTTGATTTATTTATTGCAGAGTGAACTCTACTCTATGTCGTTGGATTTTCTCAAGAGGAAGTCACAAAAAGCATTCCTCGGTGTCTGTGCTGACTACTGCCTTCGATCCACACTGCGGACAGCAGGGCTCACTATTCAGATGGAGTCGCGATTGCAGATGACGCAGTCCAGTAGGCAAGAGACATTGCTCCCAGTGTGGCCCGCCCACACCACGCATCATCACTGGCTGCGCACACGCTGAGTGCCACACCTACCACTATCTCTATATAGCTTAAGTCAACACCATGTGGCTGTGGTCCCTTTCTGATCACTGCCTCCGGTGTACAATGCGGTCAGCAGGGCTCACAAGTCAAGATTAGTACCGATGCAAATTGTGTAAGAGACTATAATCAGTTAAGAAAACCAAATGCAGACAATCTGTGCAACTAAAGTCAATGCCACGTGGCTGTGGGCCTTTGCTGACCACTGCCTCCAGTCTACACTGTGGTCAGCACGGCTCACAATTCAAATTCAGTCTTGATTCATGAATTTCAGAGTCCAGTAGGCAACTAACTATAACGTCCCCGAAACCTACACATTTCAAAAATGTATTCCATACATATTTCATGTTATATTACCAACACTACGGTCAGTAAAGCTGACAATTTACATTGAGACATGATTTATTAATCGCAGACAGAATTGTACTCTATGTCCTCGGATTTTGTCAGGAGGAGGTAACAACAAGCATTCTTTGATGTCTGTGCTGACTACTGTCTTCCATCTACATTGCGGACTGCAGAGATCACAGTTCAGATCAAGTGCCGATTGCAGATGACTCAGTCCAGTAGGCAACAGACATTGCTACCAGTGCGGCCCTCCTGGACCACGCATCATTGCTAGCTGTGCACGCGCGGAATGCTTCTGATGCCCCTACCTCAGTGTACCACAACTCACGGACCTTCCATGATAGAATCTTTTGTGTATGATTTCAGATCTGCTGCCCCTACCTCTGTGTACCAGAAGTCATGGACCCTTTATGATAGAATCTTTTGTGTATTATTTCACATCTGCTACCCCTAACTTAGTGCAGCACATGTCATGGACCCTTTATGATTGAATCTCTATGTGTGATCCGATGATTACTGTTGTACTTGTTACTAGCAGCAACCATTCCCGGAGGGCTGGCTTACACTCACCCCAAACGCATCCAGCACAGACGTCACTGGACATGTGACCCTGGTAATAAAAAGGAGTCGTGCACACGTGCCCGTACCCAGTTCCACTATCTATCTGCTTCCGTGTGTTCATTATGTATGCAAGATGCTGCCCCTGGCCCCTACCACATTACATTGTGCTGTGGACAGCATATGCAACCATAATATCTCTGGCAGTGGGGGAAAACATCGGTTATGCAACTTTGTCTCGGTCATTGTACAAGTACGTACGTACGTAGAGACTGGATCATTAGAGTACAGCAAGAAGAGTGTATATTGAATTTATAAGTGCTTGGGGATTGGAGGAGTTATTGTATAGCTACATATATTAGCGCAGCCTAACCCTAAACACGAGCTTTCCATGATCCTGTATTGCTACAGCTGCAACACACATTCATATCCACACAGATGTGTCTTTGCCACCAACTTTCATGTGTGAAACTATGGATGAATGTAGAGTCACTGATTCCCCATACCTTCCATGTTGGCCATGTTGTGGGACTAGGCTCACAGAGTGACACATTGGCGCTTGCGACTCGGGTGAAGGCAGCACTACAACACGGACGCCCGCATCAGTTGATTCCTCATACAGCTCACGACGGAGCCACGCCCATAGCTCCAGAGTACTTCTTCACTGCCTCACGCAGGACTGGCATACGCTAGGCCAGCCCACTCCGCTTACGCTTACAGTGAAGGACAACAACGCTACATGGCCCAGGTTTTCATTGCAGTGATCTGCTGGTCACACGCCTAGTTGTCAGTACACCACAGCCACTGCCTCACAGCTGGTATACACCCACACCTCACCCATCCAGCACAAACGTCACAGGACATGTGACCCTGCCAATAAAAAAGACAGGGCGCACGTGCTCTACTCCATTTTAGAGTTACTCGCACTGGATGCACTGCAGCCGGCACAGGCACACTGGCACGGGACGGTGACTTTCGGTCCAATGAGGTATGTGTACCGTAACTACTGAGCGGGTGTGCCGCCTGCGGTGATAGCCCATCCCAGAGATCTGGACAGCTCAGGGTTTGTGTGCCCTGCTGGACCGCAGTGTAGGCCTGAACCATCACATAGCGCAGGGCTACCGCCACGTGGCGTCGTCTCGCTGGTCCCTGAGTTTGTGGCACCGCAAGGGCTGAGCGGGTGTGTAACCTGCGATGAAAAAACAAGTGCTCTGGTATGTCTGTTGCCATGACAAAATCAAGACTCAGCACCAAATGTGAGACCTGATGGCCTGCAGATCGGGGCTGCATGATATGGAGGGTGCCCTATCCGCAGGCACCGGGCTTGGGGCTTGCAGCCGCACATGGTAGGCCCTCTTTTCTACACACAGGTTGCAAAAGGTGAGCACAGAGGCTTTTTTGCGCAGCGGCGGGCAGTCACCTCCTGGTAGTAGTAGTGCATGGGGTACAGCAGCCTGGGTCCGCAGCAGTAGGCAGGCAGCTCCGGGCAGTGGGAGTGGATGGGGTGCAGCAGCCTGGATACACAAAGGTGGAACAGCAATTTAGGTGGGTGTAATTGTATGTACTCTGCCATTACTGATTCCATACTATGTTTCAGATGACTAAGCTTGAGGGCTGCCCTATATCCCGGCACGTGGTTGGAGACACACCGGTGGCAGAAAGGTAAGCTGTGAGGATTTTCTCCACAGTGTCAACACTCCCTCTCCCTCTCCATCTCTTCCTTTCTGTCACTCACACTCTTTCTCTCTCTCTCACTCTATCTCTTCTTTTCTCTCTCTCAAACTCTTTCTCTCTTTCTCTGTCTCTTCCTCTCTCTCCCATTCTTTCTCTTTCTCTCTCCCTTCCTCTCTGTATCACTTTCTCTCTCTCTTCCTCTCTCTCACACTGTTCCTCTCTTTCTCTCTCTCTTCCTTGTATCTCACTCTTTCTCTCTTTCTCTCTCTCACTCTTTCTCTGTCTTCCTCTCTCTCTCTCTCACTCTTTCTTTCTCTCTCTCTTCCTCCCTCTCACTCTTCCTCTCCCTCTCACTCTCTCTCACCTTTGATGGACGCATGACACACAATCTTATTTTGCTTTTTGTCTTGCAGGCTGTAATTCACAAATGGTTCAGGGATAACTCGCTATGGCTATACCTAGTTTTATTTGTTGTTGTTTTATTTAAATAAAATGTTTTATATGTATATCCATACATGACTGTGATTCTTATTTGTCTAACCTCACATGCATGTTCGCAATTCTAATTGTGCGACATCAGACAATTTCTTACGTTCCAGATTTCCTAATGTTGCTGTCGCATTTGTTTGTGGAGGGGTGAGGGGGGTATGGCGGACAAAGGGCTGGTGGCGGGGGGTGTCGGAGCAGTGTTGGGTGTCCGAGCTGCATGATCGTTGGCTCCATTGCATCTGTTGTTGTCCAGGTGTGGCTCTGGGCTGGGATCCCTTTCATCTTTTAGGTTGCAGTCCAACTATACACCAGCTCGGAGCAGGTGTAAACTTCCTGCTACTAACGCACCTTATCACCTGTTGTGTACTCTCTTTGATGATCTTGCTGATGGTTGAGAAACTTGCGAAATGATGTGCTTGCTGCTCTTTGTACGGGAACCCCTACTCTCCATCTCATTAGCAATATTTGCCTGGGTCATCCGGAACGATGTTTTTTGAGGCTGCTATCAGTGGTAAACTGGTGATATTGCTGTTTGCTCCAGCTTGTAAATGGTGCATTAAATTTAGCACCATTTTGGTTGCGAAAAAGTGGCATTAACTTGGCGATGTGCCCTTGAGAATATACCCCTCGGTGTTTAAAAGACTTAAGAAGTACTGGAGTGCCGCGCTGAGAGCCTCGCACCCATCGCTTTCACACAGGGGGCCGGGCTGTGAACCACGCTAGAGTCGCGACAAAAAAAGGTCCACTTACACTCATTTACATTCGCCTCGGGGACCCTATCCCCCGAAGCATGCCGACATGTTCATTATAAAAATAAAAAAAAATAAAACGAGAAGAGGACTGCGTCAGCTACCCTCCTGTGGCTAATTCCGTCCCCAAGGACCCCATCCCCCAGGGCCTAGCCTCACCGTTGGGGACCGTGGGGGGAGCCCCAATGCCCCCACGGTCCCGCCGGCTCTCCGCATCCTGCGGGAGTCGGCATTGCTTTTTCACACAGGGAGCTGCTGACATGCACCTCACCATGTGGAAAAGCATTCAGCTTTGGATTTTGGAAGCGGGAGCAGGTTCCCCAGCAAGTTTGCTATGACAGAGCGGAAGCCGCGCGGCTCCCATCCTGTCATAGCAAACAGCACTGTCCAGGGGATGGGCACCCCGGGACACTCCAGGAGCCGGCCCTGGGGGGTGGTGGTCCCCAGAGCCATCACAGGCTCCAGAAGGAGGGCCACACGCCCCCCCTCCCAACATGAGTGAAGCCCAGCAGATGTGGTGGTCCCCGGGTCTGCCGGGGCCCCATGGCCCCCGCTATTATTTTTTATGAAATGCCCCCAGGCCCAAGCCCACCTGGGGGCCTCATTAAAATAAAATGCGGGAACCCGTGCTTCATGGTTTTTTCACAATTTCGGCAGAATTTGCGACCCCAGCACGAATTGCGCCAACATTTTAACAAAAAAAGAAGCTTTTTTTTGGCCCTGGGGTCCTTCTGGGACCCCCTGAGCAGGCCTAGGGGGCCAGGGGGTTTCTACCCTGCCCCCTTCTCTTGCTTTATATCTTTGTTTCTCTGTTTTCTGTCGACTCGCTTCTAACGAGTCACAAGATAGCTGCCAACACTGGTTTGGAGCATTGACAGCCAATTTGAATGAAGCTCGTGGTTGTGGCAGCCAATTAGAATGAAGCTCGGGGTCGGGAGGGTTCGCGACTCAACCGCTGGACTAGATATCTAAACTTTTATTTTTTTAATTTCTCAGCAACTTCTGAATGTATTTACACCATTTAAAAAAAAAAATAGGTCGCTTTCTGAACTAAGCACTACCTTTTTGCCAAATTTAGGGTAATTCCGTAGTTTCGGCTGTAGCCTTGCCCAAAGTTTCCTATGGGAAATTGATTTTTTTACTTTCTCAAAAACTACTGAACTACTGAATTGAATTTGGGGTAATTCCGTTGAGAAGTTTGGGCTGTAGCCCATCGCAAAATTTCCTATGGAAATTAACATGGAGAAACGCATTTTAGGACCCCCCTTCTTTCTCAGCCCCCGCTTGACAAATCACCCCAAACTTTCACAATACGAGCTGACCTGGATAGACATTTTTGGGGAGAATTTCGCAAAGATTCGTCAAACGACGCCAAAGTTATTAGCAAATCAATAAATGCTTTTCCAATGGAAACTATGCTCTAACTATAACTACCTACATATATGTACACATACACACACACACACACACACACACATATATATATATATATATATATATATATATATATATATATATATATATATATATATATATATTTAAAACCTACTATCAAAAGACAAATTTAGTTCACTGGCAGATTACTGCCCCCGTACATCTGAAGATAAACTTTCATCTTATGCCCGACCCGCCTCTCTTGCTGCTGAACAACTCTCTCACTTAGGGGGTGGTCTCCAAAGTGTTCAAAGAAGCAGTCATCGTTCCAATCTTGAAGAAAACAGGGGCAGACCCCCCAGCCCTTACAAACTATCACCCCATTTCCCTGCTCCCTTACTTGGTCAAGGTCTTTGAAGCCCATGTTGCAAGTTGCCTCTGTTCTTTTATTGAACCGCCCCATTCTCTAGATCCTCATCAGGCCGGTTTTTGACCTTTCCTTTCTACAGAAGCTGTAATTTTGACGGTGCTAGATTAACTCAGGAAAGGGACAGACAAAGGCACCATGCAGGCAATGGTGCTCTTCGATTTCTCTGCAGCACTCGACATAGTGGTTCATGAACTATTGGTGGACTGTGCCAGTAAAACAGGGATACAGGGCCTGGTCCTTAAGTGGCTCACGTCCTTCCTCGAGGAACGCGCTCGAACTGCTCTCGTCGTTCAATTCTCTTCCTCTAAAGTCAATTTGACATGTGGGGTGCCACAGGCCTGATTGAGCTGGGAAACCCTCTCCTACCATCCAGATCAACTAGAAGCCTTAGCATCACAATTGACTGTGATTTGTCGATGAAATCCCAGATTGGGACAGTGGTCTCTACATGCTTCTTTCAGCTTCGAAAAATCTGAAAGATCAGCAGATTTCTTACCACTGAAGCCCTTACGCAGGTAGTTTTATCCCTTGTCACCTGCCATATTGACTATGCCAACTCTCTTTATTTTGGTATACCTGCTTATCAATCTAAAAGACTACAACTGGTATAAAATCAGGCCGCCTGATTAATTAATGCCAGCCAAGATGGCAGCAAGTCACCCCACAACTACATTGGCTCCCTATAGTCGAACTCAGTGCCTTCATGTTGGGTGCCTCTCTTTTAAAGCGCTCCATGGCAACTGCCCAATAATTGTTTCCACCCGGGTTCAGAGATACACACCCCACTGGACCTGAGGTCTTCCCATCTGAACCTCTTAGACACCCCGTTCTTTAAATGCACAAAAGTGGGTGGCCTTAGATTTGCGGTCCTGGCCCCACAACTTTGGAACTCACTTCCTCAGGACATTAGGTCTATGACATTATACTCTCAATTCAATAAACTCTTGAAATCCTGGCTCTTTTGCCAGGCGTATGAAAAATCTCTCAGCAGCAGAACTCCTTTGAACCCAGCGCCATGAAACCGTCTGCTGTACGTGCGCTTTACGAGTATTTTTAACATAACAAACATATATATATATACATATATCTAGTCCATACACAAGGTAGTGGTGGATAATGAGTCGCACAATCACTTGAGCTATTTGGTTCAGATAGTGGGGCAGTTCAATACAATAAATATATCCAACTGAAACACAATATAAGGAAGGTGCCAATCGAGGTCAGATATCCCACTACCAAGGATATCAATTATACAGGCCACATGGCCTGTAATAGAAGCAAGAAGGGAAGACCCCGGCACTCTTCAACTAATTTATACACAATACACATTTGTTATAAGTACCAAGTCATAGAGAGAAGAACCAATTCACATGGGGAATATCAGAAAACCAACAAATATATGCTGTGAGTTTAGTTTAATGGTTTTTAAACACAGAGCATTTCATCTAGCATATTACATCAGATATTGAACAGAACATCAGACAGAGAAGAATATCTCCCTTGTTATCATGTATGTCCCAAATCTTGCAGTTCTTGTGAATGCTAAGTTTTGACACGTAGAGTGTTCTCTCTGAAACAGCCAACACGCGTTTCGTCACCACCGTGACTTCCTCAAGGCTTCAGATATGATGTTTGCATAAATGTTGGCAATGGCTATGGTAGGCCCGATCCCCTATATATCTCCGCGGTCCCCAGGGAGTGATTCGATGAATCCAGATATCCACTAGCTCCTAAAGTTGCAAGAGTCGTGGCTTTATTTATCTTCAAGTATGTAGTACAACATATTATGCTGTAATGGGGCCGTTTACAACCTCCAAAATTCTGTTTTTCTGAAAATTAAATATGTTTAATATATGTATATCTCAAGGTCGATGGAAGAATAAATGGGTATATAAGTGTCTAAATGGATGATTTGTTTTAGAAAAATTGTTTCTGTAACTGACTGATTAAGTGTATCATAGTGAATACATGGCTTAGTGAGTAATGTTTAAATATGTAAATATCTGTATCAGTCTCTCACTTTGTGTATAAGTGGCTGCATGGGTTGGTGAGTAGCTACATGGGTGTCTATATAGGTTATTAGTTGTTTTTTTGAGTATCAGTCTGAGTGTCTGCATGGTTCGGTGGGGTTATTACGTAGTGCATAGGTGCATGAATGAGTGACTCACTGTTTGTATGTGTTGAAGACAGCATGTGTGCAGGACTGTATGGGTGGATGAGTGTGTGTATGGGTGTGTTAGTGAGTGAATGACTGTCTCAATAGTGTCTTTATGAGTAACTACATATGTTTTAAACTAGTATATGTGACTATTGGTGTATATAAGTGAGTATATGTGAGAGTGAGAGATTGAAAGAGTTCCTGTATGAATAAGTATGTGTTTCTATAAGTGATTGTTTAAAAGACTTAGTATGTGTAAGTTTCCGTAGAAGTAAGTGTGGTGGTGTGTGTATAACTGTATATGCAAGTAAATTTATGTTTGATTCTTTATTAGCATGAGTGACTATGTGTGTGAGTAACTCTATGGATGAGTGGCATTGTGTAACAGGATGTATAGGTGTATGAGTACATATGATGAGTGAGTACATGTATGAGTGACTGTATAGGACTGTTGGTGAATGAGTGGATGTGTATGTGGATCTTAGAATTACTGAAGAGTTTGTTGTAACTGGTATTGGTATGTCCATTGTTTTGAACATTTTAGTCTCTATTTTTGAATGTGTGTATCAAAGGTTATATTAGGGTGAGAGGAGGTCTGCCACTCTATCAAAAGGATGATGTCATCAGTGATGTCATGAGTGATGTCATTTGAGATGTCATCAGTGATGTCATGAGTGATGTCACTGACCATGTCATGAGTGATGTAATATGTGACATCATCAGCAGTGCATTGCGGGCGCGCGAGTTATAGTTAGCTGAACTAACTATAACGGGGGAATTTCAATGGTTTTGTACAAGTGAAAAGTCCAGCTAACTATAACACCCCTGAAACCTATGGTTTTTTCAGTGAATTACTGAGGTTTTTTAAATGCTAATTCCTAACTATAACGTGCCTGAAACCTATGGTTTTTTCTTTAAATTTCAAAGGTTTTTTAAATGCTAATTTCTAACTATGCCTACAGAGATAGGACATGTGAAGAAAGAAGAAAAAATGCACAGAAAGAAAAAAAAGAAGTGCAGAAAGAAGCAACAGAAGTCCTCAAAGACGAAGAAAATTGCAGGAAGAAGGATAACGTGCAGAAAGAACAAAAGGAAGAGCAGAAAGAAGCCTTGTTGCAAAATCATCCTGTATCCTCAACTTTTTCAGACGGATACTGGTGGTAACTGAGTCTGACTAACCAGTCCTAGAGCCAGTGCTATGTTAAAAGACACTTAGAATACAGTGAAAACACCTACATACACTAGGGGACATTATGCGTTGGGGTCCCCCTGTGATTAGCATGACCTCCTCTGTAAGCCCCTAGTATATAATAGGGCAGGGGGATTAAAACTACCTCTTAAAACAGGCCACAGGGCGTTTTTGCACACGTTAACTCAGGCCCTGTCCCCTCCCTTCACCACTGTGTAAACACGCCCTGTGTCCGTTTTTAGTTGGGAGATTAAGTTCATTTGAATCCTGAGGGTCCCTAGGGTCCAACTAGCCCACTAGGTACCTCCAGTAAGTGCCACAGAGCTGCGTTGCAGAGAGGTGTAAAAAGTGGCACGGCCTGGACAACCTCTCTGCAATGCAGCTCAGTGGTGCTTACTGGAAGCACTTGGTGGGCTAGTTAGCCCCCAGGGGCCCTCAGTATTGAAGGGAAATTATATCCCCAATTTAAAACGTGCCATAGTGTGTGTTTGCACACGTCACCTCAGGCCCCGTCCCCTCCCTTCACCACTGTGTAAACGCGCCCTGTGGCTGTTCTAAGTTGAGAGATTAAGTCCCCTTGAATCCTAAGGGTCCCTAGGGTCAAACTAGCCACTAGGTACCTCCAGTAAGCGCCACAGAGCTGCGTTGCAGAGAGGTGTAAAAAGGGGCTTGGCCTCAGAACACCTGTCTGCAGCGCAGCTCCCTGGCGCATACTGGAGATGCCTGTTGGGCTAGTTGGCCGTCAGGGACCCTCAGTATTGAAGAGGAATTAATTCCCCAACTTACAATTCGCCAGGGGGCGCGTTTGCAGAGTGCTGCAAGGAGGGTGTGTGGCCTCCGGCACGATGCCAGTCTTTTATTTATTTTAATTTTTTAAGAAGGGGGGCTGTGTGGTTCCCCTTCTCATTCTAATTTATTGGCCCTGATGACCCCATCCCCCAGGGCCTGTCTCCTAATTATATTTTTTTGACCCCAATCCGCAGGGCCGGCCACTGTTTTTTATTATTTTTAAAAAATATATATTTATAGACACACCTAGGACATGCTGGACAAACCGTACGTACCTATCACCATGACGATTTGCGTGATACTCATTAAAAGGCAACTATGCATACAATGAATCCACGTGGAATGTATTTACACCACTAGTGAAGCTCTGACATGTCTGATGCCCTACCGTGCCTAATCCCGGTAGACACCCTTGTCGTTTATTTATACAAACATGGGTAGCTATTGACAGGCACATTTAATACACATGCACACCAAGCCATTCAAAGGGGATTCAACAAAAATTCGACCAAAACTATGCAAGAAACCCCCCTCACGGTTAATAAAACACACATCCACTGCCGGATGTGTAATACTTTTTATTTTACTCTCTGGAAAGGGGACGAACATCACTTGAGAGTCACAGCGCGCTCCTGGCAGAGCCCAATGCTGTGTTACACCCACCATTGCCTGCTGAGTGCCACACACCTCTGTGTTGTATTCCACTAGCTAGTGCATATGCTATGACACTCTCTAGCCCATGTGCACTGTAACACCACCCCGTGAATATGTCATGCCACACTTGTCTTCGCACGGGTTATATTGCCCCATCTAACGTGCCTTCCTCGATGCCTATGTTATAACGCACAGTGCTATGCCATACATATTACAATCTGGGATCCATATCTTTGTCACAGTGCATATGCAACGTTACACTCCCCAGCACATATTTTATATTACAACTTTAGAGACTAGTTAGGTTACACAACACTGCCCTGTGCATATTACACTCCAAGGCGCATATCGCATAGCACGCGCTAGTGCCTGTGCTATCTCGCGCTCTCCAATGAATCTGTAATTGCGCACAATGTATTGCATATTATATTTCACGCCCGGTTCATCTTATATCACACTTTTTGGTGCATAGTTTATACCATACACAATATCTAGTTTTCATTTTCAATCGTGCTCTCAGGACTATGTTCTATATAACACTGTGTTCACCTACCCTTTTCACGGGCATTACATTTTGCGATAGGGGGTGGAGGGTCAGGGGGTGTTTCTGCCAAGTGAGCCCGGAGTCACAGTCACAAATGTCCTCTTCTTCCTGAATAAAAGTGAGATTATGCTGCATACTTGTTCATATTTTAAGTAGTTCGCACAGACACAAGTTTTAAAAACAATAAAGTTCCTAATACCCGCCTTCTCTGAACAGTTAGCTTGCTGCCCCATCCCCCTCCTCCCTATCCTCTGTTGTGTGAATCCATGGACTAGCCTCCTCCCTCCTGCCATGCATGGTCTGATGTGCTGCCACTGCCCTCAATTTAGTATGATGTACCAGTCCACTCCTCCTGCCCTCCATTGCCCAATTCTATGCCCCATCATTGACCTCCTGCTTAAACTCTGTGCTTAGCTTGCTGCCCCTATTCTCTTTCCCCCTGCCCTCCGATGTCTTTGTGCATGCCCCTGCTCCATCCTTTTTGCCCACCATGTTCCATGGACCTGCCACTCCTATCTACTCTGAGTGTTCTGTTGAGCTGCCACTCCCCTCCCACCTGCCTAGCATTGTCAGATGACTGTAACCTGTCCCTGCCACCTCCACCCTGTCTGTCCACATGCCATGCCCCTATCCTCTTCCTCCTGTCATACATGGTCCATTGTACTGCCACACCCTTCTGCCCTCCCTGGTCTGTTGTGCTGCAACTGCTCCTCCTGCCTGCCCCGTGCGGTCTGTTGTGAGGCCCCTTCCCCTGAACTTTCTTGTCTGTGCACAGGTCCTGACCCTCCCTTCTATCCTCCATCGTCCTTTGTGCATGCCCCTGCACCCTCCTTCTTGCCCATCATAGCCATTGTGCTGCCACTAACCCTCCCACTTGCCATGCATGGTCTTCTGTGCTGCCATGGCCCCTCCCACCCTCCCTGTGTGGTCAGTTAGCTGCCCCTGACCCCCTCCCACCTTCCCTCCATGGTCTGTGTGTATGCCATCACAGTCTCACTGTTGCTCTTCATGGTGTGTCTTGCTTCTAGTGCCAATCCTGCCTGACCTCCATGGCTATCTTGCTGCTCCTGCCCTGCCCCCTTGCCCCCAGCCCTCTGTTTACATGTGCAGACCCCTACTCCCTCCCTCCTGGCTTGTCTGTTCCATTGTAATCCCCCTGATCCGTCCCTCCTGCCCTTTATGGTCTGTTATGCTGCAGCTTTCTCTCCTGTCTGTCCATTATGGTCAGCTAGCTACCATTGCCTCTTGCCCCTCTGTTCTCTGTTGTCCATGTGCATGGTCCTGTCCCCTCCCTCTTGCTTTCTATGGATTGTTGTGCTGTACTCCCGTCCCGCATGCCATGTGTGGTGTATTGTGCTGCTGCAAACCCTGATGCCTGCCCTGCAGGGTCAGTTTGGTGCACCTCTCCATGTCCCTCCTGTCCTCTGTTATCCAAGTTCATGTCCCTACCCCATTTCCTTCCATGATCCAATGTACCATACTTGCGAACATTTTGAACTTGGTAAGAGGGAGATTTTGAAAAAACACTGGGGTATTGATTTTCCCCTTTGAGTTACAAAGAGAAAAAGAGGAGATTGTAGACAGGAGACAGATCAAATAAAGCCCATTTGAGCTTAAAAACATTGGACGTTTCCTGGCTGAATCGGGTCTGTTGGCATGTATGGTTATACTACCATTGCCTCTTCCTTCTGCCTGCCCACAATGGTCTATTACATTGCCACAGCCTCTCTTGCAAGTCCTGTATTGTTGGTTTGTTGCCCCTGCCCCCCTTTCCACTGCCCTCCATAGTCTGTTGTGCTGCCACAGCCCTTCCTGCCTGCTCAGTGTGGTTAAATTGTTGCCTTTGCACCCTCCTTCCTGCCTTCAATTTTCAGAGTCCGTGCCCCTGGCCTCTCAACAGTATCCTAATGAACAACTAGATTGCTAACATTCTATATTTATTACAAAAGTGTGGAACGCCTGACGTCATCTTGATGTAATCAAAACTGCAATACCTAGAGCATTTCCTTTAGAAATTACATATATGAGAGGGTCTTATTGGCATCAAAATTATGGTTAGTGCTCTAAAAGACTAAAATAAGGACATATTTTCTGAGTTTTCAAATAGCGACAAAGCACTTTTAAATTATTTGTTATCTTTATGTTTTTTATCCAGTTGACCACTTGATTAAATGTTGCACCTTGGCGAGAGGATGTGGTGTTACTTCCAGAACTGCAGACTTTGCAACTGGGGAACCAGGTTAGAGTTTCTGCTTCAGCTCGACATTCTGTGATTCTGGTCAAATCACTTAGTCTCCCCATGTCTACAACCAAAATGAATTTGTTCTTGTGTGATGTAACCAATGCTCATGTAAAGCACTCCAATACCTGACAAGTCTGCACTATATAACACTGCAAAAACACAAAATAATAAGTGTTTTGCACACTTCTGTCATTGGGCTATATTTGGGCTACATCTGGGTGATTTTGGGCTACATTTGGGCTCTTTTGTCTCCGGTGGCCATCTTGGGAGATTTATTTGTTATGAAGTTTCCTAATTTCCTCATGTACTGCAGTCTCCCCAGTAGGAAATGCTTTCAGTTTTTTACTTTGATTCCATCGTGAAGGTATTCAGATATGTCACACATTTGCCATAAATTCTGAATGTTAGCACTCTAGTTGCTCATTAGATCACTGTAGTAAAACTACTGTTCACCAAGGAAGTCTGCTGCTGGTATTCAAAGTGCATGTTTCAGTCTGCATGTCAGAATTTTTTAATGAAATAGAAGAGGATTTGAGAAGTCACTCAAAATGTGCCCTAATTTTTCTTTCTTCAGCACTAATCATACTTTTCCAGTGTATCTAATTGTGTTTTCAAAGCCTTGCTGTAAATACTAGGGTTTTCTGTATAGGCTTGTGGAGTGCAAAAGAATCTAAAATTCCGACCTGCTATTGCAAACCCCAAAAGATGGCGGCTATCGGGATGGATGGGGATGCCAAAGAAAGCATTTTTTAAGTCAATTACTGAGGGGAATCATAGATCATTATGATGTCAGGCACCACAGGATATTGGGGAACCACAATTTTTGTTTACCTCTCGCAAGTCTATCATGAAACGGTAAACGTCAGTATGAGTGTCTGGACATTTAAAAGGCGCCTTTTAAGAATAGGGAGGATGGGGCTATTGCACACATTTGCTGTTGTCTCTTCAACCACACCAGACTTAATCAAATCCTGAATTATTTGCAATAAACCCTTTTTCTCCTGTCTGGGATATCTTGTACTGAGGAATTCTGTGCAACCTGGGATTGTCCTAAACCTGTATAGAGACAGGGGGTATCTGAAGCAACCCAACATCTGTATCACCAGTATCCCACAACGAGCCTGGCACGTCATAGAACTCGGGAGGGAGGGGGTCATCTTTTGCAAAGCATTGTTTGGCGTGGGCAACTCGCGGGCCTACAATCATATGAACATTATCCGGGGAACAATGTATGATCACATGCAACCTTTTTAACGAGTTCAGTCCCAGTAAGTTTTCTCCGCAATTTGATGTCAATAGAAATGGTGAATCAACCGTAAAAGGACCAATAGTAAAAGCAAGAGGCTAATGACCAGCACGCCTGAGAAACCTACCGAAATATTATTCTGGCCAGACAGAGCTGCCCCCAGGACCAGTGAATGGGAAACAGAGCTATTCATAGTTCCTGTATCGATTAGGTTTTTCTCGGTGGAGTCTTGTAAATCCGCAGTAACGTATGGTCCATGGTGATCTACAGGCACCAAAACCGGTCCCTTGCCCTGCCCCTGGCTGTCCTAGCTGTGGGACAGTCCCGTCACTTCGTCCATATATTAGTCGTCATGATAGTATTGTATTCCCATAGGGTCGTCAAAATAGTTCCCACTCTGCCTATTGTTAGTCGTGTTCTCCGACTGTGTCTCACCTCTGCCTCCCCCTCCACATCCTCTTCCCCCAAAACCTCTACTTCCAAGAGCCCCTCCTCTCTGCAACAATTCTGGACACTCGTTCCACCAATGGCCCTCCTTTCTACAGTACACACATTGGTTGGGTCCCATGGGTGTACCTGACGCACCACCCCTATTGGACCTGGGGGTCCTCAGATCTGAACCTGAACCACATCCTCTGCCAGCTCCCCTTGCAACCTGCTGCATCAATACTCTTGTTTTTAAATCATTTGTCTTCTTCTCCACTCTTTCCTCTATGCTCTAATACTGAGCCATACATAATATGACTGACGGGTAGAAAGTGGTCCAAGTACTCTCCGAGGCCTGCAGCTGAGCGGCAATCTCAGGGAGTCAATTTGTAACGAACCTGTTCACAAATAAACAAACGCCACCCTCCTGTGACAAATCCTGACCACTAAAATCTAGGAACACCCCTTTAAATCTGGTAAAGAAATCCGACAGACTCTCATCCTTCTTCTGATGACACGCAGTCAACTTATCCCAGTCGACTCTCTTCGGTGGGATAAATGAGTGCATGTAGGCAATAATACATCCCGGTAGAGCCAGTAGCTCTGCCTTCGGCTTCTCACCGGGCTTGCGCTCCTTATCCCATGCTCTAATCTCATCCCATGTGCCACCCAGTTCCAGTGCATGGTCCTGCGTATGGACTTGTCTCCATATATCTACCGGTACCAACAAGCCGAAGAATAACTCTGTGTCAGCTAATGTCATCACCATGGAGGAGGCCGCATCTGTCAATTCCTTAAAATACACAGTTGGGTTATTTCTCGGGTCCAGTAACTGACTCTTTAGGGAAAGGACCTCACTCCTTTTTCTAAGGGGTATAGAACCATTGTTCTTGAAACCGAGTGCCGACTCGCTGTCTTATTACAATATTTGTAGAGACACGCAATTCTGGTATTTCAGGATAATAAATAGGATGACTTCCCTCATGGGGTGTTGCATCCCCAGCGATGGAACTTTCTGAAGTAATCTGCCCCAAAAAAACCACTAGGGTGGACACATTACTAAAAACCTTATATGGGGCCATGTCCGCAACACATACTCGGTCTCGTATGTCATAAATATTCTGAAGTGCAGTACCCTGAAAACAAAGCTCCCACAATTGTATGGTGGTTGACATGTGTTTAAGGGCATGTTGCTGTATGAAAGGCTCATAATCTTTCATCACACTCCCCACATCTTCCACAGTATAAATCGGGTGCCGAGACCACTGAACTGCCTGATTCGCTACCAGCTGTTTCTCCTCAGTGCCCACAGCAGGGCGCACTAACACTTTATTCATGCGATCCTGCACTGCTGCCAAATTGGTGTCAGGATTCTGCGTATGTGCGTTGTGAGAAGGTGGCTTGATATATGCTATCCACTAGTTCTAGTGGGCACCTTGAATCAGTCCAAACAACCCCTTATGGTGATAGCTTAAAGACAACCTTAATTGAAAGCTATCCTAGTGGTAGCTATGGAGAGCAGCCTTCAAGCTAAGTCTTGAAGGAATGTAAAGCAGCTTGTTTTACCAGCTGTCAGGTTAAATGTGCTTAGAAACTTGGCTGAGGCCAAAGTATCTATTAGCTCATCTGCCCTGGGGATGGGATGGGCATCAGTCCTAGTGACTGCATTGAGACCCCTGTAGTCTACACAAAGCCTCATCTCTTTTTTCCCACCACTGGTGTGAGGTTTAGGTACCAGGTCTACTGGGCTAGCCCAAGGGCTAACTGAGGGTTCAATCACACCCAGATCCAACATCTTTTGGACTTCTGTCCTTATACAGTCCCTGGCATGGTCAGGTTGCCTGTAGATCTTATTCTTCACAGGTAGACTGTCCCCAGTGTCCACTTCATGAGTGCACCAGGTGGTCTGACTCAGAGTCAGAGAAAACATATGTCTAAACTGGCTGAGAAAGTTTCTGCAGTCAGTTTGCTGCTGGGCAGCGAGGCTGCCTGTCAAGGCTACACCATCAACTAACCCATCATCAGGGTTCTGAGAAAGCAGGTCAGGGAGTGGGTCACTCTCTTCCTCCTGTCCTTCATCAGTAGCCATGAGCAAGCACATGTCTGCCCTGTCAACATATGGTTTTAGTCTGTTGACTTGAAGTACCCTGTGGGGACTCCTAGGGGTTCCAAGGTCTACCAAGTAGATAACCTCCCCTTTCTGTTCAATAATTGTATGGGGCCACTCCATTTGTCCTGGAGGGCTGCTGGGGCCACATGCTTCAGCTCCCACACTTTCTGTCCTGGCTGGTAAACAATCAGTACAGCCTTTTGGTCATGCCAGGCTTTTTGCAGTTCCTGACTAGCCTCAAGGTTTTTGTTTGCCTTTTTCATGTACTCAGCCATCCTGGAGTGGAGACCAAGTACATAGTCCACTAGTCTTGCGTTGGGGGCTTCAGAGGTAACTCCCATCCTTCCTTCACCAAACACAATGGACAGCTGACAGGGTGACCAAACAAAAGTTCAAATGGGCTGTAACCAACCCCCTTTCGAGGCACCTCCCTGTATGCAAATAAAAGGCAGGGCAAGAGGAGGTCCCATTTTCGCCTAAGCTTCTCTGGGAGTCCTTTAATCATGCCCTTTAAGGTTTTGTTGAATCTCTCAACTAAACCATTGCATTGTGAGTGATAGGGTGTGGTGAACTTGTAGTTCACTCCACGCTCCTTCCACATAGCAGTCAAGTAACTAGACATGAAGTTTGCATCCCTGTCAGATACTACCTCCTTAGGAAAGCCTACTCTTGAGAACGCACTCAAGAGAGCTCTTGCCACTACAGGTGCTGTAGTGGTCCTTATGGGAATTGCCTCTGGGTACCTGGTGGCATGATCCACCACAACCAGTATAAATCTGTGGGTGAGCAGTCTAAATATCGAGTTTTAAATGTCGACCTACAAGTATATCGAGTTGTAAATATCGTAGGTAAAGAATATCGAAGTCAAGAATATCGATGGACAGAATATCGACCCCAAGGTAAGTATTATCGAAGTTAATAATATCGAAGTCATTAATATAGATGTAAGTAATATCATAATCAAAAATTTCGATGTCAAGAATATCGATATTTTATTAGTGTAATGTATTTTAATATGTATTTTATTTGTATGTGAAAGATTATTGTAATGTATTTTAATACATTTAAAAATAAATGTTTAGAGATTAATAATTATTTAAAATATAATTTAGCGTTTTAGTATCAGAGCGGGTTGTGGGTTTATAGGGGAATAGGGTGGGAAGTAATTTAATTATAATTAATTAATTAATATGTATTGTTTAATTGGTATTTATGATTAATTAATTGTTAATTAATTACTAATTGGTAATTAAATATATTAATTGATTAATTAATTGTTTATTAATTATTAATTGTAAATTAATTGTATTAATTGGTTAATTATATACGTTATAATTAGTTTAATATTAATATTTCTTTATTGGTATTGTTAATTAATTAATTGTTAATTACTAATTAATTGGTGATTTAATTTTATTAAGTGATTAATTGATGCTTAAATTAATTATGTGAATTTTTATGTGTAGTGGGTTGTGGGTTTATAGGGGAATAGGGTGGGATGTAATTAAATTCAAATAATTACTGATAATTTTTAATTATTTGTAATTAATAATAATTATTTGTTAATTAATTATTAATTGGTAATTCATTGTTATTAGTACGTTAAATATAGTAAATATAAATAATTTATTATTTCATGTTCTTTGTTGTTATTGCTAATTAATGTATTGTTAAATAATAATTAATTTGTGAATAATTGTAATTTGGTAGTTAATATGTATACATTTGTAAATAATAAGTATATTAATTATAAAGAATGTATTATTAATTGTAAATAATAGATAAACTGATATTTAAATGTATTGTGTATTTTGTATGTGTAGTGTGTTGTGTGTTAAAGGGGGAATAGTGTGGGATGTAATTTAAAGTTATTTATATAAATATTTATTTTAAATAATTGGTATTTAATAATACATATTTTGTAAATTAATTATTAATATGCTATTTTTTTATAACTAATTATTTAATTGGTTATTATGTTTATAGAATCCCTATGCTATCCAGTGCTTTCCCAACTGTTTTACTATCTGGAGTTGGAATAGTAATTTTTAACCCTACGCTATCCAGCGCTTTCCCTAGTGTTTCACTTACTGGAGTGGGAATAGTAATTTGTACCCCTACGCTATCCAGCGTTTTCACTACTGTTGCACTCTCTGGAGTGGGAATAGTAATTTTTACTCCTACGCTATCCAACGCTTTCCCTTGTGTTGGACTCACTGGAGTGGGAATAGTAATTTTTACCCTTACGCTATCCAACGCTTTCCCTACTATTGCACTCTCTGGAGTTGGAATAGTAATTTTTACCCCTACGCTATCCAACGCTTACCCTACTGTTGCACTCTTTGGAGTTGGAATAGTAATTTTTACCCCTACGCTATCCAGCGCTTTCCCTACTGTTTCACTTACTGGAGTGGGAATAGTAATTTGTACCCCTATGCTATCCAATGCTTGCCCTAGTGTTGCACTCTCTGGAGTTGGAATAGTAATTTTTACCCCTACGCTATCCAGCGCTTTTCCTACTGTTCCACTCTCTGGAGTTGGAATAGTAATTTTTAACCCTACACTATCCAGCGCTTTCCCTAGTGTTTCAGTTACTGGAGTGGGAATAGTAATTTGTACCCCTACGCTATCCAGCGTTTTCACTACTGTTGCACTCTCTGGAGTGGGAATAGTAATTTTTACTCCTACGCTATCCAACGCTTTCCCTTCTGTTGGACTCACTGGAGTGGGAGTAGTAATTTTTACCCTTACGCTATCCAACGCTTTCCCTACTATTGCACTCTCTGGAGTTGGAATAGTAATTTTTACCCCTACGCTATCCAACGCTTTCCCTACTGTTGCACTCTTTGGAGTTGGAATAGTAATTTTTACCCCTACGCTATCCAGCGCTTTCCCTACTGTTTCACTTACTGGAGTGGGAATAGTAATTTTTACCCCTACGCTATCCTGCGCTTTTCCTACTGTTTCACTTACTGGAGTGGGAATGGTAATTTGTACCCCTACGCTATCCAGCGTTTTCACTACTGTTGCACTCTCTGGAGTGGGAATAGTAAATTTTACCCCTACGCTATCCAACGCTTTCCCTACTGTTGGATTCACTGGAGTGGTAATAGTAATTTTTACTCCTACGCTATCCAACGTTTTCTCTGCTATTGCACTCTCTGGAGTTGGAATAGTAATTCTTTTCCCTACGCTATCCAACACTTTCCCTACTGTTGCACTCTCTGGAGTGGGAATAGTAATTTTTACCCTTACGCTATCCAACGCTTTTCCTACTATTGCACTCTCTGGAGTTGTAATAGTAATTTTTACCCCTACGCTATCCAACGCTTTCCCTACTGTTGCACTCTTTGGAGTTGGAATAGTAACTTTTACCCCTACGCTATTCAGCACTTTCCCTACTGTTTCACTTACTGGAGTGGGAATAGTAATTTGTACCCCTACGCTATCCAACGCTTTCCCTACTGTTGCACTCTCTGGAGTTGGAATAGTAATTTTTACCCCTACGCTATCCAGCGCTTTCCCTACTGTTTCACTCTTTGGAGTTGGAGTAGTAATTTTTACCCCTACACTATCCAACGTTTTCCCTACTGTTGCACTCTCTGGAGTGGGAATAGTAATTTTTACCTTTACGCTATCCAACGCTTTCCCTACTATTGCACTCTCTGGAGTTGGAATAGTAATTTTAACCCTACGCTATCCAACGCTTTCCCTACTATTGCACTCTTTGGAGTTGGAATAGCAATTTTTACCCCTACGCTATCCAGCGCTTTCCCTACTGTTTCACTTACTGGAGTGGGAATAGTAATTTGTACCCCTACGCTATCCAACGCTTTCCCTACTGTTGCACTCTCTGGAGTTGGAATAGTAATTTTTACCCCTACGCTATCCAGCACTTTCAATACTGTTGCACTCTTTGGAGTTGGAATAGTAATTTTTACCCCTACGCTATCCAACGTTTTCCCTACTGTTGCACTCTCTGGAGTGGGAATAGTAATTTTTACCTTTACGCTATCCAACGCTTTCCCTACTATTGCACTCTCTGGAGTTGGAATAGTAATTTTAACCCTACGCTATCCAACGCTTTCTCTACTGTTGCACTCTTTGGAGTTGGAATAGTAATTTTTACCCCTACGGTATCCAACATTTTCCTTATTGTTGTTTTTGTTGGAGTTGGACTAGTAGTTTTATTGTGTCTGATATTTCATATGTTTTGTATTTTTTTTGCTGTTGTAATATATCATTAATAATAAAAATTAATCACATTAAAAATATTGATTATTATTTGCTATATGTAATTATTAAATATTTATTAATGTTATTATTTTATGTGTATAGATGTATTGGTAATTTTTAAAAACATTTAATAATTTATACGTTACAGAAATTATTAGTAAAATTAATTATTCAGTAAGTATATATATTATATATTATATGTACATGTTTAATTAAAGTTTTATTAAATTATATATATTAATTATACATTTTATTTATTATACAATATATTTAATTATGTTTATTTAATTTCTAAGTATAATTTGGTTTATTTTACATATATTTTTAAAGTAAAAGAAAAACGATATTTTTAATAACGATATTTTTGACATCGATATTTAATTTTCGATATTTTTGTACTTACCATGTTGTAGATAGGATGTCGATATTCTTGTCATCGATATTTTTGTTGCAATATATTTGTAGGTCGATATTCTGTCTGTCGAAATTATGTCATACAACCTTACCTGTGCCATGATGCTGTTTGGGGATCCATGGGACCAACAATGTCAATCCCTACCCTTTCAAAGGGCACCCCCAACACAGGAAGTGGTATCAGGGAGGCCTTTGTAGTGCCACCTGCTTTGCCACTGGCTTGGCAGGTTACACAGGAGCGACAAAACTCCTTTGTGTCCTCAGACATGTGGGGCAGGTGAAACTGAGGAACAATTCTGTCCCAAGTCTTGCTCTAGCCTAGGTGTCCTATTAGGGGAAAATCATGGGCTAGTGTCAATAGGAAACCCCTAAACTTCCGAGGTATAACCAACCTCCTGGATGCACCAGAAGTGGGGTCTCTACTCTCTGAGTAAAGGAGTCCATCATCCCAATAAACGTTATGAGTGCCACTAGCATTCCCAGCAGCCTCATCAGCAGCTTGCTTTCTGAGGGGTTCAAGAGAGGGGCAGGTTTTCTGCTCCTGACTCAGATCAGACCTGGAAAGGCCCCCTGTCCCTAAGAACTCAACCTCGTAAGGTTCAAGCTCCTCTGGGACAGTTCCTTCTTCAGGCTCAAGATCATCTCACTGAGGCGACTGATCAGCATTCTGAATCAGGTGGGAAGGCTCTGCCTGAACCCTACTGCTCCTTCTCTTGTGAGGCACCTGGTCCATTATTCCAGAATCCAGGGCCTGTCCAGCTTTAGACATTTTGGCCTATGACCTAGTCACAGCAAAGACATGAGCAGGGATCCCTAACATTTCTGCATGTGTCCTGAGCTCCACTTCAGCCCAAGCTGTAGTCTCTAGATCATTGCCAATCAAGCACTGTACTGGTAGGTCTGCACTTACCACAACCTTCTTAAGGCCAGTTACCCCTCCCCAGGAGAAGTTAACAACTGCCAGAGAATGGTCTGTTCTGACATTGCTAGCATTGGTCACTTGGTACATTTCACCAAGTATAATCTGCCCAGGATCCACAATATCTTTTGTCACCATTGTGACACTTGCTCCTGTGTCCCTGAATGCTCAAGCTTCTACTCTATGTATCAAAGGCTGCTGTCTGTATTTTCCCAAGTTACTGGGACTCACACAGGGGGACATATCCATGCCCCCATCACAGACAAGCACAGCCTGAGTTGGAACTCTGACTAGGCCAGAGTCCATCTCAGAACCCAGGGTCAACTCTACTACACCCTTATTCTGTGTATTCGCACCACCAATTGTAACTGCACTAGGGGGAGCAGAAGCCTTAGGGGCATTGGTGGGGGCTGGAGTATTCTCTTTGGCCTTGGTGCAGTCACTGGTCATGTTAGTTTTCTGCTTACAGATTTTGCACCAAGGTTTCTTTTGGCCTTTACCCTTACTTGACTATGACTCCCCATTAGAAGAAGATTTTTGGGGCCCTTGAGAAGACTTCTGGTCTTTTCCCTTGCCCCACCCTTGTCAGAGTTCTTAGAATCCTGCTTCTTTGGGTCACCACCTTGGTTCTGTACCTTCTGCCTCACCCTGGTTCTGACCCATTTGTCTGCCTTCTTTCCCAATTCTTGGGGAGAGGTCAGATCAGAGTCTACCAGGTACTGGTGCAACAGCTGATTTTGACAGTTATTAAGAATCTGCTCTGTCATTATCAGATTGTACAATCCTATGAAGTCACACACTTTACTGCCCAATAACCAACCTTCCAGAGCCTTAGCAGCACAGTCAACAAAGTCAACCCAGTCTTGATTTTGTGGTTTTTGGGTGTCTCTGAAATGTAACCTGTATTGTTCAGTGGTTAGGCCAAACCCATCTATCAGTGCACTTTTCAAGACCTGGTAATCATCAGCATCCTCTTCTCTGACAGTGAGGAGCTTATCTCCACTTTGTCTGCAAAGGAGAGCCATAAGATTACTGCCCACTGACCTTGAGGGACCTTCTGTACTTTACAGGCCCTCTCCAAGGCAGTTATCCATCTGTGGATGTCATCCCCACTCTGGTGGGGAGGGACAATCTTACTTAGGTTTCTCTCGTCATATGACCTCTCCCTATCTCTAGGGAAATTGCTGCCACCAAGGGACTCTAGTCGCTCCTTTCTACTAGCTCTGTAGAGCTCTAGGGCTTCCCTACCTAAGGCCATCTGCTGCTTTCTGAGGTTGAACTTATCTTGCTCATACTTCAGCAGTCTCTCTCTCCTCTCCTGGGAGGTTTCCCTCTCTCTGTGAGAATAGACAGAGGTCCCTATAGAGGAGTTAGACTGGACAGGTCCCCTTGACAGAGATCTATCCCTTCTAGCCCTACTTTCAGTTCCACCTGGAGGAATAAAGGAAGGAGCAATGTTGTCATCCTCCTCATCCTCCTCCAGGAGAGCTGGGTTCACCAGAGTCTGGTCATTGTCACCAGTCTGGTCAGCATTAGAGGTAGGGTCAGGGGAGTTTCCACCTCTAGGCCCACCCTCACCTGCTGCCCCACCCACACTGCCTACCCCATCAGACCCACTAGGCCAATCAATAAATCAATCAAAACATTTATATAGCGCACTACTCACCCGGAGGGTCTCAAGGTGCTGGGGATGGGGGGACCGCTACTGTTCGAACAGCCAGGTCTTGAGCTGCTTCCTGAAGGCGAGGTGGTCGTGGGTCAGGCGGAGGTGGGTCGGGAGGGAATTCCAAGTCTTGGCGGCCAGGTAGGAGAAGGACCTTCCTCCTGTTGTGGCTCTTTGGATGCGGGGGACGGTGGCGAGGGCGTGGCTGGTCGACCGAAGCTGGCAGATGGGAGTGTAGAAGTTGAGGCGGCTGTTGAGGTATCTTGGGCCTTGGTTGTGTAGGGCTTTGTGAGCGTGGGTGAGGAGACGGAAAGTGATTCTCTTGTTGACCGGGAGCCAGTGCAGGTCTCTCAAGTGTCCGGAGATATGGCTGTGTCGGGGGATGTCGAGGATGAGTCTTGCTGAGGCGTTCTGGATCCGCTGGAGTCTCTTCTGGAGCTTGGCGGTGGTACCAGCCTAGAGGGCGTTGCCGTAGTCAAGTCGGCTGGTGACGAGGGCCTGGGTGACCGTCTTCCTGGTCTCGGTGGGGATCCACCGGAAGATCTTACATAGCATGCGCAGGATATTGAAGCAAGACGAGGAGACGGCGTTAAATTGTCTGGTCATGGAGAGGGAGGAGTCCAGGATGAAGCCCAGGTTGCGTGCGTGGTCTGTTGGTTTGGGTGCGCTGCCCAGGGCGGGGGGCCACCAGGAGTCGTCCCAGGCGGAGGGTGAGGAGCCCAGGATGAGAACTTCCGTCTTGTCTGAGTTCAGTTTCAAGCGGCTGGTCGTCATCCACTCGGCTACGTCTGTCATCCCTTCGTGTAGGTTGGCTCTGGCGGTGGCGGGGTCCTTGGTGAGGGAGAGGATCAGCTGAGTGTCGTCGGCGTAGGAGATGATGTTGAGGTTGTGTTGGCGTGCGATGGCCGCGAGGGGGCTCATGTAGACATTGAAGAGGGTGGGGCTGAGCGAGGAGCCCTGAGGAACGCCGCAGATGACTTTGGTGGCTTCTGATCTGAACGGGGGTAGGCGGACTCTCTGTGTCCTCCCGGCGAGGAAGGAGATGATCCAGTCCAGTGCCTTCTCCTGGATTCCGACGTTGCTGAGGCGCTGCACTAGGGTGCGGTGGCAGACAGTGTCGAATGCCGCGGAGAGGTCCAGGAGGATGAGGGCCGCTGTTTCTCCGTTGTCGAGCAGGGCTCGGATGTCATCGGTGGCCGCGATGAGGGCGGTCTCGGTGCTGTGGTTGGCCCGGAAGCCAGACTGAGAGAGGTCGAGGGATACGTTCGTCTCGAGGAAGGCGGCCAGCTGCTTGTTGACGGTCTTCTCGATGACTTTGGCCGGAAACGGGAGGAGCGAGATGGGGCGGTAGTTTTTGAGTTCGGTGGGGTCCGCTGTTGGTTTCTTCAGCAGAGCGCTGAGTTCGGCGTGCTTCCAGCTCTCAGGGAAGGTTGCGGTGTCGAAGGAGGTGTTGATAATGTCCCGCAGGTGGGGTGCGATGACAGTGTCGGCCTTGTTGAAGACGTGGTGAGGGCAGGGGTCGGTTGGAGATCCGGAGTGGATGGTGTTCATCGTGCGGATGGTGTCGTCGGTGCTGATCGGGGTCCAGGTGCGGAGTGTGGTGGTGGGGGGCGTCGGTGTGGTCGTGGGGAGCGTTGGATGAGTGCTGAAGCTGTTGTGAATGTCAGCGATCTTGTTGTGGAAGTAGGAGGCGAGGGAGTTGCAGAGGTCTTGAGATGGGGTGATGTCGTTGTTTCCGGCGTTGGGGTTGGAGAGCTCTTTAACGATGTTGAAGAGTTCCTTGCTGTTGTGTGCTCTGTTGTCCAGTCGTTCCTTGAATGCATTTTTCTTGGTGGCGTGGATCAGTTGATGGTGTTTTCGGGTGGCGAGCCTGAGATACCATCCAGGTTAAGTATCTTTATGAGATGCTGGGTGGTTGGACTTTTACCTGTCTTCAGCTTCCTAATGGAACATAAGGCCCTAAGCTGAGCAAAGGTGAGATCCTTATATTTATAGGGAAGGAGCTCACTGGTTCCTGGTAGGGACCCACTGGTTCCTGGCTGGTTAGACATTACTAATGTGGTGTGGTGTATTGCACTACCTACACTAGTGTGGCCTACTAATCTCTCTTGAGTTGTAGAAAGGGTGTGCTATCCCTTAACACACAACTCTAAGTTCAGTAAAACTTACTATAGCTAAACTTGATATTATATGTACCTAAGGTACCTTTAGTGGTTTTCAGGTGATCAATTCAATTGAGATTATCTGGTAAAACAATAGCAAGCTGGAATCCCACACGCTGCACACCAATGTGAGAAGGTGGCCTGATATATGCTGTCCACTAGTTCTAGCGGGCACCTTGTATCAGTCCAAACAACCCCTTATGGTGATAGGTTAAAGACAACCTTTATTGAAAGCTATCCTAGTGGTAGCTATGGAGAGCAGCCTTCAGGCTAAGTCTTGAAGGAATGTAAAGCAGCTTGTTTTACCAATCTATAATCTCTTGAATAACCAAATGAAAGGACAACCACACCAGGTATATATTTAAAATATATGTATTTAGAATAAAACACACCCCTCTCGTCTCTGTATGAGACTGGAGTTCGAAGTACTTAATTTACAAGTTAGCAATCAACAGTAATAGCACAAATACAGGTTTGGGCCCTAGTGGCGTACCAAACCATATACCAAAAAAGTGGTATAAGAACCACGACTGAACTAGACACAAGGCCTAAAGCCTGTAAAATCGCTGGGACCCCAAGGAACCACCCAAGGTAGGGACACAGGGAACCCACGGGGACTGTATGCAGTGTGTAAACACAACCGCGGGTACCCGTTAGCTTCTATAGATTAGGGACACTTAGAATCGAGTCAGGACCAAACCCTTTTGGACTTAAGAAATTCTAGGGCTAGTACCCACGGGAGCACCGGAGTACTCGAGTTACCAGGGAAGCCGGGTGCATAGGTGTCTTTTGGTGTCGGGTCGCGTCGTCAATTACAATGGAAGCTGGCGAAGAACTGCTGCTGCTGCGAAGAGTAGAAGTGTCCGAAGAGATCCAAGCCTGGATCAAGGATGGAAGGAACCTGAAAGCAGAGGGGACAGAGTCTGGGTCACTAGCCAGTGACCGAGGGCAGGATGGACCAATGCCCACAGATGTCGGGGGCTTCAGTGAGTTGATGGGTGTCTTGACTCTTCAGCCACGAGGTCCAGAAGGCGTTGACAAAGTCCACGAGCCGCATTCGAGCTGTCCCACAAAGTCTGTCGAGTGCTGCGGTGTCGGTGACCAGAATGGACTCAACAAACCTTGGCAACGGCAAGTCACTGGAAAGCAGAGAAAGGACTGCGGTTCAGACCAGCAAGATCTGAGGGACTCACCCAGCAAGGATAAGTCAGGGCACATCTGGAGCAACCAGGAAAGCCCAATTAGAAGAGGAGTTGCCTTCGTGGGGACCTGCTAGCCAATGGGCTAGTGATCGCGAAGGAGCCTCAAGCAGTCGCACTTGAAACTGGCCCACGGGTCACTCGTGGAGTGGAGGCCAGCAATCTTCAGTACAGGAGGTGCTTAAGGCTGGGGCTATTAGGAGCCCAAAGCACAACTTCAAGGAGGACCAGGAAGATAGTGTTGCTGCAAAAGTTCACAGTGTCCAGGGGTCATGGTTCTACGTCACCCACGATAGCCACAGGCATTAGCTTTGCTGTGGACTCAGGGTTGCCTCGGGGAAGTCTGGAAATACACCTCTGGTGATGCAAAGACTTCGGCGTCCGGCGGGAGTTTCAGCGATGCAGACCGGTCAGTTGCTTCTTTGGTGCCTACCAAGCAATGAGTCACTCCTTGACCCCAAAGGATATTTCTTCAGTCTTCTAGTCAAAGTAGAACATCGAAGGTCCAGGATATATGTTGCAGAGTTTCGTCCAGGGTGATCTTAAGTCGCAAGGACTGGGTTTCCATACTTATACTAAGTTTGGGGGTTGGACATACTCTAGGGACCCACCTATGGGAGGGTTTGGAAAGAGGGGTGGGTACACCCATTTCCTTTGTCCAGTTTTGCGCCAGAGCAGGGGCAGGTAGCCCCTGCAAACGGTTTGAACTGGACTATGCACAGGGACACCAAGTGTGCCCCCAGTGCAGGACCTCAAAGCACCAGAGAGTGCTCCCGCCCAGCCCCAATACACATCTACCTGTCTGGGGAGGTGGTTACACCTCCCTGTGACAGGAAACCTATCGTCCAGGCCACCCCTGCTGGAGTTTCGGTCAGCAGCAGGATGCCAGACCCGTGTCTGTGGCAGAGGCATCCATTTTGTGATGCCAGGGCTCAAGAAAGTCCTACCGGGTTAGACCAGTGTGAACATGTCTCTCCCTCTAGAAGGGTGGAATGCTACTCCCGCCGCCAGAACTGGTGGGGGGGGGTAGTATTCCAAAGTGTTTGACACCAAACATGACATGTTACCGTGCAGCCGTCCCAAAGTTAGCATTTACTGCGAGGTTAAAATGCACTTAAGAGTATATGGTCAGGCTGCACCACAAACTGCTTCAGAGGAGAAACTCCAGACGCTGCAGAGGGGCTCTGCTCATGCAGGGGCACCCTCTCACGTAAAAACCAAGCACTCTGCCTTCAGGATTGTTAAGGCCTGCCATAGGAGTGACTTATAGGTTTTATATGTGTGTGCAATGATAGATATAAAGGTAGCCTATACCACCGTAAGGGGTGCAAGCACACTCTTACCCAGGCTGCAGTAGCAGGCCTGTGGTGCCATTTTGGAGGGCTTCCCAGGGGTGGCATAATACATGCTTCAGCCCCTGGTAGGCCTCCGAGGTACCTATGCCCTAGGTACATAGTATACCATATACTAGGGGCTTATAAGGCACTCCAGAATCCAATTAGATATGTACCTAATGTACATGCAAACCATTTTAGAGAGGAAACAGCTAGGCTGTGGTCCTGATTAGCTAAGGTCGAAAAACAGTGAAACACCAGCAAAAAGTGGGGGTACCCATGTGAAGCAGATCCTACTCTCCTACATGCGTCTCAGTGTGCAACGGTGTTTTGGGCTTAGCACCCATGGAGGAAATGGTAGATACCGAAACGGGTACCATCACATAAGGGAGGTGTAAGGGGAAGGGTATTAGAAGAGGCGGAACTAGGAGAGCAGGCAGGAGAGGGAAGGGACAATACAGGGGAAGCGACGGTGTTCGTTCCTGTTACCAGTGGGAATTCAAGGGAAGCAAGGGGGGGCTGAGGCTGATACAACAGTGCCAGGAATATCAGAGGGAGCAGTCCCAGAGGCCGGGACTGGGGAAGTGGGGACCAGAGGGTATAGCCGCTGCGGGGTGTATGGCGGCGGGGGACGAGAATCCAGAAGCTCCTCAACTAACTCATCCCCATCCTCACTACTTCTTTACTACTCCTTTTAGCAAACAATTTATCCCGCAGGAAATTTATTTTCTGTTCATCGAATGAACCAGTAAGTGGCCATTGTAGCTAAGTTATGTCCCTCGTATACCTATTCCACAATGTACTAAACACAATAGGGCCAATACAGTGTTTGACATATATGTCAAAATTTGGAGTTCTCTCAAGAGGGGCAGGCTGTTTCTCTTCCAACCACGCATCTTTAGAACAGCATCAGCATCCAAAACATCCAAATTTACTGAAACAAGACATCTTAACATAAGACGCATACACTGTCCCTAACGGACAAAGAACACTCACAAGCGCAATACAAGTAAAATAAAGAACAAATATCATTCACGAACAAAGAGCACTGTCCGGAAAGCACAGTCACTCAAACAAGCATTTCACAAGCACCACCACTGACGTCAGTTCACACACCACAATCAACCACGGAAGCCAGTCCAGAGACTGCATCAGACTAACACAATAAACAATGAAAAAAATATATAAAATTGCCCAAGGATCAAACTAAAACAATCCGGAAGACGCTCTCTACAGTCCGGAGACTGCACCAAGTTCAATAAGACAGGCACTACTCCAGGCCTTTTCAAGCACAGACCAAATTTCCTTTTGGGCTGGCAGATTGTATGCAAGCAGTCCGAGACCTTTTCGAGTGCGGGCCAAATTTCCAGTTGGCCTGGCAGGCTGTTCATGAACACTCTGTGTCTTTTCCAAGGGTCTGCAAACCCACCAAATTCAAACCAAGACAGTCCGAACACTGAACCAAGACACAGCCCGTCGGCTCGTGTCATCCAAGCAAGGCAGTCCGCAAACTGCACCCAAGACAGTCCAGAGACTGTACCAATACAAAGGACAGGCCTCAGTCCCAGACATTTTAAGAGCAAATCCAATTACCAGTTGGTATGGCAGATTAAGGGGCATATTACCAAGGGCTGCGATAACATTATCGCCGCTTTAGTGTCCGTTTTCGGGCGAAAAGCGGCGATAATTTTATTGCAATATCATCAACAACATGCTAGCACATGTTTCCTTGACTTAGCACCCGTTTCCAGCACGCCTCACTTCGCATCTCTAATGAGATGCAAAGTGGGCGTTACTGGGCGTACCTCTGACGGACTACCTTTTAAAATATCGCAAAATGTACATCGCGATATTAACAAGGATGCACACGCATTGTTGCAGATGTTAGTTTTTGGTGAAAACCGCCGGTTTTTGCCAAAAACTAACGTCTGCAAAAATGCAGACCTAACTATACCTAACAATGGGGGTGGATTATGCTGATACGACCACAGGGTCGTATCAGCAAGGTTATCGCCGTTTCCCATGGAACATCGCTGGAAAACCAGCGATGTTCCATGGAAAACACCGCTATCTCTGGGAAATTGTCGCCATTGCGCTATGCGTTGTTAATACAGCGATAGCATGGCTATAATTGCCAGCGATAAAAAAAATCTTGCAAAAAGCGGGCGGGGTACTTATCGCTGCCGCTTGATAATATGCCCCTACCTGTGTACAGTCCCAGACCTTTTCAAAAAGAGGCCAATTATCAGATGGCCCAGTGCACTGCTCACAAGCACTCTGTGTACCTCAAGGATCTGCAGACCCACCAATTCCAAGACAAGACAGTCCGCAGACTGTACCAGACACAGCCCACAGGCTCGTGTCGTTCAAGCAAGGCACCAATTTCAGAGTCAAATCACTCACCTGGTTCACACAGGTCAAGCAATTTATTCTCCACTGCCAACTCTTCAGACCAAATGGTCAGCTCCAAGGTTTTGCCTTCTCAGGACCCCAGCCAAAGGCCACTAGCCGAAGATCCGTCTGATTGGGAGGGCGGGGCAGCTGCGAGAACCAAGCTTGGTATTGTATGTGAGGGACCTGATCCACCCGACCAAGCCGGCAACCACCCGTGCCCCTACAAACCAGATTACGGGCGGGTGCCCTTTTGTGGGGTCCCCGTTCGGGCACCAACTGATGGACGTGGCCCACTAGGGCCATGTGGGTACTCACCACCACCTGCCATTCCTTCCCATATGAAGAGTCGGTCAGACAGTAGAGAATGACAACTTACATTTATTACAGGTATATTCTCTGCAGTCAGACCTCCACCATAAAATGTCTGTCGAGGGGACTGACTCCCCAACGTTCGCTAATAGATGATAAACCCTTCTGGAGACTTCGGCCACGCCTCTGGTGGAAAAGTACCGGTCTTAGCTGGACCCGAACAAAGGAGGCACAGAGAGATGAGCTAACACCTGCCAGATGGGCTTGCTATCAGCTGCCCGAAGCCGCTGTGCTGAGTCTCAGCATCTCCTAACGTGGGAGCGGAGCTACATGTATACAATGGAGTGCAAAAGCAGAATAATTGTCCTGTTAGCAAGTCGAGTTGCAGCCTTGAGCACAGAAAATAATTATTACAAAATACAGTATTCTACTGAGGCAAGCTATTCTAAATTCTAAGGTCTAACATGGGCACAGCAGAGACAGTCTAATAAGTATTACAAAATACAAAATGGAATCACACTGGCTAATGAAAGCTTGCATGTTACTGGGATAACTCAGCGGATTGCAGAATGTGAGCATAATTACATGTACTTTAGTCACAAATTGCTAACCTAATTTAACATGAAGAATGCAATATGTGAATGGGGAATTTTAAATAATCTAACAACACCATTCAATAATGAGAACTTTAGTTAGAAGGCTTTATTATGTAAAATTTCCTGCTCTATGCTTAAGAGAAATGAATAGAGCTCTTTGGCATGGTAGTGTAGTAGAAGTACAAAAGGTTTGTGATGATGTTAAATTTCATTTTTTTAGACCGGAAGAGCAGTATAGGGAAAATGAAGAATTGGTAACAACAGGAGCTGTGGAGCAGAACATATGTATTAGTGTTGGACATTTTGTAAAAGAGATTTGAATGTTTAATGCAGTTTCTTCAGAGAAACCAAACTCACTACAAAAATCAAGCTTCTAATGTTAATTTGTACATTAAAACTGAAAAGAAGAAGAATATTAAGTGGAAATAATGTGCTGTAATAAGTTAGAGGAAAACTAAATGCCTGCTAGAGTAGTACACAACAACTTAGAAATAGTACCTGTTCTAGAAGTACTTAAAGATTTGAATGTTTAAGAATCCATATTAATACACCGTATACATTCATTTCAAGTTATAGTTCGCATGAAGCCAAAGACACGGAAACTACCTCCAAATGAGCTCCAGAAAGGTCACAAAGGTAGAGCTGTATAGTTATTCACAATAGTAGGGACGGGGGCTTGGTAGGTCCAGCATACATGCCCTTAAGAATAGTAGTATAACAAGTAGTATGCAGTTCCTGGTAGGGGCAGAGTGATGCATTGGTCTGGGGTGTTATTTGGGGGGGTGAAGGGAAGCTCCAGGTGTGGAATGAGAGCCAGAAGTATGATAGCTACCATAAGGAGCAAGTGCCCTCTCACACCCCAAGAGGTGTCATGCTTCATCATAGGGCAGCTCCTCGTTGGGCCGGTGCTTCAATGCCAAATGGGCCCCGCATGGGGGCTCTTTGCCGGAGGTCTTCTCTGTTTGCTGCCATGAAGCCAAAAAAGCAGGGGGCTGTAAAACACATTTTGAAAAGAGATGTAAATCTTCAAAATCTATCTGCAAGAAAATTTGTTGAGAAAATGCACTGAAAAGATGAACAACTGGAATACAACTTGATTACTCTCATGGCATGCCAACGTGGGACCAATGAATATTGGTATCATCGTCACAGTGAACTAAAATGCATGTTGAGAAATTTAGGAACGCCTGCATGGTTTCTAACACTCAGTTGTGCTGAGTATGCATGGAATGACCTGCTTCAACTTTTGCGAGAGGCAAATTCAAATATAGAAGACATTGATCTAAAGACTCCAGGAGAACTCTGCTCATTTTACCCCGCAAATGTTTACAGATATTTTAACCACATATTCCAAGCCACGATGGCTTTTATCTGCAACAAGAGCAATCCACCTCTCGGTGAATTGACTGAATTCTTTTAGTGCAAAGAATACCAAGCCAGAGGTGCTCCACATATTCACATGCTACTATGGGTAAAAGATGCTCCAAAGTTTGGAACAGACAATGATGAGTCTGTGTTGTCTTTCATTGAGCAGTATGTCACTTTCATGTTGATAAAATATTAAGACAACATGTTCTAAGATTCCAAGACAATAGGTGTGAAAAATACTGTAGTAGAAAATATAGATCTAAAGGAAAATTTCATACTAGATGTTGTTTTGGATTTCCATGACCTGTGATCTCAGAAGGAAGAGTGAATAGCTTTTTAGATAGCTTTTTGTCTGCAATCATACACACTCCCACACAGAAATCACCAAAGAATGCATAGAACCTCAGAAGAACAGTAACAAAATGTAATGCAAACTTATAAAGTGCACTATCACCCCACAGGTATCCTGGCGCTGAGGTAATAAGTACTTCCCTAAATGCACAAGTTAACCAACCAGATGACTGTCCTGCACTGCATCCCAGGAAAGACCTAGGTTTTAAGCTTCCTCTTAAGGTGGGGGAACTCTTCTAATTACCTGAGGATGAGTGGGAGATTGTTCCACAGATGAGCAGCCGCACAACTAAACGCTCTACCTCCAAACCAACAGGTTTAAATTCTGGCAGTGCAGACCACGTGGGCAGTGGAGGATTGAAGATTTCTTACGGGGGAATGCCAGACGAATTTGTCCTGCAGTGGCACTGGTCCAAGACCATGCAGAGCCTTGTAGACAATGCATGATGATTTGAACTGGATTCTCTGTGCTAGAGGAAGCCAGTGGAGATCATTGAGAGCCACAGAGGCAGAAGCACTATGTGGCTTCTTTAAGGCTAACTAAGCGGCAATCATCTGTATTCTTTGTAGCTTCATAATCAGAAAATTGGGCGCACCAAGTAGCAGAGCATTGCAGTAGTCTAGAGGGCTCAGGATAACACTTCTCACCACGAGAGCCCTGGCTGACATGGGTAGCATTGGGAACATTTTCCGCGGTGCTTTGATGAGGGAGAAGCAAGTTCCAACCATTTTATTTACCTGGTTTTCTACACTCAGCTTGTTCTCAAAAACTACCCTTAGATTGCGCAGTGCTACAGCCAGTGTAGGAGGCGTTTTCACCTGAGTAGGCCAGAAATTAGACGGAAACGGGTGAGAGACTTTCTTAGCTGTGCAGTACAGGAATTCCATTTTCCCCCATTAAACTGCAGGGAATTGTCCGTAAGCCATCTAGTAGTCCTTTGCATGCATTCATGAAAGTTGCTAAGTGGAATAGACTGATTCCCCTCTATAGACAAAATGAGCTGCGTGTCATCCGCATAATTCACCAGCTTGATATTATAGGATTTGATGATGGGGATCAGCGGTCTCATATAGATATTAAAAAGGATTGGGCTGATAGACGAGCCTTGGAGAACACCATGCTGAATGTTCAGAATTTTGAGAGATGGGGGAAGGGCCACTGCTTGCCTCCTGTTCTCAAGATAAGACTGAAGCCATTTCAGTGCCAGGCCCTCCAAACCTATTTCAGCAAGCCGCCTAAATTAGATTTAGTAGTTGACCAAGTTGAACGCGGCAGACATGGCCAGTAGGATCAAAATTGTCGACAGACCCCTGTCTGCCCGCATTCTAAGCTCATCTAGGACCATTACTAGTGCGGTCTCCGTGCCGTTCCCCGGGTGAGAACTGAATTGCACGTCTTTAAGCCCCAGGTTAGTTTCCAGAAATTGCGAGAGGGTTTTGCTGACCAGGCGTTCTAGAATTTTCACCAGATAAGGATGAAGGGAAATAGGTCGATGGTTATTTAGACACTGAGGGTCAAGAGCTGCTTTTTTCAGCAGGTGTGTCACCATTGCCTGTTTCCAGCAGGAAGGGACTATCCCACTGCTAAGAGATTGGCTGCAGATCTGACGGAGCTGTGAAAATAGAGCCCCACCATACTCCTGCAAAACCCTACGAGGGAGGGGGTCCATAGGGGACCCTGAAGCGGTGCTCATAGCAAGTTTGAGGAATTCTTCCTCAGTAGGGGTTTCAAAATGATCGAGCATTACTAGCTTATTCTTGCATGCCCCACCCTCTTTCTGATGGACTAGTGGTTGTGTCAACACACTAGGTTCATTATCACTCCTATGTTCCTGATTCACTGTCAGGCCATTAATTATGTTAGAGATTTTCTCCTTAAAAAAAGTAGCAAGGCTATTGCATAGGTCTTGAGTCGCAATAGTCTTGTTTTTTAGGCAGTCAGGTTTGGAAGCCTCAAAAAACATCAATAACTACAATCCTGTGATTTTGAAGATGTGAAATGCGAATATGGATATACAGTCTATTGCTGACAACTCAATGGCTGTTGATCGGTATGTCACCTCTTATGTGACAAAGTCAGAGTAAACCGAGTTGAAGGAGATGTAGGAGGAAATTTCAGCAGAAAAGAGTCTTCAAAGAGATTGTTCAGTTTTAGTTTGAAAATGCTTTCTCACAGAGAGATCAGCTCTTATGAACGTGCAGACCGCTTATGTTTAGCTATGTTGTTTTCTAAATCTAATGGAGTTCTATGGGTGAGTTTAGTGCTTGCTAATACTCATAACAGTGTACTGAAGTATTTTCCTAAAATCCAATAGCTTGAGGAATTTGAGACACACTATACAGATATTCTGAAGATGAACATGCTAAAAAGGATGTGTCTGTATGAAATACTTCAACATTATTCATGCAGAAATAATCTCAGTGAAAACATAAAAGAAGGAAAATTTGCTGTCTATGGATGTGATGGATCTTTAGCCAGACATACCAAAGGAAGTTTAATCACCATGGAAAGTTAAGTTGCCAAACTTCAGACAAAAGAGAGTTTTTCTATTTAGCCTTGTTACAGTTGTTCAAGCCATGATGAACTGAAAGCGCGCTGCGTGGAGATTTTTTTTTCTGTTATGAAGATTCATGCCGTGCTGTGAAAAACGTGCAACTGCAACAAAAGATGGACAGAATGCTGAATGATTCAAACATTCTCCTCCAGTCAAGAGATCTGGGTTAAATCTATTGTTCTTTTGCCCACTACACCACCCCAGTTTGGACCCATCCATATGCAAATCAGTCTTGACTCTGTGCCTCATGGGAACAGTCCAGACCCAACTGCCAAGCCAGGTTCTCCTGGACCGGAAACAGACATCCTGGGACCGGTTTCGGGGTATGTCACTCTTCTTCAGCCAGGCTAGCTTGAATCCAGTGGCACAGTGAGCAAAGGACCCACGTCTGGGCATACCCATCCCACTTAGGCTGAAAAGTGCAACTGCAACAAATGATGGACGGAATGCTGAATGATTCAAACATTCTCTCCCAGTCAAGAGATCTGGGTTAAATCCATCATTCTTTTGCCCACTACGTCACCCCAGTTTGGACTCAGCCATATGCAAATCAGTCTTGACCCTGTGCCTCATGGGAACAGTCCAGACCGAACTGCCAAGCCAGGTCGTCCCGGGATCAGAAACAAGCATCCTGGGACCGGTTTCGGAGTATGTCACCCTTTTTCAGCCAGGCTAGCTTGAATCCAGTGGCACAGTGAGCAAGGGACCCATGTCTGGGCATGCCCATCCCACTTAGGGTGAAAAGTGCTGGGCAAACAAATGATAAAAGAATGTCTTTACAACTATGTAGTTTATTTGAAGAGTTAAGAAGTGACAGAAGTATTACACATTCTGCTACTGGAATAAGAAAACGTACAGTATTGTTATAGCAATCCTATTTCATGAAGGAGTTAATATAACCTCTGGATACTACACAATATATAGACAATCTATATACACAACATATTTAAGATGTCAAACAGGATGGTCAGAGTGCAGTAACAAACAAGTGACATTCAAATCAAGACAACCTAAAAAGTTACCAAACTCATATCTGCTGCTTCTATAACCCAAGTTCTAAGGATAATTTAGGATAATAAAATGTGGTATTGTGTGAACATATAAATGGATTATGTGTTTCTGAGACATTATTCGGCCTATTAGGGGTATTGTCTACAGCAAGCTGTTAGAAATGAAAGTCTCTTTTTAACTGAGGGAAAGGAATTTATAAAACATTTGAGGATTACATTCAATTATTACAGATAAAAAGTAAACAGAGGTACTATAATACAGTAGCCTTAAGTTCCATCTGAAAATACTCTTCACCAGTAAAATAAATCCCCCTTTTGTTTTTGCTACAGCAACTTGTACGTAGTACTGTGTATTATGATTTTCGTACATGGACCAAGAATATTTAAGACATCATTTGGCCTAAAAGGGATAATGTTTACAAAAGTATATCCAAAAAAACAAGACTGCTTCATAATTGTTGGACATTTTGTACAGGATATACAAATATCAAAACCTTTTTTAACATATAGTTGCTTTCATTAAGATATTAACCTATCAGCAAGCCACTATTAAAAAACTTGTAGTGAGTGGAGTGAGCAGTATGAAATATTGGTAATGATGTACTATACACATTTGTTATTTTTTTTACAATCCATTTATTGTTTTTGCCCCACTGTTTGATGATGATGATGCTTCATACAGATCACTATTGAAAGTGAAGAAGTACAAAAGCTGAAAACAGTAAAAAACAGTAAAATATCTTTAAAAATTGTATTAATGTTTTGGGGAAAATAATTGTGTGTTCTTTTGGTTGCCTAATGTTCAAAATGAAATGTGAATACATTTTTCACTGTTTATATTTTTTCACAGATCGGGGCACATTACGTGTGTCAAATCACTAATCTAGTGATGGATTCATTGAGTCACTACTCATATACTCATAGCATCTCCCAGGCACTACAGTTCAACTCATCCAATCATCCAGCCACTACTCAGGCACTCATCCAATCACCCAGGCTGTACCCATTCATGCATACACTAAGTCACTACTAATGCAGTGATGGAATCACACAGGCACTACACTTGCACTCTTTCATTCATCAAGGCACTGCACTTGCACACATCCATTCACCCAGGCACTACACTTGCAGTCATCGATTCACCCAGCCAGTACCCATGGAGTCATCCATTCACTTAGGCAGTACCCATGCAGTCATGCAATCAACCACGCACTGCACTTGCACTCATTCAATCGCACAGGCACTACCTATGAACTCATCCATTCATCCAGCCACTATCCATGCACTCAAGGAATCACATAGGCACTAGTCATTCACTCATCCAATCACCCAGGCATTTCCCATGCACCCAGGAATTACCAATGCATTCATACAATCACCCATTGACTATCATTGCACTCATCCTCTCACTCAGGCACTACCCATTCACTCATGCAATCAACCAGGCAGTGCCCAGACACATATCCAATCACCCAGGCACTACCCATTATTTAACTCAGGCACTACCCTTGCACTCAGCAATTTACTCAGGTACTATCCATGTACCCATCCAATTACCCATGCACTACCCATGAACCCACCCAATCACCTAGGCACTACCCATGCACTCATCCAATCACCCAGGCACTGCCCATGCTCTCATCCATTCGACCAGGTACTACCCATGCACTCCTTCATTCACCCAGCTACTTTCCACTCATAGAATCACCCAGACACTACCTAGTCACTCATTCATTCACCCAGTCACTGTTCATGCACTCATGGAATCATCCAGACACTACCCATGCACTCATTTAATCACCCAGGCACTACCCATGCATTCATGCAAGCACCCAGGCACTACTCATGCACTAATCCAGTCACATCAGCAATACTCATGCACTCATCCAGTCACCCTGACACTACTTTTAGACTTTCCAATTACACTAGCACTACTCATGCACTCATACAATCACCCAGGCACTACCCATGCACTCCTCCATTCACCCAGCCACTATCCATGTACTCATGGAATCACCCAGTTACTATCCATACACACATGCTGTCACCCATGTACTATCAATGCACTAATTCAATCATTCAGGTAAAACCTATGCAATCAAAAAATTACCCAGACACTACCTATGCACTCATAGATTCACACAGGCACCACTGCTGCACTTGTAACATCCATGCACCAGTCATGCACTCATTCAATCATCTATAAACCAGTCATATACTCATCTCCAATTTAAATACATACGTTATCTTTTGTTAACTGCAAAAGGCGGTTCCAACAGAAACAATTTTTTTAACTTTTGAATTGTAATTTTCTTTTTACTGCTTCAGTAAAGTTTCCATTTTTTATGATAACAAAAATGGCAACTGGGACAGGAGGAATTAAAAAAACGTTCACTGAAAAATGTGCAAACAAAATAAAAGGGGTAAAAATGTGCATGCATCATGTTTTGCTGCATTGCGATTAGCTGTAACACACTGCTCACTAGCAATTACAACAACACTACAACCATGCAGTATGTGGCCATTCTTGAAAGCTCTGGAGCCATAACTGTTGTAGTGGTCTGCACCTCTGAATGGACTTCTGGCTGGGAATTGTTGCTGCTGCCACTGATGTAGATGGTCCTCCAGCTTCCCTCTACTTGATCACCAGTTGGAGATGCTTTATATGATAGGTTTTAAGAAGATATAACATGGACGTTGTCCCACATGCATATTATTTGTCCGTCCCTCTAGAGAGGGTCTTGTCGCAGATTGTGCATTGTACTAGTTTTGCAGCAGTTTTCGATTCCCTAGATGGTATTTTGAAAAAATCCCATGCCACACTGGCTCTCTTTTATAGGGGCCCATCTTCTTCCAAATGTTCAGTCTCCACCTCCTTCAAACCCTGGTCCAGCTGTTGTTCCTGCTGACCCCCATCTCCTTCCTGTGATGCCTTTTCTGGAAGAAAAAAATGCCAAAATCTCAGCACAGCAAGATAGATCCACCTGCTTAGAGTAAAGTTCAATGAAAGAAGATTCAACAAGGAGGAGTGGGTGTGAACTTCCTATTCATTTTGCTGAGAAGTATATTATCCAATGATACTTCTTGCTTTCCCGGTCATGTGATATTTGCGGTGACCGACATATTCACGATTACCACATGTAAGTGGAAATTCATAATGCATGTTTAGGTTTAAATCTTTTTTTATTAAGACTTGTCAACCAACAAACCATCACCATTGTGTGCACATCATACCCTGGGCTATGCAAAGCACTATGCAGTTGGCTTACTGATGAAACTAGTGATGAACGGGTGAAAACAGAAAAAGGAAACTTCAACTACCCCCATACACCCCTCTTCCCTTTCTTCGTTCACTGCTCCTTCTGTAGTCTTATGGTAGGCCTCTGTCATATTGTGTGGTATCGTGCCCTGGTTAGCCTCAGTTTAAGTATCGGGGAGGCGCAGGAACTCTGATGTGAGGAGAGCCAGGAATGGATGCCAAAGATCCCCAAAGGTCGAGCCCTTCCCTGCTAATGTAAGAGTCATCTTCTGCATCCCCAAAACCTGCCACAAGCGCTAGAGCCAACCTGAAAAGGTGGGGGCTCGAGTGGTTCTCCAGTGGGTCAGAATGTTTTGAGTCGCTGATCCCAAGGCTATCGCTATCTGTCGACCTCTTCGGGACTTGAGTAGGCTGGGAATCTCGGTAGTTGGGTATCTAGATATTTGTCCACCTCGTCTAAAATTTGGGACCACTACTGTTGTATGTGGTCACATTCCCGGAGGACATGAACCAGTGTTCCCAGCTTTCCACACCCTCTATGACCTTAGTCAAAAGAATAGAGCCTCCTTGTCACCAAAAACACTCAGATCAACACACCTTGAATCAACACAACTTTCACACCAAGGAAGAAGAAATAAATCAGACAAATTTATTGAACAATTCATAAAATAATGTACAGATACAAAAAATGTACAGAGTCAAATAGCTAATAATTAAGCAAAGACAATGTCATCATATCAGTATACATATAATCATAAACAATTGTTTAAAAACAGTCAGTCTAATCTTAGTCAAAGACAAGAGAGACCTACACAACAGAATACACCACAAGACATAAAATTAAGAACAACATAAAAGGGAAAAAATAATCCTATTGACTTAAGGAAATCACCAAATCAAAGAATTTATCAATTGTGACCCAGAATGATGTCACTTTCAAATATGTGTCACACAAACCAGTAATCATAGATTTTGGGTGGTTTCCTCTTTTAAAAGCATCGACGCGTTTCGGTGGGCCAAGATCACAGCCAACACCTTCTTCAGGAAAAGCACAATAAAGTCCCAATAAAAATAATCCTAAAAACAATTTGAAAAAAACATATAACACCATTTTAGTTAATTCTCAGATTTATTTCTTCTTTCTTCATGACACATGAATACTGTCCACAACCATCCTCCTGCAATTAATAATCTAACAACCATATATCCACACCAATCAGGCTTCATTATTGTGACACCAATAAGATATGTTGGTGAAAGACCACTTTAATAAAGAAGTTTTAAATCATCAATCATTCTGGTATATCCAATAGGCCGGTAATGAGGCTATACCAAGAAGGCAGTAGTGAGAGGATCTTGCTACGATTATTAGGAATGCAATGCTATAGTCTCTGCATTCCCCCTATGGAGCAAAGATTCCCTCATATTACTGCGAAACCAAATGCTGTCCTATTTGTATTATTTCTTTTTCAAAAGGCAACCCGATATAGAACTTACATTTATCCTTTAGAAGGCAATGTCCATATGGATCCTGCCAGCGGTTCTGTTTGTTTGGTTTTTGTATGTTTTCCTGAAAAATTCTTCGGTGATACACTCCTTATTTAAATAAAGAATGAAATACCAGACTCCTTAATTTTGTGCTAAACTAGGAGTGATGACTCATTTATTCTGTCTAAAGGATAGATACTATTCCATGTACCTTGTATAGATTGAATCCGGGTCTAAATAGACCTCAGGACAATGCTTCTTCTAGCTGGATACAGTCTTTGTTCCATAGAAAGGATTTCAAGAGACCTATAAACAAAAGTGAATACGATTAAGATATTTTCTCAGTGATCACGTAGGAGATGATTGTATTTGTTAAATCACTCCTGGATACCGAAGTTATAAACACCCTCACTCAAAAAAGTTGAGACAGGATACATTGCAAGTAACACAGATATTAAAGGCCACTAACGATAGCTGACCATTCAGCTGCTCATACGTTAGTACCCGCCTCACAATAAGGCTGTCAGTGCCTTCATCAAGCTCGTGCATGGTGGTATGATCAAACCGTCCTGCAGTTAGTCAGAAACCCCAGTTAGAAGGGCAATGTTGTATACCTAATAGACACACCCTTCTTATATATCATAATGTGTCTCACTAACAACCTTTTCCAACGCATACGGACTACTATTTATTCGTTGAGAGCCCAGGGTATTTCTAATAGACTCAAACGGACCTAGGTATCTGGTTCGATATAAGAAGACTATTAAGACGCATATGTCCACCACTCAGTGCCATTATTCATTGTACCAACATAAAACTGAATTATAGCGTGCAACATATGTTACATTTAGTCACGACCCCTCCTAATGGTCACTAACAGTCTATCCGAATGACTAACATAAGAAGAAAGCTGAGTACATGATTAGACAAAATACCTTAAATACTGTCTCAGTAGTAGATTACCGTGCCTTCATGGGGTGTGGGTAAACAGATATCCCATACCAGGAAATGGTGCCAAGTAAAGCACTGTGGGAGAAATATTTAAATCAACCATTTTTGCTTTACAAATAGCGGAGTACCCCACCAGCCCATAGCCACCTGTGGACAAAACCTACCTCAATTTAGGCTTGTTACGGTATGCACGGTACGGTCTTCTTCATCGGGTAAGTTTGGTATACGAAGGACGGAGGATTTAAATACCGAGCCCTTGATTGCATCGGCAATAGGAAGTGAACACACCTCTTCCGGGGTAATGACCACTGACTGTTAATCCTATACAGACGCCCGCACGATGATGCGCCATCTTTGAGAGGGACAGTGCGGAATCTGAGTGTGCCTAATAACAACAGTTCACATCAAGGCTATTAATATGATGCCCAGTTTGCTTCTATGACAAATTTGTTAAGACTAAACCGAAAAAAACACATCATGATTCTATCGGCAAAAGGAAGAACACATACCTCTTTCGAAGTGATGGCGGCTGGATATAAATCACATACCGACACCTACAGAGACGACGCGCCATCTTGAAAGGGTACGAAGAGTACAATTACAACTCATGTGGTGCAAAATCTGAGTGTGCCTAATCGCGGCAGACATCAGCATAACTGCTATTGATGTCCAACCGAAAAGATCACCATAATTTTGTCAGCCATAGGAGATAGACACACCTCTTATGAGGAAATATCCACTGGAAATAGATCGCATACAGGCACTCGCTGAATCGGCGCGCCATCTTGGAAGGGTACAAAGAGTACAGTCACACCTAATGCGGTACAAAATCTAAGTGTGTCTATTAACGGCAGACGTTAGCATCACAATTATTAATGTCAAGCCGCAAAAACTACCGTAAAAGACAGGTGAGAATATATGTACCACAACACAGCACAGAAGAAAATATATTAATACTCATCATCTTGCTCCTAACAAATTTTCCCATTCTTCTCTCGAATTCAGCCCCTTATATACAGTATTAAGATGGGAAATATACCATTGTTCACGTGTTTTACGTTTATTGGTGATATTGCTACCTCTCCTATCTACTCTGACCTTTTCCAAAATACACCACATAAAGTCATTCTCTCCATGTCCAGACTCAAGAAAATGTGAAACAAGGGGGGTGGTCAATTTTTTTGTTTTGATTGCTGATCTATGTTCTTGTAGCCTGACTCGTAGTTCCCTCCCTGTTTCCCCCACATAGCCTAAACCACAGGGGCATCGGAGAAAATAAATCACATTTTTACTCCTGCAATTGTTAAGAGTACTAGCTCTCATAATGCAACCATTGTGTGTGATCTCTTTAGTTTGTAGGCATTGGGGGCAGATGTTACAAGTTCCACATCTATTGTTACCAATAGCTGGGTAGTTTCCAATTGTTCTCTGGCTCTCACACCTTTCTTCGCGATAAGTATGCACCAACATATCTCTTAAGTTGTTATTTTTCTTAAATGCATACAGTGGTCTTTCCAGTTTGACCTCTTCTTCATGATTAAGAATGGGCCAGTTTCTGTTCACAATGTTCCTAATTTGATTACTCAAATTGCAGAATTTACTGACAAACACCACTTTATTAAGTGACTCCTTTTTAGCTACCGGTTTATTAACCAAGGCGGCTCGGTCATAGAACCTCGCACGTTTGAGGGAATGAGTCAGGAGTTTCTTTGGATAGCCCCTATCTTTAAACTTGCATTTTAGGACATCAGCATGCTTGTAAAAGTCTTGTAAATCCGAACAGTTCCTCCGAAGACGGAGGAACTGGCTTAACGGGATACTATCCCTTTGGGATTTGGGATGAAAACTTGAAAAATGGAGTAGAGTGTTTTTGGCCATAGGCTTTGTAAACAACTCCACTTCCAATACTCCATTCGCATCTTTTATCGTGATGTCCAAAAAATCAACCTTGGTCCTGCTATAGTGCAATGTAAATCTTAGATTGGTGTCTCCAAGATTCAACCAATCCAAAAACAATTCCAAGTTGTCAGTGGTGCCTTCCCAAATAAAAGAAATATCGTCAATGTAGCGGTACCAGCTCGCTACATTTTCGAAGAAGGGGGCCACCTCGTTGTAAATATGCTTCGTTTCAAATTGGCCAACGTATAAACAGGCCAGACTTGGAGCACAGGTAGCCCCCATGCTGGTCCCTTTCAACTGTTTGAAGTATTCATCTTTAAACAAAAAAATATTGTTTTTCAGAATCAGGTTAACACAACTGACAATAAAATCGGCATTAGCTCCCCCAAGGTCACGGTCCACCAGAATCTCTCGAATTACATCAACCGTATCGCTCTGTGGAATGTTCGTATAGAGAGACTCAATGTCCAAGTTAACTAGACACTGAGTCTCTCCACAAAAAGGCTTCCCTTCAATAAGAGAGATAATGTGAGCCGAGTCTCTCACATAGGAGCGCAGACCGCACACAATAGGGCGTAGAAAGTGGTCAACATATTTGCTGACAGGCTCCAAAAGAGAACCAATACTACTTACTATTGGTCTCATGGGTGGATCAGTGCAATTTAGTGGATCTTAGGTAGACCATACAGAGCCGGGGTCCTGGGTTCCAAATTATTGAGGAACTTGAACTCGTCATCACAGATCCAAGACTTATCTTTCGCTTCTAAGAGCAACGCAAGACACTCCCCGGACACAGTAGCTAGATTTCTCTCATTTGTACGTGCATAGTGTTCCTTGACGTTAAGCACACACCCTCACCAGCATTTAGCACTTTGTTTGAGGGTCTACTCTGTGGATGCGTTCCAGTATGTAGTACCAATGGGTGACTATTTTTGTTAGCGTTTCGGTCAGCCCCATGTTACTTGCCATGCCCTGTAATACACACCCTCCCACTCTTTGCTGCTAAGTGTTTAACCTAGGTCTCTTTCCCAGCACCTGCGGCCTGCATTAAATGTGTGCGTGTATCGGGAGAGTAACATCTTAAAGAGATCGGAGATTAGCTTCTTATCATATGTCCTCGTTACAAGCCATCTTTCATAGGGGCATATCAACAACAACCGGCGATAATTATCGCTAAGCGCACTTAGCGCTAGGATAATTATCGCCGGCTAGCGTTGATTTTTATCGCTGAGATAGCGTGCTATTAGCAACGCTTATCTCAATATCGATAAAAATCCTCACGCTAAGTGGCTAACGTGAGATTATCACTGGAAACCCAGGGATAATCTCACGTTAGCTTGTTGATAGGGACCCACAAACTTAGCCATGATATCCTCCTTCCATAGGATATCATAGCTAAGTCAGAAAAATACCAGACATAAAAAAGCAGCGTTAACCGCGGTTAGCGCTGCTTTTTTTGTCTCTAACAGGGTTAGCGATATTCTTGATAATAGGAGAAATGTCGCTTAGCGACATTTCTCCTATTATTTTACTCTGGAACGCCCCCTTTGCATCTCATTAGAGATGCAAGGGGAAGCATAGAGTAAAAGGGTGCTAACATGCAAATTTGCATGTTAGCACCCAATTATTGATAGGGCGCTAGTTTTATCTCTACTTTTTTGGCTTTGAAAGCCAAAAAAGCAGAGATAAAGCCCTTGTTGATATGCCCCATAGGGTGTGAGGTACCCGAGTGTGTGTGGTCTGTAGTTTGGATGCAGCGCCCAGTGTCGAAGCTGCAGATAGTGTAAACTATCCGATTCGGGGATCCCATAGTCAGATCTGACTTGTGTGAAGGAGAGGACTCCTCCCACATCAAAGAGATGCCCCTAAGCACTGCATTCAGAGGCGCGCCAGTGTGTAAAAGCAGTCTCACTTATCCGCGGATCAAAACCAGGGTTGTCAAAGAGTGGGGTGATGGGGGAGGGGAAGGTGGTCAGTTTGTGTTTGGTGTTAGTCTGGTCCCATGCCTCCAGTGTCGCATCTGTGATGTGGGAAGCGTATAGGTTAGGGGGTCTGTGTGATTTCTTAAGAAAGGGGATCTTCTGCAGGGACGTGTCTGCAACAGCTCGGTCTTGAAACAACCAGTGTTTCTCCTACTCAGTGAGGCTCCATTCAACTAGATGTCGCAACTGAGCAGCCTAGTAGTAAAGCTGAAGGTGCGGGATCCCCAGCCCACCCTCACCAGGTGGTAGAGTGCTAATGATTTTCTTCATTCGTGGTTTGCGGCCGCGCCAGACAAAGTGAGAAATTTCTGTCTGTAACTGATGGATCCACCCAGATAGAGGTTGCAGTGGGAGTATCTGAAATAAGTATAGGGCCCGATTCACAGAATTAACTTAAGACAAAATCCTAAACTTACTACTTTTGGTATTCACAGAATGCACTTACTACTTTTGGTATTCACAGAATGGATTTACGACTACTAACTTTACGTCCGCACTCGGGCCAGAGATTCCGGCCCGGAGGCGGAGCTTCCGGGCCGGAGGTAGAGTTTCCGGCCCGGAGGTGGGGCTTCCGGGCCGGAGGCGGAGCTTCCGGGCCGGAGGTGGGGATTCCGGCCAGTGGCGGAGATTTAGCCATGGCCAAAATCTCCACCTCTGGCCCGGAAGCTCCGCCTCTGGCCCGGAAGCCCCGCCTCCGGGCCGGAAGCTCCACCTCCGGGCCGGAATTTCCGGCCCGAGTGCGGACGTAAAGTTAGTAGTCGTAAATCCATTCCGTGAATACCAAAAGTAGTAAGTGCATTCTGTGAATACCAAAAGCAGTAAGTGCATTCTGTGAATACCAAAATGGTAGTAAGTTTAGGATTTTGTCTTAAGTTAGTTCTGTGAATCGGGCCCATAGTATTTTGGGCAATATGGTAATTTTGATGTCGGCCACCCTCCCTAGCCATGAGATCGGATAATGCTTCCAGTTCTGTGCGGACCTCTGTGTAGTCTATCATAATTAACCAATACTATTTTCTGTAGAGAGGGAGATAATTAAATTCCTAGGTAAAGGACTGTGTCTCCTGTTTATTTTATGGGGTGCTGATTCGGTAGGCTCGCCAGTGTTTGTGGTGACAGGGAAAGGTTAAGCACGACCGATTCTCGATGTTAACTTTGAACCCCGAGGCTCTCGCGAAGGAATCAAGCTTTAAACTTAATCCCGGTGATGTGAGGGTGCATTCTGACTCTTTGGGCCATAGGTTCCATATACAGTGCAAAGAGCAGGGGTGACAGAGGGCACCCCTGTCTTGTTCCTCTGCCTATGGGGAAGTGGGACGACATGTACCCATTGACTCTGACTGAGTACGTGGGGAGACGGTAGCAATTCATAATTTGTGTCTTCAATTTCTCACCCAGCCCGACGTATGACAGTACCTGCTCAAGATAGGGGCAGTGGACCCTATCAAAGGCATTCTCGGCATCGATAGTGAGAAGCATGTAGGCTCCCTGTGTCCTTGAGTCCTTCTCTATAATATGGAGGACTCTCTTAGTATTGTCGCTAGTCAGTCGCTGGGGGATAAATCCCACCTGGTCGGGGTCAATCAAGCCTGGCATGTGTACAGCCAATCAGCTTGCTAGAATCCCTGTGTATAGTTTCAGATCAATATTAAGGAGGGATATATCGTCCACTTTACTTATCTTGGTGGGGACGCTTAGACACTATTAAGATGATGTTGTCGCTCATAGTCTTATACATTATATCCAATATACCAGTTCCAATTCCTGTCAAATCATTTAACAAGATCAACTCCATTCTCTCTTCCTTTTTATGGAACAACAAAAAATCCGGAATGTCTCTGAAAAGGTTAACTTGTTCCAAAGATGAAGGTGGAGTTAATTTTCCAGATTTTCGGACGAATCAGAAAGCATTTCTTCTACGTCAGTCATCTTTTTGGCTACTTGAGCCCATAGATGACTGCCCTTTGTGGACCTCAATTGAATGTCTTTTTTCTATTTCACTTTTCTTTTCAGGATTATCTTTCCTTCTCACACAAACTACAGATTCTCTCTACCCCCATAATCAAATTGACCTCTAAACTCCTCCAGTCATCATATTCCCCTACACAGCACACTATAGATTCCTTCCTCAATTCAACCATTTGGCATAATAAAAGTTTACTTATGCATAATAAAACCTTTTACTGGAAAACTTGGAGACAGAAGGAGAAGTGTGGCTCAATGGTTAGAGCGGCAGACCCTGATGCAGAGATCTGGCCCGGAACCAGAGTTCAATTCCTGCCTCGGCGGGTCTTGGGCTCAATTTCCTTGGACCTGATATTTCTCGCCTTGGTGCCTACTCTAATCATGGGTCCAACTCTGGGCAATAGCTTGCTTAATCACCACAACGGCCCCAACAGCACTGGGGATGCCTGGCTTCACCTTGGGGGTGCCCAGGAGTGGACATTTTACAGGGAAAGCCAGGAAGTGTTCCACAGTGGTATGAGTACAGCGCCAGGATGCCCCGTCACTGGGGCAGCAGTGTGCTATACAAGTACAAAATTTCATTACTTTGGGCTCACCAGTTATTCTCCCAATCAGTCTTTTTATCTTTCCCCTCGCTTAGTCAACTGTTTAACCTGCCTACCTCATTCATTACTAAATACAATCTCTTAAAGGAAGCTGTGATGACTACTTATACCCAAATATCCAGTACACCTATTATTTCTAACAACTTCGACTCCCTCTCACAATTGCACACTATGTTAAAAAGCGCACCTAAAGCCTCCACTATATACAGTTTTCTTCAAGGTACCGAAACTATTAGACAGAAATCTAAAATAGAGGAGGCGTGGGAGCATGATTTTCAGACATCCTGGCCCATCCTTTTATGGAAGAACTTATGGATTAAGTTACGTCAATGCTCCAGAGCAGCAAACCAACGCAAACACTGCTTTTTGTATACAATAGACTTTTATTATCACCGTATGTTTTAAGTAAAAGTTTTTCAACTATGTCAGATGCTTGCTGGACATGTTTATCTCCAAACGCTGATTTATTCCACATGTTATTCTCTCGTGTATCTGCATGTAACTTCTGGAAACAAGTATGGGCTCAAATCAACCTAATTTTTGGCACTAATTTTCCTTTTTCCTTCACCAATGTCTTCTTAGGAAGCCTCTCACCTGTTTTTGAAAATATGACGTTTAATGTTAAAATTATTGATCTGTTATTAGCTGTTGCTATTCAACAAATTACTATAAATTGGAAAGACTTTACAAAAATGTTTGTTATAGAGCCTGGTGGTACGCTGTTTGCCACAACCATAGGTTGGAGACTGATTTTGTTTACCCTATAAATTTGGCAACGAAGCGTTTGGATTTGTGGTCACCTGTTACAATAGTTCTCGATGCAGTACTTGCAGTACTAAAAGGTTCTCTCAGTTACAACCATCACAACAAGAAGTTCTAAAAGCACCCTGATCCCCTAATTGTTCCAAATTTCTTCTATAATTTATTGATACTCAGATTTTATATGTATTATTTGTATATCATATATTGTCATTTATAAGTCTGATTCGTATATTCGCAAATATTGGATATTTTGATATGAGGTTACTGTTATGTATTTTTTAAAGACACCTTTATACTTGTCAATAAAATTTTCTTGAACATAAAAACAAAAAAAAGGAGGGATATGGGGCAGTATGCGCCGCACCTAGTTTTGTCTTTTCCTGGTTTAAGGATGACCACAATAGCGGCCTCAAGCATTGTCTCTGGTATCGCCCCGGGGGTCGCCAACATGGGGCAGAACTGCTTACAAAAGGCCGCTGTATATCTGTCCGGTCCAGGTGATTTGGCCAATTTAAGGCGTGAGATAGCTGCTATGACCTCTTCCACTCATATTTCCCTCTCCAGGCGTTCCGCTTGTTCCGGGTAAGTGTGGGGAGATGTGCTTCTGCCAAGTAGGCATCTCCGTCTGCACTATTCAGTTGCTGTCCCGAATATAGCTGCGTGTAAAAGTCTTCGAAAGTCTCCGTTATCCCAGCATCGTCAGTCCCTAGTCTTCTTGTTGAATCGTGTATCTCCTGGACCCCTTACGTTTGCCTAGTCTCACGCAGCTAATTTGCTAGCTGATGACAACATCTGTCTCCCCCAGTATACATTTGACCCCCAATTACAAACTGGTAAGTGAGCAATCTCCCCCCGATTTCTGCCACTTTCTGGACTACTCTTCCCTGGAAGGACCGGGAGACCAATATTGCTACCCCTACCGCTTTAGAGGGGCCGGATGAGAATAGCTGTGTTGGATTTGAGTCAGTGGCAGTAGCGCAAGAGTAGGTGTGTCTCCTGTAGGAGGCATATATATGAGCTTTGGAGTTCCCCAGATATGATAGAATTGCCCTGCATTTGATCAGGTTGTTAAGACCCCTAACATTTAATGTGAGAATCTTGAGTTTAGTAAGGCGCATCTAAGGAGCAGAGGACATGGACTACAGTTGGGGACCTAGGGCTGAATCGGCGTGCATGGTCATGGGCATAGGCTTTTGAAGGTGCAAGTGGGGTGGCGCACAGCACCTTTGTGGTAGGAGGCAGTGAACGAAGGACCCCAAAACAGAATGAAAGACCCTTATGAACAAAATGAACATGTGTATAGGTGAGTGATAAGAGATCAACAAAGAGTCCGTCATCCAAGGATGAATGGCAGGAAGACTCTACGGGGTCCATAGTGTGGCCAAAAACTGCTCCCCCTCCCTCCCACCCAATGCAATAAAAGAGAAGGGAGCGAATCATCCAATGTCTGTCTCATTAAGTGTGCGTCTTTACTAGGGCTTCCGGCATAGACTCCAGCACTGCTTGTTGTCCCTTCGTGATCTCTGCTGGGTCAGGTCTTTTCAGTCGGCGCCTGCGGCCTTGGCAGCTCCAACCCAAAGATGAGTCACTGGATCCAGGGGAGGGGCTCCTTCTCCCTTCCTCTTCGTCAGGAAGCTCAACACCCAGCATTTGACTCGCTATCAGAAGTAATCTTTGTTGGAGGCGCTTACCATCCAGGCAAAAGATGAGTCAAAATGGGTGACCTCAGGAATATGAGATGCCTCGTTGATGCAGGTGTGCAGTGATTGGCCAAAAAGACCGTCGTTACTGGAGGGTAAGTAGAGCTAGGACTTGGTACATAGTCGGGGACTGACCTTAGAAAGCGATAGGGTGTATGGATCTGGCTTTGCTGAAGATTTCTTCTGTGGTCCTAAAGTCTTGCACGCAGACTAATATGTACGCCGGCGGGGCTTTGTCTGGTCCGGGTGTGCCGACCCTATGAACTCTGTCCAGCTTAAGGTCCGTGTTGGGAGGGTTGCTGAGTGTATGATTGAACAAATCTCTTGCGAAGGTGAAGGTGTCACCAGCTTCCGCATTTGATTTCACCACTCGGATCCGGATGTTGTGTTTCTGGGAGTGGTTTTCAAGGTCCTCTAGGTGGGCCTGTAGGTCTATGTCTTGGTCATGGAGACAGATTACCTCTTGCTGCAAAGCTGCCAGTTCAGTGTCTCTGCCATACTCTTTATCTTCCAGCGCGACCACCCGTTCCCCAGTGTTGTCCATGTACCTTCTGACATCCTTGATTTCTGCCTTAAGATTGCGTTTAACTGTTTGCAGGTCTTCGCGAAGGGACATGAACTGTGACTCAAGGAAGGCTCGTGTCACCGGTTCCACCCCGGTGCCTTCTACCTTTGTTTGGGTTGGTTCTCCTGAGCTTAGGAGCTCCATTGCGCCACCTCCTTGGGAGCGTGCAAAGAGGTCTTTCAAGGTTTTTCTAATTTCTTTCCTCCAGTAGAGGTCATAATCTCGTGCCTCTCAACCATTGCGATTTCATGGGCCAGGCTACCACTATCCCTGAGCACGGGGGTTTCTGTTGGGTCAAGGGGTCGAGGGCTCAGTAAATAGTGCTTAGTGACTTCTGAGCGGGACTGGTGGGCACCTGCTAAGTGAAGCCTCCGATGCAGCTATAGCCTCTGCCGCACAAAGGTGGTGTCCCCCGTTTATAGCCTCTTGCCTCGCTCCCCTCTAACTCCGCTCCTAATTGTGCCAGCATTCACTCTTGTCGTCCTCCTCTGCACCTCTCTCCTTTCTCTCTCAGCTCCACTCACTCTGCTCCCCCTGTACCTGTTTGGTTCCAAGTTCGATATTAGGGCCCAGCTTGCAGTGCTGGGGGTTGATGGGCCGGAGATGGTGTTGTTGTGGAGGTCTTGATGGAATGTGCAATGACGTGCCAGGTGGTATTGGGCAAACAAGCAGGGGAATCAGGGTATGCCCGCAAGCCGCACCCGGTCCTCGCCAGGCCGCTTCTGCTGGCTGCTGCATACCACTCATAGAGGCCACCCGCTAATGGTGCCCACGCTCGTTTTCCCCCTTGCCTCAATCCTCTGCATCTTTGGGCTGTGGCGCTTGTCCTGTGAGAGTGGGGCAGTAAGTGGTGGAACCGGTGTGCTCCGTGCTGAGTGGCTGGGTTGCAGCCAGAACCGAAAACACGTGGGCCTCCCTCCTCAATGCTCAGGAGGCATAGGGTGGCAACCCTGGGCAGGCCTCTGTTCTGTGATGGTCAATCGGCAGGCTGCTCCTGGGGCACTCAAAGCTAGCCCGACGCCGACCTGTGTAGGCCGCGGGTTGTAGGCCGGATGCAGGCCTCGTCCGTTCCCGCGGCCGTGCCTTCTTCAGCGGGAGCCCGGCAGGCAAGACCCCATCCGGTGAGGTCTCTGCTCTTTGGCGACAGCCAGTGGGGTGCCCTTAAATCATTCGGGGCCTATTGAGAAACTCCCAAGGTCCGGTGTTATTCCCCGATAATTAGGTGGGTGGCCGATGATGGGCCGGGCGCAGGCCCAGCTAGTTCACAAGGTCGTTTACCCCCCGGGGGCGATCTCCACTGACAAGCACCCCTCTGTGCTCACCTCTTCTGTGTTTGCCGGCTCGAGGGGGGTCACGTCTGGTACAGGCCCCGATGTCTCGCAGGATCAGAAGGCCTCTATATCTCTGCGGCTCTCAGCCGCCTCCACTCTGGACACCACATAGGCCCAGGTTGTTCCCGGATCCAACAGATGCTTCTTTAGGGTGTTGCTGCTGCCCTTAAAGGCTCCCACTTTGGTCCCGATGTCCCCCGGGGTTTGATTCACTCAGATTCGGTCTCTCGTGCCCGGTCTGGGCTATGGGCGATGCAGTACTGGGCCGGCAGCGGGAGGGAGCGTAGAAACACCGTCCTATCTCGCAGCCATAATGCATGTTTAAAGTAGTTTTCTATAAAAATGGAAAGAAAAGCAGCACTTTCAATACTGTAATATAATTTACTAAAACTTGTAATGGCTCCATATACATTTTTCAGAGTTGTTGAAAAACACCCCGTATCTTAGATTATGGTCATCACGACTTCCGCTAACAACTGCAAAAACAAAAACTAGTCTTTGTATTTAAGCCTCATATGTCATTTCAGATTTCATCAGTGATGTCACTGACTATGTCATGAGTGATGTAATATGTGAGGTCATAAGCAGTGCATTGCCGGGGCATGAGTTCTAGTTTGCTCCCTAACTATAAAGGCTGAATTTCACTAGTTTTCTACAAGTGAAGCCCGAGCCTAACTATAACGTCCCTGTAACCTTTGTTTTTTATCAGTGAATTTCTAAGGGTTTTTAAATTCTAATTCCCAACTATAACGTCTCTGTAACTTTGTTTATTTCAATACATATTTAAGGTTTTTTAAATGCTAATTCCTAACTATAATGTCCCTGTAACCTATGTTTTTTTCAGGGAATTTCCAAGGTTTTTTTAAATGCTAATTCCTAACTATAATCCCCCTATAACCTTTGGGGTTTTCATTGAATCTTTACGGTTTTTAAAAATCTATTTCCTAACGTTTAATATTCATGCAACCTTTACTATCTTCAGTGAATTTCTAAGGATTTTTAAAATGTGTTTCATAGCTATAATATTATATTTATCCTATTGTCATTGTAAAGTGGTTGCATCAGTGTCTGAGTGGGTGTGTTAGTGTCTGAGTGGCTCTTAGACTGGCAGCATCTGTAACTGAGTCTGTGAAAGGGTATGACAGTGTCTGTGTGGGTCTGTGAGTGGGTGCATCAGTGTCTCAATGGGTCTGTCAGTGGGTGTTTCAGTGTCTGAGTGGATCTGTGAGTGGGTGCTTCAATATCTCTGTGGGTCAGTGAGTGGACGTTTCAGTGTCTGAGTGGGTCTGTAAGTGGGCGCATCATTGTCTGACAGTGGGTACATCAGTGTCTGAAGTGGGTCTGTGAGTGGGCACATAATTCTATGAATTGGTCTGTGAGTACATGTGTGGCTGTTTGTGTAAGTGCGTGAATCAATACATAATTGAGGGAATTCATAATTAGAATTTATTTATATTGGGAAGATTCGTGAGTCCATTGCAATGATACTCAGGGGGCCGCACAGGTAGATGCAGCCGGGATGCACAAAAGCCATTCTGCTTACAGCGCAGGCATCCTTGCATCATGGTGCAAGGATTCCTGCATTGACCCTATGCAGCACATTGTGATTTAGTGCTTGTAAAAGACAGTCATACATCGTATTATGTTAAATAGGGCATATTCTTGCCCTTCCCTGTCATGCAGTGCAGCTCAGTAAGGTGACTTGCTGCGCTGTGTGACTTTTTGGTAAATAGGTCCCATATTTTTTAATTGCAAAGAAGAAGGCCTACTAAAAACTCACGTGGTCACAAGGACTGCTTTAATGTGCTGTGACATCTGCTTTGTGCTATAAAAGGTAGTGACGAACTGTAAAACAAAGTCACAAACTGATTTAATACTACTTGCAATTTGTTTGGTGCTGTAAAATGAAGTGCCAAATTCCCCCCAAAAATCAGGCAACAGCAAACAAACATTGGGATGTAAGTTAAAAGCACCCCAAATTTGTGGGGAGCGCTACTGTGCCCACGGCAAGATGGCCGCACCCTAGTGCAGCTCAGCCGGCTGTGAGCATATAATCTGTCAGCATCCTGCCCACAGCTGACAAAAACGGGCTAAAAACACTGGATATCGCAGGTGAAATAAGCATCAACGGGAAGCAGAGGAAAACGAACTGGAGATATTGCAGGTATATGCCCTAAAAGAGCGTGTGACACAACAGGTATGGCTGAAGAAAATGGTGGCGCCGCCCGATATGCAAAGACGCTTGTGTTGGGAAAGCGTCCTCAGTGCTGCTTACCGGAAAACCAACTTGGCGGCCACATGTAAGAGCGAAACGCTGCTTCACAGGGATTGACCTTCTCTGCCCGCTGCATGCGGTTGCAATCGGTGGCAGCACTCTAAGCTGTGGCGCCGGCCAGGTGTCGGCCCAGGAACGGCGCGCTTAATCCATTACGGAAACTTGGCTATCTGACAACAATGCCCCAGATTTAGCAAATGCCCTCCCCCCTAACTACAAAGTCATCTCGCAAGATAGACTTGGTAAAAGAGGAGGGGGGGTCGCTGTGATATTTAGAGAACAACTAACATACCTAGTGGAACCTATAACTGCCCACAGTGAACATCAGACCTTACCTTTTAAAGTACTTTACGAAGGCCTTACCATCTTAGCTGGTGCAGTTATATACAATCCTCCCGGACAACAAGCTGGCCTCGGCGCCAAACTATTGAACCAACTACTGCCACTCTGTCTGATACATAAAAACTACCTAATAATTGCCGATTTTAACATTCATTTTGAAAATATAGACTCTCCGGTCGCTTCCCAGCTTGAATACGACATGGGAAGTCTTAATCTCAAGCAGTGGGTAGTGGGCCCTACTCATACGGCCGGCCATACGTTAGACCTACTATTCACTAATATTGAATCCACTAGCATAAAAGATATCCAGCCCCTATCCTGGTCAGATCATTCCCTCATTTCCTTTACACTGGGCCTTCTTGGTAAACCTTTAAAATCTAAAGTTGTGTCTTATATTTCTAAACGAGCTTGGAGACTAATTAATAAATCCAGATTTGAGGAACACTTTCAAGTGGTCAATGTCAAACCATCGGAGGATTCTTCTGTTCACGACGACATTGCCCTATTGGACGCTGGAATACTACAAACATTAAATAAACTAGCCCCGATGCGGGAATTCAGAAAAAAATCTCCAACAGAGAAATGGTATACCCCTCATCTAAAAAACCTTAAAAAGGAATGTAAAAAAGCTGAACACTTTTTGAGACAATCCAAAGACGGCAAATTGAGATTAATCTATGTTCACAAACGAAATCAGTACATTCTTGCCATTAAAAAATCAAAAAAGGATTACTTTACCCAGCGTATCCAACAAAACAGTAATTCAGTGAAAGAGCTGTTCAGGATTGTGAAGGAGCTCAGTAAACCACCTAGCACTTCACAAACACTCAGTCCCTCGATAGACGCCTGTGAGCGTATCAGTGTCTTCTTTTCTGATAAAATTAAGAAAATATACTCCTCTTTCATTCCTCAATCTACTCACAATAATTCAGATAACTTATCTAAAATCATGATGCCATCAGAAACATCCATGACCCTACCAGATACAGGAAATATACCCCGCCTAACCAGTTTTGAACCATTCTCAGAAGATGAGGTTTTGGTAGTCCTAAATACAGTCAAATCAGGATCACCGTCGGACCCTTGTCCTCATTTTGTGTTCGCAGAAATTGTGTCTACACTTTGCCCCCTGATCACCCGACTCTTTAACAAGTCACTAATTACCGCTACCTTTCCTGATGTCTGGAAGCACGCCTCTGTGACTCCCCTTTTAAAAAAAGCTGGTTCTGATATTCTCAATCCTGAGAACTATAGACCGATTTCTCAGCTTCCTTATCTTTCTAAGGCTCTAGAGAAATTGGTCAATGTACAGCTGACTAGATATCTAGAAAGTAACTCTCTTCTAGACAGCTCCCAGACTGGCTTTAGAGTCAATAACAGCACCGAGGCAACGCTGCTGGCAGTATCGGACAGTATCAGATCCTCCACCGATCAAGGTGAAGCGGTGGCTCTGATACTGCTGGATCTCTCAGCGGCGTTTGACACGGTATCACATAAGGACCTGCTGAACATACTTCAGAGTAAAGGAGTCCAATCTACGGGGTTGAATTGGATACACTCCTTCTTGAGCAATTGTACCCAGGCAGTACACATGGGTCAGTTCCATTCTAGGCCCCATCCCATCTGCTGCGTGGTTTCACAAGGCGCCTCATTGAGCCCCACCCTTTTTAATGTCTATATATCATCTCTCGCGGACATTGGAAGGAAGTGGGGTATTGGCATCTGCTCTTATGCGGATGACACGCAGCTGATGGTGACTATGGATGAGGGAAAAGAGGTATGTAAAGCTAAGTTACACGACTGTCTCTCGGAAATAGCACGATGGATGCATGACCATTGCCTAAAATTAAATGCAGGCAAAACAGAGATTCTTCTGTTTGGTGGCGTCAAAGGTTTGTGGGATGACACATGGTGGCCACCTTTATTGGGATTGGCCCCCACTCCAAAACAACATGCCAGAAACCTAGGAATCATCATGGACGATGCTTTGTCTATGAAGGACCATGTCCGATCCCTTTTTGGCAAGGGCTTTGCCATACTAAAACTTCTCATAAGGATTTTTCCTTGGATACCCTTGGACTGCAGACGTTCAGTTACACAGGCTCTATTGGTTAGTCGCCTGGATTATGGCAATGAACTGTTTGTAGGGATGAACGAACATCTATTTTCCCGCCTACAGGTTTTGCAAAATCTGGCGGCTAAACTGATCTGCAATAAAGGTTGTCGAGACTCGGCATCGGAATGCTTAAAAAAACTTCATTGGCTCCTGATGCGTCAGAGGGCTGTTTTTAAATTACTTAGCCATGCCCATAGGACCCTACACAAGACCGGCCCCACAATTCTTCAAGGAAAAATTGAATTTTACATACCCAATAGGAACTTACGCTCCTGTCATTCAGCTCTGGCTAAAACGAAACGTATTTTTAAAGTCAGAACAGGGGGTCGCTCTTTCTCCTACCTAGCAGAAAAAAGGTGGAATGAACTTCCCACTGACCTGAGACATACCACAAACTATCTCCAGTTTCGAAAGAATTTAAAAACCCACCTCTTCCCTAACTCCTAATTGTCTTGGCATTCGTCAGTAGCAGCTTCTCTGGTATAATAGCGCCGTGATATCCCTTGGGATGAGTGTTGCGCTCTATAAATGCCAAATACAAATAAATGCCAAAATATACAAATAATCTGGGCCTGCAGCGACAGGAAGAAATGCGCCGCTAGCAGGCTGGGACTGTCAAAGAGAGCACGATACTGTAGGAGCTTCCTATCTGTCTTGTGGTGAACCCAGAAGACATCGGACATCGCAACTCGAGGTGAACGTGTGATTGCGATCCTGGGGCTTGCTCCCAGGTGGGCACGGGTTCCTATTTGTGCAGCGCCCCATGTGTGAGTAGCACAGGAACAAGTAAGACCAGCTACATAATAGAGAGTGCCAGATAAAGAACAGTGCAAACACTGGAGCTAGGATATCCACCACTGAAGATACTACAAAGGAACTCAGTACAACAAGTCTAAATATGGAAAAAGTAATAGCAGTAATCCAAGCCAAGAATGAAGAGTTGGAAGCATGATTCCGCCGAAATAATATACAAATCGTAGGCATACCAGGAACAAAAAATACTGGACCAATGGAGACTTACGTGGAAAAATTATTGAAAGATATCTTTGGAGCAGAAACCCTGTCACCCATGTTTATAGTGGAAAGGGCGCACCGCTCCCTTGCACCCAGACCCCCACCAGGAGCGCCACCGCACCCCATCGTTGCAAGACTGTTAAACTATAGATATAGAGCTGAGGAGTTGCGAATGGCCAGGGAAAAAGAGATATCAATCATCAGGGAAACACGCTGCTCTTTTACAATAGCTGTACAAACGCTTGCAGCAAGCAGAAATATCGTACGCCATGCTATACGCAGGTAGACTAAATATAGTGCATAAAGGGAACGAAAGAATTTTTTAAACGCCAAACGCAGCTATGGATTACACTGACATGCTGGTAGCTGGCAACAAGTAGGCCTGGGCCAAAATTCCGTTCCGTTCGCGGTAAATGCGATATTTTGGCATTTTCGCGTTCCGCGGAAAGCGCGAAAATGTCAAAACTTCCGCATTCCGCAGCTTAGCGATAATTTGTTTCTTGCTCGCACTGTAAAATAATACATTCTAGCGTGCGCGCGATCACCTTACCTGAATCCCCACGTTCGCCGACAAGTTTTCCCGACCCGGTCACGTTCTCCACGAGATGTTGGATTGTTGGTAGCCATTTTGCGCTGTCTCGCGACAGTTCGCGGCCGCATTAACGTAATTTGTCGCGTGATCACGTCATTTGTCGCGCGATCACGTCTTTCTTCTCGCGATCATGCACCGCGCGAGTATGAGAAGATTGAGATCTCGAACACGTCTTTCTACATCGCGAGCGAGAGAATGAGGACGCGGGCACGTCTAATTGAACGCGAACAGGTGACAGAGACCCCGAACACGTCATATCCAACGCGACAGGGACAAAGAGAATGCGATCATGTCATTTTCGACACGCCGGCGGAAGTAATGTGAAGCTCGAGAACTCGAATATGTAAAATTTTCAATTTGGAGAGGAATATCAGCTCTAGCAGCATGAAACCTTCTGCAAAAGCTGATTTTGGATGAAAACAACTACTTACATTGACATTTGGCTGTCCTTTTTTGTGCAAGGAGTCCTTTTTAGGTCTCGGGACCATCCGGTCGGCAGACCGGAAGTCCGGAGATTTAATGTCATTGAGAAGAGGGGCTTGCACCCGCCCCTCTTCTCTCCTGTTCTCCATTGGCTGGCCTCTTAAATGCTGGCCAGCCACTGGAGAAGAGGTCCAGTCACTCCGTTGAAGCCCCGTCTTTTTCGGATCGGGGGGCGTGTTTTTTGCGAGAAGTCTCAGGGAGGAGACAACAGCAAAACACGCCCCCAAATCCGAAAATGAGGCTCCCTTTCTCCGAGGCATTTTTGCTGTGCCTCGGAGAAAGGCGGTGCTGTCTTCCGGTGCCCTCGGGTTTCACTGTTTGCTCCTGTTAGTGAGATTAATTGAGGGCTCGTCCTCTTGAGAAAGCAACAATTAGAAATCGGGCTCGTGCATGAATCGTAGTAACGATATTAACCCAGACTGGCTGAATACACATGCAGAGCGAAGGGGTGTGATCTGTGGGGACTAGAGGACGAGGTATACCAGGGGTTTCACTATTCTTGCCTGTTTACTTGAAAAAATGTGACGTCCGTAACCACTGTTGAAAGCTGGGATTCCATTCTATGGGAAGGCGGTCTGATCTCCAGAAAACATCCAGTGCGGTTGGGTGAACGCGATACGCACCCTCGCCGCCAGGCCCATCTCGTGGAGGGCTGGTTGGTGGATACATCTGTTTCAGGGAGGATAGAATTAAATTCCTGCGGATCCTGGTCTCCTTAAAAGCCGGGGATATTGCTGCCGGGGCGAGATACAAACTCGCTTTCTGGGCTGCCTGGGGCAGTTGGGGACTGTGTTTAAAATAGTTTTATTTAGGGCACAATGCTGACGGTTTTGTGCCACATGATGGCACTGTGCCAGGAAGTGCTAATTCGCCACTAGCGAGCCCCTCTTCCACAGTCCGGTCAGCCCGCGGCTGCGCTGAAGCAGCGAGGTTGGGAGGGGGTATCTCCATGGCAGAGCGTCTGCCCCCTGGATTCTAATTGTGTCTTTGAGTGGGCGGGATATGTCGGGCCGCCGAGAGGCGCCCTCTCTCTCCCAGAGCGAACCTCACATGGTAGACGTGGGACTGCTTCCGCGCTGTTGACGTGCAACTGCTGCCGCGGGACTCACATTTGTGCGTGTCTTACTTGTGCTTCCAGTGCAAATCCTTTGTATGTAATCGCATATGAGAGATACTCGGCTTAAAAGCACAACTTAGACACATGCAGGCATTGCGATGCAAATCAATGCGCACGGTCACCACATTTCTGCTGTCTGCGCTCTAGCCCACCCTGCAAACATCTGTGTGTGGCGTGCACTAGTGAATCTTTTAACCTCTTTTTATAATTTTTTTCCCATTAAAAATTATTACATTATGTATTACATGCAACCTGCAACAACGGTTGATACTCCTACAGACCTGACTAGCCAAGAGCATTAGTTCATGGCAGGCGCGCAACACCCATTGGACTCACGGGGCTTCAGCCCCCCCCCACCCCGTCGTGTGCGGCAGCCCGGGATGAGACAGCCTCGCGGGCACACACAAAGCCGCGCCCGAGCACTTCACAGGTCTTTAAAAGACCATTTACATGTTAATGAGGCCTCACTGTTGTTTCACCCCTTCTAAGAGCCCCTGCAGCTCCACTCTGCCTACATTCAGCCCCCCCCCCCCGAAATCAGCGCCACTCTGCTGACTGTTTAAAGATTCAGCCCCCCCCCGAAATTTTTGCTTAGCCCCCCCCGAAATTTGGCTCTAGTTGCGCCTCTGGTTCATGGAGACGTTATAATAGTATACACATACCACGGGTATAACACTCCTTGAATAGCAGCGCTCCACTTCTGTAGCAATCCAGGCGCCCCTGCTTCTTTGTAAGATTTATGGAAGTAGTAAAACATTTTTACACAGTTCGGAAGCTCAGGTTGAACAATAAAAGTGTTATCTTTAGGCTTCAAGGAAATGTTCTCTTTAATATTACATTTTCTCATCACCCTGCCAGCCCCGTGCAGATAGTAACTGTTCTCATGTGCATCGCCTCGGGCTGATTATTTTTCAATATGTTCTGTCGTCTGAAATCTGCTGCAGTCTTTACAGTTAGTGGATATTTTGTCCCTCATCAGTACAAGGAAGGGTAGAGGTGTGACATTGCTAGTTCCAGGGGCCTCGTTATCAATAGTGCACCATTTGCAAGTCAAAACACACGGGCCCAGAGGACTGAGGGGCCCACTGCAGGTCAGTTATAGTTTTTTTCTTTTTTTAACTTCCAAACTAGGGCACTGGAGGCCCATTTCCCTATTTTGCATTAGGGGCGATGGCACCCTTGCTTCGCTACTGTTCGGCCTTGCCCCTAGGGCATAGACTCAGGGTTTCAGCTCTCAATGCCTTCCAATCTACCAGTTTTTCTCCCTACTTTTGAAATGCCTTAAGCAAATTATGATAGATTTTTTTTAAATGACAGATATTTCTGAGAGTTTTATTCCCTATGTGTTTTATGGGTTATCAACATTTTACAGTTTTTAACAGTACCACACATCCTGTCGTCTATATAGATATTAGATGTGTGACCCAACCTGGTCCAGGATCGGATGTAGCCTCTGCGAGCATTGGACAGAGTGTTTACTCTGGTGCCCTCACTACCAAAGGTAACCTTAACTGAAGCCTCGCTTAGGCACAGTTTCATGTAGGAAACATCAAACGTGACCAAGCGGGTCTAATTATGGGAGATGTGATCGAAGGTGGAGCCGTTTTCATTCATTAGTGTGCCAAGGGTACAGATTCATAATAGAGTTAAACAATTCTGGACTGTATCAAATTTGCATTTTTCTGAAAGGTCACCCCCAGATTTGTTGCCTCTCTGTGCACTTTGACCGCTGCTAACTAGTTATATAGTGTCCTTGCATCCCAATTAAAACATGTGCTGTACATTGGAACTCTTTATTTTGCCTATGTAACTTACCTATACGTCCGTTGTAAATGGTACCTAAAGTGTATCTGTGGCATGGAAAGTTCAACGTCATACATGGGCTGCAGTGTATTTTCACACCACCCACATAAGTGACTTAACATATTTCTGCCAGCAGTGCCACTGTTCGCTGCCTATGCTGCAGTTTAAATGCACTGCAGTAGACTCAGAGTGATAAAGATACTTGTCATTTCCAAGGTAGAAAACTATTACTATATAGTTTCTCAGGTCAAAAAAATAGCTTTCAGCCCCAGTAATGTGTTTGATAAATCAGGGTGGACAATGAGGACTTATTTAGGGTGGCAAGGACTCCAGGTTGTGTCTGCAAGGACGGAGGGCATGGAGGAGGGAGTGGCTCTCATGTTAATGGGAGGCATGCATGGAATTGTTTTGGCCACCTTGAGGCTGTTACTTAAAGAACTAAATGCAGGTAAAGACCATTTATACCTAAATGCACTGCAGTGACACATGACAAACTGCCTTTGCTATTTGGAAAAAAGCTATTTTTATATATAACCATAAATCACCCGTAAAGTGTGCCTAGTTAGCCCATAGATCAGGGTGCTAATATATAATAAAATTAGGGTACACCACCTATTGGGGTTAGTGTGCCCTCACAGTTAAATAAAAGTCAAGTGCTGTTTAAGTCAGTAGGCTGAACTTCACTTTTCTCGTATAGGTACAAGTCGGATCAAACTCTTTATTTCCCATCTCCACTGAGGAACAGGCAAAACAGTAGTTTTCTGATTATTTTTACAATCTCACTTAATGATGAAATCAAATTTTAGATAACTTAAGCAGAAAATTACCTTTATAAAAAAATTACTTAAGGCTGCCTGAGCCAGAATTGACTTAAAACCAGTTCTGCCACCTTCAGTGCTGGATACAAATCCTTGGCTGGGAGACTTAACCACCCTGACTCACAGAGCATTGGCTTGCTCTTGGGCCAAAGAAAGGCCAGTGGGTGTTCAATGCGGATGCTGCGCTTTGCCATGCCTATCACTCTCCTGTACCGGTTACTAAGAGGAATCGCATCTGGTCCAAACTTAATATTGAGGAGTTAAAGGATGCTCCTGAAGTCTCATACGTAAGTCTATCATAATCATCACAGTACAAAGAACCACGCGTCTACACAGCACGCAGTGCTTCCATAGGGAAAAGCATACCTGTCATCTGAATGTCAACATGTGTATTCTGGGGAAAAATAGCATTAACTCCAGTAACAGTCCCAGACGGCTAAGAATAAGGGCTGATTATAAAGGGCCCATCCAGCAGTGAATCCTGCACTACACACATAAATCCCCACGCGTACGAGGACCTGCTCAAGAACTTGCTTTGTGAATTGTAAATAACAATGCCGTTTCTTTAAATGTTTTAATAACAAAAACATAAACAAAAATAATGTCATGAACAATGCCAATAGCTCTAACTTTACCAATGCCGAGACCATTGCATTGTAAATGCTTGTTTTAAAAGGTGGAGAGAGGGAGGAAGTGACACAGAATCTCCAACTTCCTGTTCCTGTCCAGCGGGCTCCTCCCAGTGCTTTGTCCATCTCCTGCTCATTCTGCCTTTGGATTTGGAGCTGGAAAGATCACTCTTTTTGTCTGCTGCATCATTGCAATTGGATTTGAGGATTTTTGGAATAGGATATTTTACAAGTAAGTGGTTGTTGTGTCTGTTTGATTGTGGGCATTGCAGTTGTTGTAACTACAATTTATTTTTGATAATTAATTATCATCATTCCTTTTTTTATTTTTTTATTTTGTGGGTAGTAGTACTAGGCCCGAGCTAGCCATGGGCATGGCCTCATGGGTGTGTGCATGATGAAGCAACTGTTCCTTTTGTTGTTTTTTGAATGTATTTCATTTTCAAGCACATTTAGGGCATGGATGGCATTGGATTGAGTTGGGGAAGTGTGTTTTTTGGGGGTGGCCTTTGTGATGTTGTTGGGCCTGGCCATGTGGCTGGTGGCCATTTTGAAGCCTAGGCCTGCAAGCTTGCCTGGCCTTGTCTGCCAACAGGCCTGCTTTTTCATCCACTAGGATCAGAGCAGATAGCCACAGCTTTATTAATCTTGTGTTTTCTGTGTGGTCTGTTGAATTTAGACATCATTTAGGCCATGGATGGCATTGGATTGAGTTGGGGAAGTGTGTTTTTTGGGGGTGGCCTTTGTGATGTTGTTGGGCCTGGCCATGTGGCTGGTGGCCATTTTGAAGCCTAGGCCTGCAAGCTTGCCTGGACTTGTCTGCCAACAGGCCTGCTTTTTCATCCACTAGGATCAGAGCAGGTAGCCACAGCTTTATTAATCAAGTGTTTTCTGTGTGATCTGTTGAATTTAGAAATCATTTAGGGCATGGATGGCATTGGATTGAGTTGGGGAAGTGAGTTTTTTGGGGGTGGCCTTTGGGATGTTGTTGGGCCTGGCCATGTGGCCATTTTGAAGCCTAGGCCTGCAAGCTTGCCTGGCCTTGTCTGCCAACAGGCCTGCTTTTTCATCCACTAGGATCAGAGCAGGTAGCCACAGCTTTATTAATCAAGTGTTTTCTGTGTGGTCTGTTGAATTTAGACATCATTTAGGGCATGGATGGCATTGGATTGAGTTGGGGAAGTGTGTTTTTTGGGGGTGGCCTTTGTGATGTTGTTGGGCCTGGCCATGTGGCTGGTGGCCATTTTGAAGCCTAGGCCTGCAAGCTTGCCTGGCCTTGTCTGCCAACAGGCCTGCTTTTTCATCCACTAGGATCAGAGCAGGTAGCCACAGCTTTATCAATCAAGTGTTTTCTGTGTGATCTGTTGAATTTAGACATCATTTAGGGCATGGATGGCATTGGATTGAGTTGGGGAAGTGTGTTTTTTGGGGGTGGCCTTTGTGATGTTGTTGGGCCTGGCCATGTGGCTGATGGCCATTTTGAAGGCGAAGCCTAGGCCTGCAAGCTTGCCTGGCCTTGTCTGCCAACAGGCCTGCTTTTTCATCCACTAGGATCAGAGCAGGTAGCCACAGCTTTATTAATCAAGTGTTTTCTGTGTGATCTGTTGAATTTAGACATCATTTAGGGCATGGATGGCATTGGATTGAGTTGGGGAAGTGTGTTTTTTGGGGGTGGCCTTTGTGATGTTGTTGGGCCTGGCCATGTGGCTGATGGCCATTTTGAAGCCTAGGCCTGCAAGCTTGCCTGGCCTTGTCTGCCAACAGGCCTGCTTTTTCATCCACTAGGATCAGAGCAGGTAGCCACAGCTTTATTAATCTTGTGTTTTCTGTGTGATCTGTTGAATTTAGACATCATTTAGGGCATGGATGGCATTGGATTGAGTTGGGGAAGTGAGTTTTTTGGGGGTGGCCTTTGTGATGTTGTTGGGCCTGGCCATGTGGCTGGTGGCCATTTTGAAGCCTAGGCCTGCAAGCTTGCCTGGCCTTGTCTGCCAACAGGCCTGCTTTTTCATCCACTAGGATCAGAGCAGGTAGCCACAGCTTTATTAATCAAGTGATTTCTGTGTGGTCTGTTGAATTTAGACATCATTTAGGGCATGGATGGCATTGGATTGAGTTGGGGAAGTGTGTTTTTTGGGGGTGGCCTTTGTGATGTTGTTGGGCCTGGCCATGTGGCTGGTGGCCATTTTGAAGCCTAGGCCTGTAAGCTTGCCTGGCCTTGTCTGCCAACAGGCCTGCTTTTTCATCCACTAGGATCAGAGCAGGTAGCACAGCTTTATTAATCTTGTGTTTTCTGTGTGATCTGTTGAATTTAGACATCATTTAGGGCATGGATGGCATTGGATTGAGTTGGGGAAGTGTGTTTTTTGGAGGTGGCCTTTGTGATGTTGTTGGGCCTGGCCATGTGGCTGGTGGCCATTTTGAAGGCGAAGCCTAGGCCTGCAAGCTTGCCTGGCCTTGTCTGCCAACAGGCCTGCTTTTTCATCCACTAGGATCAGAGCAGGTAGCCACAGCTTTATTAATCAAGTGTTTTCTGTGTGATCTGTTGAATTTAGACATCATATAGGGCATGGATGGCATTGGATTGAGTTGGGGAAGTGTGTTTTTTGGGGGTGGCCTTTGTGATGTTGTTGGGCCTGGCCATGTGGCTGGTGGCCATTTTGAAGGCGAAGCCTAGGCCTGCAAGGTTGCCTGGCCTTGTCTGCCAACAGGCCTGCTTTTTCATCCACTAGGATCAGAGCAGGTAGCCACAGCTTTATTAATCAAGTGTTTTCTGTGTGATCTGTTGAATTTAGATATCATTTAGGGCATGGATGGCATTGGATTGAGTTGGGGAAGTGTGTTTTTTGGGGGTGGCCTTTGTGATGTTGTTGGGCCTGGCCATGTGGCTGGTGGCCATTTTGAAGGCGAAGCCTAGGCCTGCAAGCTTGCCTAGCCTTGTCTGCCAACAGGCCTGCTTTTTCATCCACTAGGATCAGAGCAGGTAGCCACAGCTTTATTAATCAAGTGTTTTCTGTGTGATCTGTTGAATTTAGACATCATTTAGGGCATGGATGGCATTGGATTGAGTTGGGGAAGTGTGTTTTTTGGGGGTGGCCTTTGTGATGTTGTTGGGCCTGGCCATGTGGCTGGTGGCCATTTTGAAGCCTAGGCCTGCAAGCTTGCCTGGCCTTGTCTGCCAACAGGCCTGCTTTTTCATCCACTAGGATCAGAGCAGGTAGCCACAGCTTTATCAATCAAGTGTTTTCTGTGTGATCTGTTGAATTTAGACATCATTTAGGGCATGGATGGCATTGGATTGAGTTGGGGAAGTGTGTTTTTTGGGGGTGGCCTTTGTGATGTTGTTGGGCCTGGCCATGTGGCTGGTGGCCATTTTGAAGGCGAAGCCTAGGCCTGCAAGCTTGCCTGGCCTTGTCTGCCAACAGGCCTGCTTTTTCATCCACTAGGATCAGAGCAGGTAGCCACAGCTTCATTAATCAAGTGTTTTCTGTGTGATCTGTTGAATTTAGACGACATCATTTAGGGCATGGATGGCATTGGATTGAGTTGGGGAAGTGTGTTTTTTGGGGGTGGCCTTTGTGATGTTGTTGGGCCTGGCCATGTGGCTGGTGGCCATTTTGAAGCCTAGGCCTGCAAGCTTGCCTGGCCTTGTCTGCCAACAGGCCTGCTTTTTCATACACTAGGATCAGAGCAGGTAGCCACAGCTTTATTAATCAAGTGTTTTCTGTGTGGTCTGTTGAATTTAGACATCATTTAGGGCATGGATGGCATTGGATTGAGTTGGGGAAGTGTGTTTTTTGGGGGTGGCCTTTGTGATGTTGTTGGGCCTGGCCATGTGGCTGGTGGCCATTTTGAAGCCTAGGCCTGCAAGCTTGCCTGGCCTTGTCTGCCAACAGGCCTGCTTTTTCATCCACCAGGATCAGAGCAGGTAGCCACAGCTTTATTAATCAAGTGTTTTCTGTGTGATCTGTTGAATTTAGACATCATTTAGGGCATGGATGGCATTGGATTGAGTTGGGGAAGTGTGTTTTTTGGGGTGGCCTTTCTGATGTTGGTTGTCTTAAAGACATGCTTTTGTTGTATGTGTCTGGCGTGTTGGTGTGCAATGCATGCACCCTGCAGACCTTTTTGGGGCCTGTGAATGTTCGTATTTCCATTTTGTTGCATTAAAAAGGCAGAGCAGTGTGCGTTAGTATGCATCCTTTACCTGGCTTTTATAGGCCTTTTGTCAGCTCCTGGTGTTTCCCAGGCCCCCGGCTTGTTTGTGATTTGTGAGTGTCCATGTGGGTGGTGGCCTTTTTTGTTTTTTTTGGACTGTGAGTTATTAGTGTCCTGCTTTTGCCATAGGCCTGCATGGTTTTCCTATCGGTTATTTGGCTTACTGCTTCCATACATCCACCCCCTTTGCCAGCAGCATCTCCTTGGATGCTGAGATGCTCAAATAATTTAATGGTCCACCCCACTTTCATTACATTTTTATTTTGGTGGTTATTATTAACTTTCCTATCCTTCCTGAGAGTGTAGTGTGTGGCTGTACACAGTAGTATAACATAGCTCTAGTTAAAAAAAAAAGTCATAAATGGCTAGACTATCTTTTGTTTGCACTAGTACAGTACTAAGTAACTGAACCACAACAACAAATGCAACATTTCACTGATGTTCTTCTCCTGTCTTATTTGCTTTTAGGTTCACAAAAGACAGAGTAGGAGGTGTCATCAGCATCACCCGGCTACCCGTTGTACTGCCAGCCAGGCAGAAGTCCTGCTGCGCATCACGTCCACGTGAGACCAGAACTTGTTGTGCATCTGCATCCTGCCTGACATCTGAAGAAGATGGCCCCAAAGAAAGGTACCAGGTCCAGTACCAAGAAAGTTGCCGGTGAGAAGAAGAAACAGAAAAAGGAAGTGCCATTAACCACGACTGTTGGTCTGCCGGCCAATGTTTTTGTTGGCACCAAAGCGTTGTCTGGGAACCAAGCTGGGAGCGGCACAGCGGTCCAACCCCACCAACCTAGGCCCAAGGGCTTTAGTGTCGCAGAGGTAGCCAGTCTACTAACGAGCAGCGATGTTGAAGAAATGTCATTACCGCAAAGTAGTACACAATCAAGTTCAACGCAGGCGCAAACTCAGCAGATCAGTGTCAAGCCGCCACAACAAGAACAGCAGCAGCCGCCGCAACAAGAACAGCAGCAGCCGCCGCAACAAGAACAGCAGCAGCCGCCGCAACAAGTACAGCAGCAGCCGCCGCAACAAGAACAGCAGCAGCCGCCGCAACAAGAACAGCAGCAGCCGCCGCAACAAGAACAGCAGCAGCCGCCGCAACATGAACAGCAGCAGCCGCCGCAACAGCCCACCATAGTAGTTGTTGCTCCTGACGTAGGGGCATTTCAGGAAATCGAGCTTCCTGCAGACAAAGTGGAGCAAAGTCAAACCACTGTTTCAGAAGATCTATTGTCTTCCAGACCACCAGCAAGGAAAAGGAGGCTTAGTCCATCATCTTCTTCTTCAAGCCCCGCTTCTGATGATCGTAATGACACTTGGGTCCCACCAGCTCGGTCTGAGAGTGATATACGCCACAAGACAATGCTTCTGAAAAGGAAGGTCCCAGAAAAACTTAGAGTTATGGAGGTAGATGTAGAAGAGGGGGGTGATGATGTTGATGAAGACGAGTCAGTCATCACGCACATTACTCCCGCCCCAAAGGGATTGGAGGCCGACATTCTCACCCTATCCAGAAAGGCTGCTACTAAGCGGGATGTAGCACGGATCTCACCAACACAGGTTACACCACCACTACCTCCAGCTGCCATATTTTCCAAGGCCCGGCAGGGACCTACATCCAGCTCAACCATCTCAGTAGGAAGTGGTAGTAAAAGTCACAGTGTAGGTGGACAGGGTCACATATTTTCAAGCACCCCCTCAAGTTCATCTGGTGTTGAAAGTGGCACATCCAGCAGTGCCAGAAACTTCTCCTCCCCAGTTTGGGACTTCTTTTCTGTTAGCGCCAAGGAGGAGAACGTTGCTATATGCTCAATTTGTCGGCAAGGTGTTCGGCGTGGTAAGCTTGGTACAAACTATGGTACCGGAGGACAAGCAAGTAATCTAAAAATACACCACACTATCGTGTGGGAGGATCACCTACTTAAGTTAAAAGAAAGTAGAAAAACTAAACCCATTGAAGTTGGTCAGGATTCAGAATCAGGGAGCGATATTATTGTGGTGGCAGGTGAAGAACAGGGAGGCATTTCTAGCCCTGTCTCCAGTAGTGCAGTCACTGCAGTGGTAACGCCCACATCCTCCTCAGTAACATCAGAGTGGCACCGCAGTAAGAGCCATACTCAGAGTGTGGGTGAGACACCAAGGCGACCGGCGAGTACCTCAATGAGACAATCTGTGTCGTTGAGCCTTAGTGGGTTAATGAAAACAGCACCACTAAGGAAAGTAAGCCAGCCTACCATTGAGAGCATGTTTAGGTTGGAGGGGCAGTTCCAACGCAACCACCCAACGGCACGATTGTACAATGCGAAGCTGGCTAAAATGTTAGCGCTGGACCTTCTTCCTTTTTCATTTGTGGAAGGGGTGGGTTTCCTTGAATTGTGTCTGCCATCTGCCCGAAATGGAAAGTTCCCAGCCGGTCCTATTTCGCAAGAATTGCTGTTCCGGCACTACATCATGATGTGCTGGAATTGGTTGGTCAAGGTTTGCAGCAGAGTGCTGTGCACAATATCCACCTGACAACAGACATGTGGAGCAGTTGCCAAGCCACAGATTACATGTGCATCACTGCACACTGGATCTCTTTTGTGGGGGTTAGAGATAAACTATCTGCATGAGGTGTTGTTGACACAGCTGCGATTTTTGAAGGTACTCGGAAACATGCAACTGTAGCCATGTTCGCCATGGAGAAATCTCATACGGCTGAAAACATTTTAGAAGAGTTTCGCACCAAGGTTTTGGAATGGCTGCGGCCCAGAGGGCTTGGTATTGGTTTTGTTGCCACAGACAATGGCAGTAATGTACTTAAGGCTATGGAACTTGGTTCCTATTTCAGGGTTCCGTGTTTGGCACACTGCATAAACATTATAGTGCAAGACTTTCTGAAAAAAGAACCCATAGTCAGCAATTTACTGGCCATCTGCCGAAGAATATGCACTCATTTCAGCCATTCTTTTAAAGCTCGGAAGCAGCTGAGGATCATCCAACGTGAATTTAGGATGCCAGTCAAGGCACTCATCCAGGAGGTGGCAACACGTTGGAACTCAACGTATTACATGCTTGATCGTCTGTACGAACAGCACAGGTCACTCCATGAATATGTCTGGTACAGAAGCAGTGATGCTAGTGTTAAAGGCATGACCCTTCAGAGGGAGCAATGGACCCTAATTAAATGCCTGACTGAGATGCTGTCTCCTTTTGAGGTCTTCACACGTGAAGTCAGCAAGGAGGACTGTACAATGGGCCAAGCTATCCCATTGTTGCAAATGCTAGAGCATGAGCTGAATAATGAATCCTACAAAGGTGTAGAGGACAGAAGGCAAGCCCATGACTTGGTGGAGAGCTTATCCAGGCGCTTAACTGAAAATGTAAGGATACAAAATAACATTTTGTCACAAGAACATTACATTTGTGCCACAATTCTGGATCCATGTGCAAAATTAGGACTAGTGAAGGCATTCCTTGCTTTTTCCTTCAATGATGTTGCCCGCTACAAATGTTGTATAGCTGAAGCAGCCATTACGTTTGAAAACGAAGGGCTGCTAATTAAAAGCCTGACACATCAACCCACAACAAGTACTGATACTGAAGCAGGCCATGCAGAATCAAGTGCAACTTCGTCGGCTGAGGGCAGTACGGTTGGCTCACAATCACAACACTCGCCATCACTATCGACTACAGAAACAAAAACTAGATCATTAGGCCGAGTACAATCATTATCATTACAGGATTGGTATGTAAAGATGGGCTATTGTAAGCACAGTGATGATGCACAGAAAAAAGAGCACAAAAGCTTACCAGCAGCAACCCTGAACATTGAGCGGATGGTCCAGGCCTATCTGGACGACCCAACAGAGGTGTACGTTGATCAAAACCCATTGCAGAATTGGTATAGGAAAAGGTCTGAATGGCCACAGCTCAGCAGGCTAGCGATAAGCTATCTGGCTTGCCCTGTCGGAAGTGTCTCTTCCGAACGTGTTTTCAATGCTGCTGGTTCCATTGTAACATTGAGAAGGACCAGTCTAGCTCCAAAAAACGTGGAGAGGTTAACAATGATCAAAATGAATCAGCACTTCATACCACCGAATCACACAATACATGAATCAACAGAGGAAGATGAGGACAGCGGCTCAGGTGACGGAAGTATTGTGTCAGATGATTACCTACTACTGGAAGAACCCCCAGAGTTTGAGGACGAGCTATACTTCCCTGACAATTAGGCTCGCACTTACTGTCTTCCTCCCTTTTTTCCCCCTTTGTTTATGTGTCTGTCGTTCCGGTTATAAACTTGTGAATCGCAACAAATCCATTATCACCGTCTTCTACTCTTCAAATTTAATATACAAGTTTCAGGTGTCTGCCATTTGACAGTACAGTCCTCCAAATCCACCTCCTCCACTCGATCATACTGAATCTCCTGCTCAATAACATTTCCCTCATGAATGATGATTGGATGATGGTAACAACAAATTCAAACTTTCCTCGTCCTTCCAAAATAAGTGGACCATGAATCAGATGACTACTATAACTATCCTCCTTTCAGAGCCGAGAGAGACTGGCCATTAACTGAAAATAAGATGGAACAGGTAATGATTGATGCCATGCATTGGACGCAGAGTCACAGACTGAATGATTTAGATTTTGTTGTGTTTGTTGTGCATGAATTTATGTAATTGTGCACTGCCATTAATCAACTTCCTACAGAACACACTATTTTTCCCCTTCTTGCAAATAAGAAATGTGTACTTCTCCTGCAGCTTGGTGATGCATTGCTTTTAATTCAATACAGGAAGGGGACTCACTCAATCTGCGCAATGCGTATGACTGTGACACAACAGCACCGTCCATGATGATGATGGCGAAATAGACGGCCCGTTAACAAGATGAGATGGAACAGGTAATGATTGATGCCATGCATTGGCCGCAGAGTCGCAGACTGAATGATGTAGATTTTGTTGTGTTTGTTGCGCATGAATTTATGTAATTGTGCACTGCCACTAATCAACTTTCTACAGAACACACTGATTTTCCCCTTCTTGCAAATAAGAAATTTGTACTTCTCCTGCATCTTGGTGATACATTGCTTTTAATTCAATACAGTAAGGGGACTCACTCAATCTGCGCAATGCGTATGACTGTGACACAACAGCACCGTCCATGATGATGATGGCGAAATAGACGGCCCGTTAACTTAAGATGAGAAGGAACAGGTAATGATTGATGCCATGCATTGGCCGCAGAGTCGCTAACTGAATGATGTAGATTTTGTTGTGTTTGTTGCGCATGAATTTATGTAATTGTGCACTGCCACTAATCAACTTTACAGAACACACTAAACTTAACTCAAGGTGAATTCAATTTTCCCCTTCTTGCAAATAAGAAATGTGTACTTCTCCTGCATCTTGGTGATACATTGCTTTTAATTCAATACAGGAAGGGGACTCACTCAATCTGCGCAATGCAAATGACTGTGACAGAACAGCACTGTCCATCATGATGATGGCGAAAGAGATGGCCCGTTAACTTAAGATGAGAAGGAACAGGTAATGAATGATGACAATTAATGGCATGCATTGGACACCTGACTCTGAGCTATTGGTCTTTGTGTTTGCGTTGTTTGTTTGTTGTGCACAAAGTGATGTCAAAGTGTACTAGTAGTAATCTATCTTTCTGTACACAATAAAGAATGACTCAAGTCAGTAATATTTATATTTCTACTCTTGTTGTGTCATAAAAATTTTACTTATACTGCAGGCCGATCTTCACAGTCAGTCAGTAAAAGTATCAGAGATGATGATGAAGTCAGGAGGATGTTTCAGGAGTGGCATAAAACGGTAAAGCCTAAAGGTAAACACGTCAACAACAACCACAGCAGACCCAAATGTCTGTGTAGAAGTTGAATAGAGTGTAGCGGTGGGATGACTGCAGTGCATTGATTTTACTAACTTAAACTGTAAAATGCTATGTTTGGAATGGATAATGTGCTTTGCGTTTGTCCAACTCTTTGAGAGAAAAAAAAGGACTCTAAAGTGTTAACGTAGGATGTGCTAATGCTAAGCACTGTGGGCCTGCTCTCTCCTGTTACTGTTGAAGGTCAATGCTGGAAACAGACTAGAGTAGAGATGATGCATACATGCCACCTCGGAAAGTGTTCTTGTTGCACTCTACCATCACTTGTGCATTTGTTTTAACTTTCTTTCTCAATATCCCCTTTGGTTTTCCATCTACAATTACAGGCCGGGCCTTACCCTAAACTTTGTAAAACATTACAATGCATATTAATTACCTTACCAATCCATCACCTTTTTTTTTCCAGCCGGGCAGTGGCGAGGCGACACACCCAAGATTGATGGACGAGAGGAGCAAGAGGAATGCCGAGATGCAAATCCAGTCCACATTTTTGACCGGGATAAGACAGTAACAGTATCCACTTTTATCTTCTTTTAAATAATTTGATTAATATCTTGTATACAATCTTTACAACAGTGTGTTTTTGGAGTTGTTATCATCATTAGGTTTGCTCTGTGTTTACGTTTCTTCCCTACCAATATTTAAAATTTCTATTTGCTATGTGTTAAAGTATTAAGGCCGGAACAACAGAACAAGAACTAGAAGTGTATGTAATCCGGGTCTCTCATCATCATGCATGCATTGCCTTTTTCTCCCTTAACATATGGATATGGTAGTCTTCAATGATTGTCGTTTGTTTGTCTATGTATGCATACTGTTTTTCTATGTCAAACCTTTCCCAAAAACCCCCTTCCCATCCATTCAACAAACCCTAACCCTCTTCCCCCGGGCTGTGTGACTTATTGTCGAGGTGTAACTAAATTAAATGTACACCAATACTTAATCACACACTTGCTGGGGCGGATGTGGTGAAAGCAACACTACTTCAATTTCAAGGCAGAGCGATGATCTTCTGCTTGGCCACCCATGAGTAGGATATTTCAGAGGTTATTTTATTTAACAAAGGAACATATACCTCATGAATTGCCGGCATTGATTGGATTTTTTTGTTGTCATTCCTCATATACAGCACTAACTGTTAGACTGTAGGCATAGTCAAGTGACTCGACACAACTATAGTTTGTAACTCTGTCTAGTAGGCTATCCTCCTAACCACCATTCAGTTTTTTTGTCAAATATTTGAGCATATTATTGTTGCTCGGTAAGTTCTGTACTGTACTTCATTCAACTACTCCTCTAACAGTCTCTCAAAGGCGATTGACTGTCTCCTTTTCTTTTTTTGGAAATGCTGCCGCCCTGCCAGTGTCTACTACTACTACTATACTACCACCACCACCACCCCAATCATGGCATGTATGAAAAAGGAAACCATCTTCACCATCCAGCCAGTGCTGTGACACAGTTGGACATAAACATCAAGCACCGGTAAGAGACAAGTTTGGGGGAGGCAGAATTAATAATGGACATGTCAATGATTTCGTTTTCACACACCAGTACAAAGAATGCATAGACTAGAGGACAGACTGAAAGTACTAGAAGGACCAGTCAATGAGTGAGGTGTGTCTCTCATCTATCTGCTTGTGTCTTATACAGTCAGCCAATTATTGAAATCAAACACAGGCTATGGGCGGCCATGCACCAGCAAGGAAACAGTGTGATGTTAAACAGTTACCCCACCTACAAAACATTAACAACATTGCATGTAACATAGAAAAATATATTTAATTTACCCTAACAAAAATAAACTAAACCAACAAAAGCTGACCCACCCCCCTTCCTAACCCCAACCACTGTCCATAGTAGAAAAAAGTCTGTAACGCCCAAACGAGTTAAGAACAAGAATTAAAAAAGGGGCAGAACAGGATGACAGGGACTAACTGGTGGGGCGGGACTCGAGGAGGACACGCATCTGGCGCATCTCGCCCTCTAAACGGGTGACGCGGCGCCTAAGGGTGCGGCAGTTGCAGCCACAGTGGGGGGGCACCAGAGATGGCACGGTGGCGGCGGGCAGCCGCCAGACGGTGGCGCCGTACCGCTGGAGGGAGGTGGCTGGTGCCCAGGCCACGGGAGGAGGCTTCCCCAATTGCAGCCGCAGTCTCCTCCTCCTCCTCGGCTAAGACCACCAGCCTCCGGTATTCTCGCTGGATTGCCTCCAACTTCTGGCGCCGTGCCCTGGCGGCCAACTCCCTTCGATTTAGTTTAGGAGTAGCTGTGTATCAAAAAGAAAAAAACAAGACAATTGTAAAATATACTCTTAGAAAAACAGTAAGACAAGTTAATTATTTATACACATAGTGGCATGGTAGAGTAGCACTATAAAGCACAGTAGTACATAACATTTTAAATCGCGCCCGTCCTTCTTCCTTCCACCCGTCTTTCACTTTTTAGTTGAACAGTGCACCAGGTGCTCTTCTCCATAAAACTTTCAAAGCGGAGTTGAAATTAGATAGATGAGGCCATTGGTTACTCAATACTCCCGCTCCTATGCCAATTAAAGGGATTCTAGTCTTATAGTTCACACTTCAAACGTTCACAACAACTCATACTTACTACTTACGACATCGTATGGCGGGCGGAAAAGGGTGGGGGTCCCTTGGGGACAATTAATTAGGATGATGCACCCGGCACAGTGGCTAGCGCATCCTGTTTTTTTTACATTCTGGTTGGCGGTGCCGTAAGCAATGCTAAAAATACATGTTGTGCTGCTTTTCCAAGCACAACATGATGGGCCCCGCACGGAGCCTGTCACGTTTTGCTTGGAAAGGCAGGGGGTACCATAGCATAGGTAGGTACCCTCTATGGGGGCACCCAAGCATACTCTGCAATGTCTGCATGCCTTTCCGTGGCGGACGGCAATGCCGCCACGCAAATGCAATCCAAAATGCAGATTATATGGCTGGCGGTGTGTTCAGAGAGACACCACCCTTTTCCGCCTGGTCGACATGTGGGGGGTCTGAATAATTTCTACAGGGATGGCGGAGGTTTGCCCCTGCGGTGTCGGCAGTGAATTCCAGCCGGCCCGGCGGGGGCAATACGCCCACCATCCTAGTGGGGCCCTAAGTCACAACTGTACAGTATACATATACATACAGTACACCCTTGCAGTGAGTGTGCTGTCAAGTTCAACAATAGTTAAGGATTATGAATCTAACTTACCACCGCCTGCCACTGGTGCTGCCAGTCCCCCTACCGCTCCATTGTCGGTATCGGCAGCAACTGCCGCATCCTCTCCCTCCGCGTCGCCTTGTTCGCTGGCCCCGGCACTGGTGGTGGGTAGTGCACCTAGAAAACATTACACATTTATTAGGCGTCATATACACCTCCCCCCTATTGATCAGTTGCAAGGTTGAAAAATGAGTTAATACTAACATACATCACTAGTACAAATCAGGTAGTAGTAGAGTAGACACTAATAGTTATATATGATCATTGTAGCCTTTGCTTAATTAGCCGTAGCCATGCTACCATTTTACCTTTGTGGGTTTTATTTTTGCACATGTGACGTTACCTTTACCTTGCAGCTTCTTAAGACACCTTTGAGCCCACATGACCTGCCTCACACTGCTACTGTCTAGTCTACGCGCTGCGTACAAGCGGTCCACAAACATTAACAAGCCACTTTTTTAGGAAGTACTGGTGTACTACTGTTACTGTTACTCCATATTGCTTATCCATAGATGCTACACTTTTTGGCACGGCTGAGAAATGCTTGCAAGTTGCAATATACTAATGCACACCATTTCTTTTTTCGCATTACAGATGCAAGATTCCCTTCTACGAACCAGAGCTTCTGAATGATGCAACAACTACCAGTACTAGGTTCTTCTAAGGTGAGGGGTCCCTTCACTCATATCTTCTTTTATAAATTTATATAAACTAAATTGCTATGGGATGGTGGTGCTGCCTTCCACCACTGTTCAGTTATCATGATTTTATTCCCAACTGTATAAGTGTAACAATGTATATTGTTTTAATATTATTGATTTTCCGGTTGGTGCTGCTAAGAAAACAGTGTACAGACCTTCTCAAATTGAAATAAACATTTTGAACTTACATAGACTTGGTGGTATTTGGTGTGGACTAACTTACACGAGTGAGCAAATTAAAGTAAGGGTGTGCATGTGAATTGCTTCCACGACTGAGAGGTTGGGTGTGTTATGTTCTGTGTTGTCTACTTGTTGGGTATCTTGAGGGGAGGGTTCCGAGACCTAATAGTTATGACAAGACAGTACTATAGTCAAGCAGTGGAATTGTGGTGGGTGCGGAATTTCTGATTGAGGTGTGCAAGGAAGGTCCAACCTACCATCACCAACATCCTATTTTCTGGTGCAAATGTATGTGCAAGATCCCTACAACAGTAGTATGTCCTATAGGGTATCATATCAAAATAGTAATAAATCTGGTAGGGCTGTTGTTGCTGTGAATTTTCAAAGCCTCAAGATCAATAAGAGTAAAAGTAGTACAAGACGACGACCCAACGGATTGGACTCAATGGCTCGAGCTACTGGTGAATATGAGTTTTATATTACAACCTTTCACAAAGAGTGGCACTGGCCAACTGGGCAAGACTAGCTACTACAGTACAGACAGACTGATAGTATGTAGTAGTAGCAGTACTCAGAGTCATCATAGCAGAGGCAGGGATAAGATTTTTGAAACCGTACAGATCGAAGGATAATTGGTGGTAAAAAAATAGCATTTGGAAACAAACAATAGTTCAGGAAAAATATGGGGCAGTAAAAGTTATGGAATACGAAATATTATTAAAAACAAGAAGACTTACTGGGGCCAGCAGAGGAGCCCTCAGCGGTGTCCTCCTGGTGGTGTTGTTCCTGTCCCGCCGACTGCCCAGTCCCTGTCGGTCTGCCCCTGGGTGCTGATGAACAGGAAAGATATACGAAAGAGACAAACATTGATGGATGGTGTCAAACAAATACAATATTTTTCAACAACGGTCAAAAAACACTTATGTAAACAACAATTGCAATAACTACATTGACCGATCTCATCTGGTCAACATGTAATATCGGGGGATTCGCAGTTCGACTACTTAAGTTACTATTTATCAACAGTAATCCAGTCTTCCATTCTGATTCCAGAAAACTAAGTTACAACTAAGCCTAAGTACAACGTACCACCCAACCTAGCCCACCTATTCCAGGCATGCCAATTGTGCATTAAGTATGCATTTCCACTCTATTCCTCAACAATGCGTATGGTCAAATCATGGAGGACACATGAACATGACTACATTTTTTGTATACACCAAATTTTGGTTTGATTGATGCTGATCTGCTACTGCTAAGTAACTGCTAAGCCTACCACCACTCATTGAACAAACTAGAAAAGGTTCTAAAGACTGCCGTACTAGCAGCACATCACGTAACTGAGTGAGGGGGCATCACGCATACCACTAACAAATTAGAAGCTCATACAAAGTAGTGTACCTAAACATCAATCCGCCCCTATCTATTAGTGACGGGACAAAGTAAGGAGTGGACTAGAGTCACTGTAGCATTACGTAACTTAATTTCTCTAAAATAAACTCGTAAAGAATCACGCTAAGCAAGCGCAAACGCAAAGCTGCAGAAAAGTAAGATTAGTAGTAGCGCAGAAGAGCACCATAATCACAGAAGACTTTTAAACGTTATTAAGCAGCAACATTCTAGCTGGTTGGAAGGAAAAACAATATTCGCAATATATAACACAGAGCAGAAGAACAGACACAAAGTTGTAGTAATTAAATATGTACTCACCAAGCCCCGGGACCTCCACTCCTAGCAGGTCCAGCAGGTCCTGCTCACGGTCCAGGATGTCGGACCACCGGTGCGTCAGCTGTGCCTGGGTGCGCCGGACCCCAGAGATGTGCGACACTGCCCGGCGCACCTTCCCCCACCACTGCCGACGCTCCCGGAGGCCGTACCCGGTCCCAGGCCTGCCACCTGCTGCCAGGGTTGAGGGGAGGTGGCGCTGCACAAAGAAAATTAGTGCAGCCAACTCCTCCTCCCCAGATAAGGCCCGTGCCTGCACCCCTTGTGGGCGCCGCCTTCCGCAAGGAAGGCGGTCGCGGCTCTGGCTGCGCCGGCGAACAGCCCTACCCTTGGACATGGTTCTGGGGACGGGGCGGGAAAGAAAAGGTAAAATAAATAAAGGAGTAAAGGAAATAAATAGCAGGCAATAGAAAGAGAAAAAGTAGCTAAAAGACAAAAAAAAAGTAGACAAAAACCAAAAATATAGAAGCAGGAAAATAGTTAGAGAAATAATAAGTAATAAAGATCCAAAAAAAGTGGCTATAAACAAAGGATTGAAAGGATTTTGGGAGGATTGAAAATCAGGCCCCAGAACCATGCAATAGAGTGAAAAACAAGATGGCCGCGCCCATTGCGACCACGTGCGCAAGTTCGCGCGATATTTCTCCCCGAGCAAGCAAAAAGCAACGCGATCAAGTAAAAGCGGTTGCGAACAGGAAATATCGACCGCGAACGGGCGCGAACATGCATTGCGCGACCCGGAACAGGAAGTAAGCATCGCGAGAGGGCGGGACAAGTGAAAACAAGATGGCCGCGCCCTTGAGCAACCGCATGGGTAAGTTGGCGACCCGCGATCACGCAAAAAATACAGCGAACAGGCGGGAAAAAAACTTCCGCGTCTTCGCGATATTTCCGGCGTGTTTGCGGAGATTTTTAACATTTTCGGGATAATTTGCGAAAGTTAATTTCACAAATTCCACCCACCCCTAGCAACAAGCAAAGACGACAATATACTGAAGAAGCTGAGATCCCACTGGACAAAGCCAGAAATATGTCATGACACACATGGTAAGAGTATACTTAGCTAAAAGCAGATAAACTGGTAACCTGCTGCAGAAACTTTAACATGTGGGCAGAGATCTATCAAATATTGCTATGTCAGCTGTTTACTTCTAACGTACACTCACGACCCGCCCCTTGCCAAGAAGGGGTATATGTTGGGACTCTGGGGTCCCCCCCACAATGGGTATGCCCCGAACAGTTTGTTACCAGTTGATACAGAACCTCAAAGCTGCAATCTTATTCAACATGCGGATAAGTTATGTCTTCTTTTATGGGATCTTCTCCAGCATGTTTGGGATGTGGGAGTGGAGGGGACAGTTTGTATTGTTAGCCATTGTCGTACATACACACAGATCACATGACTACACAACACACATACAAGCTAGTCTGTCAGTGCGTACACCTATACACCATATCTGTATGCATAATCAAGACTGAGCAACACCGATGCACCTAATCACCTGGAACATGAGAGGGCTAAACAACCCAAGAAGATTTCAGCAAGTGTTTGAATATCTGGATTGGCACAGGGTAGAGATAGCTATGCTTCAAGAAACCCACTTAACAAAGTCCACTGAAGCTGGAATAGGAAAAAGATGGGCAGAAGCAACAATAATATCTTCCTACTCTTCTTATGCAAGAAGTGTCATGATCCTAATTAAAAAGGGGGTGCAGTTTAAAATAGAACACGCAATAACAGATGATCAAGGTAGAAATATAATCGTTACTGGAATATTGCGAGGCTTCAGAATAGGGTTAACTAACACATAAGGGTCCAATGTGGATGATCTGGGATTTTATATAAGCATTTGGAATAAACTGAGAGAGCTGCTGCAGATGGAAATACTGTGTGATGGCGATCTAAATGTGGCACTTGATGATGCCCATGAAAGGTTGCACACAGCTATAGAACATCACGAACAAGCAGCTAAGGCAATACTAGATGGCATGGTAGAATTTCATATGGTTGAGATATGACGACTGCGTAACCCGCAAACACAAGAAAGTATATAAACCTCTACAGTACACGGGAGCTGTTCCAGGATTGATTATTGGCTAGCTTCAGATGTATTAACAACAAAAAGCTGTGTGTCTCTGACTAAATGAGTATACACAGACAAGTGAACAGCGCAAACCAACAAGCTAGAACAGCTTGGTTGGTTTGCGCTGTTCACTTGTCTGTGTATACTCATTTAATCAGAGACCCGTGGCTTTTTGTTGTTAATATATATGGTAGGGGACTTATCCACGCAGGTCTATAAAATTCCCTCTGACCCTTTTACTTATCTTGTGATTTGTTTTAGCTTCAGATGTGGCCAGTAATTGGGTGCACGCTATACACTATCTTCCTAAAACACTATCAGACCACAGTTCAACTAGACCCAGCATACAGTAAAACAATCAGGGAAGCTGTGGAAGAATACTTCCAATTGAACAAAGATTCAGTAGAGGGTGCAGGTATAATATGGGAAGCATTTAAATCAACCATACGAGGGGTCTGCATTAGTACAAATGTGAGAATACTGAAAGACATACGCACACAGTTGCCGAACTCTGAAAAAATTCTTAAGAAGTAGGAAGAAGAATATGATCACACACATCGTGCAGATACACTAGGTGCCATTAGGGAACAACTCAATCTATATAATGAGCTTGCGGATAGCGAAATTAAATACATGGCGAATCAACAGAAAGCTAGAGCCTATGGCATGTGGGGCCAGCCTGGCCGCACATTGGTGTTAAAAATACGAGCTGAAAACAAAGTACAGGCAATTATAAAACTAACAGATACTAGCGATATATCACATTTTGACACTAAAGCATTCATAGAGACATATGGCAAGCTCTATGCATCATGTGACACAGTGGGAATGCAAGAAATTGCAGAATCTCTCAATGACATAGCCATAACATGGCTATCAGAGGGTCAAAGGGAATATTTATCACAGCCAATCACAATACAGGATGTGCAAGAAGCCATCAAAGCGCTGCCTAATGGCAAAGCTTCTGGACCCAATGGGTTCACAGGAGAATTCTATAAAGAATATGCAGAATTGTTAAGCCTCTATCCGGTGAAAATGTATGAGGATGCATACAACAAAAAGATCTTACCACTACTAGATATTCCTCTAAGTACGGATGAATGGCAATTTTGCTGCACACTCCAAACGGGAATCTTCGCATCATACACTACAAATATTTACAGATGTACTATAAACCCGCAAAATTACAAAGATATGGGTTGCGCGAGGAGGCAAAATGTCACAGATGTGGGAGGTTCAATGCCGATTTTTTGCACTCAGCATGGAATTGTAGGAAGGTTAAGTTGGATAACTCGCAGTCGGGGCAGAACACCCCTATAGACCCTAACAAAAATATAGTGGTCAATCTATCGGACCACGTGTTAACAGGAGATGAGAATAGGGTATTGAACAAGGGCCTTGGCTATGTTCCAACGCCTAAACATGACAGTTTTACATTTAGAGGAGAGTTTAATGAACTCATGAGGAAGATCAAGCTTAGAAAGATTTTTGATGATAAAGAACAAGATCCATCTGTTTTTTCGTCCAATTTGAAATGCCCATCACCTTTTTGACCCCCTAATAATTCATTAGGCCCAGAGGTACATGTTTTCGAACAAAAAGTACTCAGTGACATTATAGACTTGGAATGTAGTATGAACAATTGTACTCCTAGTAATATGAGCAAAGTAGACTGGTTAGCTGTAAAATCCGTACAAAGTAACTTCTCCATCACCATCAAAACGGCTGATAAGGGCGGGGTGGTGGTGGTGATGAACACCGTAGACTATGAAACTGAAGTTTCAAGACTATTGAGTGTACGACAACACTACAAACCTCTGTCTAGAGATCCAACTATTGAGTTACAGAGCACTATATCCAAATTGGTATCTGAAGCCAGAGAAAAGAAATGGCTCACATATAAAGAAGCAGAATTCCTGATGAACACCAAACCGAGGGTCCCAGCATTTTATATTGTGACCAAAATACATAAGGCTCAGCGCCCCCCCCCCCGGCGGGACGCCCCATAGGTTCGGGGATTCAATCTCTTCTTGAACCCTTATCGCAATTTTCAGATTTCTTTCTATGAGGATGTGTGGTTTCCCAACCATCCTATATACAAGAAACCACAGATATTTTAAGACATCTGAATACCGTGGTGTATGACCCTGGTCACCAATTCTTGGTGACTATCGACATTGAATCACTGTACACTAGTATCCCCCAGGAAGCAACGCTGGTGGCAGCAGCGCACGCCCTGAGAGAGTGTGAATGGTTTTCTGACACACCCCAGGCATTTATGTTGCAATGCATTGAGATTGCTGAAGTACTGGGTTTTTAAAACCCAGCGGTGCAGGGGAACACACCCTAAGACTTCGAGTTCTTCCTGTTTCAGACCCACAGAAACACAGAGTCTTCTAGGTGAAGTCAAAGATCTTGTTTATTGGCTGCAGACCAATTACAGGTATCCGAGAAGTACAACACAATGTATGTTCTCAGGAGACTGCTTAAACTTACAGAAACGGGCTTCTCCTTAAATACAAAATATCATGCTTCAGGCACACATTCCTCGTTTTACGATATGGTCATTCATATGTATTCATTACAAACGAAAAGGCAGAGTCATGATGACCATCCCACATTCCAGTTCAGCCAGCCCACAATTATTTACCCAGCGAGGCTCAGATCCCACATCAGATATCAGCAGACCCCAATAAACACGGGCACCTCCTGTTTGTAAAACAAGCCATAAACCAGGAAGAGTCAGGTGTGAAAGAGATTAGCCGGAGGCTTGTGTGGGATGAAAAGGCTTTATGGTGTGTCAAACCCTGATGCTAATCACAGGTGGCCGTGGGACGGGGAGCTCGTGGAACCGGACTGACCTGGGGCGGTGGAGCCAAGTCACACAGGTCACAGAGAAGTCAATGGAAGGCGCATGTGTTCGTAAGGCCCGTACTCGTCCTTAATGTGTAGCCTATGTGAGGGCAACCATAAGATGGCCACCGCTCCAAGATGGAACCCACGAAGTCAATGTGTAATATCGTATACAAAGTGCATTTATCGATGAAACGTTATGCAAAGCACTTGTACATACTGCATTGGCCATTCGTGGTTCGCTAATACCGGAATAGACAGGGGTAGGGCCCTGCCTCCTACGCGGTCCCAAATTTTAAAGTACCACAGACCCTCCTTTTGCCCTTACATAGGCAATACCCATACTCATATCAATCCGAGTCCAGGTCTATATTCATGAAGTCATGGAGATGTTGCTGTACAGGATACAGGTGTCCTTACACATAATGTAGCACAGAGGCCACATATCGCAGGAGCACACTGTATACACAGACAGAACAGGAAAAGAATGGCTAAGATCATTCCAATGACCATCAGAATCTTCCAACCCCAGGCAGATATCAGTTCCCAGAACCACCCCATCAGTGACCAATCTCCTTTATCCACGTCTATAGATTCAGATATTTTATGCAGTTTGGAGATGGCTTGATAAACTGTTGGAGCGTTATCTGGTATGAAAATGAAACAGCTAGATTGGATAACCTTACATACCCCACCGGGGTTTGCAAGTATGACGTCTAGAACCATACGGTTCTGCAAAGTCATGAGGCGATCCGCTTGGAGCTCAGCTGTCAAATTACCAAGGGCACCAGCCGTAACATTAACAGTGGATTCAACCACACGAGTCAGTTGTCTCAGGTTCCTACTATTGACCATAGGTCCCCAAAACGTCAGGAAACCCAGAAAGAAGTCTCCCGCTTCCTGACCGGCAGCATCCTCCTTACTAACCACGCCTCTCACAACTCTGGTCTTGTGATAATCAGAGGCAGCAGTAAATGTCGGCGGTAGCAAGTTTGCAATATAACATGTGCCCGAGAAATCAGGGGGCAACCATGTATATGCTCGGTCATTGCAGACAAAATATGTACCCTTGGCAGCCAAAAACGCAGGGGAAAACTGTGATGGAAAAGTGTACGTTTCAGTACAGTCACTTTTCCCCAGTTGAGCTCTTGGATTCTGACCATTACCTTGTAAACAGAACCGGCCTATGTGGGGTACGACCCAAATTGGGGATGAGATTTTTCGCTGCCTTTCACCCAGACTAATGCTATACCCCGTCGCGTTCCAACCTACATAAGCTCGCAATTCATCCTTGGGAATAGAAGAGTATGCGTCGATATCTCTGCTCATATCGGCAACTCCTTTCATTAAAGCTTTATTATTTGTGCTTAGGTCTGATGGAACGCGGTTGTCGCGGGGAGTAGGCATCTAATGCAAAAAGAAACATGGTCTGGAATGCCCATTACGATCCATTATAGCTAAACGGTGGCACTAGATAAGGAATACCCTTGTTAATGGTGTGTGACATTAAACCACACACCCAGCAATAGGTTGTATTCATGACTAGTTGGTGCTGGTGCAGGAGTTGAATGAATGAATTGTTTACAAATTCGGAACGTCTAGCTTGTTCGTGTTCAGGCAGAGGGTGGAAAGAGTGTAAGGAGGCAGTAGGAGGAGGTATAGGCTATTCAGTGGGTGCAAATGGCACTTGAGAGGAGAAGAATACAAATCCTACAGTAAACACCATCATACTACATAGTATAAACAGACATAACAATACAAAACGTTTGCTCTTCATTATTCTACATATTTTCGTCTTAAAGTTAATTTCCTCAGCGGGTCTCTCCATCTTGAAAAACTCCATCCTCTAATCGTGCCGCTCACGGCGGGTGAGTATCTTCTGCTAAGGAGTACGCCTGTCAGTCCAGGGAACGCCCTAGACCAACCAGAACCGTTGACCTAACGTCTTCGGCCTGTACCCCGAAGTCTTGGCACCACGACCCTGCGGCTGAACCCGGATGGAGGTTCGAAAAACAAAAATCAAGAAAGTCCTTCAGATGGGAGAACTATAATATCAAAAAAATAGTAAGGGAAGGGAATTTTTATTTGTCCATAGGCCTTGGTCTCAAGTTATATCGGTTTCTGCCAGGTACTGTCTGGTCTTGAAACAAGAGTTCAGGCTCTGTGGTGTCTATTCGAGTTGACGGCGGCACAGCATCCTGCAAAATATCGGCACTTTCTTGTTCTGAAGTTACGCCTCTTATGCGTGCATCCCTAATGGTACAAAACGAGGCACAGTGTCTGTTTCAGAATCAGCGATACCTTCCTGGACCCACCGGTCATATGGTAGGGGCAAAGGGATCCGTTTGCAGTGGGCGCCGTGAATCCAATTCTTTTTCCCTTTCACTCGAACCGCTGATCTTGTCGATAGAAGTACGAGGTGAGGGCCAATCCAACGGGGCTCATCGTTGTTCTTTCACTGAAAGTTCTTCACGAGTACCCACGAGCCAGGATCGATATGGTGTCCTGGAGCTTCAGAGGCCTGGGGGAGAGTATCGTGCACCTGTTGGTGTAAAACACGCAATTTAGCCGTCAATTCATACAGGTAGTCAAGCAGTACTGGATGTTCGATTTCGCTGAATTTTGTCGGTCTTGGCACACCCCATACATTGGCCGGGCGGCCAAAAACCACTTCATATGGACTAAGTCTCACTTGTGAATGCACAGTCATTCTTGTGGATAGGAGTGCTAAAGGCAAAGCGTCAGGCCATTTAAGACCGGAGCTCGCCTGGATTTTGGCCAGCTTGAGCTTCAGAGTGCCATTGTAGCACTCTACTAATCCAGCTGATTAGGGGTGATTTGCAGCGTGGAATTTCTGCTTTATACCTAATCCCTCACACACATTCTTCATCACTTTACCCACAAATTCACTCCCATTATCACTCCACACCATTCTTGGCATACCAAACCTAGGGAAAAATTCCTTCACAAGGGCTTTGGCTGTGGATAAAGCAGTGTTGTCTTTTAGGGGATATGCTTCTATCCATTTTGAAAAAGCGCAAACAACAACCAGTACATATTTCAAGTTGTTGCACCTTTCCATGTGGATAAAATCTAGCTGCAGAACCTCAAATGGATATGATGGAGGCGCAAAATGACCAGCTGGAGTTGGGGTTCCCCTACCAGGGTTGTATTTCAAGCATACCATACAATTCTTGACCACATTCTCTGCACACTTGGGAATTCCAGCGTTCTGCCATACTGGAGCCAACAACTTACAGATTCCTTTCACACTAATATGTGCCATTCCATGTGCCATAGTAACCACTGGAAGCACATATGCATCAGGTAGCAACCATCGCCGATGTTCTGACAAATCAACCCAACAACCATTCTCATCCAATTTACCCGTACTTTCTCTCCACTAGCTCAACTCTTTCTCTGTGGCTTCAGCTTGAAGGTACTTCACACTCTCTATCGTGTCTTCACACATTCCAACATCACCAACCCATCTTGCAGGGCCTGTAACATACATTCGAGTCTTCACATCTTTTGCTGTTTCTTTCGCGATTTCGTCAGCAAATGCATTACCACGACCAACATCATCAGTGAATTTCTTGTGCGCACTGCATTTCATAATCGCAACTTGTAACGGTAGGGTCAGTGACTCAAGGAGATCATTCACCAACTTGCCATTCTGAATTTTAGCTCCATGCGAAGTCAGGAACCCACGTTCTTTCCACAATCGCCGAAAACTATGAGCCATGAGCCACGCCAAAGGCGTACTGACTGTCAGTATATATGTTCACTTTCATTCCTTCAGACAACACGCATGCTCTTGTAAGGGCAATTAATTCTGCTGCTTGAGTCGAATTATGTGGCACACGTGCAGTTTCAACAATCGTGTGCAAAGTCGTGATAGCATATGCAGCAGTCGTATCACCATTCGGAAGCTTGAAGCACGAACCATCCACCCATAAGGTACCATCACACTCAGTCAGGGGAGTATCTTTAAGATCCACTCTCCCTTTTGTCTCTTCTTCTGTTCTGAACAGACAATCATGCTGCTCAATCTCATCTATGTCTGCTGGAATCGGCAATAATGTAGCTGGATTCAACGTGTTGCATCTCTTTATGTGTATATGATTTGCCAACAGTGTCAATTCATATCCTGACAATCGAGCACTAGTTAAGTGCTGTGTCTTGGTCCAGTTTAACAATGTGTCCACAGCATGTGGAACCATTACAATCAATGTGTTATCCATTACCAATCCAGCAGACTGTCGAATAGACATAGCTGCTGCGGCTGTAGCTCTCAAACAACTTGGTAATGCCCTCGCTACCGGGTCCAAGGTTGACGAAAAATATGCGCATGGACGCGGTCTGTCGCCAAAAGGCTGTGTTAACACTGATAATGTGCAACCGTCTTTTTCATGAACATACAATGTAAAAGGCTTGCTGTAGTCAGGGGTACCCAACACAGGAGCTGAACATAATGCATTTCGCAATTCCAAAAAACTTTTCTGACACTCTTCAGACCATGGGACAGGATTCGGTGTGTCTTTACATGTTAATGCTAACAAAGGTTTTGCCAGCAAAGAAAAATTCGGTATCCAATGCCTACAGTATGAAGTAATGCCCAAGAAAGCACGCACTTCTCTCTGTGTTCTTGGCACACTTAATTGTGCAATGGCTTGGATTCTTTCTGGGGTCAGTTTCCTTCCCTCCTTCGATAAGAGATGACCTAAGTAGGTCACTTCTTGTCGACAATATTGCAGTTTTGAGAGAGACACTTTGTGATGAAAGGCAGACAAATGACGCAACAATGACAATGTAGCTTCTTTACAAATCTTTTCAGTATCCGCGGCGATTAGTAAATCGTCAACATACTGAATAAGGATAGCACCACTAGGTAAGACAAGTGCATCAAGCTGCGCTTTTAAAGCCTGACTGTATATTGATGGACTTTCACAGTAGCCCTGTGGAGCGCGTTTAAAGCGGAAGCTTCGACCTCCTAAACTGAAGCCAAAAGTGTCCCTACTCTCCTCTGCAATTGGGATGCTAAAGAAAGCATTCTTCAAATCGATCACTGAGAACCATGCAGCAGAGGCTGGAATCATAGTTAACAAGGCAGTTATATCAGGGACAACTGGAAACTGTGGCACAACAATCTTATTTACCTCTCTAAGGTCAATCACAAATCTGTAAACAGGTGGCTGAGAAGGGTCCGTTCGTTTTAAGAAAGGTAAAACAGGACTATTGCAAACGTTGCCTCTTGTCTCTTCAATTACACCCTTTTTAATCAAATCACTGACAATTGCTAACAACGCTTTCTGGCCTTCATTGGAGATCTTGTACTGGGGAATGCGTGGCAATCTGACATTGGCTTTTAAAGTGACCACATATGGTGGTATTTCCAAGAGACCCACATCATTGGGACCAGTAGCCCAAAGGACATCCGGAAGGGATGACAATTCAGGTGGCAATTTATTCTTTGACAAATACATTGGGGAAATCACTTCCTTACCCAATGTAAGTTGTACTCCTGAGGGGGAACAATATAGCGTTGCATGCAATCTTTTTAACAAATCTAATCCTAACAGATTTTCACCACAACCTGTCGTTAGGATGAGGGGTGCTTTTAACTCACAAGGTCCAACAGAAAGTGGCATAGGACTAGAAATCGGGTTCCTAACTGGGGCGCCAGAAAAACCTACTGAAACATTCATTTCGCCAGACAAAGGCGCGCCAGGGAGTTTTGAATGCATAATTGAACTCTTTGCAGCACCAGTGTCCAGCAGAAAGGGCTCTGTTACACCCGCTGTAGTCACCTTAACATACGGTCCACTCTGATCCACTGGCACTGAAACAACTCCCTCTCTCTGTCTATGGCTGTCCTAGTAATCATTACCTTCCACATTGTCGTCTTCTGCATAATAATCATTATTATAGTACTGAGCTGTATTACCAGTTGCATTGGCTTGCTGATCAAAGCTATTTATCGTATTTTGAGGCGGAAGAGGACGCTCGTTCTGGGGAACATTTCCACGTCCTCTGCCTCTAGGAGCTTGCTGACCACCTCTACCTCTTGCGCCATACGCATAACAGTACGCTGCAACAATTTAGGACAACTATACTTAAAGTGACCTTCCTCTTTGCAATATGAACATTGATTGGGACCTATAGGGATACGTGGTTGATAATACCCATTCATTTGCTGGTTATTCTGAAACTGTTGGGGTTGCTGATAGATACCTTGGGTTTGCCTATAATTATTTTGTCCTCCACGTGGCGGATAAGCCTGCTGTAAAAGGACCTTGGTTTTCAATTCTTTCGTTTTCTTGTCTGTTCTATCCTTCTTGTCTTTATCTCTATTTTCGTAATACTGTGCAGTAGCCGGTATTTGCGCTGAAGAGGAAACAGCCCACGAACTCTCTGAATCTTTCAATTTCTTACACAACTCGGGAAGTAGATTCTGCACAAATTTATCAACAAATAATCGTTGGCCACCTTTAGTACTCATGTCTTGACCACTGTGGTCGATAAACGTTTCTTCAAACCTTGTAAAGAAATCGGACACTGTTTCATCTTTCTTCTGCTTGCATGCGGATAGTTTATCCCAATTCATGCCCATCGCGGGCATTAAAGTTTTCATGTATGTAATAATTCTACCAGGGAGGTCTGCTACGAGGGGCTCAGGTTTTGCACCACCAACTTGTCTAGTGTCTGCGGCAACGATATTAGCCCATGTGCCCCCTAGTTCTGCAGCATGATCCGTATTACGAATGGATCCCCATAAAGGCTGTGGAACCACATTCCCGAACAACATATCTATGTCAGCCAGATTCATGACACACGATTCTGCAGTCTGTGATAACTCCTTGTAATACCCTGTAGGGTTTTTACGGGGGTCAGGCAATGTCTGTTTAAGTGCTAACACTTCAGAACGCTTCCATGGGACATGTACCCACACACGCTGGAAATGAGCTGGAACAGGTGGATTAACATTTGCATCAGCAGGTCTCCAAACTGGAGGAACCTCACGCATCGGATATTGGCGCGCTTTTACCTTTTTCCCCACAGGGAATTCCTGTTCGAACAATAATTGTTGACTACCGTCATTCCTGAAGGACAGTAAAGTCACAACTGCTTTATCTACATCGGGACCCACAATTGTACCTGTTCCAAAATCAAATCGCACTCGACACAACTCCTGCGGGTTTGAGTTTGAACCATGATCCTCCAATTCCTCACAGAGGAATTCACACATTTTGTCAAACACATACCTCTGTTTTGGGGCGTCCCATTGGTGAAACACGTTAACAACTGATTCCACATCATAGAGTGAAGGGAGAACAATCCACCTACGCGCCATGTGATCTAATACCTCTTTCTCTTCAGGATTAGGCAGCTGACTACGCAACTGCTTACGTTGTAAACCAGGGGTCATACTAGATGACCCAAAGAGAGGCGACTTTAAACTAGTAACTACATTAGCTATTCGTTGTCGTGCTGAAGGAGAAGTTGAGGCAAAAACGGGGGGAAAGACAGAGGGAAGAAAAGCGGACGCAGATACAGGTACCTGGGTAGTGTAAGAAAGAGCGCCAGGGGAGGCAGCTGATGTACTAGGCAAAGTCGCAGGAAGCGCGGGGGAAACAGGTAACGAAACTGGCGGCCCTTGAGAGGGCTGCACTGCAGGGATAGGAGCCAGCTGAGGGGGAGCTGGCGGCTGTGGGAAGGCTTGCAGCACATTAACTAGAGGCTGCACATTTACGAGCTGTGGAGGCACTGTGGCATTTTGCGCATACGGGGGTGGCGAACTTAGCAAATGGGACATTAGGGAATCCTTTTCTTTCTCTTTTGTCTCATCTTGTACAAGGGGTGACAAAACTGGGTAACATTTATCGATCCCTAGTTTGCGCTGTCTATATAACTGCTCATTCATTTGTTCCTCCTCGTTATCTTTAAATTGCACAGCTGCTTGCATCATTGACATACCTTTTTCTCTCTTATTCCTTTTTGCTAGCTTAATTTCCTTCTGTTTGGCTTCCTTTCGCCATAGGCGGAAAGAATCAAACATCGCCGGCCGGGCTTTCTTTTTAAACAATTTAACTTCCAAATTATCCAAGATATCTGTATCAAAACTACCATTTTGGGGCCATTTTAAAACACCGTCCTTTCTGGTGTATCGGACCCATACTTCATTATACGCAATGGGGCCCACGCCATGTTTTACATAAAGCTCATAAGTTGGAGTTCCAATTGGAGGAACCGGACATGAATCCTCTAATTGGGAATCCCTTCTACAACCCAAACAAAACAATCTTCCAAATACACTAGAACCAGGCATCTTCGCTCACTAGTCTAGTTTCAAACTTCAAAGGATTAGCGAATACGATAGTCTCGTGAATACACGAGTCCTCTGGCTTTGGCACTTGCAAGTTCCAAATCAAAGCGATCCCGAAGGATACCAAATTCCCGAAGGATACCAAACAAACTGGGAGACGCTCTACTTATACTTAACTGAATATCGATGATCGATGGCGTCACCAGAAGACTCTCTCGATTGTTTCGCTCTACCAAATCTTCAAGGGTCCAAAACAGGGCGATTAATCGGGGCAGCAGTCCTTCGTAGCCGCCGGGACGCGGAGAACCTCGCAAAAAAGACTTTCGGACCACGTCGACATGCAGGGGTCGATGAAGTGGCGGCCTTCCTCCGGAATTTCCACACGAAGCTCCTCACGAACCTCTGGCTTGGACCGGTACCGCTGAAATCGCCCCACTATGGGCGCCAACTGAAGTACTGGGTTTTTAATACCCAGCGGTGCAGGGGAACACACCCTAAGACTTCGAGTTCTTCCTGTTTCAGACCCACAGAAACACAGAGTCTTCTAGGTGAAGTCAAAGATCTTGTTTATTGGCTGCAGACCAATTACAGGTATCCGAGAAGTACAACACAATGTATGTTCTCAGGAGACTGCTTAAACTTACAAAAACGGGCTTCTCCTTAAATACTAAATATCATGCTTCAGGCACACATTCCTCGTTTTACGATGTGGTCATTCATATGTATTCATTACAAACGAAAAGGCAGAGTCATGATGACCATCCCACATTCCAGTTCAGCCAGCCCACAATTATTTACCCAGCGAGGCTCAGATCCCACATCAGGTATCAGCAGACCCCAATAAACACGGGCACCTCCTGTTTGTAAAACAAGCCATAAAGCAGGAAGAGTCAGGTGTGAAAGAGATTAGCCGGAGGCTTGTGTGGGATGAAAAGGCTTTATGGTGTGTCAAACCCTGATGCTAATCACAGGTGGCCGTGGGACGGGGAGCTCGTGGAACCGGACTGACCTGGGGCGGTGGAGCCAAGTCGCACAGGTCACAGAGAAGTCAATGGAAGGCGCATGTGTTCGTAAGGCCTGTACTCGTCCTTAATATGTAGCCTATGTGAGGGCAACCATAAGATGGCCACCGCTCCAAGATGGAACCCACGAAGTCAATGTGTAATATCGTATACAAAGTGCATTTATCGATGAAACGTTATGCAAAGCACTTGTACATACTGCATTGGCCATTCGCGGTTCGCTAATACCGGAATAGACAGGGGTAGGGCCCTGCCTCCTACGCGGTCCCAAATTTTAAAGTACCACATTGCACTTACACGCATTTTTTTTTGCATACAAAGACCAGTTATACCTTCAGGTATCCGGGACATCAATGGGGGCTACATTCCCCCCAGTCTGTAGGCCAGTTTGAGTCAAATTACATCAACCATTCCACCAATCTCTTCCAGAGGAATATTTTCCTCTGGAAGAGATATATTGATGATGTCCTACGTATATGGTCAGGCACAGAAGAATAACTCAAGGAGTTTCTCCTATGGTTGAAGAACCTGGATGGTTGTCTGAAGTTCCCATGGACAATAAATAGAAACACAGCTACATATCTGGACCTTGATATTGAGGCCAGGGATAATAAATTGGTAACACGCGTCCACCAAAAACCCACAGATAAAAACTTGCTGCTCCATTATAGATCTTATCATCCAAGGTCATTGCGAGATAATTTACCGGTGGGGCAATTTCTACGCTATCGTAGAAACTGCACGTCCACTGAGAGCTATGTTGAACAAACAGAGGCATTGTCCATAAAACTGGAGGATATAGCCTATCCGAAGAAGATCATAAAACAAGCTAGGAAGAGAGCCCTTAACACACCTAGGACTGCCCTTCTTGAAAGGAATGTAAAAACTTGCAACGACTGTATACCAGTGGTCACAACATTTGGACCGTGTTCCACGAAGATTAGACAGATTATCAGAGGACATTGGCATTTGCTTAGTACTACATCTATGAAAATGCCCCAACCGAGGTTTGCGTTTAAACGATCTACCAATCTCCGGGACCGGCTGGTCCACACTCGCCCGACGCAGGAATTCAAAGAATCGGGTATACCTCGAGGGCACTATCCCTGTGGTGGATGTACAGTCTGTGATTTCACAGTAACGACCAAAAGTGTAATTTTAACAAATGGGAACAACTGGCATTTAAATAGGTTCAGTAATTGCAACACGACTACTGCCATTTATAGGATTACGTGTCCTTGTGACTTACATTATATTGGCCTCACGACGCGCAAAATCAAGGTCAAAATCCAGGAACATATGAGCACCCTAAAATCAGGCAAACTTACTACTAAACTTGTCCAACATTTTGTTACCCATAAACATCAACCCAGAGATATACGATGGGTGGTACTAGAAAAGGTTCTAGGTGATCAGTACAATATGGAAATCAGACTCATTACGAAGGAAGCCCGTTGGATCTATCAAGAGGGGGCAGACCAACAGGGGTTGAATGACCTTATTGAGTGGAATAAAGTGGTACCATTCTAGACATGCATTCGTAGACATTTTTTTGACCTCCGTCTACCTCCAGCCATTTAAGAATGAGATAGGGAGAGTTCTGCTCTCCGGGTTCCATTTATCCCCTTGCAACATCTGTACATCTTTAATTGAGCTCCTGAAAGAACTACCAGCAATTAATAAAGTCAGAATATAGTAAACATAATGGGAATAATTCCTGTGAAATTTATGATGATATATTTTTGTATATTTTTTCACATTACATACTTCCACAAAAAATGCATATATGTCTATATTACTTCATTTTTATATTTATTTCTATCCTTTATGTGTCACCTTTTGATTCCGGGGCATCAATGGAACACTCTTCAACACCTTTTTAAATGAATATGAAAGGTTATTTCAGATACTCTAAGATGGCCGCTGCGGGAGCGTAGGAGAATGGGTGCCCACACACTAGATGCAGGGCCGGAAGTAGGGCGTGGCATACGAACCGGAGGCGCTGCGATGTCCATGATAAAGAAGCTTCCGTGGCGGCGATGCTTAAGGGAGTGAGCGTGGGCCGACCACCTTAAGTATACCGGTAAGCAACGGTTGCCTAATCAACTTAAACCGGTGCATTTTGAAGCTTTATTGACACAGAGGAGACACGCTTTTTAGCAAACGAGTGCTGGAAGCGGGACAGCTTTCCCCGTGTAATCACGCTTTTTCGCAAACTCTGCATTAGCTGATCAAAAGAGTGTGAATCTTTTCTACGTAAGAATGGGGGAAGGCTTGCCCGATAATGACTTATGTACAGCAAACTCAGAGGGGGATACATTTAGATTTCAGGGTAGCCAGTTTTTGAAAACAGGCAACATTATAAATCAGGGATGCTCTATATGTGTTTGGAAACATGTAACGAATAGCCTAACTTGAGGGACACGATGAGATATGCAGCCAGACATCACACTAAGTTAGAGTTGTAGGAACATCTACAGAGGCAATTTTGGGGGGATGTTTAACCTCATTTTCAACCGCAATTTGTTTTAATTTTTTACTATCCTACTGTTTCAGACTGACTTATTACAGTAATACACATGGCAACTGTGAATGCACCACAGTCAAAAATTTGAGGTTGCAGGTATGCCGGCGTGGGGCAACTGAATGGTAATAAGATCACACTTGATATGCGTAATTTCCCAGTGAGATTATTTTATTTGATGTGGCTTGTGGAGAGAGCTGATGTTATGTGATGTGCTGTCTTTTAGATACAACAAACGGAGACACGAGGTACAGTGAGGACGCTGACCCTAACCCTGATGAAATTGCCATGAAGTTTGTAAGGCAATGAAACATATTGGTTTTAATTTGAGCAGAAACACAGCAACGAATAAAATAGCATAGTCAGTGTATCTAGCTCGTTTTTATTATCAAGGCACACCGGGTTTCTAAGCTATATCCCGGTTTTCCTTCAAGGGTCACTGAGAGCACATTTCTCTATTTTTTGGTTCCTTATTCCTCACTATCCCATTAATTTTAAGTAGGCAGATGCTAATGATGAGAACCTGAGGACATAGGCGAGCACCAGCCTGTAACTTCCCTTGGTGTTACTCCCGTGAGGCACTGACTATTTTTTCCTCACTTTTTTGTCACTGTTTTGCAATTTTTTTTCAACCTTGGTTCTCCTTTTCTGTTTATCCGCACATTGGTGGGAGACTACGCAGAAATAGACAGCACATATCATAGTTGGAAGTAGTGATTCCAATCACAGGGGGGCAGAAGGGAGATTTGGTTCCTCTGCTCTGATAACACAAAGTTGGGTGTTGTCTGTTTAATCATATGGTGAACTTTGATAGTTGCACACATAAATAGAGGGAACAGGTCTATTGTTGAGGCTGAGTTATACTGGGAACAAGTCATGAAAACGTTATGCAGCATAATAGAATATAACCTAGAATGTTCAATACGAATATGTCTGCTGGACCTATTAAATCGACTGCGACCAGTTAAACCCAAATTTAGTGCGATGGTGCTACTGTTAGCAAAAAAAAGAGTGTCAATGCACTGGGACAGTAGAGTAACTCCCACCTGCCGTTGCTGGATAATGGACATGGTATATTGCAGGGACACGCTTGAAACATATGAAGGGGAATTAACCACGGCATCAAGGCCTAAAGACTTTTGGGAACCACTCGCAAGCTATTCAAGGGGATCACCCTGACATCCTGGATACAATTGATACGCAAACGCGTAATGTTCCAGACAAAGACAGCTATATAAAGCGTTAAGATGCAGAAGTAAATGGATGATATTATTGAGTTGTGTGCTGTAATGGGGATGCATGACACGGCTTGTTATGTTTGTTACCTGTTTTCAAAGGACAATTAAAAAAAATTAATTTTTTTTAAAAAAAGTGCCCCAAATGTGTAGCATGGAAGTGGGAATGATGGTTAGACAAATGTACCCTGACTCACAGTGCCAGCAGCTGAATGAGAGTGGAAGGACACTAATCAAATGAAATCAATAAGTACTTTGTCTATCCCTCAGAGAAATAAACATAAGTGACATAAGACATATGGTGGCCACTTAGAAGGTAGCCAAATAAATATGACAATTAAGCCAGCAAATGGTAATTAAGGGGCGGGCTCCAAGTCCTTTACTGTATACAATATGCCTCGGAGCAAGTAAGAGCGAACAAGCCTGGAGAAAGAAAAGGGTAAAGAAAAGAAAGGAGAGGGTAAACTGGTAAATAGAGAATTAGAGCGAGTGGAGAGAATGCAACACAAGTGTGGGAAGTAATGGGAGTAGCATTTAGTGACAGAAGCAGAAGAAGGGGTGGAGAGAAAGAGGGAGGAAAATAAATCGAAGAGAAGTGATACAAAAATTAGCATGCAAATAAGGGCATGGACAAAGGCATGCACTGGAAATAAGAAAAAAAGAGAGTAGAGTATAAGGCATAGATAGGAGGGGAGAGAAGGGTGCCCTCTTGGTAAGGATTGGGTGGTTCCCTTCAGGTGAGTAAGGCCTTATTGGAGAAGAAGGGTTGGTGCCCTGTTGGCGAAACTGCGTTTAGAAGGGTTTATGTTTGTACGCATTGCTACCCTGCTGCTATTTGCTGAGCTTCAATTTTAGATTTTCTGCTGAAGCAGACTGACCTATGTGTAAGAGAAAAGGCTAAAATAGTAGTAGAAAGTCTCTGAGACACACTTTCCAGTCTCACTTTGCCAACTCACTAGGCGCCACCATGTGTCACAAAATATCCAACAATGTCACAGGTCTCCTAGTGAAGAGCCAATATCAAACAATGATCATCAGGTGAGCTAGAAGCTCCTGCACTGATTTTATGTTCTCTTTGAAGGCTCTGCACAGCCGGTGTCTATTACAGGTTTTAAAAACAGCCATGGCATGGGTGGCAGCTTCTTTAAGCTTTTCTGTTTTTTCTTGGTGGATGGTAAATTTATTTGGGGAGGCAGCAGAAATGTCTTTCAGGCACATCTTTCTATGCATTCCCACCCCTCCCCTCCTTGTCCACACCTCTTCTCACACTGAAACACTCTCTGTTTAAGTTGTTACACAGTGGAAATCTTGCCCCTTTTTCTACTTTTTCACTCTTGTACTTTATTTCATAAAGAAACAAAGGCAGTACAAAAGAACAGCTTCCAATGTACTATTTGGCTTTCGTGCATTTCAACGGAACTGAAAATAGAAACTGATAAATCAACAACCTGCAGATTGCAAAAAAAATGGCTTCACTGTGACAGGTAAAATTATCTATACTTTGCTTTAAAACAGCATAATCTTTCGGGTCATCTTGTTAAAGTCAAGGTCTTGATTTAGTAACATGTGACGCAATGGAGCAGGATTATCTTATGGTCCAGTTTGGGATTGGCTATGCTTGCAGACGTACATACTAACTGTTTTTACCCCTCTTTCCTGTGACCACTTCTTCATTTTCTTTAATGAGACAGTCATGGTGTCTGTGTTGCTATGGACTTAGGCTACATTTGAGGCTTTCTTTGGTTAGTCATATGGTGCTGATTTGGGATCCAACATGAGGAGATGGCTTTCATTCTGTAAAAAGTGACTTCCTACTTTCCAACAAACTGTCAAGTTGGTTCCTTTTTCTCTTCATATATAGGGGGTGACTAAAGATACCAGCAGCCTTCGCTGGAAGACAGGATTGGCTTTTTTAGTGGTTGAGGGACATTCTTCTTCACAAAGAAAGAAATAATTGACTTTATCCTAGAGAACTATTCTGAAAAGCCAAAACATTTGAAGGCCAGTATGTGGTAATGAGCACAGTCTGTATGGTGGTCACATCATAATATCTCCACCACTGGGGCCTTTTGAAGTGATTTTGAGTTTCTCATCCTTTCATGATGAACAGGGTATGTATCAAGTGCAGAGAAAATTAAGAGCCTCTTCCGTACACATTCATGTGTGTGTGTCTGACAGAGTACCTCTTCCTAAAAAAAATAGTATTGTTTCCTGGAGGCTACATCTAGTATCAAGTATTGTCAAATGTGTATGCTGGCCACAATGATAATGGGTTTATCACTGGCACAATTGCATCAATTCATGGGATAATAGTGCCACTTTCATAATAACAATAGTTCCTGACTATTTTAGGCTTCTTGGTCTAGTTGTGTAAATAGGCTGCCATCAAGACTGGTCTACCTTTAGCCATCCATGACAGAATGGTCATGACTTATATATGTTGGGCATCCCAGATTTTCTGGCACCCAGCCTTCACAAAAAGATGGCCCTGGTATAATGGTGGATATTATTAGCATAACACAGGCATCCTTGATGTTTTTGTGAGCATCCATGGCCTATGATTGTAATACCTGGCTATTCAAGAGAGTTTCTGTCCATGATAGGCATTTTTACTTAATAGTGCTCAAAGACAAGCTGTGTTTTTTCTGAAACAAAATTGATATTTTAAAAGCAAAAAATATGTTCAGGGGTATAGAATGAGGAAAGAGAGATGCGGAAAGAGGGATGAGGGTGCAGAAAGATGCAAGAAGGGTGCAGCAAATATAAGAGAGGTGCAAAAAGAAGCAAGAGAAGTACAGAAGGAAGCAACAGAGGTGCAGAAAGAGGCAAGAGGGGTGCAGAAAGAGGCAAGAGAGGTACAGAAAGAAGCAACAGAGGTGCAGAATGAGGCAAGAGAAGTGCAGAAAGATGCAGGAGAGTTACAGAACAGGCAAAAGAGGTGCAGAAAGAAGCAAAACCAATAGAGGTGCAGAAAGAGGCAAACGGGGTGCAAAAAAAGCAAGAGGCATGCAGAGATTTGCAAGAACCAAAGAGCAGTGCAGAAAGAACCAACAGTGGTACAGAAACAGACAAGAGGGTTGCATAAAGAGGCAATAGAAGTGCAGAGAGAAGCAACAGAGTTGCAGATGGAGGCAAGAGAACTGCAGAAAGAGGCAAGAGAGTTGCAGAAACAGGCAAGAGAGGTGCTGAAAACAGGGAACAGGGGTGCAGAAAGAGGCAAGAGAGGTGCAGAAAGAGGGAAGAAGGTTGCAGAAAGAGGAAAGAGGAGTACAGAAAGAAGGAAGAGAGATTCAGGAAGAAGCAAGAGAAGTGCTGAAAGAAGCAACAGAGGTGCAGAAAGAGGCAAGAGGGGTGCAGAACGAGGCAGGAGAAGTGCAGAAAGAAGCAACTGAGGTACAGAAAGAAGCAACAGAGGTACAGAAGGAGGCAAGAGAACTGCAGAAATAGGCAAAAGAGAAGCAGAAACAGACAAAAGAGGTGCATAAAAAGGTAAAAGGGGTATAGAAAGAGACACAAGAGGTGCAGAAAGAGGCCGGAGGGGTGCAGAAAGAGGCAAGAGGGTGTAGAAAGAAGCAAGAGAGGAGCAGAAAGAAGCAAGGGAAGTACACAAAGAAGCAACAGAGGGACAGAAAGGCAAGAGGGGTACAGAAAGAAGCAAGATAAGTGCAGAAAGAAGCAACAGAGGTGCAGAAGAAGGCAAGAGATGTACAGAAAGAGGTACAGAAAAAGGGAACAGGGGTACATAAATAGGCAAGAGAGGTGCAGAAAGAGGAAAGAGGGGTACAGAAAGAAGCAAAAGAGATGCAGAAAGAGGCCTGAGAAGTTCAGAAAGAAGCAACAGAGGTAAACAAAGAAGCAAGAGGGGTGTAAAAATAGGCAAGAGAAATGAAGAAAGAAGCAACAGAGTTGCAGAAGGAGGCAAGAGAAGTGCAGAAAAAGACAAGAGATTTGCAGAAACCATCAACGGAGGTGCAGAATGAAGCAAGAGCAGTGTAGAAAGAACCAACAGAGGTGCATAAGGATGCAAAAGGGGTGCAAAAAGAGGCAAGAGGTGTGCAGAAATTTGCAAGAGAGGTCCAGAAAGAAGCAAGAGTAGTACAGAAAGAATCAACAGAGGTGCAGATACAGACAGTAGGGGGTTATAAGTTGGCCTGGTATATGCTGTCTATGAGAAGGTGTCCTGATATATGCTGTCCACTAGTTCTAGTGGGCACCTTGTATCAGTCCAGACAACCTTTATTGAAAGCTATCCTAGTAGTAGCTATGGAGAGCAGCCTTCAGGCTAAGTCTTGAAGGAATGTAAAGCAGCTTGTTTTACCAGTCTATAATCTCTTGAATGATCAAATGAAAAGACAACCACACCGGGTATATATTTAAAATATATGTATTTAGTATAAAACACATCCCTCTAGTCTCTTTATGAGACTGGAGTTCTTAGTTCTTAGTTTACAAGTCAGCAATTATCAGTAGTAGCACAAATACACGTTTGGGCCCTAGGGGCGTACCAAACCATATACCAAAAAAGTGGTCTAAGAACCCTGACTGGAATAGACACTAGGTCGATAGCCTCTCTAATCGCTGGGACCCCAAGGAATTACCCAAGGTAGTGACACAGGGGACCCACGGGGACTGTATGCAGTGTGTAAACACAACCGCGTGTTCCCGTTATCTTCTATGGACAATGTCGCGGTTGGAAATTTAAAGATTAGGGACACTTCTAATCGAGTCAGGACCAAACCCTTTGGGACTTAAGAAGTTCTAGGGCTAGCACCCACGAGAGCACCGGAGTACTCGAGTTGCCTTACCCAGGGAAGCCGGGTACATAGGTGTCTTTTGGTGTCGGGTTGCGTCGTTGATTTTAATGGGAGCCTGCAAAGACCTGCTGCTGCCGTGAAGAGGAGAAGTGTCCGAAGAGATCCAAAGATGGATCTAGGATGTAAGGAACCTGAAAGCAGAGGAGACAGAGTCTGGGTCACTTGCCGGAGACCTAGGACAGGATGGACCAATGCTCACAGATGTCGGGTGCTTCAGGTGAGTTGATGGGTGTCTTGACTCTTCAGCCACGAGGTCCAGGAGGTGTCGACGAATTCCACGATCCAGATTCGAGCTGTCGAGTGGTGCGGTGTTGGCGACCAGAAGGGACCCAACAAGCCTTGGCAACGGAAAGTCACTGGAATTTAGAGAAAGGACTGCGGTGCAGACCAGCAAGGTCTGAGGGACTCACCCAGCGAGGGTAAGTCAGGGCACATCTGGAGCAACCAGGAAAGCCCAAACAGAAAAGGATTTGCCTTCGTGAGGACCTGCTAGCCAATGGGCTGGTGATTGTGAAGGAGCCTCAAGCAGTAGCACTTGAAGCTGGTCCACGGGTCACTCGTGGAGTGGAGGCCAACAATCTTCAGTGCAGGAGGTGCTCAAGGCTGGGGCTACTGGGAGTCCAAAGCACAACTTCAAGGAAGACCAGGAAGATAGTGTTGCTGCAAATGTTCATGGTCTCCAGGGGTCACGGTTCCACGTCACCCATGATAGGCACGGGCCTCAGCTTTGCTGTGGACTCAGAAAAGTCTGGAAATCCACCTCGGGTGATGCAAAGACTTTGGCATCCGGCGAGAGCTTCAGCGATGCAGATTGGTCAGTTGCTTCTTTGGTGCCTGCCAAGCAGGGGAGTCACTCCTTGACCCCAAGGGAGATTTCTTCAGTCTTCTAGTCAAAGTAGAACATCGAAGGTCTAGGATATATGTAGCAGAGTTTTGTCCAGGGTAATCTAAAGTCCTAGGGAGTGGATTCCTATACTTAGAGTAAGTTTAGGGGATGGACTAACTCTAAGGCCCCACCTATGGGTGGGCCTGGAAAGAGGGGTGGTTACACCCATTTCCTTTGTCCAGTTTCACACCAGAGCAGGGGCAGGTAGCCCCTGCAACTGGTTTGAACAGGTCTATGCACAGGGACAGCAAACGTGCCCCCAGTGCAGGACTTCAAAGCACCAGAGAGTGCACCCACCCAGCCCCATTGCACATCTGCCTGTCTGGGGAGGTGCTCACACCTCCCTGTGACAGGAAACCTATTGTCCAAGCCTCCCCTGCCAGAGTTTCGGTCAGCAGCAGGAGGCCAGACCCGTGTCTGTGGCAGAGGCATCCATTTTGTGATGCCAGGGCTCTATTAAGTTGGTAGCGGGTATACCGGTGGTGCCATGTCTCTCCCTCTAGAAGGGTGGGCCATATTCTCACATCAGGACTTGATGTGGGGTTATGATTTCAAGGTGTCTGACACCAAACACAACATGTTTCCGTGCAGCCAGTCCAAAGTTAGCATTAACCGTATTAGATATAATGCACTTCAGAGTATATGGTCAGGCTGCACAACTGACAACCCCGGAGAAGAGATTCCGAAGGCTGCAGAGGAGCTCAGCTCATGCCTGGGCACCCTCTCACATATAACCAAGCACCCTGCCTTTAGGATTGATAAGGCCTGCCATAGGGGTGACTGATAGGTTTCTATGTGCAGTGATAGGTGAGATATAGTGAACCTATATCTCAGTAAGGGGTGCATGCACCACCTTACCCAGGCTGCAGTAGCAGACCTGTGGTGTCATTTCAGAGGGCTTTCCAGGGGTGGCATAATACATGCTTCAGCCCCTGGTAGGCCTCTGGGGTACCTATGCCCTAGCTACATAGTATACCATTTACTAGGGACTTATAAGGGCACCTCAGAATCCAATCTGTGATGTACCTAAGATACATGGAATCAATTTAGAGAGGAAGCAGCTAGGCTGGGGCCCTGAATAGCAGGGTCCCAGCCAGACTAAAGTCAAAAAACAGTGTTACAGCAGCAAAAAGTGGGGGTAACCATGTGAAGCAGATCCTACTCTCCTACAGAGGGGTTTAGAAAGAGGTAATAGAAGTGCAGAGAGAAGCAACAGAGTTGCAGATGGAGGCAAGAGAACTGCAGAAAGATGCAAGTTAGTTTTAGAAACAGGCAAGAGAAGTGTATAAAGCAGGGAACAGAGGGGCAGAAAGAGGGAAGAAGGGTGCAGGATGAGGCACTAGGGGTACAGAAAGAAGCAAGAGATGTGCAGAAAGAAGCAAGAGAGGTGCAGAAAGAAGCAACAGAGGTGCAAAAACAAGGCAGAAGGGGTGCGTAAAGAGGCAAGAGAAGTGCAGAAAGAAGCAACAGCGGTGCAGAAGGAGGCAAGAGGACTGCAGAAATAGGCAAGAGATTTGCAGAAACAGACAAGAGTGGTGCAGAAAAGGGTAACGGGGGTATAGAAAGAGGTACAAGAGGTGCAGAAAGGGGCAAGAAGGGTGCAGAAAGAAGCAAGAGAGGTGCATAAAGAAGCAAGAGAAGTGTAGAAAGAAGCAATAGAGGTACAGAAAGGCAAGGGGGGTGCAGAAAGAGGCAAAAGAAGTACAGAAACAAGTAACAGAGGTACAGAAGCAGGCAAGAGAAGTACAGAAAGAGGCAAGAGAGTTGCAGAAACAGGTAAAAGAGGTGCAGAAAGAAGCAAGAGCAGTGCAGAAAGAGCCAACAGAGGTGCAGAAGGAGGCCCCCAGGTGTGCAGAAAGAGGCTAGAGGGGTGCAGAAAGAAGCAGGAAATACGCAGAGAGAAACTAAACAAGTGGAGAAAGAAGTTGGAGAGGTGCAGAAAGAGACAAGAGGGGTGCAGAAAGAGGTAAGAGAAGTGCAAAAAGAAATCACAGTGGTGCAGAAAGAGGCAAGAGAACTGCAGAAAGAGAAAAGAGAGTTGTAGAAACAGGCAAGAGAGTTGCAGCAAAAGGGAGCAGGGGTAGAGAAACAGGAAAGAGAGGTGCAGAAAGAGCAAAGAAGGGTGCAGAAAGAGACAAGGGGTGCAGAAAGATGCAAGAGAAGTACAGAAAGAAGCAACAGAGGTGCAGAAAGAGCCAAGTGGGGTGCCGAAAGATGCAAGAGAAGTGCAGAAAGAAGCAACAGAGGTGCAGAAGGACGCAAGAGAAGTGCAGAAAGAACCACCAGAGGGGCAGAAGGAAGCAAGAATGGTGCAGAAAAGGCAAGAGAGGTGCAGAAATTTGCAAGACAGGTCCAGAAAGAAACAAGAGTAGGGCAGAAAAAACCAACAGAGGTGCAGAAACAAACAAGAGGGGTGTAGAAAGAGGAAAAAGAAGTGCAGAGAGAAGCAACAGAGGTGCAGATGGAGGCAAAGAAACTGAAGAAAGAGGCAAGAGAGTTGCACGAACAGGCAAAATCAGTGTAGAGAACGGTAATAGGGGTGAAGAAAGAGGCAAGAGAGGTGCAGAAAGAGGGAAGAAGGGTGCAGAAATAGCCATGAGGAATGCAGAAAGAAGCAAGAGAGCTGCAGAGAGATTGAGAGAAGTGCAGAAAGAAGCAACAGAGGTGCAGAAAGAGGCAAGGGGGTGCAGGCAGAGGTAAGAGAAGTATAGAGAGAAGTAATAGAGATGCAGAAGGATGCATGATAAGTGTAGAAAGAGGCAATGAAGTTGCAGAAACAGGCACAACAGTGAAGAAGGTTGTAGAAAGAGGCAAGAGGGATGCAGAAAGAAGCAACAGAGGTACAGAAGGAGGCAAGAGAGCTGCAGAAAGAGGCACAAAAGTTGCAGAAACAGGGAAGATAGGTGCAGAAAAAGGAAATAGGGGTGCAGAAAGAGGCAAGTGAGGTGCAGAAAGGGCAAAGAGGGTGTAGAAAGAGGCAAGAGGGGTGCAGTAAGAGGCAAGAGAAGAACAGAAAGAAGCAACAGAGGTACAGAAAGAGCCAAGAGGGGTACAGAAAGAGGCAGGAGAAGTACCGAAAGAAGCAACAGAGATGCAGAAGGAGGCAAGGGATGTGCAGAAAGAGGGAAGAAGGTAGAGAAAGGCAAGAGGGGCACAGAAAGAAGCAAGTGAGTTACAGAAACAAGCAAGAGAAGTGCAGGAAGAAGCAACAGAGGTACAGAAAGAGGCAAGAGGGGTACAGAAAGAGGCAGGAGAAATGCAGAAAGGGGGAATAGGGGTGGAGAAAGAGGCGAGAGGGGTGCAGAAAAAAACAAGAGAGGTACAGAAGGAGGCAAGAGAACTGCAGAAAGAGGCACGAGAATTACAGAAACAGGGAAGATAGAAGCAGAAAAAGGAAACAGGGTTGCAGGAACAGGCAAATGAGGTGCAGAAAGAAGCAAGAGCAGTGCAGAAAGAACTAACAGAAGTGCAAAAGGAGGCAAGAGGTGTGCAGAAAGAGGCAAGTAGGGGTACAGAAACTCTGCAAGAGAGTTCCAGAAAGAAGCAAGAGCAGTGCAGAAAGTATCAGCAGAGGTGCAGAAACAGACAAGAGGGGTGCAGAAAGAAGCAACAGAGGTGCAGATGGAGGCAAGAGAACTGCAGAAAGAGGAAAGAATTGCAGAAAGAGGCAAAAGAGGTACAGAAAAAGGGAACAGGGGTGCTAAAAGAGGCACAAGAGGTGCAGAAAAGGCAAGAGGGGTGCAGAAAGAAGCAAGAGAGGTACAGAAAGAAGCAAGAGAAGTGCAGAAGGAAGCAACGAGGTGCAGAAAGAGACAGAAGAGGTGCAGGAAAAGGCAAGATAAGTATAAAAAGAAGCAATAGCAGTGCAGAAGGAGGCAAGATAAGTGCCCAAAGAACCAACAGAAGTGCAGAAGGAAGCAAGAGGGGTACATACATTTGCAACTGTGGTGCAGAAAGAAGAAAGAGCAGTGCAAAAAAAACAACAGGGGTGCAGAAGGAGGCAAGAGTGGTGCAGAAAGAGGCAAGATAAAGTGCAAAAGAAGCAACAGAGATGGATAAAGGGGGAAGAGGGGTGGAGAAAGAAGCAAGAGAGGAGCAGAAAGAAAAACAAGTTCAGAAAGAAGGAACAGAGGTGCAAAAGAGGCATGAGGGACGCAGAAAGAGGCAATAGGGATTCAGAAAGAGGCACGAGGGGTGCAGAAAGAATCCAGAGTCGTACAGAAAGTAGCAACAGAGCTGCAGAAAGAGGCCAGAGGGGTACAGAAAGAGGTAAGAGGGTTGTCGAATGAGGCATGAGGGGTGCAGAAAGAAGCAAGAGAGGTGCAGAAAGAAACAAAAGAAGTGCAGAAAGAAGGAACAGGGGTGCAGAAAAAGGCATGGGGTGCAGGAAGAGGCAAGGGAGGTGCAGAAAGAGTGAACAGGGGCACAGAAACAGGCAAGGGATGTGCAGAAAGAGGGAAGAAGGTAAAGAAAGGCAAGAGGGGCTCAGAAAGAAGCAAGTGAGTTACAGAAACAAGCAAGAGAAGTGAAGGAAGAAGCAACAGAGGTACAGAAAGAGGCAAGAGGGGTACAGAAAGAGGCAGGAGAAATGCAGAAAGGGGGAATAGGGGTGGAGAAAGAGGCGAGAGGGGTGCAGAAAAAAGCAAGAGAGGTACAGAAAGAAGCAAAAAAGTACAGGAAGAAAGAATAGAGGTGCAGAAAAAGGCAAGAGGGGTGACGATAGAGGTGAGAGAAGTGCAGAAAGAAGCAACAGATGTGCTGAAGGAGGCAAGAGAAGTAGAGAAAGAGGCAAGAGAGTTGCAGAAACAGGCAAAAGAGGTGCAGAAAGAAGCAAGAGCAGTGCAGAGGTAGGCCCCCAGGTGTGCAGAAAGAGGCTAGAGGGGTGCAGAAAGAAGCAAGAAATACGCAGAGAGAAACTAAGGAAGTGCAGAAAGAAGTTGGAGAGGTGCATAAAGAGACAAGAGGGGTGCAGAAAGAGGTAAGAGAAGTGCAGAAAGAAATCACAGTGGTGCAGAATGAGGCAAGAGAACTACAGAAAGAGAAAAGAGAGTTGCAGAAACAGGCAAGAGAGGTGCAGCAAAAGGGAACAGGGGTGGAGGAACAGGAAAGAGAGGTGCAGAAAGAGCAAAGAAGGGTGCAGAAAGAGGCAAGGGGTGCAGAAAGATGCAAGAGAAGTACAGAAAGAAGCAACAGAGGTGCAGAAAGAGCCAAGTGGGGTGCAGAAAGATGCAAGAGAAGTGCAGTAAGAAGCAACAGAGGTACAGAAGGACGCAAGAGAAGTGCAGAAAGAACCACCAGAGGGGCAGAAGGAGGCAAGAATGGTGCAGAAAATTCAAGAGGGGTGCAGAAATTTGCAAGACAGGTCCAGAAAGAAACAAGAGTAGGGCAGAAAGAACCAACAGAGGTGCAGAAACAAACAAGAGGGGTGTAGAAAGAGGAAATAGAAGTGCAGAGAGAAGCAACAGAGGTGCAGATGGAGGCAAAGAAACTGAAGAAAGAGGCAAGAGAGTTGCACAAACAGGCAAAAGAAGTGTAGAAAATGATAATAGGGGTGAAGAAAGAGGCAAGAGAGGTGCAGAAAGAGGGAAGAAGGGTGCAGAAATAGCCATGAGGGGTGCAGAAAGAAGCAAGAGAGCTGCAGAGAGATTAAGAAAAGTGCAGAAAGAAGCAACAGATGTGCAGAAAGAGGCAAGGGGGGTGCAGACGGAGGTAAGAGAAGTATAGATAGAAGTAATAGAGATGCAGAAGGATGCACGATAAGTGTAGAACGAGGCAATGAAGTTGCAGAAACAGGCAAAAAAGTGAAGAAGGTTGTAGAAAGAGGCAAGAGGGATGCAGAAAGAAGCAACAGAGGTACAGAAGGAGGCAAGAGAACTGCAGAAAGAGGCACGAGAATTACAGAAACAGGGAAGATAGGTGCAGAAAAAGGAAACAGGGGTGCAGAAAGAGGCAAGTGAGGTGCAGAAAGGGCAAAGAGGGTGTAGAAAGAGGCAAGAGGGGTGCAGTAAGAGGCAAGAGAAGTACAGAAAGAAGCAACAGAGGTACATAAAGAGGCAAGAGGGGTGCAGAAAGAGGCAGGAGAAGTGCCCAAAGAAGCACCAGAGGTGCAGAAGGAGGCAAGAGAAGTGCAGAAAGAGACAAGAGAGTTGCAGGAACAGGCAAAGGATGTGCAGAAAGAAGCAAGAGCAGTGCAGAAAGAACCAACAGAAGTGCAAAAGGACGCAAGAGGTGTGCAGAAAGAGGCAAGTAGGGGTGCAGAAACTCTGCAAGAGAGTTCCGGAAAGAAGCAAGAGCAGTGCAGAAAGTACCAGCAGAGGTGCAGAAACAGACAAGAGGGGTGCAGAAAGAGGCAAGAGAATTGCAGAAAGAGGCAAAAGAGGTGCAGATAAAGGGAACAGGGGTGCTAAAAGAGGCACAAGAGGTACAGAAAAATGCAATAGGGATGCAGAATGAAGCAAGAGAGGTACAGAAAGAAGCAAGAGAAGTGCAGAAGGAAGCCACGAGGTACAGAAAGAGACAGAAGGGGTGCAGAAAAAGGCAATATAAGTGGTGAAAGAAGCTATAGCAGTGCAGAAGGAGGCAAGAGCAGTGCAAAAAGAAACGACAGGGGTGCAGAAGGAGGCAAGAGTGGTGCAGAAAGAGGCAAGATAAAGTGCAAAAGAAGCAACAGAGATGGATAAAGGGGGAAGAGGGGTGGAGAAAGAAGCAAGAGAGGAGCAGAAAGAAAAAAAGTTCAGAAACAAGGAACAGAGTTGCAGAAAGAGGCATGAGGGACACAGCAAGGGGCAATAGGGTTTCAGAAAGAGGCATGAGGGGTGCAGAAAGAATCCAGAGTGGTACAGAAGGAAGCAACAGAGCTGCAAAAAGAGGCAATAGGGATACAGTAAGAGGTAAAAGTGTTGTCGAATGAGGCATGAGGGATGCAGAAAGAAACAAAATAGGTGCAGAAAGAAGGAACAGGGGTGCAGAAAAAGGCAGGGGGTGCAGGAAGAGGCAAGGGAGGTGCAGAAAGAGTGAACAGGGGTACAGAAACAGGTAAGGGATGTGCAGAAAGAGGGAAGAAGGTAAAGAAAGGCAAGAGGGGCACAGAAAGAAGCAAGTGAATTACAGAAACAAGCAAGAGAAGTGAAGGAAGAAGCAACAGAGGTACAGAAAGAGGCAAGAGGGGTACAGAAAGAGGCAGGAGAAATGCAGAAAGGGGGAATAGGGGTGGAGAAAGAGGCAAGAGGGGTGCAGAAAAAAGCAAGAGAGGTACAGAAAGAAGCAAAAAAGTACAGGAAGAAAGAATAGAGGTGCAGAAAAAGGCAAGAGGGGTGACGATAGAGGTGAGAGAAGTGCAGAAAGAAGCAACAGATGTGCTGAAGGAGGCAAGAGAAGTAGAGAAAGAGGCAAGAGAGTTGCAGAAACAGGCAAAAGAGGTGCAGAAAGAAGCAAGAGCAGTGCAGAGGTAGGCCCCCAGGTGTGCAGAAAGAGGCTAGAGGGGTGCAGAAAGAAGCAAGAAATACGCAGAGAGAAACTAAGGAAGTGGAGAAAGAAGTTGGAGAGGTGCATAAAGAGACAAGAGGGGTGCAGAAAGAGGTAAGAGAAGTGCAGAAAGAAATCACAGTGGTGCAGAATGAGGCAAGAGAACTACAGAAAGAGAAAAGAGAGTTGCAGAAACAGGCAAGAGAGGTGCAGCAAAAGGGAACAGGGGTGGAGGAACAGGAAAGAGAGGTGCAGAAAGAGCAAAGAAGGGTGCAGAAAGAGGCAAGGGGTGCAGAAAGATGCAAGAGAAGTACAGAAAGAAGCAACAGAGGTGCAGAAAGAGCCAAGTGGGGTGCAGAAAGATGCAAGAGAAGTGCAGAAAGAACCACCAGAGGGGCAGAAGGAGGCAAGAATGGTGCAGAAAATTCAAGAGGGGTGCAGAAATTTGCAAGACAGGTCCAGAAAGAAACAAGAGTAGGGCAGAAAGAACCAACAGAGGTGCAGAAACAAACAAGAGGGGTGTAGAAAGAGGAAATAGAAGTGCAGAGAGAAGCAACAGAGGTGCAGATGGAGGCAAAGAAACTGAAGAAAGAGGCAAGAGAGTTGCACAAACAGGCAAAAGAAGTGTAGAAAATGATAATAGGGGTGAAGAAAGAGGCAAGAGAGGTGCAGAAAGAGGGAAGAAGGGTGCAGAAATAGCCATGAGGGGTGCAGAAAGAAGCAAGAGAGCTGCAGAGAGATTAAGAAAAGTGCAGAAAGAAGCAACAGATGTGCAGAAAGAGGCAAGGGGGGTGCAGACGGAGGTAAGAGAAGTATAGATAGAAGTAATAGAGATGCAGAAGGATGCACGATAAGTGTAGAACGAGGCAATGAAGTTGCAGAAACAGGCAAAAAAGTGAAGAAGGTTGTAGAAAGAGGCAAGAGGGATGCAGAAAGAAGCAACAGAGGTACAGAAGGAGGCAAGAGAACTGCAGAAAGAGGCACGAGAATTACAGAAACAGGGAAGATAGGTGCAGAAAAAGGAAACTGGGGTGCAGAAAGAGGCAAGTGAGGTGCAGAAAGGGCAAAGAGGGTGTAGAAAGAGGCAAGAGGGGTGCAGAAAGAGGCAAGAGAAGTACAGAAAGAAGCAACAGAGGTACATAAAGAGGCAAGAGGGGTGCAGAAAGAGGCAGGAGAAGTGCCCAAAGAAGCACCAGAGGTGCAGAAGGAGGCAAGAGAAGTGCAGAAAGAGACAAGAGAGTTGCAGGAACAGGCAAAGGATGTGCAGAAAGAAGCAAGAGCAGTGCAGAAAGAACCAACAGAAGTGCAAAAGGACGCAAGAGGTGTGCAGAAAGAGGCAAGTAGGGGTGCAGAAACTCTGCAAGAGAGTTCCGGAAAGAAGCAAGAGCAGTGCAGAAAGTACCAGCAGAGGTGCAGAAACAGACAAGAGGGGTGCAGAAAGAGGCAAGAGAATTGCAGAAAGAGGCAAAAGAGGTGCAGATAAAGGGAACAGGGGTGCTAAAAGAGGCACAAGAGGTACAGAAAAATGCAATAGGGATGCAGAATGAAGCAAGAGAGGTACAGAAAGAAGCAAGAGAAGTGCAGAAGGAAGCCACGAGGTACAGAAAGAGACAGAAGGGGTGCAGAAAAAGGCAATATAAGTGGTGAAAGAAGCTATAGCAGTGCAGAAGGAGGCAAGAGCAGTGCAAAAAGAAACGACAGGGGTGCAGAAGGAGGCAAGAGTGGTGCAGAAAGAGGCAAGATAAAGTGCAAAAGAAGCAACAGAGATGGATAAAGGGGGAAGAGGGGTGGAGAAAGAAGCAAGAGAGGAGCAGAAAGAAAAAAAGTTCAGAAACAAGGAACAGAGTTGCAGAAAGAGGCATGAGGGACACAGCAAGGGGCAATAGGGTTTCAGAAAGAGGCACGAGGGGTGCAGAAAGAATCCAGAGTGGTACAGAAGGAAGCAACAGAGCTGCAAAAAGAGGCAATAGGGATACAGTAAGAGGTAAGAGTGTTGTCGAATGAGGCATGAGGGATGCAGAAAGAAACAAAATAGGTGCAGAAAGAAGGAACAGGGGTGCAGAAAAAGGCAGGGGGTGCAGGAAGAGGCAAGGGAGGTGCAGAAAGAGTGAACAGGGGTACAGAAACAGGTAAGGGATGTGCAGAAAGAGGGAAGAAGGTAAAGAAAGGCAAGAGGGGCACAGAAAGAAGCAAGTGAATTACAGAAACAAGCAAGAGAAGTGAAGGAAGAAGCAACAGAGGTACAGAAAGAGGCAAGAGGGGTACAGAAAGAGGCAGGAGAAATGCAGAAAGGGGGAATAGGGGTGGAGAAAGAGGCGAGAGGGGTGCAGAAAAAAGCAAGAGAGGTACAGAAAGAAGCAAAAAAGTACAGGAAGAAAGAATAGAGGTGCAGAAAAAGGCAAGAGGGGTGACGATAGAGGTGAGAGAAGTGCAGAAAGAAGCAACAGATGTGCTGAAGGAGGCAAGAGAAGTAGAGAAAGAGGCAAGAGAGTTGCAGAAACAGGCAAAAGAGGTGCAGAAAGAAGCAAGAGCAGTGCAGAGGTAGGCCCCCAGGTGTGCAGAAAGAGGCTAGAGGGGTGCAGAAAGAAGCAAGAAATACGCAGAGAGAAACTAAGGAAGTGGAGAAAGAAGTTGGAGAGGTGCATAAAGAGACAAGAGGGGTGCAGAAAGAGGTAAGAGAAGTGCAGAAAGAAATCACAGTGGTGCAGAATGAGGCAAGAGAACTACAGAAAGAGAAAAGAGAGTTGCAGAAACAGGCAAGAGAGGTGCAGCAAAAGGGAACAGGGGTGGAGGAACAGGAAAGAGAGGTGCAGAAAGAGCAAAGAAGGGTGCAGAAAGAGGCAAGGGGTGCAGAAAGATGCAAGAGAAGTACAGAAAGAAGCAACAGAGGTGCAGAAAGAGCCAAGTGGGGTGCAGAAAGATGCAAGAGAAGTGCAGTAAGAAGCAACAGAGGTACAGAAGGACGCAAGAGAAGTGCAGAAAGAACCACCAGAGGGGCAGAAGGAGGCAAGAATGGTGCAGAAAATTCAAGAGGGGTGCAGAAATTTGCAAGACAGGTCCAGAAAGAAACAAGAGTAGGGCAGAAAGAACCAACAGAGGTGCAGAAACAAACAAGAGGGGTGTAGAAAGAGGAAATAGAAGTGCAGAGAGAAGCAACAGAGGTGCAGATGGAGGCAAAGAAACTGAAGAAAGAGGCAAGAGAGTTGCACAAACAGGCAAAAGAAGTGTAGAAAATGATAATAGGGGTGAAGAAAGAGGCAAGAGAGGTGCAGAAAGAGGGAAGAAGGGTGCAGAAATAGCCATGAGGGGTGCAGAAAGAAGCAAGAGAGCTGCAGAGAGATTAAGAAAAGTGCAGAAAGATGCAACAGATGTGCAGAAAGAGGCAAGGGGGGTGCAGACGGAGGTAAGAGAAGTATAGATAGAAGTAATAGAGATGCAGAAGGATGCACGATAAGTGTAGAACGAGGCAATGAAGTTGCAGAAACAGGCAAAAAAGTGAAGAAGGTTGTAGAAAGAGGCAAGAGGGATGCAGAAAGAAGCAACAGAGGTACAGAAGGAGGCAAGAGAACTGCAGAAAGAGGCACGAGAATTACAGAAACAGGGAAGATAGGTGCAGAAAAAGGAAACAGGGGTGCAGAAAGAGGCAAGTGAGGTGCAGAAAGGGCAAAGAGGGTGTAGAAAGAGGCAAGAGGGGTGCAGTAAGAGGCAAGAGAAGTACAGAAAGAAGCAACAGAGGTACATAAAGAGGCAAGAGGGGTGCAGAAAGAGGCAGGAGAAGTGCCCAAAGAAGCACCAGAGGTGCAGAAGGAGGCAAGAGAAGTGCAGAAAGAGACAAGAGAGTTGCAGGAACAGGCAAAGGATGTGCAGAAAGAAGCAAGAGCAGTGCAGAAAGAACCAACAGAAGTGCAAAAGGACGCAAGAGGTGTGCAGAAAGAGGCAAGTAGGGGTGCAGAAACTCTGCAAGAGAGTTCCGGAAAGAAGCAAGAGCAGTGCAGAAAGTACCAGCAGAGGTGCAGAAACAGACAAGAGGGGTGCAGAAAGAGGCAAGAGAATTGCAGAAAGAGGCAAAAGAGGTGCAGATAAAGGGAACAGGGGTGCTAAAAGAGGCACAAGAGGTACAGAAAAATGCAATAGGGATGCAGAATGAAGCAAGAGAGGTACAGAAAGAAGCAAGAGAAGTGCAGAAGGAAGCCACGAGGTACAGAAAGAGACAGAAGGGGTGCAGAAAAAGGCAATATAAGTGGTGAAAGAAGCTATAGCAGTGCAGAAGGAGGCAAGAGCAGTGCAAAAAGAAACGACAGGGGTGCAGAAGGAGGCAAGAGTGGTGCAGAAAGAGGCAAGATAAAGTGCAAAAGAAGCAACAGAGATGGATAAAGGGGGAAGAGGGGTGGAGAAAGAAGCAAGAGAGGAGCAGAAAGAAAAAAAGTTCAGAAACAAGGAACAGAGTTGCAGAAAGAGGCATGAGGGACACAGCAAGGGGCAATAGGGTTTCAGAAAGAGGCACGAGGGGTGCAGAAAGAATCCAGAGTGGTACAGAAGGAAGCAACAGAGCTGCAAAAAGAGGCAATAGGGATACAGTAAGAGGTAAGAGTGTTGTCGAATGAGGCATGAGGGATGCAGAAAGAAACAAAATAGGTGCAGAAAGAAGGAACAGGGGTGCAGAAAAAGGCAGGGGGTGCAGGAAGAGGCAAGGGAGGTGCAGAAAGAGTGAACAGGGGTACAGAAACAGGTAAGGGATGTGCAGAAAGAGGGAAGAAGGTAAAGAAAGGCAAGAGGGGCACAGAAAGAAGCAAGTGAATTACAGAAACAAGCAAGAGAAGTGAAGGAAGAAGCAACAGAGGTACAGAAAGAGGCAAGAGGGGTACAGAAAGAGGCAGGAGAAATGCAGAAAGGGGGAATAGGGGTGGAGAAAGAGGCGAGAGGGGTGCAGAAAAAAGCAAGAGAGGTACAGAAAGAAGCAAAAAAGTACAGGAAGAAAGAATAGAGGTGCAGAAAAAGGCAAGAGGGGTGACGATAGAGGTGAGAGAAGTGCAGAAAGAAGCAACAGATGTGCTGAAGGAGGCAAGAGAAGTAGAGAAAGAGGCAAGAGAGTTGCAGAAACAGGCAAAAGAGGTGCAGAAAGAAGCAAGAGCAGTGCAGAGGTAGGCCCCCAGGTGTGCAGAAAGAGGCTAGAGGGGTGCAGAAAGAAGCAAGAAATACGCAGAGAGAAACTAAGGAAGTGGAGAAAGAAGTTGGAGAGGTGCATAAAGAGACAAGAGGGGTGCAGAAAGAGGTAAGAGAAGTGCAGAAAGAAATCACAGTGGTGCAGAATGAGGCAAGAGAACTACAGAAAGAGAAAAGAGAGTTGCAGAAACAGGCAAGAGAGGTGCAGCAAAAGGGAACAGGGGTGGAGGAACAGGAAAGAGAGGTGCAGAAAGAGCAAAGAAGGGTGCAGAAAGAGGCAAGGGGTGCAGAAAGATGCAAGAGAAGTACAGAAAGAAGCAACAGAGGTGCAGAAAGAGCCAAGTGGGGTGCAGAAAGATGCAAGAGAAGTGCAGTAAGAAGCAACAGAGGTACAGAAGGACGCAAGAGAAGTGCAGAAAGAACCACCAGAGGGGCAGAAGGAGGCAAGAATGGTGCAGAAAATTCAAGAGGGGTGCAGAAATTTGCAAGACAGGTCCAGAAAGAAACAAGAGTAGGGCAGAAAGAACCAACAGAGGTGCAGAAACAAACAAGAGGGGTGTAGAAAGAGGAAATAGAAGTGCAGAGAGAAGCAACAGAGGTGCAGATGGAGGCAAAGAAACTGAAGAAAGAGGCAAGAGAGTTGCACAAACAGGCAAAAGAAGTGTAGAAAATGATAATAGGGGTGAAGAAAGAGGCAAGAGAGGTGCAGAAAGAGGGAAGAAGGGTGCAGAAATAGCCATGAGGGGTGCAGAAAGAAGCAAGAGAGCTGCAGAGAGATTAAGAAAAGTGCAGAAAGAAGCAACAGATGTGCAGAAAGAGGCAAGGGGGGTGCAGACGGAGGTAAGAGAAGTATAGATAGAAGTAATAGAGATGCAGAAGGATGCACGATAAGTGTAGAACGAGGCAATGAAGTTGCAGAAACAGGCAAAAAAGTGAAGAAGGTTGTAGAAAGAGGCAAGAGGGATGCAGAAAGAAGCAACAGAGGTACAGAAGGAGGCAAGAGAACTGCAGAAAGAGGCACGAGAATTACAGAAACAGGGAAGATAGGTGCAGAAAAAGGAAACAGGGGTGCAGAAAGAGGCAAGTGAGGTGCAGAAAGGGCAAAGAGGGTGTAGAAAGAGGCAAGAGGGGTGCAGTAAGAGGCAAGAGAAGTACAGAAAGAAGCAACAGAGGTACATAAAGAGGCAAGAGGGGTGCAGAAAGAGGCAGGAGAAGTGCCCAAAGAAGCACCAGAGGTGCAGAAGGAGGCAAGAGAAGTGCAGAAAGAGACAAGAGAGTTGCAGGAACAGGCAAAGGATGTGCAGAAAGAAGCAAGAGCAGTGCAGAAAGAACCAACAGAAGTGCAAAAGGACGCAAGAGGTGTGCAGAAAGAGGCAAGTAGGGGTGCAGAAACTCTGCAAGAGAGTTCCGGAAAGAAGCAAGAGCAGTGCAGAAAGTACCAGCAGAGGTGCAGAAACAGACAAGAGGGGTGCAGAAAGAGGCAAGAGAATTGCAGAAAGAGGCAAAAGAGGTGCAGATAAAGGGAACAGGGGTGCTAAAAGAGGCACAAGAGGTACAGAAAAATGCAATAGGGATGCAGAATGAAGCAAGAGAGGTACAGAAAGAAGCAAGAGAAGTGCAGAAGGAAGCCACGAGGTACAGAAAGAGACAGAAGGGGTGTAGAAAAAGGCAATATAAGTGGTGAAAGAAGCTATAGCAGTGCAGAAGGAGGCAAGAGCAGTGCAAAAAGAAACGACAGGGGTGCAGAAGGAGGCAAGAGTGGTGCAGAAAGAGGCAAGATAAAGTGCAAAAGAAGCAACAGAGATGGATAAAGGGGGAAGAGGGGTGGAGAAAGAAGCAAGAGAGGAGCAGAAAGAAAAAAAGTTCAGAAACAAGGAACAGAGTTGCAGAAAGAGGCATGAGGGACACAGCAAGGGGCAATAGGGTTTCAGAAAGAGGCACGAGGGGTGCAGAAAGAATCCAGAGTGGTACAGAAGGAAGCAACAGAGCTGCAAAAAGAGGCAATAGGGATACAGTAAGAGGTAAGAGTGTTGTCGAATGAGGCATGAGGGATGCAGAAAGAAACAAAATAGGTGCAGAAAGAAGGAACAGGGGTGCAGAAAAAGGCAGGGGGTGCAGGAAGAGGCAAGGGAGGTGCAGAAAGAGTGAACAGGGGTACAGAAACAGGTAAGGGATGTGCAGAAAGAGGGAAGAAGGTAAAGAAAGGCAAGAGGGGCACAGAAAGAAGCAAGTGAGTTACAGAAACAAGTAAGAGAAGTGCAGAAAGAAGCAATAGGGGTACAGAAAGAGGCAAGAGGGGTACAGAAAGAGGCAGGAGAAATGCAGAAAGGGGGAATAGGGGTAGAGAAAGAGGCGAGAGGGGTGCAGAAAGAAGCAAGAGAGGTACAGAAAGAAGCAGAAGGGTACAGAAAGAAAGAATAGAGGTGCAGAAAAAGGCAAGAGGGGTGACGATAGAGGTGAGAGAAGTGCAGAAAGAAGCAACAGATGTGCTGAAGAAGGCAAGAGAAGTACAGACAGAAGGAACAGAGGTGCAGAAACAGACAAGAGGGGTGCAGAAAGAGAAAAGAAAAGTGCGGAAAGACGCAACAGAGGTGCAGAAGGAGGCAAGATCACTGAGAAAGAGGCAAGAGAGCTGCAGCAACAGACAAGAGAGGGCCAGAAGTAAGCAGCAGAGGTACAGAAAGAGGCAAGAGGGGTGCAGAAAGGGGCAACAGGGTTTCAGAAAGAGGCACAAGGGGTGCAGAAAGAATCCAGAGTGGTACAGAAAGAAGCAACAGAGCTGCAGAAAGAGGCAAGAGGGGTACAGAAAGAGGTAAGAGGGTTGTCGAATGAGGCATGAGGGTTGCAGAAAGAAACAAAAGAGGTGCAGAAAGAAGGAACAGGGGTGCAGAAAAAGGCAGGGGGTGCAGGAAGAGGCAAGGGAGGTGCAGAAAGATTGAACAGGGGTACAGAAACAGGTAAGGGATGTGCAGAAAGAGGGAAGAAGGTAAAGAAAGGCAAGAGGGGCACAGAAAGAAGCAAGTGAGTTACAGAAACAAGCAAGAGAAGTGCAGGAAGAAGCAACAGGGGTACAGAAAGAGGCAAGAGGGGTACATAAAGAGGCAGGAGAAATGCAGAAAGGGGGAATAGGGGTAGAGAAAGAGGCGAGAGGGGTGCAGAAAGAAGCAAGAGAGGTACAGAAAGAAGCAAAAAGGTACAGAAAGAAAGAATAGAGGTGCAGAAAAAGGCAAGAGGGGTGACGATAGAGGTGAGAGAAGTGCAGAAAGAAGCAACAGATGTGCTGAAGGAGGCAAGAGAAGTACAGACAGAAGGAACAGAGGTGCAGAAACAGACAAGAGGGGTGCAGAAAGAGAAAAGAAAAGTGCAGAAAGACGCAACAGAGGTGCAGAAGGAGGCAAGATCACTGAGAAAGAGGCAAGAGAGCTGCAGCAACAGACAAGAGAGGGCCAGAAGTAAGCAACAGAGGTACAGAAAGAGGCAAGAGGGGTGCAGAAAGAGGCAAGAGAAGTGCAGAAAGAAGCAGCAGAGGTGCAGATGGAGGCAAAAGAAGTGCAGAAAGAGAAAAGAGAGTTGCAGACACAGGCTAAGGAGGTACAGAAAGAAGCAAGAGCAGTGCAGAAAGATCCAACAGAGGTGCTGAAGGAGGAAAGAGGGAGGCAACAAGAGGCAAGAGGGGTGCAGAAATGTTCATAGAAGGTCCAGAAAGAAGCAAGAGCAGTGTAGAAATAACCAACAGAGGTGCAGAAACAGACAAGTGAGGAGCAGAAAAAGGCAATAGAAGTGTAAAGAGAAGCAACATGGTGCAAATGTAGGCAAGAGAACTGCAGAAAGAGATAAGATAGTTGCAGAAACCGGCAAGAGTGGTGCAAAAACAGTAACAGAGGAGCAGAAAGAGGCAAGAGAGAAGCCGAAAGAGGGAAGAAGGATGCCAAAAGAGGCAAGAGGGGTGTAGAAAGAAGCAAGAGAGGACCTGAAAGAAGAAGAGAAGAGCAGAAAGAATCAACAGAGGTGCAGAAAGAAGCAAGAGGGTGCAGAAAGAGGCAATAAAATGTACAGAGAAGTAATAGAGATGCAGAAGGAGCCAAAATAAGTTCATAAAGAGGCAATAGAGTTTCAGAAACAGGTAAAAGAGTTACAGAAAATAGCAAGAGCAGTGCAGAAAGAACCAACAGAAGTGCATAAGGAGGCAAGAGGGGTACAGAAAGAGGCAAGAGGGGTGCAGAAAGAAGCAAGAGCCGTGCAGAGAGATGCAAAAGAGGTGCATATGGAGGCAAGAGAATTGCAGAAAGAGGTAAGATAGTTGCAGAAACAGGCAAAAGAGGTGCAGAAAATAGTAACAGGGATACAGAAAGAGGCAAAAAAGGTGCATGAAGAGGGAAGAAGGGTGCAGAAAGAGGCAAGAGGGGTCCAGAAAAAGGCAGGAGGGGTGCAGAAAGAAGCAAGAGATGTGCAGAAAGAAACGAAAGATGTGCAGAACGAAGGAACAGAGGCACAGAAAAAGACAAGAGGGGTGCATACAGAGGCACGAGAAGTGTAGATAAAAGCAACAGAGGTGCAGAAGGAGGTTAGAGAACTGCAGAAAGAGGCAAGAGAGTTGCAGAAACAGGGAATATAGGTGGTGAAAAAGGGAGCAGGGTGCAGGAGAGTAGGATCTGCTTCACATGGTTACCCCCACTTTTTGCTGGCGTTTCACTGTTTTTCGAATTTAGTCTGGCTGGGGCCCTGCTATTCAGGACCCCAGCCCAGCTGCTTCCTCTTTAAATTGATTACATGTACTTTAGGTACAATCCAGATTGGATTCTGGGGTACCCTTGTGAGTTCCTAGTATATGGTATACTATGTACCCAGGGCATAGGTACCCCAGAGGCCTACCAGGGGCTGAAGCATTTATTGTGCCACCCCTGGAAAGCCCTTCAGAATGACACCACCGGTCTGCTACTGCAGCCTGGGTAAGGTGGTGCATGCACCCCTTACAGACATATAGGCTCACTATACCTCACCTATCAATGCTCATAGTAATCTATCAGTCACCCCTATGGCAGGCCTTATCAATCCTAAAGGCAGGGTGCTTGGCTATATCTGAGATGGTGCCCAGGCATGAACTGAGCCCCTCTGCAGCCTTCGGAATCTCTTCTCCGGGGTTGTCAGTGGTGTAGCCTGACCATGTACTCATAAGTGCATTATATCTAAAACGGTTAATGCTAACTTTTGACTGGCTGCACGGAAACATGTTGTATTTGGTGGCAAACACCTTGGTATCATACCCCCACACCAATTCCTGATGTGAGAATATGATCCCACCCTTCTAGAGGGAGAGGCATGGCAGTACTGGTATATCCGATAGAAACGTAACAGAGCCCTGGCATCACAAAATGGATGCTGCAGCCACAGACACGGGTCTGGCCTCCTGCTGCTGACCGAAATTCCGGCATGGGAGGCCTGGACAATAGGTTTCTTGTCACAGGTAAGTGTAACCACTTCCCAGACAGGCTTATGTGTATTGGGGCTGGGTGGGAGGACTCTGAGTGCTTTGAAGTCATGCACTGGGGGCACATTTGGTGTCCCTGTGCATAGTCCAGCTCCAATCGGTTCATGAAACTGGACAAAGGAAATGGGTGTAGCCACCCCTCTTTCCAAACCCTCCCATAGGTGGGTCCCCAGAGCTAGTCCAACCCGTTCCTTAGGTATAAGTAAGGAACCCCTGGCAACAGTCTTTAGATATCCCTGGATGAAACTCTGAAGCTGAATCCTGGAACTTTGATGCTCTACTAAAGACTAGAGGACTGAAGAAATCACCCTGGGGTCAAGGAGTGACTCCCCTGCTTGGCAGGCACCAAAGAAGCATTTTGCCAGTCTGCATCTCTGAAGCATCTGCCAGACTCCGAAGTAGTTGCAGCCCAGGAAGAGGATTTCCAGACATCTCAAAGACCGATCCGAGTCCCCAGCAAAGCTGAGACTCGCAGCCCTCGTGTGTAACGTGGAATTGGAACTTCTACTCACCATGCACTTTTGCAAGTGCATGGACTTCTCGACGTCTCTTGAAGTCATGCTTGGGGTTACTTGTAACCCCCTCCTCGAGCAGAGAATCCACTGAAGATTGTTGGCCTTGTCACCCCGAGTGACCTGTGGGTTGCCATTTTTTGATTCCTCTTGAGGTCCCTTTGCGATCCCTTGTCTGTCGACTGGTGGGTTCCCGTGAAGGCAACTTTGATTTTTCTTGGGCATCCCTGATTGACCCAGACGTGCCCTGATGACCTACCATGTGCTGAGTCCCTCAGAACTTGCTGGTCTGCACCAAAGCATCTTTCTCCTTTCTGCGTGGGTTGCTGTTGCCAAGGCTTGTTGTGTCCAATCTGAGCACCGATGCTGCAGCTCTCGACATTCTTTATGTGACAGCTTGAATCCGGCTCCTGGTTGTCCTCGATGCCTCCTGGTCCTCGTGGCTGAAGAGTCAAGCTTCACTTCCTTCACCTGAAATCACCCAACATCGGTGAGCATTCGCCTATTGTGCTCCTGGTCACTGGCTAGTGACCCAGACCCTGTCCCCTCTGCTTTCAGGTTCTTCTCGACTTCGATCCAGGCTTGTATCTCTTCCCGGCAGCAGCACTTCTTTGCCAGCTCCCATTAAAAACGATGACGCAACCCAACACCATTTGACACCTATGCACCCGGCTTCCCTGGGTGAGGTAACTCGAGTACTCCGGGGCTCCCATGGGTGTTGACCCTAGAACTTCCTAAGTCCCATAGGGTTTGGTCCTAACTCATTTCTAAGTGTCCCTAATCTTTATAAATCTAACCACGACTTTCCCATAGAAGCTAACGGGAGCTCGCGGCTGTGTTCTCACACTGCACACGCCCCCGTGGGTCCCCTGTGTCACTTTCTTGGATGGTTCCTTGGGGTCCCAGCGATTCTACAGGCTCTAGGACTCGTGTCTAGTTAAGTTGTGATTCTTATACCACTATTTTAGTATATGGTTTGGCTCGCCCCTAGGGCCTAACGTGTATTTGTGCTATTTTACTGTACTATTTGAAGTGTAACTTATGTGTTTGATCTCTAGCCTCATAAAGAGACTAGTAGGGTGTTTTTAGAAATAAATACATACATTTTATATATATACCTGGTGTGGTTGCCTTTCATTTAGCCATTCAAGAGATTATAGACTGGTAAAACAAGCTGCTTTACATTCTTTCAAGACTTAGCCTGAAGGCTGCTCTCCATAGCTACCACTAGAATCGCTTTCAATAAAGTTTGTCTTTAACCTATCATCAATAAGGCTTTGTTTGGACTGTTGCAAGGTGCCCACTATTAGTAGTGGACAGCATATCCCAGTCCAACTTCTCACACATGGGTGCAGAAAGAGGCAAGAGAGGTGCAGAAAGAGCAAAGAAGGGTGTAGAAAGAGGCAAGAGGGGTACAGAAAGAGGCAAACGAAGGGCAGAAAGAAGCAACAGAGGTGCAGAAAGAGAGTGGTGCAGAAAGAGGCAAGAGACATGCAGAAAGAATCAATAGAGGTGCAGAAGGAGGCACGAGAAGTACAGAAAGAGACATAGTTGCAGAAGCAGGCAAATGAGGTGCAGAAAGAAACAAGAGCAGTGCAGAAAGAACCAGCAGAAGTGCAGAAGGAGGCAAGAGGGGTACAGAAAGAGGCAAGAGGGCTGCAGAAACTTGCAAGAGAGGTCAAGAAAGAAGCAAGAGTAGTGCAGAAAGAACCAACAGAGGTGCGGAAAGAGGCAGGAGAAGTGCAGAAAGGCGCAACAGAGGTGCAGAAGGAGGCAAGAGGGGTACAAAAAGACGCAAGAGGGGTGGAGAAATCTTCTAGTGAGGTCCAGAAAGAAGCAAGAGCAGTGCAGAAATGACCAACAGAGGTGCAGAAACAGAAAAGAGAGATGCAGAAAGAGGCAATAGAAGTGCAGAGACAAGCAACACATGTGCAGATGAAAGCAAGAGAACTGCAGAAAGAGGCAAGGGAGTTGCAGAAAACCGTAACAGGGCTGGAAAAAGCGTCCAGAGAGGTGCTGAAAGAGGTAAGAGGGCTGCAGAAAGAAGGAAGAGAGATGCAGAAAGAAGCAAGAAAAGTGCAGAAAGAAGCAACAGAGGTGCAGAAATGGCAAAGGGGCAGAAATAGGCAAAATAAGTAAAGAAAGAAGCAACAGAGGTGCAGAAATAGGCAAGAGAGGTGCAGAAAGAAGTAAGAGAAGTACAGAAAGAAGCAACAGATGTGCTGACGGAGGCAAGAGAAGTGCAGAAAGAAACAAGAAAGGTACAGAAAGAGACAAGGGAGGTGGAGACAAAGGGAACAGGGGTACAAAAACAGGCATGAGATGTGCAGAAGGAGGTGAAGAAAAGCAAGGGGCAGAAAGAAGCAAGTGAGGTGCAGAACAAAGCAACAGAAATACAGAAAGAAGCAACAGAGGTACAGAAAGAGGCAAGAGGGGTGCAGAAAGAGACAAGAGAAATGCAGAAAGAAGCAACAGAGATGCAGAATTGGGCATTAGGGGTGGAGAATGAGGCAAGTGGGGTGCACAAAGAAACAAAAAATTGCAGAAAGATAAAACAGAGGTGCAGAAAAAGGCAAGAGGGGTGTAGAAAGAGGCAAAGGGAAGTGTAGAAAGTAGCAAAAGATGTGCTGAAGGAGGCAAGAAAAGTGCAGAAAGAAGCAAGAGAGGTGAATAAAGAGGCAAGGGAGGTGCAGAAAGAGGGAACAGTGATGCAAAAACAGGCATGAGATGTGCAGAATGGGGGAAGAAGGTGGAGAAAGGTAATGGTGGCAGAAAGAAGGAAGTGGGGTGCAGAAAGAAGCAAGAAAAGTGCAGAAAGAAGCAACAACGTTACAGAAAGAGGCAAGAGGAGTGCAGAAGGAAGCAAGAGATGTGCAGAAAGAAACAAAATAAGTACAGAAAGAAGCAACAGAGGTGCATAAAGAGGCAAGAGTAATGCAGAGAGAAGGAAGAGGGGTGCAGAAAGAATCACGAGGGGTGCAGAAAGAAACAAGAGAGGTACATAAAGAAGCAAAAGAGATGCAGAAAGGGGAAGTGAGGTGGAGAAAGAGATAAGAGGGATACAGAAAGAAGCAAGAGAGGTACAGAAAGAGTGAAAAGAAGTGCAGAAAGAAGCAACAGAGGTGCAGAAAATTGCAAAGGGGCCGAAATAGGCAAAATAAGTAAAGAAAGAAGCAACAGAGGTGCAGAAATAGGCAAGAGAAATGAAGAAAGAAGCAACAGAGATGCAGAAATGGGGTTTAGGGGTGGAGGAAGAGGCAATAGGGGTGCAGAAAGAAGCAAGAGAGGTGCCCAAAGATACAAAAAATTGCAGAAAGATAAAACAAAGGTGCAGAAAAGGCAAGAGGGGTGTAGAAAGAGGCAAGAGAAGTGCAGAAAGAAGCAACAGTTGTGCTAAAGGAGGCACGAGAAGTGCAGAAAGAGGCAAGGGAGGTGCAGAAAGAGGGAACAGGGATGTAAAAACAGACATGAGATGTGCAAGGAGGAAAGAAGGTGAAGAAAGGCAAGGGGGCAGAAATAAGAAAGTGGGGTGCAGAAAAAAAGCAACAGAAATGCAGAAAGAAGCAACAGAGGTGCAGAAAGAGGCAAGAGGGGTGCAGAAAGAAGCAAGAGGGGTGTAGAAAGAAACAAAAAAATTGCAGAAAGATAAAACATAGGTGCTGAAAAAGGCAAGAGGGGTGTAGAAAGAGGCAAGGGAGGTGCAGAAAGAGGGAACAGGGGTGCAAAAACAGTGATGAGATGTGCAGAAGGAAGGAAGAAGGTGGAGAAAGGCAATGCGGGCAGAAAGAAGGACGTTGGGTGCAGAAAGAAGCAGGAGAAGTACAGAAAGAAGCAACAGCGGTACTGAAAAAGGCAAGAGGAGTGCAAAAGGAATCAAGAGATGTGCATAAAGAAACAAAATAAGTACAGAAAGAAGCAACAGTGGTGCAAGAGGAGTGCAGAAAGAAGGATGCAGAAGGAGGCACGAGGAGTGCAGAAAGAAGCAAGAGAGGTGCATAAAGAAGCAAAAGAGATGCAGAAAGGGGGAAGTGAGGTGGAGAAAGTGAGAAGAGGGATACAGAAAGAAGCAAGTGAGGTACGGAAATAATGAAAAGAAGTGCAGAAAGAAGCAACAGAGGTGCAAAAAGGGGCAAGATGTGTACAGAAAGAGACAAGAGAAGTGCAGAAAGAAGCAACAGAGATGCAGAAAGCCAGAAGAGGTGGGGAGAAAGGCAAGAGGGGTGCAGAAGAAGCAAAATAGTTGCAGAAAGAATCAAAAGAAGTGCTTAAAGAAGGAACAGAGATGCAGAAAAAGGCCGGTAGGGTACAGTGAGAGGGAAGAGGGGTGCATAAAGAAGCACAAGTGGTGCAGACAGAAGCAGGAGAGGTGCAGAAAGAAGTAAGGGAAAAGGGAAAGAGGAGCAGAGAAAGAGGCAAGAGGAGTGCAGAAAGAAGCAACAAAGGTACAGAAAAGCAAAAGAAGTGCAAAAAGTAGGAACAGAGGTGCAGAAAGATGCTAGAGGGGTGTAGAAAGAGCAAACAGGGTACAGAAAGAGGCATGAGTGGTGCAGAAAGAAGCATGATAGGTGCAGAAGGAAGCAAGAAAAGTACAGAAAGAAGCATCAGAGGTGCAGAAAGAGGGATGAGGGGTGGAGAAAGAGGTAACAGAATTGCAGAAAGAAGCAACAGAGATGCAGAAATGGGTAACAGGTGTGGAGAAAGAGGGGTGCAGAGAGAAGCAACAGAGGTGCAGAAAGAGGCAAGAGAAGTGGAGAAAGAAACAACAGAGGTACAGAAACAGGCAAGAAAGGTACAGAAAGAGGGAACGGGGTACAGAAAGAGGCAAGAGAGGTGCAGAAAGAGGAAAGAATGATGTAGAAAGATACAAGGGGGGTACAGAAAGATGCAAGAGAAGTGCCAAAAAAGAAAGAAAGGTGCAGAAAGAAGCAACAGAAATGCAGAAAGACGAAAGCGAGGCACAGAAAGAAGCAAGAGCGGTTTGCATACCATTCAGACCAATTTAATACCTACTTTTAGCAACAGGTGAGTATTCTAGGTTTGCAAAGGGCCTTCCACTACGCTATAACACTTGTCGCTGCATTTTGGTAACGTTTGAGCAAGCAACAAGGTTTTTTTTGTTCAAATCTGCAGATTATGCAGCATATGATGGATTATGTGGCAAATGCGGAAAATGTGTAATTGTGCGAAAGTCTGTGCAGCCAAACAGTAACATAATTCCAGTGGCCCTGCTCATTCCGCTGACTAGATCCAGAAGTGCTCATCAGTGGTTCCTTCTCTTTTTGTCTCATTGAGTTTATAGTTTAGCTTCTATGGAAACGAGGAAGACTAAACCTGAGGTTACGACTCCACAACACAGACTACAATATCACATAATTACTCTCCAAAACACATAATCCCACTCTACATAATTCCTATACACTAAATGCCACATACTTTCTATCCACATAATTTAACTGCACAACCTACCACATAATTCCACTACCCACAACGTACATCCACTCCAAAAAACATTAGTAAAAAACTTTTTCATTTACAAGGCCAATAGCTCTAACTCTTGAAAATGCAAAACCCTATTACATTGCAACTGCTTCTTTAACTAGTTGTTGCTTTTGCAGAGTGGTGGAGAAAGGGCACTAGGCCTCTGACCAGCGCTCAGGAATTCCGCTGCATAGTACTTACAGGAGGTACCAAAAGGGCTTCTCGGCCCCCGAAGTCCATCAGGAGTAAAGTGGACTTCATCCCCCAACCGTAGAGTGCCAGAAGGTGCATTTGCAGAGTGGTGGAGAAAGGAGGGCATGGCCTCCGAAGACCTTTTAGCAATCCTACTGTGTGGGATTTACTGGAGGTAACGGAAGGGGTAGTTGGCCCCCCAAGGACATCTATGGGGGTCAACTACCCCTCCTATTATCTTCAGTAAGTTGTACACACAGCAGGATTGCTCAGTTCTCACAGCAGGCCATGCCCCCTTTGCCCACCAAATTGCAAATGCTCCTCCTGGCACGCTCTTAGATGGGGATTAAAGTCCCCTTCGCTGCAGGGGGATCTCAGAGGCTAACTAAGCCCCAGATAGTGAGATGGCTGAGTGGTGGACACAGGCCACGCCCCCTTTCTCCACCACTCTGCAAATGCGCCTCCTGGCATACTCTTGGTTGGGTGATGAAGTCCCCTTGCCTCCTGAGGGTCCCTGTGGGCCAGCCAGCCCTCCTGTTATCTCTAGTAAGCCTCAGACAGCTGGATTGCTGAGACTGGTCTGAGGACACACCCTCTTTTTACACCACTCTGCAAACATACCTCATGGCACACTGCTGCTTGGGGGATGAAGTCCACTTTAGTCCTCAGGTCCTCAGTACACAAGTGGACCTTATCAACCCAGAAGTAGTGGGCCAAGAGGTACGTTTGCAGAGTGGTGTTAAAGTGGACCCTGAGGACCCTTAGGATTCAAGGAGACTTAATTCCCTAACCCAGAATGTGCCAGGAGGCGTGTTTACAGAGTGGGGCAGGGAGGGACGGGGTCTCCAGCGAGATGCTGGTTTCTAATTTCTTTTTTTTAGAAGGGGGCTGTGTGGCTCACCTTCTCTTAATATATTTTTGACCCTTGGGACCCCATCCCCCAGGGCATGAGCCATTTTTTTTTTAAAGGAAAAAGGGGAAGGGGTCCCACCTACCGAGGCCAATTCTGGCCCCTGGTATTCCACCCCCAGGGCTTTGTCTCTTTTTTTAAAACAAAGTAAATGTTTTAACAGGAGGGGGGCCTCGTGGACCCCCTTCCCTGGGCCACATTTGGCCTTGGGGACCCCATCCCCCAGGGCTTAGGCTCACGTTGGGCCCCAATGCCCACGCGGTCCCTGCCAGCTCCCCGCCTACTGCGGGAGCTGGCATTGATTTTGGATAAAGGAGCTGCTAACATGCAGCTCCCTTTTCCCAAAAGCAAATCTGAGTCGCTTCTTGGAAGCAAGAGCAGTTTTTCTGTTCTCGCTTCCATGAAGCAAAGCAGAAGTTTGCAATGGCAGGGCGGGAGCATTGCTCCCGCCCTGCCATTGCAAACTGCAATGTCCTGGGGTGGGCACCCTGGGACATTCCTGGAGCCAGCCCTAGCTGGTGGCGGTCCCCAGGGCCAAGGAGGGCTCCTGGAGGGGGGCCCCGCCGCCCCCCTAACAAACTGATTTGAAGCCCTGGGGAACACCACCTCCGCAATGGACCCCCATATTTAAATGAAGTGAGCCCTGGGGAGGTGGCAGTCCCAAGGGGTTGGGGGGCCTGCGAGGCACCTCGACCATAATAAGTTCAAGCCCTGGGGAGGTGGTGGTCCCCGAGGCAGTGTGGGGGGAACGAGCCTCCCCATGTATTTTTTTCAAGAAGCCCTGGAATGTGGCCGTCCCCGGGGCTGCGGGGGGGCATGTGTCCCGCGCATTATTAACAAAGCCCTGGGGAGGTGGTGGTACCCGGGGCTGCCCACAATTATGGATTGCCCCGTTGGCTTAAAACATGCAAAGAGCAGGAGCCCAGGCTTTGTTTTTTTTCTGCAGGATTTGCAGACCTTATGCGAATCCCACTGAATACTTTAAAAAAAAAATCTTTTTTGGTCCCGGGGGTCCCTGAGGGACCCCCTGAGCAGGCCTAGGGGGTCAGGGTGTTTCCACCCTGCCCTCTTATCTTGTTTTTGATGTTTTTTCTTGTGCTTTGGTTCTACCCAGTCACAAGATGACTGCCAACACTTTCTGGTCTGAAGTGTTGGCAGCTAGTCACAATCAGGCTCGTGCTCGGGAGGGTTCGCTGATCCACCACTGTCAACAGATATCAATATTTTTTTATATATGTATTTCCCATAACTACTGAACGCATTTACACCATTTTTAAAAAAGGTCACTTTTTGAACCAAGACCTACCTCTTTGCCAAATTTGGTGAAATTCCGTTCAGCAGTTCGGGCTGTAGTTTTGTCTAAAGTTTCCTATGGAAATATACCATGTAGAAATCGTGTTTTGGGACCCCCATTTTTTCTCGGCCCCCACTTGAGGAATCACCCCAAAACTAACACACCCGGTTGCGTAAAAATCTCGCCTCATAATCCGGAGATGCTGAGCGCTAAACAGCTGAATAATGTACCGGAACCAAGAGTGAGCAGCCAGAGCCACAAACTGGACGATTCAAGTGCCCAAAGACGGAATACGACTCAACTGCATGCTCGGCCCCTGGGAAGATAGTGCGAGTGACATATGAGGGGTGCTCTGAATCTGGCCAAAGCAGCATATATTGGCATTGGGCTGGACGTCGAGCGCAAAAGCCGGCGAAAGCAGCAGCCTGAACAGGCTTTGATCAGGCTTTGCTCTGCTGGAGCCTGAGCCTCGGCTGCCCACCGGTGTGAAAGGTACTGACGAGCTACGCGCTGGAGAAGACGGATGGCCTCAGTAGGGCCTCCGGTGAGTGAGCAACGCCAGGCTGGGACCGATAGGTGGATTGTTATTGCAGCTGGCACCCGAGGGAGTATCATGGAGTACGGGGGCTACACATATGTAACGCGGACTCACCCTGGGGCTGGAGGGCATGGCTGCAATCAGAGGAAGATGCCGTGAGAGGGCCCGTTGGGCCTATGGTCTGCACTTGAGGCTGGGAAGTGAGATCGGCTGTACGAGCCAGAATAAGAAACACCCTGGGGAGCGACTAACGGCTGAAAGGCACATTAAACTCCTCCAGTTACCAGATAAAAGTGCAAGTGGAACTGGTGACGTGCCTAACTTGAGACCACACAACAGAATTGTTGTTGGCTGCTCTTCCTAGGATATAACTTACCAGGTCCTCAAAAACATGCACACATATTGTTGTCCCTAACAGCCCTGTTCAATTCTTATGCTCCCGCATTGTCATGGGCACTGGGGATTGCCTTGCATCTCCATGAAGATGTCAGTGGAGTTTCCCGAATGTTGAGGTCTGCGACCTTGTTTGGGTGATTGGGCCCCATTCCGTTTCTCCCTTTGGGGGTGTCAAGAGCTCTGGCATTTCGTCCATCATTTGTTTGCAGTAACACTTTTCGCCCTAAGTGCGATGGGTATGCCGAGACATGGGTCCCTTGCTCACTGTGCCATGGATTCAAGCTAGCCTGGCTGAAGAAGGGTGACATTCCCTGAAACCGGTCCCAGGATGCTTGTATCTGGTCCAGGGAGGACCTGGCCTGGTAGTTCGGTCTGGACTGTTCCCATGGGGCACAGGGTCAAGACTGATTTGCATATGGCTGGGTCCAAACTGGGGTGGCGTAGGGGGGCAAAAGAATGATGGATTTAACCCAGATCTTTTGAGTGGGGAAGAATGTTTGCATTGTCAGCATTCTGTCCATCATTTGTTTGCTGTAACACTGTATGGAAAGCTGGCACAGTGAATTTCATACGCTAGACAACATAAGACTGATATTCGACAGGGTCAGATGGGCGACGAACACTGGGCAGAGTAGTGGAGCGTGCCGGGGTCCCAGCTTAATACTCTATGCAAGCATGGCCATAACATCGAAACAAGGACTTAAACTGTTGTCCTGGAACGTGAAAGGGCATGGGGATAAGATAAAAAGAGGAGTAGTGCTCCAATATATAAAACAACACTCCCCCCACATGATTCTACTTCAAGAGACACATTTACTAGGTAATGCATATAAAGCACTGATGAGATGGGGATTCAAACTGGTGGCACATTCTGTGTTTGGTTCCCGATCACGGGGGGGGGGGAATAATGACTCATAAAACTTTCCAGATGACGACTGAGCGCACGTGGACAGACCACTTGGGTAGATTCATGGCGACCTCGAAGACATGGGAGGGACACACATTACATTTAGTCTCAGTATACCTACCACCGGATCTCCTGGCCCTGGCACTAAGAGACCTTGGCGATCCCCTGCTCACCCTACCAGTGGGTAGACTTATGATTGGGGGCGACGTTAACTCAATTGCTTCCGTTTCCTTGGATAAGTGTCCCCCATTTCATAACTTTCTGGGAGCATTAGGCCTAGTAAATACTTGGAGGGCGCTCCATCCCATGGAGCTGCAATATACATTCTACTCAGAGGCTCACTCAGGCGGAGTATGTCTAGGATAGACTACATAATAACACTGGTGGATCAACTCGGAAACATCAAAGCTGTGAACCACCTAGCCAGAAGTATATCAGACCACTCACCTACTTGGGCTTGGATTGAGGTGGGAGAACCCATAATTGGCAGAACGGCCGCAATTAATCCATGGTATCTTAAGATCCCCCAGGTAAAAGAGAAAATAGTACGGGATATAGAACTTTATTTCCAAGCAAACGTGCACTCGGTGGACACAGCCAAGATACTGTGGGAAGCATACAAAGTTGTAATTCGCGGTGCCACTATTTCTGAGATTGCAGGAGTTAAAAAACAGAAACAGGCAGAATTAGTGAGTTTAGAGGCGGACATAGTGGAACTTGAAGGGAAGATTCGAGACGCGAACCTAGACGAGACACGGCATGCCTTAAAACTAAAAATAAAGGAATACACTGCCTTGGTCAGGAAACTACTGGCCTGGTTAGACCGTAGAGAGCAGGCTAATAGAGTGGTGGTGGAGCTCGCAATGGAGTCCGGGAGAGACTTACTGAACCACAGAAGGTTGCGGATGCCTTTGGTGTTTATTATCATGACAGTTATATGTCATAGATGCCACATGTAGAGAAAGATATGCACTCCTTTTTGAGAGAGATTTCCTTACCCCTACTCTCTGAGGAAGAACGGTTGGATCTTGAACTGGAATTGAACAGCACAGAGGTAGAGAAAGCCATACAAGACTTACGGGTGGGCAAGGCGACGGGTCCAAATGGCTTACCCATTGAACTATACAAGCTGGCTCCCAGTAGATCGCACCATACCTGATTAGGGTGTTCCAGGAGAGTAGGGAAGCAAGATTGCTCCCCATTGACCAGAGGCTGGCAACGATAGTGGTTGTTGGACTTGGCCCTTTTTGCAGGGTCATCCCTGAACTTTTTGCCTTCCTCCTGTATTTTGTCTGACCTGTTTTTGTTGGTTTTATGACTCTGGGCACATTACCACTGCTGATCAGTGCTAAAGTGCATATGCTCTCCCTATAGTACATAGATGTATGGATTAGTGATTCCATGATTGGTTTGTTTGGTTTACTTATCAGACCCTAGTACAGTGCACTGAGTGTGCCCAGGGCTTGTAAACCAAATGCTGCTGGTGGGCTTACAGCACTGGTTATGCCATTCAAAGAAGCAGCCTGTAAAAGTGGGTCTCAGGTCTGCCATTGCAGAGCCTGTATGCAGTCTGGTACTGCCATGTTGACTGGGCAAGTGCACCCACTTGCCAGTCCCTAAACCTTCCCTTTTCTGCATATTAGTCACCCCTATGGTAGGCCCAAGGGCAGGGTGCATTGTAGGTAAAAGGTAGGACAAGCCCTGATGTGTGTGGCATGTCCTAATCGTGAATTACAGCCATTTTCGTTTTTCACCATTGCAAGGCTACCTGTTCCCCATAGGCCAGAAAGGGCAGTTTGATTATTACATCTTATAATCCTAACTGACTCAGGGAACATGGTAGAAATTCGAGTTTAGTAGGCCTGAACTCAGAATGATAAAATACATCTTGTAGTGAAGTTGGCTTTAACATTCTGTGTTTGAAAATACCACTTTTAGAAAGTATTTTATTGCCTAACTAGCCAAAGCCTGCCTCTGCTAGGTTGTGTGTTCCTTGTCTGGAGTGTGAGTGACAGCGGCTGGAGAGATTTCAGGAGACAGGGTGAGTCAGCACAGGGCTAGATAGAGTGATCTGCATGCAGATGGGAGGGAGGAATTGCACCTGGGACTGAATAGGCCCACCTCCTGTGGTGCGTCTGATGTCCCTGCCCTGACCTGTGAAAGGAAAGAAGGAGTCATGTAAACAAGGCTCTCCAGGACTGACCATAACGGGTTTGGACTAGGCAAAGGCCTCTCTGCCTTGAGAGAACAAAGAGACACTGTGTATAAAAAGGGGGACCCAGACCCCAGAACTTTAGATCACTTTTGTGAAACAAGAAGGACCTTTGCTGAAGACAGGAACCAGAGAGACTGAGGAGAGACTATCCCTAACTGAGTGCTGTTTGGGGGATTGGCCTGCAGTGGTTGCCTGACTGCCAAAGAAAGGAGAACGGAACTTGGTGTGTACTTTATTCAACTTGTGAAGGATCTCCAAGAGCATGAGATAAAGCTTGCCTCCTGCTGAAGTCTCAGGGACAACAGACTTCACCCACCAGCTTCCCAACAGTTATTTGGAAGTGCCTGCAGTTGTGTTGGTATTTCTGAGGGACTGCGTGTCACAAGGAGCTGGAAGCGTGACGCACAAAGAAGTGTGTCGCTGAACTGCCGCTTCACAACGCGAAAGCGCCTTGCATCGCCGGAGAAGAGGATCGGCGTCACACCAGACGCCGCCGCATCATCGGACAAGCGCGTCGCTGCCGCAGCCACTGTTGTCACATCGCTGGGAAAGCGTGTCGCTGCTGCAGTTGTCGCATCGTTGCCAAAGCGCCTCGCATCGCCGGAGAAGAGGATCGACATCGCATCAGACACTGCCGCATCACCGTGAAGTGGGTCGCAGTGCCTGTCGCGGCTCAGAAGAATCGTTGAGTCGTTGCACGGCCGTCGGGCGTGCACACATTGCGTCACATCAAGGAGAAGACGCCATTTTTGTTTCATTGCACCGGATCTTCATCGCATCATGGCGTTGCGGGCCTCATCACCACGGGAGCGCAGTAAGAAACCGACGCATCACCTCCCCACACCAAGAAGCACCGACGCATCCCCTACACATCAGTAGGGACACGACGCATCACCGTTCTTGCGTGTAAGGTTGTATAGCGTTACGCATCCAAAGGTACATTGAACTTAAAGTGTCGCATTTACCATCTTAAGAGAACTAAGCTATTTCTACCATTTTTAAAGTACAGTATTGTGGATTTTTATTGTTTGTGATCTTGTGTTAAGTCTATATAATAATACTTATTTTTATACTACAACTTGTGTGGTGTCCATCTGTAGTGTTGTCACTTGGTTACTGTATGTGTTCACAAATGCTTTACACACTGCCTCGGAGATAAGCCTGTCTGCTCGTACCAAGCTACCAAGGGGGTGAACAGGGGTAATGTTAGGAGTGTACCCCCTTACCCTGACTAGAAGCAAGGGTCCCTATTTAGTCAAAGGTACCTACCTCTGCCAACTAGAGATCCGCAGTTCTAACAGTGGTGATCCAGAAGAGTGGTAAACCCAAGAACCTCTGCTCATCGTAAAGGCCAATATCACTGCTCAATGTGGAAGCCAAGATATTGGCGAAAGTTCTAGCCACTCGATTAATAAGTGTTATTACACAGCTGGTACACACGAATCAGTCAGATTTTATGCTGCCAGCCAGAAATACTTCTCTTAATTTGCGGAGACTACTGGGAGTGCTGGACCGAGCCAATACGATCGAGGAAGACGCAGTGCTGGTGTCCCTGGACGTGCCCATTGCGTTTGATACGATCGAAGCGTCCCATATGTTTGCAGTATTAATGAAGCTGGGTTTTGTCCCGGGCTTCTTGGGGTGCGTCCACCTTCTCGATTCAAAACTGCTTGCTCAAATAGTGGTCAATAATAGAAAGTCTTCCATGTTCGAACTCGGTAGGGGTACCAGACAGGGTTGTCCCCTCTTGCCATTGCTCTTTGTCCTAACGCTTGAGCCACTGGCGATGTGGATACGTAAAGACCCCATTATCAGGGGGCATAGATGGGCTGAGGATTGGGAGGACTGTATTTCATTATATGCTGATGATATTCTGTTGTACTCGGCATCTCTGGTTGCCTCTCTGAATAGAGTGCTTCACATCTTTATCTCCAAGATGGCCGCCGAGAGGGAGCTTTGCTTCCAAGCTCTTGGGTAAGGGATCACTTATAATTGTTTATCCCTGGCTATAACCTGCCATCCACTCCACATAGATACAGAATTAGCTAGGACTCACCAACGGGAATAAACTGGAAAGCAACAGGAGCTTCTTACATGTATGCAGTGTGCCTTGTGCCTCAGGACCAGGACAGACCCACAAATCTCAGTCCCATTGCATTGCTGGCTGACTGAAGAGCTTGTACTCCCAATGCTCGTGGAGGGCAGTATTGAGGCAGAGCGCTGACGGGTGTTCTACCTGTGCAGATCATGGAAGCACCAAAGATCCGAAGCGGGCACCCTGGAACAACCCTACCCGACCAGCAACTGTGATCCCTCATAGGGGTCGTGATCCGACATAGCCCACTGTGAGTGGCTAGCGCCTGCGTGGGCCCTCCGACTGGTGATCCGCACTCTGGTTTGTCTCCACCGCACTCTCTCACTAGCGCCTCTGCAGTGCTTTAATACATACTTTTGCCGCAATCAAAAAACCATGGAGGACAGCAACAGCAGGCTGAACCGGCGCCTGACAATCTCCTTCGTTCCTGCCACAGTTGGGTTGCGGCCACTCCCATGGTTGTTCTCCCTGAGCTCCGGGCACTTCACTTGGGATACAGCGTTGCGAGACGTGTTGCTTGACCGGGTGCTTAGTCATTGCCGTTGTTCAACATGAACCTGCTTTGACTTTGGATTTGTTTTTTACAAGGCAGGGCTGCACTTATACGCCATTCTTCATGTGCCGGACCCTAAAATGGCGATTGGGCAGGACGAGCGAGGGACATTGGAATCTCGAATTTCGATATTTGGCCTGGAGTTTGTTCATCGCGTGTGCTTTACTTGATCATGCTTGATTGCTTACAGATGCTCTGACTTTGGGAGTGTTTTGTGCGAGGCAGGGTAGCAATTACCAGCGCTCCACCACCATCTGCTCATGCCTGACCCGAAAATGGCGCGGGTACAAGACGCGCGATAGAAAGACTGAAGTCCCAGCAGTGGGACACCAAATGCAAAAATTTAATAAAATAACAATATAATAAACAACAATATAAATATTTATATCCAGCCTACAGCGTACAGAAAGTCCCCTGAGCAGTCCCTCGTCCCCGGATCCTTACTTCATTGGCCATGGAAATAGAAAAAGGACTCACAGATGGCAGCCATATTGGAGTGATCAGTTCGTCTCATTCCATCATAGTAATAGGAATAGGGCCAATGACACACTTCAATAGGACTAATTACAAAAAGAAAGCATTCACCCTCAGGGACACACCTGAATAGGACTCATTAAAGAAAGAAAGCATTCACCTGCAGGGATACGGATGAACAGTGAAACAGAGATCCAAGACAACTAATGAAAATAGGAACAGGACTACTTCGTAGGCACCTAACATTAAGACAGTCATGCTGGATCAGTTCCCATTCAATTAGTTGTAGCAGTTTACAGTGTTAATCCCCCACCACAGAAGATTCATCTACTGAGAATAACATATTTTAAGACATCCTTATATTCGTCCTCCCGCTACAAGACTGACATAGCCAGTGAGGATACAATAAAAATAAGGAACCAATTCATCACTCGGAATCATGACAGGGACATATCTGAAATCTGAAGAAAGGAATTCCTATTCAATCTCATATCTACCTAATCTCCTAAAAATGCCTCCAAATCCTTCAAACACAACCTACTTAGAAAACACCCAGAAACCTTAATCTCAGACCCCTTCTTCAACATAAAAAAGGCGTCATTACTAATGACCTAATATTTTTCACTACTAAAATGGCTAAATGGCGCAACACTCTAAATAACGTGCTCAAGGTACAGGAAATGAGAAACATTCCTTATGGCTCGAAGATGCTTATAACACCCTCTCGAAAACTAAGAGCCACACTCAATAGAACATGCTACAATAACGGCACGATTCTCACACAAGCCGCCAACAAAGATCTGGAACTATTCAACGACTATTTCTCACGTTTTTAACAGCCCTCCCTCTGGAAACCTGCCAAAAAACTGCCATGATAGAAACACCATCGCTAAAGAGCCCCATTAGTTGATACAGAAAGGCAGTAGCTCCGTAGCTAAGGGTAACAGCCCACCTCTATCTAAAACAACACTTTCCCCCAGCAAACACAGAGCCCTTAGCTCTGACTCTAGCCTCAACACCGTTCCTAACCCTTTTCTGGAAAATGTCATCAGGATGGAGTCAACAGTCATTGACCAGTAAAACTGGAAAAGTACTTAGAGTAGGGGTCGTGATCCGACATAGCCCACTGTGAGTGGCTAGCGCCTGCGTGGGCCCTCCAACTGGTGATCCGCACTCTGGTTTGTCTCCACCGCACTCTCTCACTAGCGCCTCTGCAGTGCTTTAATACATACTTTTGCCGCAATCAAAAAACCATGGAGGACAGCAACAGCAGGCTGAACCCGCGCCTGACAATCTCCTTCGTTCCCGCTACAGTTGGGTTGCGGCCACTCCCATGGTTGTTCTCCCTGAGCTCCGGGCACTTCACTTGGGATACAGCGTTGCGAGACGTGTTGCTTGACCGGGTGCTTAGTCATTGCCGTTGTTCAACATGAACCTGCTTTGACTTTGGATTTGTTTTTTACAAGGCAGGGCTGCACTTATACGCCATTCTTCATGTGCCGGACCCTAAAATGGCGATTGGGCAGGACGAGCGAGGGACATTGGAATCTCGAATTTCGATATTTGGCCTGGAGTTTGTTCATCGCGTGTGCTTTACTTGATCATGCTTGATTGCTTACAGATGCTCTGACTTTGGGAGTGTTTTGTGCGAGGCAGGGTAGCAATTACCAGCGCTCCACCACCATCTGCTCATGCCTGACCCAAAAATGGCGCGGGTACAAGACGCGCGATAGAAAGACTGAAGTCCCAGCAGTGGGACACCAAATGCAAAAATTTAATAAAATAACAATATAATAAACAACAATATAAATATTTATATCCAGCCTACAGCGTACAGAAAGTCCCCTGAGCAGTCCCTCGTCCCCGGATCCTTACTTCATTGGCCATGGAAATAGAAAAAGGACTCACAGATGGCAGCCATATTGGAGTGATCAGTTCGTCTCATTCCATCATAGTAATAGGAATAGGGCCAATGACACACTTCAATAGGACTAATTACAGAAAGAAAGCATTCACCCTCAGGGACACACCTGAATAGGACTCATTAAAGAAAGAAAGCATTCACCTGCAGGGATACGGATGAACAGTGAAACAGAGATCCAAGACAACTAATGAAAATAGGAACAGGACTACTTCGTAGGCACCTAACATTAAGACAGTCATGCTGGATCAGTTCCCATTCAATTAGTTGTAGCAGTTTACAGTGTTAATCCCCCACCACAGAAGATTCATCTACTGAGGATAACATATTTTAAGACATCCTTATATTCGTCCTCCCGCTACAAGACTGACATAGCCAGTGAGGATACAATAAAAATAAGGAACCAATTCATCACTCGGAATCATGACAGGGACATATCTGAAATCTGAAGAAAGGAATTCCTATACAATCTCATATCTACCTAATCTCCTAAAAATGCCTCCAAATCCTTCAAACACAACCTACTTAGAAAACACCCAGAAACCTTAATCTCAGACCCCTTCTTCAACATAAAAAAGGCGTCATTACTAATGACCTAATATTTTTCACTACTAAAATGGCTAAATGGCGCAACACTCTAAATAACGTGCTCAAGGTACAGGAAATGAGAAACATTCATTATGGCACGAAGATGCTTATAACACCCTCTCGAAAACTAAGAGCCACACTCAATAGAACATGCTACAATAACGGCACGATTCTCACACAAGCCGCCAACAAAGATCTGGAACTATTCAACGACTATTTCTCACGTTTTTAACAGCCCTCTCTCTGGAAACCTGCCAAAAAACTGCCATGATAGAAACACCATAGCTAAAGAGCCCCATTAGTTGATACAGAAAGGCAGTAGCTCCGTAGCTAAGGGTAACAGCCCACCTCTATCTAAAACAACACTTTCCCCCAGCAAACACAGAGCCCTTAGCTCTGACTCTAGCCTCAACACCGTTCCTAACCCTTTTCTGGAAAATGTCATCAGGATGGAGTCAACAGTCATTGACCAGGAAAACTGGAAAAGTACTTAGAATTAGCAGTGCGATATAAGAAACCAGGCACAGAAAAGCCTATCAGTAGCCCCAATCCCCCTGAGACAAATTCTTCTAGTATTCCAACAGGATCACCCGTACAGCGTCCTAATCTCCCTCAACCTGAGATGGAGTTTGAAAAACTCAGCTCTCCTCATCCCGGTATGGAGTTTGATAATCTCAGCTCTCAATCAAACAAGACCTACAAAGCCTTGCAATTCGCTATCAGAGACATGAAGAACTTACTTCTCCTATCAGAAAAATGTCTATTAAAATTAGAGCTCCTACAGAAATCCTCTCATAAAACCCAGAATAAACTAAAGTCTATCCCAAGGTCATCGTCAAACAGATTATACCGTCCTCGCAGACAACTCAGATATCTGACAGACTTTGAGATACAAACCCTTTTGCTATCATATGAACCAACCCCTATTACTCCCACCAAGTTAGACAATCATAACATTCAGTCACTCCCACTTAATGCAAGCAGAACAACTAAGACTAGCCACAGAATGCCTAACTTCAACAACCTAAAAAATGTGACCCTATTGCCTAATAAGCAAGACTTGTTAACGATCAAACCACAGCACCCCATTCTATGTCTTCTACTTAACTGTTGGTCAGCAAAGAAACATGCCACAGACATTGCTGACCTCATTCTAACCCACAAAATTAACGTAACTATCAGAATCATAGCTATCTGACTCATCCTCTCCATGCCTTGATCTATCAGTCCCCCCCAATTACAGCATTGTGAGACTAGACAGACTATACAAAAAAAGCGGAGGCATCATCTGTATACATGGATCTGACATTGTCATTGTTGTGGTAAATAATTTAATTACCGGAACTTAATTTGATGCGGAAAATCTATAACAATAGCTCAGTAAAATAAGAGGCAGAATCCGTGGTATTAGAGGTTCGGAACGGGCTTTATTCCATAATCAATTTAAATCGATGAGCTCCATATTCCATCACCACGAAGGTTCAGGAAGTGAAGACCGTTCTTTATTGATAAGTAATCATTTTTATACAATAGGCATTACAGTGAAGCAAATGCAGGAGGCGTAACAATTGATAGTAAAGATAAAACATACATGCGTAGCAAAAGTGGGTGTAACTGGGCGTAACTAAAGAACGTCATCAGGTATGATGTCATAATAGGGTGGTTCCATGAAAGAATTTCGCAATGTCAGCAGAAATACTTGGCAGAAATGCGCGCGCAGCAGCATGACGTGTGATTGACGTGCAACTAGGGGGTGAAGGGGACTTGACATTTAGCTCTACATGTGGCGACAGAAGTCTGGAGGGTCAAGTCAACCTAATCCCAAATCATATCTAACATCCTATGTTTAAAGAACTATGTTATCCAAAAGAGAGGCCTTCTTGGAGTAGAATCTTATTCTATACTGACTATACTGACTGTTAGTGCGTGTACAAGCGTCTAAGTGTCTACACTAGATGCGAGGGCAGAAATCGTCCATAGTAACAGGGCTATGAATCACTTGCAAAATGACAGAGAAGCCGGGCCTTTTGCTCGGTAGCTGGAAGAATGTTTACTTAAACTACTAGACAGGAATGCATTGGGTAGGGAGCGGAGCAGATAATTTCGAAGGTGAAATACAGTTTATGGCAGGCAACAGGCTGATGTCAGGCACCGTTAGCTGCGCAGGGAGTAGGACAAAGTTCATGGATACAGATGCGAGCTCAGACTGGAGCTTTCAGAGGCAGAAGGCAGGAAAAGGCTTGATGGCAGAATCAGGGCCTACTTGCCTGGACTGTAAAATGTCATAAGTGAACCATATAAAGCCGGTGGCCTTTCATACTTAGGAATGGAATATCCAGCCCATTCATGGCGGATCTGAAAGAGGACATGTTGGCGGTGGACGCACATGTGTTTGCGTCTTCATAACTGGAACTGGAGGGAACATACATGTACTTGTGATTTATACATGAAACCGTTGGGGTCCAAGATAGGGGACATAACTGATCAGAAAAATCCATATTTCCACATTCCCTCCTTGTCCCCTACTTGCCCGTCAAGAGATATCAATCTTCATCAATCCGTTGATCTGTTCATATAGCATCATTTGTTCTTCTTTTTTCTTCTGGGATGAATGAAATCTTGGTGGTGGAATACACGATGTGGCACACAGACCACAGATCGCTGGTCCACATTGTAGGCATAGACAGCAACTGAATAGTATGAGAAAGCCAATACCTAGGAAGGATAGGACCTTCCATCCAAAGGTAGATAATACACTCCAAAACCAACCGGACCAAGTCCAGGTGCCTGGATTCTGGTGTATCTGGCTTACAATCTTATGAAGGCGAGTTATGGCTTTATATACAGATGGCGAATTTTCTGGTATGAAAATGCAACAACTTGATCCGATGACCCTACAAGCTCCGCCCCTATCGGCCAGGATGACGTCAAGGACAAGACGATTTTGAAGCACAACAATCCGCATAGCAGACTGCTCTTCTGTTAAATTGCCTAAGGCGGAAATAGTTTCGTTCACTACTGCTTCAAGGGTTCTGGTTAATCTACGTATCAGCTTACTATTGGTAACTGTACCTATATAGGGAAAGAGACCTTTATTGAAATCTGTGTATTTTTCCCATGCGGTCTCAGTATAATCGACTATTGGGAGATCTCTCCTTTCTCTATTGTGTACTAAATGAGTATTTCTGTGATAATCAGGAGGAGCTAGGAAAACAGGTGGCAAAAGGAATCCGATGTAGCAGGTACCATCCCAATCTAGTGGCAAACGTATGTATGCCGTCTGACCACATATGAAGTAGGAATGGCGGGAAGCTCTAAATGTAGACTTGCCTTGATCACTAAATTCTATTACAGTGGTGCATCTACTATGGCCCATATGTATGGAACCATTCTTTCTTACACATAATTCACCTTTAACTGGAAATACTGACATGGCGGGCAAAATTGGAGTAGCTTCGGATTCGACATTCAAGATCATGAGATTGAGCGTAAAATTACCTAATCCATATACTTCATTTTCTAGATCAGTTCCTGTTCTTTTGGGAAGTCCCTCCTTGTTGGGGTGGCAGACTTTGAGTAAAACTAAGTTCAGATTTCCCCATACCCAGTTATCCTGGTAAATTGCAGAATTCGAATCTAGGGAATTAATTAAACTAAACCATGCTCCACAGGAGCCGTTGTGTGTGAACGGGTATGGAAAGAGAGGTAGAATTCCTTTATAGTTCTGATAAGGAGGGAGTCGGCCACATATCCAACAATTTGTAGCATTGCTAACCTGATGGGAATGATGTAACATACTAATAAAAGTGTTATTGCGCAGCGCAAATCTATAAGACAATTCATGCGGAGGTAATTCACTAAAAGAATGTTCAGCAGTAACATTATAAACATGTCTAGAAATAGGATAATATGTGTGCAACAATATACTTGCAGTAATTACTAAAAGACTTAAGAAAAACAAAATTAATAACGTCACTGTGCAATGACTACGCAGTGATTTACAGTACGCATGTCGTTTCAATTTTATCCTTCTGTTTCTTTCTCTATACAGGTCTAAGGGATACATGTCAGAGACAAATTCGACCGATTCACCTTGGAGAGGACTTAAACAATCAAATTGCCTGACTTGTTAGACCTAAGTTTTAGTTTATATAGCTCATGGCTATTCAGTTCAACCAAAGGAAGTTTTGAGTCACTCGGGGAAGACACGCAAGGTGTGTCGTTTACGTCTGACGGTAGTCCATGAAATTTCTTGATATGACTTGAATGTATCCAGCCTTTTCGTCCTTCGATCTTTACGGCTGTCCTCGTCGTTAGCAGTACGAGCTGAGGTGATTTCCACCTAGGATCCAGCTGAGACTTCCGATCAAAGTTCCTCACTAAAACCAAATCCCCTGGAATTACGTCATGGGGTTTCACCTCGGTGTTGTCGGGAAAGGCTGCAGCTACCTGTGAACGACAAGATTGTAGTGCAGACATCAAGGAAGCCAAGTAATCTGTCAGCATATTACAGTCAATATCAGTTATTTTGCGTGGTATAGGCGTCCCCCACATATTTGGTGGTCTACCGAAGATCACTTCATAAGGGGATAGCCCTGTTCGAGAGTGTGCTACCATTCTCATGTAAAAGAGTGCAACGGGTAAGGCTACTACCCAGTCGACACCTTTCTCTCTACAAATTTTGGACAATCTAATTTTCAGGGTCTGGTTATGTCGTTCCACGAGACCTGCTGCCTCGGGGTGCCGGACACAGTGAAATTTCCACTGATAGCCTAACAAAAGTGAAACGTGTTTCATTAATTCGGATGAGAACGGCTGGCCGTTATCTGAGTAGACAACACGTGGTAAACCGTACCGTGGGAAGAATTCTCGAACTAACTGTTTGGCAGTAGTCGGGGCAGTGTAATCTGAAACCGGGTATGCCTCTGTCCAACGGGAAAGAGCACAGACAACTACGAGAACATATTTGAATCCTCGACATCGTTCCATCTGGATATAATCCATCTGGAGGACTTCAAAAGGGTGATCAGGAGGCTGAAATCCACCCTGTTCTACGGGAATGCTTTTACCTGGGTTAAACTGACAACAGATCATACAGGTACGGACTTTTTGTTTAGCTGTTGCTCGTAAATGTTTGTTGAACCAAATGTGTTGGATGCTGTCTAGCATAGCTTTTTCTCCTAGATGTGCTGGACTATGTACAGTGTTAATAACGACTTGGACCATTGAATCAGGAAGGAACCACACAGATTTTTCCTTCGTCATCCATCCTTGATCCGTTTGGATCCCTCCTAATTCAGTCCATTTCTTTATTTCGTCTGGTGTAGCATGTGTCTGTATGTCAATTACGTCAAGAGCGGGATCCTTAACCATCATGCAATGTGTTGGTGTCGGGACTATTGTCTTTGTCATGTCGGATGTTTGAGTTTGAGCAGTCTGTTTAGCTGTTCTGTCAGCTAGATCATTGCCTTGAGAAATGATATCAGTAACTTTCGTATGAGCTTTACATTTCATAATTGATATTGCAGTGGGTAGATGTATTGCATGTAATAAGGCATGAATAAGGGGTCCGTGCTGAATGTGGGCACCGTGAGAAGTTAAATAACCTCTCTCTCGCCACAGCATGCCGAAGTCATGTACAACTCCATACAGGCTTGTGTCAGAGCGATGAGCTCTGCGGCTTGAGCTGACAAGGTATTTATGCAATTTGTTTCAACGATTTCAGTGTCTGTTGTGACTGCGTAAGCGGCCACTAGCTCTCCTGTACCTGTTCTCATACATGAACCATCTACATACAACGTCAGGTCTGGGTCTGACAATGGGACGTCTGTCAAGTCTTGTCTGGGTTTCGTCGTGATAGTGATAACTTCAATACAATCATGTGCTAGTGGGTCTGTTCCATTTATAGGTAACAGTGTGGCAGGATTCAATGTACTACAACGTCTGATTTCTATATGTGGCTGAAACAATGTTAATTCGTAACCAGTGAGTCGTGCTATAGTCAAATGTTGTGTTTGTGTGCGGTTCAAGAGAACCTCTACTGCATGTGGTACTTGTACTGTCAATGGATGTCCTAATACTATGGCATCGCTTTGTCTGATTGCTAAAGCTGTTGCTGCCACTGATTTCAGGCACGCAGGCAAAGCCTGAGCTACGGGATCTAATGTACTAGAAAAATAAGCACATGGTTTGTGTGATCCTGCTTGTTCCTGTGTGAGTACTGACAAGGCAGTACCTTCGCGTTCTGTAACGAAGAGTGTAAACTGTTTATTGTAACATGGTGTTGCTAAAACAGGTGCTTGGCATAAGGCTTTCTTTAGGCTTTCAAAAGCTTGTGTATGTTCCTGAGTCCAAGGGAGAACAGTCGATGTGGCTGCCTCCTGTGTTGTCAATTGAATGAGGGGTTTTGCTAGAAATGCATACTGAGCAATCCATTGCCTACAATATGAAGTGAGGCCTATGAAAGCCCGCACCTCCTTTTGTGTCTTGGGTATTGGCATATTAGCAATTAGCTGGATGCGATCTGGTGTAAGCTGCCTTCCCTCCTTGGACAGCGAGTGACCAAGGTAAACAACTCGCTGGACACAGAATTGCAGCTTAGAAGGGGACACCTTGTGCCCCTTTTCGGCCAAAAATTGTAATACCGTCAGTGAGGCTTTTTCACATTCAGGTTCGCTTCTAGCGGTGATCAGCAGATCATCGACATATTGAAGCAGGGCAGTGTTGACTGGCATGTGGATACTGTCGAGTTCTCGTTCCAGTGCTTGGCTATAGATGCTGGGGCTTTCGGTAAATCCTTGAGGTGCGCGTGTGAATTTAAAGCTTCGTCCATTTAAACTAAATCCGAACAAGTATTGGCTTTCCGGATCTATTGGGACGCTGAAGAAGGCATTCTTGAGATCAATTACAGTAAAGAATGTTGCTTCGGAATCAATGGCTGTCAGTAATGAAGAAATGTCTGGGACTACGGGGTATTGTGGTACTATGCATTTATTTAATTCGCGCAGATCAATAACCAATCGATATACTGGCGGGGCTGTTGGATCGGTTCGTTTAAGAATCGGAATTATCGGGGAATTACATACATTGGAGTCAGTTTCCACAACCACTCCTTGGGTAATAAGCTCGTCAATGATTTGTAGTAAAGCCACTACAGCATCTGGGGGTAACTTGTATTGTCGCATTCGTGGAAGTACCACTCCTGCCTTTAGTGTGACTCGATATGGTGTAATGTTCATGCAACCAACATCTGTAGGGCCTTGTGCCCATAAATGTGTCGGTAAAGTCTGTAATCGGTGATCCGTGTCTCGGGACACGTAGTGCCCTTTGAAATCACGTAAAAACAATCTTACTCCTTCCGGAGAACAACATATTATAGCTCCTAGAGCTTTCAAAGTTTTTATACCTAACAAGTTTTCTGGACATGATTTAGTAAGCAATAAATCTGTAGTTCGTGTCAAGGGACCGATCGTAAGTGGAAGAGGCTGTGTTACTTCGTTAATGATGGGTTTTCCTGAAAAGCCAAGGGAAATATTCTGTGTGCCTGAGAGGGGTGCCCCTGGAACTTCACTACGTTTTATTGTTGTTCGGCTTGCCCCTGTATGAAGTAAGAATTTTCTATCTTGACCTAATAGTTCACTGTGTACATAAGGTCCTTCTTGATCTACAGGGACCTCAATAAGGGGTAAGCCAACTTCCCTCTCTAGGCTGTTTCATGAGTATCGTTGATAATCAGGATAGTCATACTGTGCGGTCTGATACATCTGTCGGGTCGTTGTTTGTGTGGCAGCAATAGGCTGCGGTGGTGGAGCTGGCATAGACTGTTGCGGAGCTGGCATGGACTGTGCATGCTGCGGGGCTCCTTGTTGGTTCTGATCCTGTCTAATTGGTCGTGGTCTTTCTTTTGCGTTACCTATGGCAATATTATGTTTTAAAACTGGACAATCGTGTACATAATGACCTGGCTGTTTACAATAGTTGCACGTCCCTTTTACAGGACCTGTTGAGCCACTGGACTGTGTTATACCCTTCTTATGACCGTCAACTGGCACTGTCTGGGAAACTAGCATTTTCATTTTCGTGTCTTTCATGCGTCTATGTTCATGTTCTTGTTCTTCTCTAATTCTATTGTGATGGTACTGCAGCATTTGTAACATTTGTGAAGGAGTGTTACCTTGCCAGGTACTCTCGAACTTCAATATTCTATTCTTAACTTGGGGCAAGGCATTTTCAACCAATTTTGTCACAAACAGATGTGGATACGACTCGCTACTTGCTTTTATTCCACTATTTATACCAAAACATTTCTCAAATCGGGAATAGAAATCACTAGTGTCTTCATCTGATTTTTGTTTACAGGCTGAGATTGCACCCCAGTCTTCCTTTTTCGTAGTTAATAAACGTGGCAGTACCTGTACTAGTAGACCTGGTAGTGCTTTGGTCTTGTCCCCGAGCCCTGAACCTGGACCTCGAGCTTTTTCTTCGTTTTCTAATGCTGTCCAATCTATCTTCTGGTCTCCCACCTCCCAATCCTTTTCCTTGAGTTTTTCGTAAATGCCCGCAGGCATTAATACCTTCAATATTGTCATAATGTCGGGGTAGGTATATTCTCCCATGAGTAACATATCTTTAATTTCACGGTGGAAACCTGCTGGGTCTTTATCGTGACTGGGTACCACTTTCTTCATTTCTAATAGTTCTATTTTGGATATGGGTATGTATACAAACACACGTTTAAACTCATTGTCATCACCCTTTATCGGGTGCACTTCGCGTAAGGGATTCTGTCTATCCATGTAATACGTCGTTCTTTCCTTGATGGGCAGTGAGACATGTTCAGGACATACAAAAAGGATGTACTGCTTTCTAGATTCTAGTATTTCTCTAATTAACTTAGTACCGGAACCTCTCCATTTATTCGTGAGTAATTCAGTCAATATATCAGGTAAGGGGCCAGGATCGGAGTGTTGGCTTTTATATAATATAAGGAGTTGTTGAATCATGTAGATACCAGCTAAACGCTGTTCATCTGGGGCGAGGTTCAAAAACGTATGTACTAGTGTATCATCACCATATTTTCCAGGACTATCAACCCAGTGTACGGCTGACCTGGCTAATTCTTGTTCGTCCATAGAATCGAGTATATGATAACCCCTTCGTTCTCGGAGTAATTTGTCAGCGGCTTGGAATGAATGTTCGGGGGACCTTATATTTATTATAGGAGTTTGGAATTTTCTGTTATTATCTGGACGTATCGGACATATCGGATCAGTAAAGCATCTAGTATTATTGCAAGATCTTCCTCTACCTACATAGGCCATGGTTTCTAACTGTCCTGTGGGCAGTTCTAATTCTTCCCCATCCTCGGTTTGTTCTGGTTCGTCTACTGCTAATCTTTCCTCGTGTATTCGTTCTATTTCTTTGCGGATCTTTCGGCTCATAGCTACTATACATGATCGTTTATCGTGTCTCCCCTCTGATATATTCTTACCCCATGTGGTAAGAATTTGCATTTCTTCCGTATTTACCCCCGGTTGATCTTGATTTCTGATCACACAGTTTATGAGGAAACGTAACAGTTCCCCCTATATTTCCACCTTTTGATACTCCATGGCTCTGTTAATACTCTCAGGGTCTCGCCCTGACTGAACAAAATGATATATATTTTCTAAATGTGCAGTCATTCCTGGTAGCTTCCCTAAATATATTGCAGCTCGTCGGATACGTAATGATGCCAGCATCATTTCGTCCCCTTTTCCGGGCACAGGGTCATATCTACAATCTATTAGAAGTTCCTTGAGCGTGTTGGGAGTTACTAGTTTGGGCGTACGTTGGTGGGCTAATTCTTGAAAGGAAAGTTTATTTGTTCTGGGTGGCGTAGAAAAAATGCTTGATGTACCTCCGGTAGCACCACCTGGGGTGCTGGATGTGAAAGGATTCGTTGAACGTGATATAGCAACCATAGGTGTGGATGCAGATGTAGAAACAGATGTGCTTGCCGGAACTTGTGTCGGAGTTTGCTGTTGCAGAGGTACAGACGGAGGAGGGTCTTGGCGTTGAACCCCCTCGGCAGGCGGTCTATGTGGCGCAGCATTAGCATACTCGGGAGCTGCGTCGTCTAAATAAGAGGAAAGAAAAACATCTTCTGCGGATCTGGGATGCCCTTTGGGATGTACTTTTATCGGAAACAATGGGGGTGGCAAGTCTTTTGGTATTTCCGGAGTAGCCTTAGGTAGTCCTTCGGCCAGAAGAGGATACATACCATTCACAAGGGCATTTCTTTGTCTGTCTGTTTGTTCTGACTTTACTCGAGTACCTTCTTCAATTAATACACTTTCTCGAACTTTATTTGAATTCTCCTTACTTTTCTCTTCCTGTCTGAGCGCTTTTTCTGTGCGTCTATATGATTCTTTACGCCATAATTCAATGGCATCTTTCTGTGACTGTCTAGCTTTCTTTTTCCATAATTCTTCTTCTACTTTCATAATGCAATCTGCATCCCAGGTCCCAGCTGCGGGCCACCTCTGACTTTCTGGTAATTCCTTGGTGTAGTCTACCCATAGATCAAGAAATAATATGGCGTCTAGGCCATGTTTATGATACATGAAGTACCCTGGAGTGTCCCTAGGAGGAATGGGAACAGCTTCTTCGAGTACCCCTTTTCTAGTTTTGATCTGTCTTAATTTCGAAAAGAGCGGCATATTGAGAACTGATCTGATACCTAATTCTGAACACGTTTAATACCATAAAACACAATAATGAACAGTCATTCACACCACAATATACAGAACGTATTTAAAACATTTTAACATTTAACATTTAATGAATAAACAATGATGGCCAATTAGAGAACTAGTCACTAAGCATAATACTCGGTATTAACTAGATAAATTCTGAATTATATACTAGACATACTTGATATACTGCTAAACAGTACAGATACACTGCTGAAACAGTGCAGACCGGATTTGTGTACCCAAACCCGTCTTGACCGGCACAACCTATGTGCGCGTCAGAACGCCTCCACGATAATGGTACTCACCGGGTAGCTCGGAACGGAAGGCCTTGGAACTGAACTGAACTTGAACCGGACTGGACTCGACTCGGAACTTCGGAAACTTCGGAAACTGGTGGGCCTCTGTATACCTCGGATCTTGCTCTCTCAGCTAAGCTCTGGTCGGGATACTTCGCACTTCTCACCGCCTCGTCTGGGTGTTGATCGCAGCCTCAGTTACCCCCGCTCGGCAGGAGGGAGATACAGGAAATCCTGTGGGTACGCGTTGTTGTCCGTCCAGCTGTGACAGGAGACCGGGCCTGCAACGCACCGCCGGCGCGTGAGATGAGAAAGTGTCCCTATTCGGGCGCCATTTATGTGGTAAATAATTTAATTACCGGAACTTAATTTGATGCGGAAAATCTATAACAATAGCTCAGTAAAATAAGAGGCAGAATCCGTGGTATTAGAGGTTCGGAACGGGCTTTATTCCATAATCAATTTAAATCGATGAGCTCCATATTCCATCACCACGAAGGTTCAGGAAGTGAAGACCGTTCTTTATTGATAAGTAATCATTTTTATACAATAGGCATTACAGTGAAGCAAATGCAGGAGGCGTAACAATTGATAGTAAAGATAAAACATACATGCGTAGCAAAAGTGGGTGTAACTGGGCGTAACTAAAGAACGTCATCAGGTATGATGTCATAATAGGGTGGTTCCATGAAAGAATTTCGCAATGTCAGCAGAAATACTTGGCAGAAATGCGCGCGCAGCAGCATGACGTGTGATTGACGTGCAACTAGGGGGTGAAGGGGACTTGACATTTAGCTCTACATGTGGCGACAGAAGTCTGGAGGGTCAAGTCAACCTAATCCCAAATCATATCTAACATCCTATGTTTAAAGAACTATGTTATCCAAAAGAGAGGCCTTCTTGGAGTAGAATCTTATTCTATACTGACTATACTGACTGTTAGTGCGTGTACAAGCGTCTAAGTGTCTACACTAGATGCGAGGGCTGAAATCGTCCATAGTAACAGGGCTATGAATCACTTGCAAAATGACAGAGAAGCCGGGCCTTTTGCTCGGTAGCTGGAAGAATGTTTACTTAAACTACTAGACAGGAATGCATTGGGTAGGGAGCGGAGCAGATAATTTCGAAGGTGAAATACAGTTTTTGGCAGGCAACAGGCTGATGTCAGGCACCGTTAGCTGCGCAGGGAGTAGGACAAAGTTCATGGATACAGATGCGAGCTCAGACTGGAGCTTTCAGAGGCAGAAGGCAGGAAAAGGCTTGATGGCAGAATCAGGGCCTACTTGCCTGGACTGTAAAATGTCATAAGTGAACCATATAAAGCCGGTGGCCTTTCATACTTAGGAATGGAATATCCAGCCCATTCATGGCGGATCTGAAAGAGGACATGTTGGCGGTGGACGCACATGTGTTTGCGTCTTCATAACTGGAACTGGAGGGAACATACATGTACTTGTGATTTATACATGAAACCGTTGGGGTCCAAGATAGGGGACATAACTGATCAGAAAAATCCATATTTCCACATTCCCTCCTTGTCCCCTACTTGCCCGTCAAGAGATATCAATCTTCATCAATCCGTTGATCTGTTCATATAGCATCATTTGTTCTTCTTTTTTCTTCTGGGATGAATGAAATCTTGGTGGTGGAATACACGATGTGGCACACAGACCACAGATCGCTGGTCCACATTGTAGGCATAGACAGCAACTGAATAGTATGAGAAAGCCAATACCTAGGAAGGATAGGACCTTCCATCCAAAGGTAGATAATACACTCCAAAACCAACCGGACCAAGTCCAGGTGCCTGGATTCTGGTGTATCTGGCTTACAATCTTATGAAGGCGAGTTATGGCTTTATATACAGATGGCGAATTTTCTGGTATGAAAATGCAACAACTTGATCCGATGACCCTACAAGCTCCGCCCCTATCGGCCAGGATGACGTCAAGGACAAGACGATTTTGAAGCACAACAATCCGCATAGCAGACTGCTCTTCTGTTAAATTGCCTAAGGCGGAAATAGTTTCGTTCACTACTGCTTCAAGGGTTCTGGTTAATCTACGTATCAGCTTACTATTGGTAACTGTACCTATATAGGGAAAGAGACCTTTATTGAAATCTGTGTATTTTTCCCATGCGGTCTCAGTATAATCGACTATTGGGAGATCTCTCCTTTCTCTATTGTGTACTAAATGAGTATTTCTGTGATAATCAGGAGGAGCTAGGAAAACAGGTGGCAAAAGGAATCCGATGTAGCAGGTACCATCCCAATCTAGTGGCAAACGTATGTATGCCGTCTGACCACATATGAAGTAGGAATGGCGGGAAGCTCTAAATGTAGACTTGCCTTGATCACTAAATTCTATTACAGTGGTGCATCTACTATGGCCCATATGTATGGAACCATTCTTTCTTACACATAATTCACCTTTAACTGGAAATACTGACATGGCGGGCAAAATTGGAGTAGCTTCGGATTCGACATTCAAGATCATGAGATTGAGCGTAAAATTACCTAATCCATATACTTCATTTTCTAGATCAGTTCCTGTTCTTTTGGGAGGTCCCTCCTTGTTGGGGTGGAAGACTTTGAGTAAAACTAAGTTCAGATTTCCCCATACCCAGTTATCCTGGTAAATTGCAGAATTCGAATCTAGGGAATTAATTAAACTAAACCATGCTCCACAGGAGCCGTTGTGTGTGAACGGGTATGGAAAGAGAGGTAGAATTCCTTTATAGTTCTGATAGGGAGGGAGTCGGCCACATATCCAACAATTTGTAGCATTGCTAACCTGATGGGAATGATGTAACATACTAATAAAAGTGTTATTGCGCAGCGCAAATCTATAAGACAATTCATGCGGAGGTAATTCACTAAAAGAATGTTCAGCAGTAACATTATAAACATGTCTAGAAATAGGATAATATGTGTGCAACAATATACTTGCAGTAATTACTAAAAGACTTAAGAAAAACAAAATTAATAACGTCACTGTGCAATGACTACGCAGTGATTTACAGTACGCATGTCGTTTCAATTTTATCCTTCTGTTTCTTTCTCTATACAGGTCTAAGGGATACATGTCAGAGACAAATTCGACCGATTCACCTTGGAGAGGACTTAAACAATCAAATTGCCTGACTTGTTAGACCTAAGTTTTAGTTTATATAGCTCATGGCTATTCAGTTCAACCAAAGGAAGTTTTGAGTCACTCGGGGAAGACACGCAAGGTGTGTCGTTTACGTCTGACGGTAGTCCATGAAATTTCTTGATATGACTTGAATGTATCCAGCCTTTTCGTCCTTCGATCTTTACGGCTGTCCTCGTCGTTAGCAGTACGAGCTGAGGTGATTTCCACCTAGGATCCAGCTGAGACTTCCGATCAAAGTTCCTCACTAAAACCAAATCCCCTGGAATTACGTCATGGGGTTTCACCTCGGTGTTGTCGGGAAAGGCTGCAGCTACCTGTGAACGACAAGATTGTAGTGCAGACATCAAGGAAGCCAAGTAATCTGTCAGCATATTACAGTCAATATCAGTTATTTTGCGTGGTATAGGCGTCCCCCACATATTTGGTGGTCTACCGAAGATCACTTCATAAGGGGATAGCCCTGTTCGAGAGTGTGCTACCATTCTCATGTAAAAGAGTGCAACGGGTAAGGCTACTACCAAGTCGACACCTTTCTCTCTACAAATTTTGGACAATCTAATTTTCAGGGTCTGGTTATGTCGTTCCACGAGACCTGCTGCCTCGGGGTGCCGGACACAGTGAAATTTCCACTGATAGCCTAACAAAAGTGAAACGTGTTTCATTAATTCGGGTGAGAACGGCTGGCCGTTATCTGAGTAGACAACACGTGGTAAACCGTACCGTGGGAAGAATTCTCGAACTAACTGTTTGGCAGTAGTCGGGGCAGTGTAATCTGAAACCGGGTATGCCTCTGTCCAACGGGAAAGAGCACAGACAACTACGAGAACATATTTGAATCCTCGACATCGTTCCATCTGGATATAATCCATCTGGAGGACTTCAAAAGGGTGATCAGGAGGCTGAAATCCACCCTGTTCTACGGGAATGCTTTTACCTGGGTTAAACTGACAACAGATCATACAGGTACGGACTTTTTGTTTAGCTGTTGCTCGTAAATGTTTGTTGAACCAAATGTGTTGGATGCTGTCTAGCATAGCTTTTTCTCCTAGATGTGCTGGACTATGTACAGTGTTAATAACGACTTGGACCATTGAATCAGGAAGGAACCACACAGATTTTTCCTTCGTCATCCATCCTTGATCCGTTTGGATCCCTCCTAATTCAGTCCATTTCTTTATTTCGTCTGGTGTAGCATGTGTCTGTATGTCAATTACGTCAAGAGCGGGATCCTTAACCATCATGCAATGTGTTGGTGTCGGGACTATTGTCTTTGTCATGTCGGATGTTTGAGTTTGAGCAGTCTGTTTAGCTGTTCTGTCAGCTAGATCATTGCCTTGAGAAATGATATCAGTAACTTTCGTATGAGCTTTACATTTCATAATTGATATTGCAGTGGGTAGATGTATTGCATGTAATAAGGCATGAATAAGGGGTCCGTGCTGAATGTGGGCACCGTGAGAAGTTAAATAACCTCTCTCTCGCCACAGCACGCCAAAGTCATGTACAACTCCATACAGGCTTGTGTCAGAGCGATGAGCTCTGCGGCTTGAGCTGACAAGGTATTTATGCAATTTGTTTCAACGATTTCAGTGTCTGTTGTGACTGCGTAAGCGGCCACTAGCTCTCCTGTACCTGTTCTCATACATGAACCATCTACATACAACGTCAGGTCTGGGTCTGACAATGGGACGTCTGTCAAGTCTTGTCTGGGTTTCGTCGTGATAGTGATAACTTCAATACAATCATGTGCTAGTGGGTCTGTTCCATTTATAGGTAACAGTGTGGCAGGATTCAATGTACTACAACGTCTGATTTCTATATGTGGCTGAAACAATGTTAATTCGTAACCAGTGAGTCGTGCTATAGTCAAATGTTGTGTTTGTGTGCGGTTCAAGAGAACCTCTACTGCATGTGGTACTTGTACTGTCAATGGATGTCCTAATACTATGGCATCGCTTTGTCTGATTGCTAAAGCTGTTGCTGCCACTGATTTCAGGCACGCAGGCAAAGCCTGAGCTACGGGATCTAATGTACTAGAAAAATAAGCACATGGTTTGTGTGATCCTGCTTGTTCCTGTGTGAGTACTGACAAGGCAGTACCTTCGCGTTCTGTAACGAAGAGTGTAAACTGTTTATTGTAACATGGTGTTGCTAAAACAGGTGCTTGGCATAAGGCTTTCTTTAGGCTTTCAAAAGCTTGTGTATGTTCCTGAGTCCAAGGGAGAACAGTCGATGTGGCTGCCTCCTGTGTTGTCAATTGAATGAGGGGTTTTGCTAGAAATGCATACTGAGGGATCCATTGCCTACAATATGAAGTGAGGCCTATGAAAGCCCGCACCTCCTTTTGTGTCTTGGGTATTGGCATATTAGCAATTAGCTGGATGCGATCTGGTGTAAGCTGCCTTCCCTCCTTGGACAGCGAGTGACCAAGGTAAACAACTCGCTGGACACAGAATTGCAGCTTAGAAGGGGACACCTTGTGCCCCTTTTCGGCCAAAAATTGTAATACCGTCAGTGAGGCTTTTTCACATTCAGGTTCGCTTCTAGCGGTGATCAGCAGATCATCGACATATTGAAGCAGGGCAGTGTTGACTGGCATGTGGATACTGTCGAGTTCTCGTTTCAGTGCTTGGCTATAGATGCTGGGGCTTTCGGTAAATCCTTGAGGTGCGCGTGTGAATTTAAAGCTTCGTCCATTTAAACTAAATCCGAACAAGTATTGGCTTTCCGGATCTATTGGGACGCTGAAGAAGGCATTCTTGAGATCAATTACAGTAAAGAATGTTGCTTCGGAATCAATGGCTGTCAGTAATGAAGAAATGTCTGGGACTACGGGGTATTGTGGTACTATGCATTTATTTAATTCGCGCAGATCAATAACCAATCGATATACTGGCGGGGCTGTTGGATCGGTTCGTTTAAGAATCGGAATTATCGGGGAATTACATACATTGGAGTCAGTTTCCACAACCACTCCTTGGGTAATAAGCTCGTCAATGATTTGTAGTAAAGCCACTACAGCATCTGGGGGTAACTTGTATTGTCGCATTCGTGGAAGTACCACTCCTGCCTTTAGTGTGACTCGATATGGTGTAATGTTCATGCAACCAACATCTGTAGGGCCTTGTGCCCATAAATGTGTCGGTAAAGTCTGTAATCGGTGATCCGTGTCTCGGGACACGTAGTGCCCTTTGAAATCACGTAAAAACAATCTTACTCCTTCCGGAGAACAACATATTATAGCTCCTAGAGCTTTCAAAGTTTTTATACCTAACAAGTTTTCTGGACATGATTTAGTAAGCAATAAATCTGTAGTTCGTGTCAAGGGACCGATCGTAAGTGGAAGAGGCTGTGTTACTTCGTTAATGATGGGTTTTCCTGAAAAGCCAAGGGAAATATTCTGTGTGCCTGAGAGGGGTGCCCCTGGAACTTCACTACGTTTTATTGTTGTTCGGCTTGCCCCTGTATCAAGTAAGAATTTTCTATCTTGACCTAATAGTTCTCTGTGTACATAAGGTCCTTCTTGATCTACAGGGACCTCAATAAGGGGTAAGCCAACTTCCCTCTCTAGGCTGTTTCATGAGTATCGTTGATAATCAGGATAGTCATACTGTGCGGTCTGATACATCTGTCGGGTCGTTGTTTGTGTGGCAGCAATAGGCTGCGGTGGTGGAGCTGGCATAGACTGTTGCGGAGCTGGCATGGACTGTGCATGCTGCGGGGCTCCTTGTTGGTTCTGATCCTGTCTAATTGGTCGTGGTCTTTCTTTTGCGTTACCTATGGCAATATTATGTTTTAAAACTGGACAATCGTGTACATAATGACCTGGCTGTTTACAATAGTTGCACGTCCCTTTTACAGGACCTGTTGAGCCACTGGACTGTGTTATACCCTTCTTATGACCGTCAACTGGCACTGTCTGGGAAACTAGCATTTTCATTTTCGTGTCTTTCATGCGTCTATGTTCATGTTCTTGTTCTTCTCTAATTCTATTGTGATGGTACTGCAGCATTTGTAACATTTGTGACGGAGTGTTACCTTGCCAGGTACTCTCGAACTTCAATATTCTATTCTTAACTTGGGGCAAGGCATTTTCAACCAATTTTGTCACAAACAGATGTGGATACGACTCGCTACTTGCTTTTATTCCACTATTTATACCAAAACATTTCTCAAATCGGGAATAGAAATCACTAGTGTCTTCATCTGATTTTTGTTTACAGGCTGAGATTGCACCCCAGTCTTCCTTTTTCGTAGTTAATAAACGTGGCAGTACCTGTACTAGTAGACCTGGTAGTGCTTTGGTCTTGTCCCCGAGCCCTGAACCTGGACCTCGAGCTTTTTCTTCGTTTTCTAATGCTGTCCAATCTATCTTCTGGTCTCCCACCTCCCAATCCTTTTCCTTGAGTTTTTCGTAAATGCCCGCAGGCATTAATACCTTCAATATTGTCATAATGTCGGGGTAGGTATATTCTCCCATGAGTAACATATCTTTAATTTCACGGTGGAAACCTGCTGGGTCTTTATCGTGACTGGGTACCACTTTCTTCATTTCTAATAGTTCTATTTTGGATATGGGTATGTATACAAACACACGTTTAAACTCATTGTCATCACCCTTTATCGGGTGCACTTCGCGTAAGGGATTCTGTCTATCCATGTAATACGTCGTTCTTTCCTTGATGGGCAGTGAGACATGTTCAGGACATACAAAAAGGATGTACTGCTTTCTAGATTCTAGTATTTCTCTAATTAACTTAGTACCGGAACCTCTCCATTTATTCGTGAGTAATTCAGTCAATATATCAGGTAAGGGGCCAGGATCGGAGTGTTGGCTTTTATATAATATAAGGAGTTGTTGAATCATGTAGATACCAGCTAAACGCTGTTCATCTGGGGCGAGGTTCAAAAACGTATGTACTAGTGTATCATCACCATATTTTCCAGGACTATCAACCCAGTGTACGGCTGACCTGGCTAATTCTTGTTCGTCCATAGAATCGAGTATATGATAACCCCTTCGTTCTCGGAGTAATTTGTCAGCGGCTTGGAATGAATGTTCGGGGGACCTTATATTTATTATAGGAGTTTGGAATTTTCTGTTATTATCTGGACGTATCGGACATATCGGATCAGTAAAGCATCTAGTATTATTGCAAGATCTTCCTCTACCTACATAGGCCATGGTTTCTAACTGTCCTGTGGGCAGTTCTAATTCTTCCCCATCCTCGGTTTGTTCTGGTTCGTCTACTGCTAATCTTTCCTCGTGTATTCGTTCTATTTCTTTGCGGATCTTTCGGCTCATAGCTACTATACATGATCGTTTATCGTGTCTCCCCTCTGATATATTCTTACCCCATGTGGTAAGAATTTGCATTTCTTCCGTATTTACCCCCGGTTGATCTTGATTTCTGATCACACAGTTTATGAGGAAACGTAACAGTTCCCCCTGTATTTCCACCTTTTGATACTCCATGGCTCTGTTAATACTCTCAGGGTCTCGCCCTGACTGAACAAAATGATATATATTTTCTAAATGTGCAGTCATTCCTGGTAGCTTCCCTAAATATATTGCAGCTCGTCGGATACGTAATGATGCCAGCATCATTTCGTCCCCTTTTCCGGGCACAGGGTCATATCTACAATCTATTAGAAGTTCCTTGAGCGTGTTGGGAGTTACTAGTTTGGGCGTACGTTGGTGGGCTAATTCTTGAAAGGAAAGTTTATTTGTTCTGGGTGGCGTAGAAAAAATGCTTGATGTACCTCCGGTAGCACCACCTGGGGTGCTGGATGTGAAAGGATTCGTTGAACGTGATATAGCAACCATAGGTGTGGATGCAGATGTAGAAACAGATGTGCTTGCCGGAACTTGTGTCGGAGTTTGCTGTTGCAGAGGTACAGACGGAGGAGGGTCTTGGCGTTGAACCCCCTCGGCAGGCGGTCTATGTGGCGCAGCATTAGCATACTCGGGAGCTGCGTCGTCTAAATAAGAGGAAAGAAAAACATCTTCTGCGGATCTGGGATGCCCTTTGGGATGTACTTTTATCGGAAACAATGGGGGTGGCAAGTCTTTTGGTATTTCCGGAGTAGCCTTAGGTAGTCCTTCGGCCAGAAGAGGATACATACCATTCACAAGGGCATTTCTTTGTCTGTCTGTTTGTTCTGACTTTACTCGAGTACCTTCTTCAATTAATACACTTTCTCGAACTTTATTTGAATTCTCCTTACTTTTCTCTTCCTGTCTGAGCGCTTTTTCTGTGCGTCTATATGATTCTTTACGCCATAATTCAATGGCATCTTTCTGTGACTGTCTAGCTTTCTTTTTCCATAATTCTTCTTCTACTTTCATAATGCAATCTGCATCCCAGGTCCCAGCTGCGGGCCACCTCTGACTTTCTGGTAATTCCTTGGTGTAGTCTACCCATAGATCAAGAAATAATATGGCGTCTAGGCCATGTTTATGATACATGAAGTACCCTGGAGTGTCCCTAGGAGGAATGGGAACAGCTTCTTCGAGTACCCCTTTTCTAGTTTTGATCTGTCTTAATTTCGAAAAGAGCGGCATATTGAGAACTGATCTGATACCTAATTCTGAACACGTTTAATACCATAAAACACAATAATGAACAGTCATTCACACCACAATATACAGAACGTATTTAAAACATTTTAACATTTAACATTTAATGAATAAACAATGATGGCCAATTAGAGAACTAGTCACTAAGCATAATACTCGGTATTAACTAGATAAATTCTGAATTATATACTAGACATACTTGATATACTGCTAAACAGTACAGATACACTGCTGAAACAGTGCAGACCGGATTTGTGTACTCAAACCCGTCTTGACCGGCACAACCTATGTGCGCGTCAGAACGCCTCCCCGATAATGGTACTCACCGGGTAGCTCGGAACGGAAGGCCTCGGAACTGAACTGAACTTGAACCGGACTGGACTCGACTCGGAACTTCGGAAACTTCGGAAACTGGTGGGCCTCTGTATACCTCGGATCTTGCTCTCTCAGCTAGGCTCTGGTCGGGATACTTCGCACTTCTCACCGCCTCGTCTGGGTGTTGATCGCAGCCTCAGTTACCCCCGCTCGGCAGGAGGGAGATACAGGAAATCCTGTGGGTACGCGTTGTTGTCCGTCCAGCTGTGACAGGAGACCGGGCCTGCAACGCACCGCCGGCGCGTGAGATGAGAAAGTGTCCCTATTCGGGCGCCATTTATGTGGTAAATAATTTAATTACCGGAACTTAATTTGATGCGGAAAATCTATAACAATAGCTCAGTAAAATAAGAGGCAGAATCCGTGGTATTAGAGGTTCGGAACGGGCTTTATTCCATAATCAATTTAAATCGATGAGCTCCATATTCCATCACCACGAAGGTTCAGGAAGTGAAGACCGTTCTTTATTGATAAGTAATCATTTTTATACAATAGGCATTAGAGTGAAGCAAATGCAGGAGGCGTAACAATTGATAGTAAAGATAAAACATACATGCGTAGCAAAAGTGGGTGTAACTGGGCGTAACTAAAGAACGTCATCAGGTATGATGTCATAATAGGGTGGTTCCATGAAAGAATTTCGCAATGTCAGCAGAAATACTTGGCAGAAATGCGCGCGCAGCAGCATGACGTGTGATTGACGTGCAACTAGGGGGTGAAGGGGACTTGACATTTAGCTCTACATGTGGCGACAGAAGTCTGGAGGGTCAAGTCAACCTAATCCCAAATCATATCTAACATCCTATGTTTAAAGAACTATGTTATCCAAAAGAGAGGCCTTCTTGGAGTAGAATCTTATTCTATACTGACTATACTGACTGTTAGTGCGTGTACAAGCGTCTAAGTGTCTACACTAGATGCGAGGGCAGAAATCGTCCATAGTAACAGGGCTATGAATCACTTGCAAAATGACAGAGAAGCCGGGCCTTTTGCTCGGTAGCTGGAAGAATGTTTACTTAAACTACTAGACAGGAATGCATTGGGTAGGGAGCGGAGCAGATAATTTCGAAGGTGAAATACAGTTTTTGGCAGGCAACAGGCTGATGTCAGGCACCGTTAGCTGCGCAGGGAGTAGGACAAAGTTCATGGATACAGATGCGAGCTCAGACTGGAGCTTTCAGAGGCAGAAGGCAGGAAAAGGCTTGATGGCAGAATCAGGGCCTACTTGCCTGGACTGTAAAATGTCATAAGTGAACCATATAAAGCCGGTGGCCTTTCATACTTAGGAATGGAATATCCAGCCCATTCATGGCGGATCTGAAAGAGGACATGTTGGCGGTGGACGCACATGTGTTTGCGTCTTCATAACTGGAACTGGAGGGAACATACATGTACTTGTGATTTATACATGAAACCGTTGGGGTCCAAGATAGGGGACATAACTGATCAGAAAAATCCATATTTCCACATTGTGAAAGTACAATCAGACCCCCTAGAGTCTTGTGAATACCTCAGTTTGTCCTTAAGATCCACAGACAATCAAAGTTGCAAACTTCACGCATTTTACCACCCCCAGCAAAAACTCCATGTTCTTAGACCAGCTGATAGAAATCATAACAGCAAACTCTGCTACCCAGCCAAAAGATATTTTCCTAGGATACTTCACTCTTCATTGGGAAGATCATTCTGACAATCAGATCAATCTGCTCAAAGCCTTCCTTGAAGAGCAATCGCTGGTTCAAGAATGCCATCTTCCAACCCACTCTAAAGGCTCTACCTTAGACTGGATCATCTCGAAAGAAACAGCTATCGATAAAATTCGAGATCATCCCTTGCGACTGGTCGGATCATCACATCATTACCTTCCAAATACCCCACTTAAAAACAAAAACCTCCTCGCAATCAATAAAACCCTGAAAATGCGTTTGTGACATCAGAGGGCTCAACATGGAAAATCTTGCAGCACGCTGTGAGAAAGAACTGCAACTTCCTAATAACCTGGTAGACGTCAGTGACCGAACGGAACGCTCCAATAATATGATGACGAGCATAATAGAGGATATAGCCCCTTTAAAACTCAAAAGGATACCAGACAAAGATAAAAAACCCTGGTTTAACAGATCCCTCACGAAGAAAGATGATCACTCAGACTCACAGAGCGAAAATCGAGACAACACCCTTCTTCACCCCATCTAAATTAACTAAGACAAGCCAGAAAGGCCTACAATAAAAGCATACTTAACTCAAAAAAAGACTTCTTTAGAAAATAATTAGATAATGCAAAAAACAGACCGAGGAAACTCTTCAAACTGCTAAAAGATCAATCCAACAAAACGGCTAAATCTGCACCAACAGCTACAAAATCGATCATTAGTAGCGAAGATTTCTCCTCCTTCTTCACAGCCAAAGTCAAAGTCAAGGAGATGGAGCTAAAACATGCAGCTGAAGACTCCTTGATCAAAAAGAACACCCCAACTAAGCTGCAATATCAACCAGCTCCGGAAATGCAGAAAAATAATGCTTTATGGACTGAATTAAAGCCGTATGTTGACATAGATATTGCAAATATTATCTCAACAATAAAACCAAACAATCAGTTTAATGATCCCCTACCGGCAAACTGTTGGTCTACAATTACCCATCTGCTCATCCCTTCATGGACAAAGATTATCAAAACTTCGCTATTGCAAGGCTCATTACCGGACTGCCTAAAAACAGGGCAAGTCACTCCAATCTTAAAAAAAACAACTTTAGACCAGTAACAAACATTCCCATTCTAGCCAAAGTCATGGAAAAGTGTGTTCATCAACAACTGAGCCAACTATCTCCAAAATCAAACTGCAGAACGACTTCCAATCAGGATTCAGACAAAACCACAGCACTGAAACAGCAATTCTGCACATCGTGGACGACACTCTACTTGCTCTTGACTGCAACAAAACATGTCTCCTAATCTAGCTTGACCTCTCTTCGGCATTCAACACTGTAAACCATCCAAAATTACTGGAATGCCTGGAGAATAATAATGGGCCTAGAGGGTACAGTCCTAAAATGGTTTAGTTCGTACCTGGAAAACAGATCGCAAAAATTCATAGTGAACCAATCATTATCTGCTTCATCTAGAAATCTTATAGGAGTTTCACAGGGCTCAACACTATACCCTGCTCTTTTCAATCTTTACGTAGAACCACTAACAAAAATCCTACAACAGGCAAACATCTCCTTCCACAAGTATGCAGATGATACACAGCTTTATATCAAGATCATACAATAGAAGAGATCGTTATCATGAACCAGGCACTTAAGAGAACCGTCCATTGGCTAACTAATAATCACCTCAAGCTTAACCCACATAAAATGCAATTCCTTCTGATCTACCCCCAGAAAAGCGCTACGAATATCTTGGAATGGACCAAGCTGATCACGGTGCTTAACTGCACTCCGAGGCTTGTAGACTCAACCATGTCCCTTGGAATTGCGCTAGACAAAAACCTGAACATGCTAACTCACATTAACACAATGGCAAAAAATGCCCGTTTCCATCTAAGCTGCCTTAGAAAACTGAAACCTTTCATAAATAACTCAGACCTTAAAACAGCAGTCCCGGCATTAGTAATATCAAGGATCGAGTAAGGTTGCACAACCCGAGCCGGACTTCCCAAGATTTCAACTGCACCCCTAAAAGCTTGTCTCATCACAGCCACAAGACTTATAACGGGCACCGGAAAATTCGACCACATCACCCCTCACTTGAAAGCGCTCAACTGGCTGCCTTATGAAGCAAGAATACAACTAAAAATGGCATGTATCACTCTCAAGGTGATACATTACAAAACACCAAGAAAATCACACTATCAGGAGAATGCTGAGTTTCCCGGAGTCAAGGAGATCTATTACTGATACCGGCCTTCATCCGAAAAAAAATAACTTATGACTGAGCCTTTTCTGGTGCAGTCCCAAGAATTTGGAACGCACTCCCCGGAACATTAGAAAAATATCGTCCATTTCTGCTTTAAAAAATGAAGCCAAATCCTTTTTTATGAGCAAATTCTTTCCTTAATTTCAGCAGACTTGAAATGATCAGAGGTCCTTTTTTCTCACACATATGGTACCACACAGTGTCGCCTAACCTTTAAGTGGGACTTGTTTTATGAGTGTTAACGCACAAATGTTTCTTCTACAAAACAATTTATAGTTACTCAGGACCTGATAGCACAACTGTTGCTAGCAACTCGCTGTACAATGAATATTTCTACAAATTCACATATTGTAAGTGTTGTTTTAAGTTTAAAGACATGTAAATGTAAAGCGCCCTGATACCCTTCTTAGGGTCATGTTTGCGCTGTATAAAACACCAAAAAATAAAAATTAATAAAATCAAATAAAATCTTTATAGTATTTGGCAGATTCGCTGGATACAAGATCAATTGGTCCAAATCAGTCATCTATGTTCTTAGTGGAGGGCAGCCTTCCTTTCCCAGGGGCTTCACTATCACAACAGCAAAGACGGGGTTCAAATACTTGGGAATCCGGATCTCCAAAGACCCAACTCAATTTTATGACTACAACCTTCTGTCCCCCGCTGCAGAGACTCAAGAGTGATGTCCTGCACTGGAAGTCACTCCCACTGTCCCAGTTGGGGAGTGCAGCTTATTTAAAATGATGTCCCTTCCACGGTTCTTACATGTCTTACAGAACACGAAGCATCCAGTGGGTACAAAATACTTTAGGGCTATAGATTGTGCATTGAAAGAGCACCTATGGGACAGTAAACCACCCAGAATAGCCATGCAAAAGCTTACAGGAGGTTGGTATGACGGAGGAATTGGTCTTCCTTACATTAAGAAATATTATTGGGCGGCTCAACATGCCGCTGTAAACTAGTGTACATATAGGCCACAGGGATATCCTGGTTTTCGCATGGAAAGATGGCTCCTCCCGGGGGCAAGTTTCGCAGGTGCACTATACACTACAACCACCGCAAAAATGAGACTGTCGGGGCCCACAAGGCACGTGGTCGAGGTATGGCGGACGGCTACGAGGAGCCTAGGGTGGGAGTGTAGGATCATGTTGGCCACCCTACTCTGGGACACAGACCAACTGGGCAACCTGCGACAAACCCGCAGATTTGACCGCTGGGACTTAATTGGCTTCTCTAAGGTTGGGTATCTCTTGAAGGCAGGAGAAGTAATCCCCTTTGCCCAATTACAAGTGGAATATGTACTAACTAATGCTGAGTATATTAGGTACCTAAAGATCCGGCATGCATTATTCGCAGTGATTACAAAGGGAGAGGCCCCACTAGACTCCGCCCCACTAGGAGATCGTGTCTTAGAAGGCAATCTCCTGAAGAAAGCCATATTGTTACTATATCAAAATCTAATTAATAACACAACGGACCCCCTTCTCCGACTTAGAGCTAAGTGGGACCACGATGTTGCGGGTTTGGAGGACGAAGATTGGCTTGAAGCCTTGTCTTCTCCTAGAAAGGCTGCCATCTCCTCAAGGCTTAGACGTATTCAACTATAGATACTTCATAGAATATACCTGACAGAACCAATGTTGATAAAGATGAGATATAGTACTGAGGCCAGATTTACGAGGGGATGCGGGCAGGAGGGTACTTTTGTGCACATACTCTGGGAGTGTATAGTCATTCAGCGATATTCGTCATCATTGAAGAAGTGTATGGAGCGAGTAATGGGTAATGAGATTGATTGTAATATAAAGCTATGTCTTTGTAATATTTGGGGCCATACGGATATGAACACCAAAGACAGAATATGGGTGACACATGGGATGATAATTGCCAAGAGGAATATTGTAAGACTGTGGGAGGCACAGGAACCACCAACGCTGTGTGACTGGGGGAAAGATATGGATTGGAATATGGCAATGGAGTAGACGGTATATGAGTCGAGGGGTTGCTCCACCAAATGGACACAAATTTGGGGTAAATGGAATGAATACAGGGGAGGAATATGCACTCCACGCAGCCTAGATGGGGTACTGATCTGGGAAGGTTGGTAACAAATGGACCCAATGGAATTTGAATGTAATAACGCTACGGTCTCGGATATACTGTGAAGCCTGAGCCACCACAAAATCTTGCATACACATGTCTGTATGATGTATAATGTGTTCTATCCTTGCTCCCAATAAAAAGTTTAATGAAAAAAATAACATTATTAATTATCAATATTATCATTTTAAATACACAAACACATAATCATATAAATTCAAACAATTTAAAGTAAACTTAAACATTTTGCCAGTAATACATATACTATTTCAACTACAACAGTAGGGAAAGTGTTGGACTTAGGAGGGGTAGAAGTTACTATTCCCACCACAGTCAGCGCAAGAGTAAAGAAAAAGGAAAGTGTTGGATTGCGGAGGGGTAAAACGACCATTTCCTTCTCACGTCAGTGCAGCAGTTGGGAAAGTTTGGATTGCGGAGGAGTAAAATGTACTTTTTCCACTCCAGTCAGGGCAAAAGTAAGGAAAGTTTTGGATTGCAAAGTGGTAAAATGTACTACTCCCACTGCACTCTCTGCAACATTAGATACAGACTAAGGGTCTTATTATGAGTTTGGCAGTCCTCCTACAGCACCGCCACTGTGTCGTCCTCAGCAGGACCACCATGGCCGTGGTGTGCCCTCCCTACAGATTGTAATCCATGGACGGCGGACGGTGTGTAGTGCTAGAGGCATTCTTATGGTTTGACACGACATGATGACCTTTGACTACCATCATTTGAATTGACTTTGGTGTGTTATTATATCCTATCCTAAACGTATGTCCTGCCTATGCCTTGTTTCTCTTGAAGATTTCTTCTATTAGTTTTGAAGTGGGAGCTGTCACAGTAGAACTGCTTGCCAAAAACAGAACATGTGGGATGTGCATTTGAAAGCATGAGAGAGAGAGAGAGAGAGAGAGAGACAGAGACAGAGACAGAGACAGGTGAGTAATGTACTTTTTGGTCTCGAAGAGCAGTGTTATGAGCAGTGGTGCAAATGTGCATTGGGTTGTACATTGGAAAGTATTATGAAGTTCTTACTATAGGCTTTAATGTGGCCCCATGTCATCATGAATTCTGACTCTGCCTTCCTCGAGCTTTTTTGTGCGCACAGACAGCCCCCAGAGTTTTTGTCAGGTTGTTTAGGTTAATCACCTTCAAGGTTGCTTTGTTTTGTTTTTCAAAGAGATTATTTAATGCAACGGAGACTTTTGTAAGCTTCATTAAGATAAAGGCTGGAACATGTGAGAATCTAGGGGCAACGATGGAACTTGTTCCCTTGAATGCTTGCATTGGAGGTGGCCGATTCCAGTAGTTTCCTTGGCGCAAAGGGAAGGTCTCTCAAACCATTCAGTGTGTTTTAAGACTATAAAGGAGGAGAATCTTGGCGGGGAGCTTGGGAGCTAATTTGTGGGGCAGACGTGTCATCACAAAAGAACGGAACCTGGGTCCCGGTTGAAAATCCATGCCTGGCGTTAACGGGCTCCTCCAGCTTGAGTTGGCAAGGATGTCGAGTGAACGATCAGGTGAGGTAATTTGTTTCTGACTAGTGCCATTGTGATGCGTGAGTGTTTGTACAGTTTCCAGTGGTTGTGATCATTTGAGGTGTTTTTCTTTGTGATGTTCGAGTGAGTCAGAGTGCACATCCAAAGTAATCAATTGATGTGTTTAGTGTATATATCTTTCTGATTTCTTGCAGGACGTCCAGTATTATTTGCTGCTTGTTTATTCATTATTATTATTCATGCATTGAACAGTTACATTTGTAAAGTGTGTTATTATTGCTTGCATATAATTATATATATATATTTGAATATTGTTCATTTGACATCAGGGAAAGCCTTTCTGTTAGAGAGCATTGCATAAATAAAACCCCAAGCCTCATTCTAAAAAGAGAGACTTGTTTCATTTTTGTAAAGGGAAACCCCTTTCTAGGTGTTGCTATGGATGTATGACGTTACAACGCACACTATTACAACGCATGCACTTACAACGCATTTTTTACAACGCATAATCCATTACAACGCATGACATTACAACGCATGACACTACAACGCATTTTTAAAAAATACCTTTACAACGCACTACCATTACAACGCATACTACCTTTACAACGCATACCATTACAACGCATAATATTAAATTACATTTAAGGTAAGTATTAGATAGTATAGGGGTAAAAATTACTATTCTAACTCCAGGGGGTGCAACAGTAGGGTAAGTGTTGGATAGTGTAGGGGTAAAAATTACTATTCTAACTCCAGGGGGTGCAACAGTAGGGAAAGTGTTGGATAGTATAGGGGTAAAAATTACTATTCTAACTCCAGGGGGTGCATCAGTAGGGTAAGTGTTGGATAGTATAGGGGTAAAAATTACTATTCTAACTCCAGGGGGTGCATCAGTAGGGAAAGTGTTGGATAGTATAGGGGTAAAAATTACTATTCTAACTCCAGGGGGTGCATCAGTAGGGTAAGTGTTGGATAGTATAGGGGTAAAAATTACTATTCTAACTCCAGGGGGTGCATCAGTAGGGTAAGTGTTGGATAGTATAGGGGTAAAAATTACTATTCTAACTCCAGGGGGTGCATCAGTAGGGTAAGTGTTGGATAGTATAGGGGTAAAAATTACTATTCTAACTCCAGGGGGTGCATCAGTAGGGAAAGTGTTGGATAGTATAGGGGTAAAAATTACTATTCTAACTCCAGGGGGTGCATCAGTAGGGTAAGTGTTGGATAGTATAGGGGTAAAAATTACTATTCTAACTCCAGGGGGTGCATCAGTAGGGTAAGTGTTGGATAGTATAGGGGTAAAAATTACTATTCTAACTCCAGGGGGTGCATCAGTAGGGTAAGTGTTGGATAGTATAGGGGTAAAAATTACTATTCTAACTCCAGGGGGTGCATCAGTAGGGTAAGTGTTGGATAGTATAGGGGTAAAAATTACTATTCTAACTCCAGGGGGTGCATCAGTAGGGTAAGTGTTGGATAGTATAGTGTAATATTATGCGTTGTAATGGTATGCGTTGTAATGGTAGTATGCGTTGTAATGGAATGCGTTGTAAAGGTAGTTTTTAAAAATGCGTTGTATTGTCATGCGTTGTAATATCATGCGTTGTAATGGATTATGCGTTGTAAAAAATGCGTTGTAATGGTAGTGCGTTGTAAAAGTTGCGTTGTAAAGGTTGTTCCCCTGTTGCTATGTTATATGTCTCCTGCTTCACCGAGTTTGGGCCATTGTGTGGGAGTGGTATTTTGAAGGAGGAAGCAAGACACGGTGCGGTGGCAGGCACATGTCAGCGGGCTGTTAGGATCATAGGACAGCCTAACATGCAGCCCACTGCTGTGACAGCACTTGCAGCATGTTCCTGCAGAGTGTGGCATGCATGGCGTACCATGCAGGAACAGAAGTTCAATTCTAGGGGGGCACAACATATGCCTCCTTGCATGCACCCCCATGCCCAAGAGTGGCATGGGGGCCCTGTTAGGGCCCTTTTAGTTGTCTCTCTGCCACCCTTCCCATAGCATTGTCACCGTCATGAAAAGGGTGGTAGACAGGCAACTCAAAATATTCTTGGTGGTGTTCTAGCAGCACCAACAGCAGATTCCTGCCCCTGACCACTGTGCGACAACTGCTGGATCCTGGGATCTTTGATCACCAGCAGACACAGTGGTCCGATCGCCACACTCATAATATTGTGGGTGGGCACGCAGTGAGGCGGTGGTCAGACCACCACCATGAGTAAGGCGGTCCTATGGACCGCGATAATCATAATATGGACTATTTTTTCATACGCCGATGACACCCAAATTGTTTTCTCCCTTTCCAGCAGCGAGAGCAACGATATATCGGATCTGAAAATTGGACTGTCACATATAGCTGAGTGGATGCAAAGGCATCTCCTCAAACTAAACGGTGACAAAACCGAAATTCTTATCTTAGGGAAGCATAAAGATCTATGGGGCCCTCAACATTGGCCTAGTGAGATGGGACCCCTTCCTCAGCCATCTTCTGTGGTCCGCAACCTCGGTTTTCTTATAGACGACAAACTCTCCATGAGACAGCAGGCCACAAAGGCGGCCGCCATATGCTTTGCCATCCTGCGATGGCTCCAGAAAATTCTTTGGATGCTGCCTCTTGCCACCAGGAGAACCGTTGTCCAGGCGTTAGTAACATCTCGCCTGGACTACGGAAATGTCCTCTATCTCGGCGCCGATGTGGCCACCGTAAACAAACTCCAGGTTGTTCAGAACTCGGCAGCCCGACTTCTCTGCAATATCCCGAGGAGATCATTGGCCACACAGGCTCTGCGCGATCTACATTGGCTCAGGATCCCCAGCCGTATCAATTTCAAAGCCATATGCTATCTCTTTAAAATCAAGCAGGGCTCGGCCCCAAAATACTTGCAAAGTCTGGTCCAACCCTACAAGCCTAGTCGCACACTTAGATCCTCTGCCAATTGCGACTTTGTTGTCCCTCGATTCAAGCTTGTAAGGATGGGGAGACGGGCCTTTTCCCATCTAGGTCCTAAATATTGGAACGCGCTACCCACCACTCTGAAAACGGAAACCAATTTTCTCATTTTTAGAAAAAAACTGAAACCTTTACTTTTCCAATGATCTTCATGCCGCCTTAGTTGATTCACGGTGCTGTCTGAGAGGTTTGTTTTCTCCTTGAGACTATCCCTTGCGCCGGGAAACCCACTGCGGGTAGCTGATGCGCGTTATAAGTTTAAATAATAATAATAATAATAATAATTCACTTCTACAAAATAAAATAATTTCTGAAACATACTAAATACCCCAAAATATAAATACCTAAATATTAAAAATGCAAATACATTATTTTAAAGAAATAAACAAATTAAGGGCCTGATTGTGACTTTGGTAGTGCCGCAGTGGGCCTCCATGCCAGTGTCCCGCTGCCACACTGCCAAATCCGTACTGACACCGCCCTTCAGATTAGGAGTTTTCTCCTGGTCTGGAAGGCAGTGCTTTGGTGGTCCTAGGTGGTAAGCCTTAGAAAGGCACTACAGTGAGAATGCCAAAGCATGTTCCTGCACAGCATAGACTGTTAGGTCCATGCAGAAACTAGGCATGCTTGCAGACAGGGGGACACATAATGTGACCCATACATGCATCCACATGGCCCTTAGTGCCAGGGTGCCCTGAAAGGCCACCTTAGTTAACTCATCACCAGAGTTTTTATGGAGGGCTCACCGCCATGAAAACTGTGGTAGTGAGGAAACTCATAATATGCTTGGCAGTGCAGCAGCTGCACCGCCAGCATAATATGGCATCTGTGTTCCAATGGACTGCCAAACTCTTAACCGGGCCCTAAATATTTAGTACAATGTTTAATACATATCACAAATTGCTACAAATATTAATATAATTAAAAGACCAAACTCTGGGGCTGATTAGGCTGGCGGGTGGTCACCCTATTGGAAACGGGACTGCCTGACAGGCTGTTGGCAGTCTCGGCATAAGCCTTACAATGCGACCGCCACCACGGCAGTTGCCATGCCTATATTTTGTACTGCGGTGGGTGCTGCTGGCACACGATTCAAGACAAAAAGGGGTCACGGCACATATCCCTGCACTACGTGGCAGGCACCATGCGGTGCTTGCCACATGGTGCAGAGATGTGTAGGGGGCACAATAGGTGCCCTAGTAGGCACCACCACCATTGTAGAGATATGGTACCTCTCCTATGAACTGGTGGGCTCCAGGAGCATGTCGGACGCATGGCAGTCAGTCTTTCCGACTGCCAACACATGCCTGCCATCCTAATGTGGCGGTAGAAAACTTGCTTAGGATGGTTGTGAGACTGCCACCAATGGGCTGTCGGTGGCATCTCACCGCCATCCTAATCAGGCCCTATATTCTCAGCATATTAACAACCAACAAATACAATTGTATTCAAATTTAAAAAGCACAACGCAATTAACATATACGATAATAAATATATTAATTACAAAAATTATTAAAGTATTTTTTAATTTGTTATTACTTAAATAGCATTCTACCATATACTTCTACAATCCACAAAACACATATCTAAAATTAAATCCTAAAATAATGTTTTTTACACATTTTACATAATTGACATATTATTAATAATTAACTATTAGTAAAATAATTATATTTAATTACCTTCTCAACCTTTAGCCATACAAAACCAACAACCCATCCCTAATATTTAAATTAAAAACAAAACATTTGCGTCATTTTCATAATTAATTGTTAATTAAATTATTATTATTAATAATTAACTAATAATAAATTAATTACATTTAAATAACTTCCCACCCTTCATCCCTACAAATGCACCAACTCACACCTAATATTTATCTTAAAGAATATCATAATTATATTGTATTGTATTGTAATTGCATTTATATAGCGCTTACTACCCCTGATGGGGTGTTACAGCGCTTTTTTGGGGGGAGCGAGTAGCATGCTACTCCGGAAACCCATAAAGGATTAGTGGTGAATTAGTACGGTGAAATATGAAATTAATTTGAGTGGTGGATATTAGTCAGTTATTTGGAGTGAGAAGGATAGCGAAGGGATAGAAGGGGAAGAAAGGTTTGCATTTATTTAGCACCTGTTATACCTGATGGGTGCTGACGCGCTTTGCTGGCGAGTAGCAAGCTACTCCGGAACCCATATAGGATTAGTGTTGAAAATTAGTATAGTGAAATATGAAGTAATTTGAATGATGGATATGTTATTCAGTTATTTGGATAGAGAAGGGTAGGCGACGGGATGAAAGAGGGAAAGAGGTTTGTATTTATATAGCGCTTGTTATGCCTGATGGGGTTTTGAAGCGCTTTTTTGGCAAGTAGCACGCTACTCTGGAACCCATAGGATTAGTGTTGAATTAGTATGGTGAAATATGAAAGTAATTTGAGTGGTGGATATGTTAGTCAGTTATTTGGATTGAGAACGGTTGGGAAGGGGTAGAAACGGGAAAAAGGCTTGCATTTATATAGCGCTTGTAACCCTGATGAGGTGTTGAAGCACTTTATTGGTGATTAGCACACTACTCCAGAATCCATAAAGGATTGTTGGTGAATTAGAATAGTGGAATATGTAATTTGAGAAGTGAACATGTTAGTCTGCTTTTTTTGATTGAAAAGGATAGTGGAGGGATAGAAGAGTGAAGGATTTAGATTTTTTTTTCCTTCTTCTTGTTTTAGAGGTCATAGCAGTAGGAGGAGGCTTTTGGATGAGTCGAAAGGGGTTGTGGAGGAGAAGAGTCAGAGGGAAGAGTTTAGAAAGGTTTGTTTTGGGGGATCGGTATAGTAAAAGAGGTATCAGATGATGCAAGGAGGGGTAGAGTAGGGGAGAGTCTAGAAAGGGTTATTTGGGGGACCATAGTAGTAGTATGGGGTTTGGGATAAATGAGAGAGTGGATGTAGAAGATATATTGATAGATGTATAGGGTGAAAAATAGGGTAGTGTATTGGAAAGAGTAGTAGAAAGAAGTTTGAGATGAGTCAGAAAGTTGGGCTAGAAGACATATTGAGAGAAGCATAGACTGAGAAATAGGGTAGTGCATTGGGAATGCTAAATTAGAAGAAAGTGATAAATATATAGATCCATGAGTACATTGAAAGGATATAGATTCATTAAGGAGTTAAGTATATGTAGATTAAAGATATTGATAGAGGTACAGGATGAGAAATAGGGTAGTGCAATGGATATGCTTTTTCAGGAGAAAAGTAACAAACACACAGAAACAAATACATGGAAGGTACATAGATACACAATGGAAGCAAGTACATGTAGACCAAAGATACACCAGATAAACTCTGGCTTTTCAAGTGTTATTGTACTTTTATTTTTTATTTTTTTTAAACAACATAATTATTTTACTTGTACACACAAGCAATACACAAAGATAGTGCATATCTATAGTGAAAATAAATGCTTATACACAGATGGATATGCTGTAAATTTCTGTTTGCGTATGGTGCTTATGTGGGAAAGAGCCAATTCTTGAGTAGTTTTCTGAAGATAAGGTGGCTGTCAGTGGATCTTATTTTGGGGGGTAAAGAGTTGCATAGTTTGGTTGCTTGAACAGAGAAAGATGTGCCACCCATGGTTTTTTTCTTGTATTTTGGGATTTTGAGGTGATGCACCCCTTTAGAACGAAGGTTCCTTTGATGAATATGTTTGGTGATTTTATTGCTGATGAAGAGCGGTCCCATGTATTGCTTTGTGGGTGATACAAAGCAGCTTGAACGTGGATCTACTGGCAACCGGTATCCAATGCAGGGCTTTCAAGGCAGGTGACCTGTGGTGTCGCGGTTTGATATGCAAGAGTAGTCTGGCAGCTGAGTTCTGAATCCATTGTAGTCTTTTTATGGTCGTTAAAGGTGATCTCTGGTAGAGGCTATTGGCGTAATCGAGTTTGGACAGAACAAGGGAGATGGTAGCTTGGACCTTGTGTGGAAATCCCAAATGAGGGAAAATTAGTCGCAGCATTTTTATAGTGACAAAGCTTGATCTTGCTAGTTTGTCCACTTGGGCATTCATCGATAGCTTGGAGTCCATGGTCATTCCGAGGTTTCTTCCTTCCTTCGATACTTTAGGCAGTGATCCCAGTTCATCAGGCCAGGCGGCAAGCGGGTCATAATGTTTCCAATCACCACACATGAGTATTTCCGTTTTGGAAGCATTACATTTGAGATGTCTCCAAGTCATCCACTTGTCCACGGCTCTGAGGCAACTGCAAATTGGGGATTTTACAATGTCATTGGGGCATTCCAGTCGAAGGAGTATTTGCGTGTCATCTGCATAGTTATAGCATGTGAAGTGAAATTGATTGATCAGTACGGGTAATGAATTCATGTAGATGTTGAAAGGCATGGTCGAGATGATAGACTCTTGAGGGGCCCCTGTTTAAATGGAGTATGGTTTTGAACGAGAAAGGTGGGGTATGGATGACATTAGTTCTGTTTCAAAGGTAGAACGTGATCCAGTCTAGAGCAGTCCCCTCTATGCCGGCTTCAAAGTGTCTTTGTTTCAGAGTGTCATGGTCAACCGTGTCAAACGCAGCCGAGAGGTACAAGAGGAGTAGCGCAGCAACCCCGTTGCGGTCTACTGTATTCTTCAGGTCATCCCAGATCACAAGGTGGGCAGATTCAGTGCCTCTTCCCGGACGTAATCCTGTTTAGAAGTCTGAAAATATGTCATTCTATTCAATGAATTGTGACATCTGGGCAAACGCTGCTCTTTCTATCAGTTTGCTCAGGAAAGGTCCATTTGTCTGTAGTTGTCAGTGTTCAGAGGGTCCAAGATTGTATTCTTCAGTAAACGGCGTATGTGTGACTTTTGAGTTCTTCTGGAAATATTCAGGTAGTTAAGGAATTGTTGATGATTCTTCTTAATGGAGTGGCAGCAGAGGTTTTTAAAAGAATTGTCTTGAAAGTTTGCGGTGGACACGGGTCAGAAGGGCTGCCGGCAGTCCTGCTTGCTTTGACCAGGTCCATAAATTTGTTGTGTGAGATGTGTTGGAAGGAACGGAGAGGCTGGGTTAGAGTATTCTTGGATTGTTTTTATGTATAAGGGTTAGTGCTGGTGCTTTGCTTCTGTTTTAAGTATGAGTTCAATGTGTCTGCTTTGTCCATGTAATGATTTTCCAGTTTGTCTGTGAAATCTTGAGCAACAGGATGAGTTCCTTCTAGGCAATTTGGTTTGCGAAATTCATTAAGTATTTTATAGAGTTCTTTATTTGCACATTTAGCATTTTGAATACTGTCTGAATAGCACCTTTTCTTGGCTTTTTTGATAGCTGACTTGTATAATCTGTTCATTTTCTGTAGGTAAAGTTTGTCTTGTTTGGCATTTGTTTTGAGCAGCTTTTAAATTTTTTGTTTAATATCTTTTATCTCCAAGTTTTTCCAAGACGCTTTTTTCCTTTTGATCCGTTGTGTGGTTTTGAGTGGTAGCAGGATGTCAAAAGCTTCCTGTAGCCACTCAAATAGTTTTTTAACATAATTTATTGTTTCCAGATTTGTTCTGGATGTTAGCTGTGTGTTTTTTAGTGTTCCAAAATGAGTTTGTTCCACGGAAGATAGGTGGATGGATGTAAGGTAGATTTAGGTGAGTTGCTTAGTGTTGTTTTATGCTGGAAATCAAGCAAATGGTGGTCTGATCATGTGACTGGAGTTATAGTTTGAAAGGTAACTAGTTCAGTATTAGCAGAAATTACATCTAGGATATGTCCAGCGATGTGTATGGGTTTGTGGACAATCTGATGCAGGTTCAGTGTGTCTAGGCCAGTGATTATTGTTTTTGGATGGGTTATATTGGGTTTGTCAAACCAAATGTTGAGGTCACCCAGAACGCATAGGTTGAAGTGTATTGTTATCAGGTTTGAAACTGTGTCTAGAAGTGCGTCTGGGAATGTCGCCTTGCTAGGTTGAGGTCTGTAGAGGAGCAGAAAGTTATAGGAAGAAGACGGTGTAGGATGCATCTGGTGAGAAGAGCCTCACAATTCTTTATGGCGATGTCGTCAACTTTAGTGATAAGTAATGTTTGCCTGAACACAACAGCTAGACCACCTCCTTTTTTGCCTACACAATTTTGGGTGACAGTTTGATAGCCTAGAGGAACGGCTTCATGCAGGACTGGAGCCATATCATCTCCCAACCATGATTCAGTTATGAATAGGATGTCTGGTTTTGCATCGGTGAGAAGGTTGTAGATGTGATGTTTGTTTTTAGAGAGGGATTGAGTATTTATTAGCTGACCGTTTAGAGAATGGGCTTTGGTGATAGTGAGACTTTGTAGAAGAATGATCATTATTGTGTGGGTTTGTAGCAGGTGTGTTTTTAGTGCTGGGGTTAGTTGTATTAGGATAGCAATCGTGTGGCTATTCTGTATCATGTTCCTCATCCAGCATGCTAAGAAGGCATTTTGATGGGTCTGCGTGTGTATGTGGCGGAGATAGTGTTTGAGAGTGAGTTGATGTGCTGTGTTGTTTTCGTGGTGTAACATTGTTGTTCAGTAGACATGGGGAAGCAAAGTTGTGAGGTGTGGCACGTTGAATAGAATTATTATAAATTATATACACCCCTTACCCATACACACCAAAAAAGATTGTATATTATACAAATAACATAAATAATGAATAATTAAATAATTAATATATTTGCCCAGAATCGGATCATTTCTGATCAAGTGCCAATGTTTGGTGAGAATACTTCTAATTTGGCCATGTTTACGATCATAGGTGGTAATCATCCTGGGTTGATTATTCTCAGAATCGGCCCTTTTAATTTTGCTGTTACTGGGATTAAAGAGAATTTCTTCTTTGACTAAGTCTGACTATAAGCCCACTTGGGCTGAATGTAATAAATTTGTTTTTTAGCGTGAATTAATTAATGGTATTTGGATAAAACTGTTAGCCCACTAGGGCTTAATTGAGAATGGCACTTGAGAGTTGTAATCTGCGTTCTTCACGTGTATACATAATGTTTTGTGGAATATTCTACTTTATTCCAAAACAAGCCGGCCATTATCTGATAATCTTTCACGGCCGTAATCTCATGTGCAAACAAAGTACTAACTTGTTTATTGACAGTCGTTTTGTCAATCTGTACCATTGGATTATGATATAGCACCTCTTCTATGTTTTTCAAATACACTTTTTGGAATCTTAAAGGGTGCCTTACCCGCGGCAATTTTACAGTGTAACCAGGTTAATTTAAATCAAATATTGTGATATCTCTGTATAGTGCAACGTTGTCACGCTATTTGTTTGTAAAAAACTACGAGTCTTTCTTCCAATACACTATGTGGGTAGTTTCAGTCATGTGACATGACGTGAACATTGTACTTAAAAATAGCTAATCAAACGGGCAAGCCGTTGGTGAACAAGCCTGCTGGACAGGCGAAACGCGTCCTACCAGTCGACTTGAATAACGTTTTCTTGGCCAGAATACAGCGTCGTCATCCTTGTGCTACTAGGAGACTAGGAGCTTTGCAATTTTACACGGACCGTGCTGGGGTGGTCCGCTCCGACGACGCACCCTCTGTTCAGGAGTGCGGTGGCAGTTACCTAAGCTTGGAGGAATTAAGTTGAGGTCCACCGCCCCCCCGCCATGCAATTGAGGAGAAGCAAGCCAGCTCTCCTGGAATCTAGAGGCTAACTACCGGTAACCGGGGTGCACCCCGAGAGAAACGGCTGTTTTTGTGGCGAGCGCCTGGAGTTGGCTGGTAGGAGAATCCTGGGGTACGTGTGCGGGAAGAAGGGGAAGTCAGATACTCTGGAAGCATTGTGCAGGAAAGTGCCTGGCAATTTCTGGTCCAAGCTATTTGAGCTTGTCAAATTTGAATGTGAACATGTCGGCTGCTGAGCTTAAAAGCAGAGAAGAAGCCGCATTATCTATTTTTGATGATACTGTTAACCGTAGCAGGTCACTATTTGCGACAACAACTACAGATAAAGTGTCAGATACAACAGCACGCCTCAGACGCTTGGAGAAACTCAAGCGCAGTGAGTTATCCAAGTGGTGGGAGGCTAAGTCCCTCCAAAGGTATTTAGAAGTGAAAAGAATCCCTCGAGGGCTCCGCATTCTTGTGGCACCCACGTATGAGGACCCCAATCCAAACATGCTCGCAGAATGGGCAGAAAATAATCAAGAGTCATCACGCAGGATGCTAGGTATCCTAGTCAAATATGCAGAAATAGATCGCCAAAAAATAATGGAAGAAATTGCCCAAATATCTGACATGCTGGAGAAAGAGACTAATAAAGAACCAATTGAAAAATGTATGACAGACCTGTCTGAGCGCTTGAAAAAATTGGAAACAACTATCAAAGAAAGGAAGGCAAAAACATTTTTGAGAGATAAAAATGATTATGAGCGGGGTCAAATTTACACTTTCGCCCAAAAATTCGAGAGTGTAAGAAAACAACGATTGAACCAAAAAGGACCTAGCACAACAGAAGGGCAATCAGATTTAAGCAGTGTACAACGCTCTGAAATAGACACCTACCTAGAAGAAGGCCATAGCAGACAAGGAGAGTCAGGTGCACCTTCAGTTATAGAAGAATTTGGTTTTTTAGAGCAGGAGAGGAGGTTCAACCTCCGCCCAAGACCGCTCGTTAATTACGAAGGAACACAAAGAGGAAGAGGCAGAGGCAACAGAGGCGGAAGGGGTCAAAGAAACACCAATCCCGTAAATCCGAAAAAGATGAAATAACAGAGACAACACTTGAAGAGGAGAAAGGCACAATTATAAATTTAACCAACATCACACTAACTGAGAAAGAAACCAAACTACTCAAATTGGGACTGTTCTACTGTCCCCAGCAGATTTTAACTACGTAACAACAAGAGTAGATGCGTTCAAATTTGTCAGGACTTTGAAACTGAAAAAACACTTCGCGCTAAACAAGCTACAAAGACCACGAGAATTGAGCAGCGGTCTAGGAGACATAGAACACCCAGGAAGTCTGTCTGTAGCAGATATGGACCTAATGTTGGGCCTAAAAGGAATAGACAATGATGATGGTCAACTTACATTGATGGTAAATCAGGATGAGAATAATACTCCACTTCATTTGGATCAAGGAGAAGATTCTCAAATCTCCATGAGTCAAGCACTAGTAACTGCCAGAGAACAAGAAGTTGAAATTAGTGCAAATGAACCAACAAATTTCAGACCACCATCGAGATTCATACCTATGACTGCCAAAGATTCTGTTGACATTTTCAATGAACTAGTGATCAATGATTTGAAGAATTTGGAAAGATGTACTAGTGTGAAATATAAAGTTTACTCACAGCATGAAAAAGAGTACTCTGCGTTAGTTACTAAATTAACCTCTGATGGTAACTGTATTGTGAGAAATGCTGACAAAGGAGGGAATGTGGTGTTGTGGGATAGAACTAGATATTTGAGTGAGGCATATAAGCAACTGAACAATCGCAATAATTATGTAAGGGTCACTGATCTTGTTATGCAAACTAGTTTTACCAGTTTTAATGAACAATTACAAGACTGGTACAATCAATGTCTACTTACATCAGAGGAACGTCTATTCTTGAAAATAGATAAACCAGTAGTCCCCATCTTTTACCTCATTCCAAAAGTTCATAAAAGTCTAGAAAATCCCCTAGGCCGCCCTATCATCACCGCCATTGGAGGAGCATTTGAAAATACATCAAAATTTGTGGATTCGTTCTTGTGCCCCATAGTAAAAACTCTACAGTAGTATATACAGGACACAGGGGATTTTTTGAAAAAAATATATGATCTACCATGGGAGGATGACTTTCTGTTGATAACAATTGATGTGACCACACTGTACACCAGCATCAAACACGAGGATGGCCTGAATGCCATCAAACATTTTCTCAGTAATCGACCCATCAAACTCTGGGCTCATACCCAGATGTTATTAAGTATGGTGTCTACGTGTCTGAAAAGTAATTACTTCCTTTTCAATGATGAGCTATTTCATCAAATCTGTGGGACAGCGATGGGCACCTGCTTCGCCCCCAGCTATGCGAATTTGCATATGGGCTGGTGGGAGGAGCAGGTGGTCCGGGTCACTTACCATACAGAGTGGGAAGAAAATGTGCTACACTGGAGTCGATTTATCGACGACTTGTTTGAGGTCTGGAAAGGATCGGAGGATTCGGCAAAAAACTTTATTAAAAAACTGTAGGTGAATAATTTAAATCTTAAATTCACCAGCACCATCAGCAACACAGCAGTTAATTTCCTAGATCTTTCTATCTATGTAAGTAATTCCAAACTACAGACAAAACTGTATAGAAAACCCACTGCAGGAAACACTCTGCTTCATGAAGAGAGCTTCCATCCCCAGAATTTGATTAAAAGCATCCCGCATGGGGAATGCTTGAGAACAATGCGCAATTGCAGTGAAAAGGCAGTTTTGGATGAAGAATTAGCCAAACGTAGCTCCAGATTTATAGCTAGAGGGTACACTAAGACAAATGTGCAAGCAGCAACCAAAAAAGCCAAGGAAAGATCCAGAGAAGAAAATCTCTTTAATCCCAGTAAGAGCAAAATTAAAAGGGCCGATTCTGAGAATAATCAACCCAGGATGATTACCACCTATAATCGGAAACATGGCCAAATTAGAAGTATTCTCACCAAACATTGGCAATTGATCAGAAATGATCCGATTCTGGGCAAATTGACATCGAAAAGACCAGCAATCACGTTTAGAAGGGCAAATGCTTGTGAGCAATGTGATCAACAAAAGGCGTCCGAACAGGCAGTCTATGAATTGGCTTAAACCCAGAGAAGGGTTCACCAAGTGTACTAAGTGCAAAGCTTGTAGCTTTGGTAAGAACACACAGCTATACACATTGGGGTTATCTAAACGCATGAAAAAGATCAAAGGACACTTCACATATAAGACTGATTTTGCGGTCTACGTCCTTCAATGCCCGTGTGGCTTGAGGTACGTGGGCAGCACGATCCATCCAGTCCATAAAAGAGTGCTACAACATCTTAGAGCAATACGGAATGGGGATAATTCTTACCCCGTTGCGAGACATTTTGAGGCATATCACAATAATAATACACAAGGCCTTGTGTATTATGTGATAGACTGTATCCCCCTGAATCAACGAGGAGGTAATAGAGAGAAAAAGTTACGTAAATTAGAGTCCTGCTACATCCTAGAGCTAAACACACGATCCCCGTCGGGATTGAATATCGAAGAAGATTTAATCACACATTTATAATCCGAGTGTTGATAGCTTGTTAAGGCATAACAGATTACCTAGAAGGCAACTTCTCTGCCCCGTTTTTAACTTTTATTGTTTTTTGCACAGTATATAAATAAAAACTTCTTTTTCACAGGGTGATTTAGATAGACAATAAAATAGTAGATTTTTGACTAAGTCTGACTATAAGCCCACTTGGGCTGAATGTAATTAATTTGTTTTTTAGCATGAATTAATTAATGGTATTTGGATAAAACGGTTAGCCCACTAGGGCTTAATTGAGAATGGCACTTGAGAGTTGTAATCTGCGTTCTTCACGTGTATACATAATGTTTTGTGGAATATTCTACTTTATTCCAAAACAAGCCGGCCATTATCTGATAATCTTTCACGGCCGCAATTTTATGTGCAAACAAAGTACTAACTTGTTTATTGACAGTCGTTTTGTCAATCTGTACCATTGGATTATGATATAGCACCTCTTCTATGTTTTTCAAATACACTTTTTGGAATCTTGAAGGGTGCCTTACCCGCGGCAATTATACTGTGTAACCAGGTTAATTTAAATCAAATATTGTGCTATCTCTGTATACTGCAACGTCGTAACGCTATTTGTTTGTAAAAAACTACGAGTCTTTCTTCCAATACACTATGTGGGTAGTTTCAGTCATGTGACATGACATGAACATTGTACTTAAAAATGGCTAATCAAACGGGCAAGCCGTTGGTGAACAAGCCTGCTGGACAGGCGAAACGCGTCCTACCAGTCGACTTGAATAAAGTTTTCTTGGCCAGAACACGGCATCGTCATCCTTGTGCTACGAGGAGCTTTGCAATTTTACATGGACCGTGCTGGGGTGGTCCGCTCCGGCGACGCACCCTCTGTTCAGGAGTGCGGTGGCAGTTACCTAAGCTTGGAGGAATTATATATATATATATATATATATATATATATTACATCAACCAAAGGTTGCAGGTGTTCCACGATCCTCCAGAACGAGAGGGCGTCTCGCTAAAGCCAGCACCTGCAAGCTGGCGACACACAACCACCAGTCTTTCTCCAGGTAAGGAGAAAAGCGCGAGACAGCTCCGGGATAAACTGTAACTGACTTTAATATTTACCAGCGCTCTGTGTACAACAACTCATGAAACGCTAGGCAGACGCGTTTTGCTGTGATAGCTTCCTCAGTGCCCGTTTCAAAAGTGTAAACAATGTCCTGGGGGTCTGCTGGTATTTTAGCTGTTAATGCGGCCACTCCCAGTCAGGTGCTTACTTGCCCCTCCTCCACCTCCGAGGCTGTAGGACATCTCGCGCTCCACCCATCAAGCCACTGCATACTGGGAATTGAAGTCCTCCATGAGTGCCCATACAGTGATAGGGCCTCTCAGGCAACAAGTGATGCCCCAAACCAGTTTGGATGGTGGCCCCCACTCCTCCGCAGTTCCTTGAGGGGTGCAAGTCAGTTACAGTCTCTCTTATCAGGCAAATGATTTGCCTCCTCTCTCCCCTTGCGCCAATAACCTCCGTGTGGAAATATGCAGCGTCGGGGGGGTATCGCGGTGTAGACAATACATCAACCAAAGGTTGCAGGTGTTCCACGATCCTCCAGAGCGAGAGGGCGTCTCGCTAAAGCCAGCACCTGCAAGCTGGCGACACACAACCACCAGTCTTTCTCCAGGTAAGGACAAAAGCGCGAGACAGCTCCGGGATAAACTGCAACTGACTTTAATATTTACCAGCGCTCTGTGTACAACAACTCATGAAACGCTAGGCAGACGCGTTTCGCTGTGATAGCTTCCTCAGTGCCCGTTTCAAAAGTTTAAACAATGTCCTGGGGGTCTGCTGGTATTTTAGCTGTTAATGCGGCCACTCCCAGTCAGGTGCTTACTTGCCCCTCCTCCACCTCCGAGGCTGTAGGACATCTCACGCTCCACCCATCAAGCCACTGCATACTGGGAATTGAAGTCCTCCATGAGTGCCCATACAGTGATAGGGCCTCTCAGGCAACAAGTGATGCCCCAAACCAGTTTGGATGGTGGCCCCCATTCCTCCGCAGTTCCTTGAGGGGTGCAAGTCAGTTACAGTCTCTCTTATCAGGCAAATGATTTGCCTCCTCTCTCCCCTTGCGCCAATAACCTCCGTGTGGAAATATGCAGCGTCGGGGGGGTATCGCGGTGTAGACAATACATCAACCAAAGGTTGCAGGTGTTCCACGATCCTCCAGAACGAGAGGGCGTATCGCTAAAGCCAGCACCTGCAAGCTGGCGACACACAACCACCAGTCTTTCTCCAGGTAAGGACAAAAGCGCGAGACAGCTCCGGGATAAACTGCAACTGACTTTAATATTTACCAGCGCTCTGTGTACAACAACTCATGAAACGCTAGGCAGACGCGTTTCGCTGTGATAGCTTCCTCAGTGCCCGTTTCAAAAGTTTAAACAATGTCCTGGGGGTCTGCTGGTATTTTAGCTGTTAATGCGGCCACTCCCAGTCAGGTGCTTACTTGCCCCTCCTCCACTGTACTTATTGCTAGTGAACAAGCCTGAAGGACAGGCGAAATGCGTCTAGCACTTTCAGCTGGCATTAAATAATTTTTGCGCACAGACACGGCGTTGATTGCTTTTGTTGAGAAAGTTTGGCGAATTACCTATGACCATGAGTGGGAGGTCTTTACTTCGACGCGCCCTTTGGTTTGGAGGCAACGGGTGTTCCCATTCATCTGTGGAGTGTGTTAAAATACCGCTGCCCCCCCTGTGCCGTTAACTCAGGAGAGCGGGATCGCAACCTGAAGGACTTCGAACAGCGACTCAGCTGAGGACCATCACGCCGATACGAGTCGGTGGACCCGAGGCGTGTGGAAGACTAGCTGAGGTGAGCGGTTGTTTATACGGACTGGGAAAAGGGAAAGCCAGTGAATTCTATTTTTAAAGTCACAAGCATTGTAGCAATTGTGAACATTGGCAGTTCTGTGCGCGTGGATTGCTCTGCAAAAGTAATCGTGTTCAAATATGTCAGCTGCAGAAATCAAAGAGCGGGAGGAAGCCGCGTTATCATTCTTCTGTGATAACACACCAACGAGCAACAAATCTGTAACAGTGGTTGCAGGAGTCAAGATAACGGATTTAGCGGCACGTTTAAAACGATTAGAAAAGCTAAAACGTACAGAACTATCCAAGTGGTGGGAAGCTAAATCGTTACACTGCTATTTGGAAGGTAAAAGAATACCGAGAGGGCTACGAATATTGGTAGCCCCCACTTATGAGGATCCTAATCCGAATATGTTGAGAGAATGGTCTGACAACAGCCAGAAATCCTCCAGCAGAATGCTCTCAATCCACATTAAGTATGCTGAAATAGACCGTGCCAAAATTCTTGATGAAATTGACCAGATTCTGGATATGTTAAGTAAGGAGGCATACCAAGAAACTGTTCTCAAATTCATGACAGAAATGAAGGAGCGATTGACGAAATTGGAAGTATCCATTAAAGAAAGAAAGGTGCAAAAGTTTTTGCGTGACAAGAACGACTATGATCGGGGACAAATTTATACATTTGCCAAAAAATTTGAGAGTATGAGGAATTTAAGAATGAATATTGCTATGTCAACAGGCCAAGTGCGTTATTCTGAGCAAAGCAGTATCCCTAGTTCTGAACTCGACACGGATGTAGAGGAAGCGCCAAGTAACCCGACAGGAGCAGCTATTCCATCTGTAGTCGATGAATTTGATTTTTTAAGGGAGGAGAGACGCTTAAACCTCCGTCCGAGACCCCCTACAAATACCAGACCACAAAGAGCAAGAGGCAGAGGAGGAAGAGGCGCAAAGGCTCAAAACTTTGCAAACGACAGAGAGAAGCCCAAATCCAAACTGAAGAAGTAAATGACATTAATGAAACAACGATAATCAATCTTACCAACATTGTGCTCTCAGAAAAAGAAAAGAATATACTGAAGCTTGGCCTATCATATTGTCCACAAATTGATATGGACTATGTTAAAACGAGAGTTGACTTATTCAAATTTATCAGGTCCTTGAAACTCAAGAAATTCTTTGCAGTAGCCCCAACTAAATCAACAACACCCGCTCATTTGTCTGTGCATGCGCAATTTGAAAATCTGGGTGTTGATGACATGAACTTAATGCTTGAACTACATCAACTTGGACACTTGGATGATTCTAATGTACAATCCAGTGGTTCTTCCGATGTGATGAGCACCAGTGATCAGATGGCAACATTGGCTCATAAGGAAGGAATTGACATGAACATTGAAACATTAACCAATTTCAAACCAATTTCTAGGTTTACCCCCATGACAGCGAGAGACTCTGTAGATGTATTCAATGAACTGGTAATCAATGAAGTTAAAAGTCTATGTAAATCATTAAATGGAAAGAAGAAGTCATTTACCCAACAGTCTAAAGATTATTATAATCTGGTAGATAAACTGAGCAACAATAATGATTGTATTGTCCGCAATGCTGACAAGGGTGGCAATGTGGTGCTTTGGGGCAGACAGCAGTAACTGACGGAGGCATATAAACAACTTAACAACAGGTTAAACTATGTCAAGGTAAAAGAAAATGTTATGCAAGGGTGTTATTCATCTTATAATATCTCATTGGTGGATTGGAATCGGCAAGGCCTGATAAGTAAAGATGAAATGTCCTTTTTAAAAATCAACTGCCCCACTAAGCCGGTCTTATACCTTATCCCCAAGGTTCATAAAGATATCACAAATCCCCCTGGCTGTCCCATCATCTCGGCCATAGGCAGTGCTTTCGAACATACTTCTAAATTTGTTGATTCTTTTTTATGTCCTCTTGTGAAGCTCTTACCATCATTTATCTTGGATACGAGTGACTTCTTACGTAAAGTATATGATGTTCCATGGGAAGCTGATTTTCGATTGATGACCATAGACGCTACCACTCTGTACACTAGTATCCGCCACAAGGACGGTATAAATGCATGTAAATATTTTTTAGGGACTCGTCCCGCAAAATTTTGGCACCATACACAAATGTTACTCAAAATGATTACCATCTGTCTTGAGAATAATTTCTTTTTGTTTAATGGTGAGTTATATCATCAAATATGCGGGACGGCGATGGGCACCTGCTTCGCCCCAGCTATGCTAATTTGCATATGGGCTGGTGGGAGGAGCAGGTGGTCCAGACGCTATGGCATGCTGAGTGGGAGAACAATGTAATACACTCAATCAATCAATCAATCAAAACACATGTATAGCGCGCTACTCACCCGGAAGGGTCTCAAGGCACTTGGGGGAAGGGGTCCGCTACTGCTCGAACAGCCAGGTCTTGAGTTGTCTCCTGAAGGCGAGGTGGTCCTGGGTCAGCCGAAGGTGGACGGGGAGGCAGTTCCATGTCTTGGCCGCCAGGTAGGAGAAGGATCTGTGTTATGCCTAGCAATGCTTGTTAGGTGGGGTGAATGTTCTATATGAAGTCACTATGTTCTGATGTCACGGGGTTCTGCAGATGGACAGTTGGGATCTTGATGGCACTGGATGTGAGAAGCGGTGGCTCGTTGAACCTACAATAAAACTTGTTTTTTTTTTATAACAAGTCTTTGGACAATCTTATTATTTTAATAGGCTACAACAATCTGCCTCCGGCGGTGGTTCTTCGGATGCGTGGTACGGCGGCGAGGTGCGAGGCTAGCAGACCGTAGCTGGCGGGTGGGCGTGTGGAAGGTCAGGCGGTCGTTGAGGTACTTAGGGCCCAGGTCGTTTAGAGACTTGTGTGCGTGGGTGAGGAGCCTGAACGTGATCCTCTTGTTGACGGGGAGCCAGTGTAGTCCCTCAGGTGGCCGAAGATGTGGCTGCGTCGGGGGATGTCTAGGATGAGTCGGGCGGAGGCGTTCTGGATGCGTTGGAGTCTTTTCTGTAGCTTGGCTGTGCTTCCGGCGTAGAGGGTGTTTCCGTAGTCCAGTCGGCTGGTGACAAGGGCCTGGGTGACCGTCTTCCTGGTTTCGGTCGGGATCCAACGGAAGATCTTGCGGAGCATGCGGAGGGTGTGAAAGCATGAAGAGGAGATGGCGTTGACTTGTCTGGTCATCGAGAGGGAGGAGTCCAGGATGAAGCCCAGGTTGCATGCGTGGTCTGTTGTTTTGGGGGCGGTACCCAGGGCTGGGGGCCACCAGGAGTCATCCCAGGCGGAGGGTGATGGTCCCAGGATGAGAACTTCCGTCTTGTCTGAGTTCAGTTTCAGGCGGCTGTTCTTCATCCACTCGGCGACGTCTTTCATCCCTTCATGGAGGCTGGTTCTGGCGGTGTCAGGGTCTCTGGTGAGGGAGAGGATCAGCTGGGTGTCATCGGCGTAGGAGATGATGTTGAGGTTGTGTTGGCGTGCGATAGTGGCGAGAGGTCTCATGTAGACGTTGAAGAGGGTGGGGCTGAGTGATGATCCGTGCGGGACGCCGCAGATGACTTCGGTGGCCTCGGATCGAAACGGGGGGAGGCGGACTCTCTGTGTTCTTCCGGCGAGGAACGAGATGATCCACTTCAGTGCCTTCTCTTGGATGCCGGTGTTACTGAGGCGTTGGACTAGGGTGCAGTGGCAGACCGCGTCGAATGCTGCGGAGAGGTCCAGGAGGATGAGTGCCGCTGTTTCCCCGTTGTCGAGAAGGGCTCGGATGTCGTTGGTGGCTGCGATGAGGGCGGTCTTGGTGCTGTGGTTGGCTCTGAAACCGGACTGCGAGGGGTCGAGGCATCCATTCGTCTCGAGGAAGGCGGCAAGTTGTTTGTTGGCGATCTTCTCGATGACTTTGGCAGGAAAAGGGAGGAGCGAGATGGGGCGGAAGTTTTTGAGGTCGGTGGGGTCCGCTGTTGGTTTCTTCAGCAGGGCGCTGAGCTCGGCGTGCTTCCAGCTCTCCCGGAAGGTGGCGGTGTCAAAGGAGGTGTTGATGACGTCTCGGAGTTGGGGTGCGATGGTGGAGTGGGCCTTGTTGAAGACGTGGTGGGGGCAGGGGTCAGTCGGAGATCCGGAGTGGATGGTGTTCATCGTGCGGCTGTGTCTTTGGTGGTCACCGTGGTCCAGGTGGGGAGGGTGGTGGTGGGGTGCGTTGGTTCTGCGGTTGGGTGCGTGGATGGTGCGCCGAAGCTGTTGTGGATGTCGGCAATCTTGCGGTGGAAGAACGAGGCAAGGGAGTCGCAGAGATCTTGTGAAGGGGTGATGTCGTTGTTGCCGGTGCTGGGGTTGGAGAAATCCTTGACGATGCTGAAGAGTTCCTTGCTGTCGTGTGCGTTGTTGTCCAGTCGATCCTTCAGTGATTTCTTCTTGGTGGTGCGGATGAGCTGGTGGTGCTTGCGGGTGGCGTGTTTGAGGGCGGTCAGTGGTCTGGTCGAGGAGCCGTTATATTGACGACCTTTTCATCATTTGGAAAGGCACTGTAAAAAGTGCCCAGGAGTTTATTAAAAAACTCCAAACAAATGATTTGAATTTAAAACTGACCAGTGTAATTAGTGCTTCTGAGATTAACTTTTTAGATCTTACAGTGTATGTGAGTGATGGTAAATTACAGACTAAACTTTATCGTAAGTCTACAGATGGAAACACGTTATTACATGCTACGAGTTTCCATCCAGCTAAACTAGTTAAGAGTATCCCCTATGGGGAATGCCTCAGAGCCATGCGTAATTGCAGTAATAAGCAGGATTTAGATAAGGAACTATCATGCCTTAAAGCCCGCTTTCGAGCAAGAGGCTACTCTGAAACATGCCTGAACCAAGCTGTCTTTAAAGTAAAAAAGAAAAATAGAGAACAGATACTCTTTAACAAAGACAGCAAATCAGCCAAAGCCTTGCAATCAGGCAACAACCAGTGTAGGTTTATCACCACTTACAAAAACCAGCAAAATGAACTAAGAACTATCATCTACAAACATTGGCACATTATCCGTAATGATCCTGTGTTAGGTAAACTTACGCAAAGGAGACACCAGTTCACTTTTAGATAAGCTAGATCTCTCCATCAAGCTCTGGTTAGCAATATGCTACCCAGTAATATTCAAAAGAGACCGATCAGCTCATGGTTGAGTAGAAGGGATGGTTTTAGCAAATGCCTTAAGTGTAAGGCATGTATGTTTGGAAAAAATACTACCAGTTTCCCAGTAGGCTTTGCTCAGAAGTCTGAACAACAAATTAAGGGACAATTTTCTTGCAAGACAGATTATGCTGTCTACGTGCTTCAATGACCATGTGGCTTGAAATACGTAGGCTCCACCATCCTTCTTGTACATAAGAGAGTGCTGCAACATTTGCGTGCCATCAAAAATGGGGATAAATCTTACCCCGTGGCCCGACATTTCGAACAGTACCACACCAAAAGTGGTGAAGGTCTCTTCTACTTTGTTATTGATGCTATTCCAGTCAGTAGCAGGGGAGGGAACCGGGAGAAGAAATTGCGCAAGTTAGAATCCTGCTACATTATCAAACTTAACACTAAAATTCCAGATGGTCTAAATATGGAAGAAGATCTACATACCCATTTGTAGGTTCCTCCCGACTTTGTTCAACCTTTTCAGGTTTTTATTACTTTTTATTTTGGCACTTATATGGACACTGCAAAATTACAGACGATATGTTGTGCATAAGGGTTTCAATTTATTCCATGTTGTACATTTTGCCCACTGGGGCATAATTATATGTATTGCTTATTCGATTATTGTTAATTCCTGCATTGGGTAATTGACTATTTGGTCACACCAATACAATGGTCTATGTCAATTCAGTATTGATTTAATATTGGTTTTGCAAACAATTTTGTTTAATGCAATAAGTACAGGCTGGGAATGGACCACTAGGGTCAAAATTATGGTTGAGCTCGCTTTGCTAAAAGTGCACGATAATGATTGACTGCACAAATCAAATCTAATTTTCAATATATAGCGTAAGGAATTTATGTTATTTTATTATGCAACAATTTGGATTAATTAAGTTGTAAACTTGGTATTTACTTTAAATTATTTCGACCCTTATGACATACTGCATGAAACTACTAGTCTGTTGTCCAGTTTTATTGTTGTAGTTTTTCACGTGATTCCTTCACATTCACAGTTAAAAAGACATGGAAACTTTTTTGAATTGCTAGTGAACAAGCCTGCAGGACAGGCAAAACGCGTCTAGCACTTTCAGCTGGCATTAAATAATTTTTGCGCACAGACTCGGCGTCAATTGCTTTTGTTGAGAAAGTTTGGTGAATTACCTATGACCGTGAGTGGGAGGTCTTTAATGCGATGCGCCCTTTGGTTTGGAGGCAATGGGTGTTCCCATTCATCTGTGGAGTGTATATATATATATATATATATATATATATATATATATATATATATATATATATATATATATATATATTCACTTAAAAAACCATAGGTTTCACACAAGTTATAGTTAGCTGTACATTTCACTCGTAAAAAACCAATGAAATTCCACGTTATAGTTAGATCAGGTAACTATAAATTGCGCGCCCACAATAAACTGCTGATGACGTCACATATTACATCACTTATTACCTGATCTAACTATAACGTGGAATTTCATTGGTTTTTTACGAGTGAAATGTACAGCTAACTATAACTTGTGTGAAACCTATGGTTTTTTAAGTGAATTTGCAAGGTTTTTTAAATGCTAATTCCTAACTATAACGTGTGTGAAACCTATGGTTTTTTCAGTGAATTTGTACGGTTTTTTAAATGCTAAGTTATGTATTTATTTTTAATTTTTGCGCGCACGGTGCGCTTCGCGCACCGTGCGCGTACTGTGGGCACTCGGTGCACTTGGGGGTCCTCTTAGATTGATATATTATTTGTGATTGTTAATTCTTTTTTTTTTTAAATTACCGTACGCGCACTCGGCGATTTTTTGTAAAAATTATTACATTTATTTTTCATACTTTTTGGTCCTTCGTGAACCCCCTGATGAACGCTAGGGGGTCTGCAACTCTCTTCGTTGCCCCCTTTTCATGTTATCAACCTTTGTTTTTCAGTGCGAGAGACAGAAAATGGCGGCCGATACTTTCTGATTTCGACCGATTCGAATGTTTACAGTCATGTAACCACCAATCAGAATTGAGCTCGCGCACGGCACCGTACGCGTACGGTAAGCTTACCGTAAGCGCACGGAGCGCGCTTACAGATATATATGTTGATTTAAATGCTATTTTCTCAGGACCTACTGAACAGATTTACACCAGACCTGCAAAAGGCACATCCCTGACCTGAGGACTACCTCTCTGCCCAATTTCAAGTAATTCTGTTCAGCCGTTCGGGCTGTAGCTCGGACTAAAGGTCCTATGGGAAAATGCATGGGGAAAACGCGTTTTGGGACCCCCTTTTTTCTCAGCCCCCGCTTGACGAATCCCCCCGAGACTTTCAGGGTAGGAGCGGAGCGTAGTGCCCCATTAGTTTTGAAAAAGTTATTCCAAATAGAATGTTGCGGATTTCCTATGGAAACACGGTCCTAACTATAACTATCTACTGGCGACCGCCAGTAGATAATATATATATATATATTAGGGGTGGGCGGAATTTGCGGAATTAACCTTCGCAAATTATCGCGAGAATGTTTAAAATTATCGCAAACAAGCAGAAATATCGCGAAGATGCGAAAGTTTTTTTCCGGCATGTTCGCGAGATTTTCTGCATGGTTGCGGGTCGCCAACTTACCCATGTGGTTGCTTGCGGGCGCGGCCATCTTGTTTTGAGTTGTTCTCGCGGTGCATGATCGCGAGAAGAAAGACGTGATCGCGCGACGCATGACGTCACTGCGGGCGCGAACTGTCGCGAGACAGCGCAAATGGCTAAAAACAATACAACATCTCATGGAGAACGCGACCGGATCAAGAAAACTTGTCGGCGAACGCAGGGATTCAGGTAAGGCGATCGCGCGGGCGCGAGAATGTATTATTTTACAGCGCGAGCAAGAAACAAATTATCGCCAAGCTGCGGAAACCGGAATTTTTGACATTTTCGCGCTCTCCGCGGAACGCAAAAATGTCAAATTATCGCAATTTCCGCGAACGGAACGAAATTTTTGCCCAGGCCTAATATATATATATATATATATATATATATATATATATATATCCCAAATTCGCAGAACAGATAACACGCACACTCAGGAGATAACGCCAAGTTACAGGTTTAATCGGTAACGCGTTTCGACAGAAACTAGCGGATCTGACAGTGATGTATCTATTAACACTACCAGTTCAATTTCGGAAAGACAAGCAGCTCTGAAAACGGCAACTTTTTTAGACGAGTTCCGTGTCCTCAGAAGAGGTCGACAAACATTGAGAGAGACACCAACTCCGCCAGTTCAAGGACGAGGACGAGCACAGAGAGGCAGATGCAGAGGAAGAGGAAGAGGCAGGGGAGGAGCAAACAGAGGAGGAAACGAATGAAACAACAGGAACAGAAACGACAACATCAAGGAGTCCATGGGAAACAAATTGGCAGACTCCAGAAAACAACTATGATGGATCCAGAAATGGTAAATAAAACTATCATTAATCTCACCGAACGCCCACTATCCTTCTTTGAAAAGAAAACGTTATGTCTAGGCTTAACCTTTTGCCCAACCCAGATTTTTAACTATTCAGAAACTCGTGTAGATCTATACAAGTTCATAAGAAAAATCAAATTGAAAAAATGGCATAGACTGAAAGGATCTAACACGAGGAGTGACATTACTCTTGACTCAACAAGTAACATACATGATGAATTGATAATATCTGATGTCACAACTCTTCAAACTATGCACGATCTAGCAAATAATGATCTGTCCTTGAGAGCCACTCAAGATATTGGTCATGATTTGGATGTAACCATCGATCAAGCGGCACATACCAAATTTAAGCCTAAATCTATTTTCTATCCTAACTTGCCTCATGACAACATAGACAGTTTTCATGATGTAGTAACCAAGTCATTGCAAAAACTCAAACATCAAAAGTTCATCCCATCAAAATTTAATCTATCGAAAAATGAAAAAGAAGTAATCAAGTCTCTAGCCGATGATACTGACATTGTTATCCGCCCAGCTGACAAAGGAGGGAACATTGTTCTATGGAAAAGAGAATCGTATATTCACGAGGCATTACGACAACTAAATGATATCGATTTTTATGCTAAGATCAACTTTGACATATACAATCAGAGTATCATTGACACATGGCAAGATCTAAAAAAATGGGAACAAGATGGTCTCTTAACTTGGGAGGAATACTGTTTTCTTAAACGTGATTACCCTAAGATGCCCATTCTGTATCTATTGCCCAAAGTACATAAAGACTCCACTAATCCACCAGGGAGACCTATCGTTTCTTCCATTGGCAGTACCTTAGAAAATGTGTCAAAATATGTGGATCATTTTCTAAGAGATTATGTTTCTGCTTTACCATCTCATGTTAAAGATACAAAAGATTTTTTGTGTAAACTTAGTGATATAACGTGGAACAACACCGACCTGATGATAACTCTTGATGTGAACTCAGTGTACACTATAATTGAACATGAACAGGGCATAGAAGCATGTTTTCATATCTTAAAAAATAGATCGATAAAATATCTGGAACATACAAAAATGATTACCAAAATGATGAGACAATGTCTAGAACGGAATATTTTTATGTTCAATGGTACCATCTTTAGACAAACACGAGGTACCGCGATGGGAACTTGTTTTGCCCCAAGTTTTGCCAACTTGTTCCTAGGCAAATGGGAAGAGGACATTCAATCTGATGCCAACTTGACCGCGGAATTTTCCAAGGTTAAAGTTTGGCTCAGATACATTGACGATCTTTTTATAATCTGGTCAGGCAGTGAGGATACAGCTATTCAGTTTGTAGAGAAACTTAATAACAACAACTATAACATCCACCTGACAGTCAATATGAACCGTCATCAGATTGAATTTCTCGATCTAATGATAACAGCTCAAGACGGTACCCTTCACACTAGTCTCTTTCGAAAAACAACGGCTGGTAACACTCTGCTTCATGCCCTCAGCAGCCACCCTGATAATTTAAAATGGAGTATTCCATACGGTGAGCTGCTGAGAGCAAGAAGAAATTGCAGCACAGAAGGGCATTTACAAATGAAAAAAACATCATGATTGAAAGATTTCTTAACAGAGGTTATCCAAAATGGGTACTAAACACAGCATTGACCAAAATCGCTTCAGTTGATAGGCTATCCACACTAACATCACGTGAAGATAAGTGTACCGATGAGGATCTTACTGATCTAGAAACTAGAGTCATTTTGACTTTTAACAACAGTTCCAGACAGGTACAGAAGATATTAGCTGACAAATGGGACATCCTCACAAGTGATCCTATTATAGGACAAACAATAAAAAAGAGACCCAGTATAACCTACCGCAAAAGCCGGAGTTTCAGAGACATCTTGGTGCACAATGACATAACTCAGACACCATCTAGAGGGGAACATAATTTGAAAGGTTTCTTTCCCTGTGGGCACTGCCGAGCCTGTTACAATAGTCACATGGTACAAGAATTCACCATACCTGGTCAGGACAAACCTAAACACATTAATCAATTTCTCACTTGCAGCACCCCGTTCAGCATATATGTCTTAGAATGCCCATGCAAACTTAGATATGTGGGGAGCACTACATTTATGGCCAAAAAACGGATACAGGAACATCTACGCGCCATAAACAAAAAAGATTTTCACTACCCCATAGCTAGACACTTCAAGGAATTTCACCTGTCAAATAGCTCGTTACTTAGCTATTTCATTATAGAACAGGTACACAACCATGCTAGAGGAGGTAACAGAGTGCTCAAGTTGCGTAAACAAGAATCAAAATGGATATTGAACCTCAAAACTAAATATCCAGCAGGTCATAATCTTGATGAAGAATTAAGTACCCATCTGTATGAAGATTAACACCTCTTCTAAACCAGATTAAGATTAATAATTTTCCCCCGTAAACTGTACCATCCATTATTTAAGTGCAATTTTTAATTGGTTCTATCTGTGTAAATATTTACTATACAGTAGAACTTGAAGAATAATTTTTAATCATCATTTTTTCTTTCTCATTTCTATCACAGGAAGAAAGGAAGGGATTCCCGGTATCCTGGGATGGCTATTCCGATATGGGTCCCTACCCTTTTTTCCACTTTTGGGTCTACACTTTAGTAAGATAAGATTTTTCATCTTTTTTGTTCTTTTCATTCACAGTAGCTTTTCATTCACTATTTGCTAGATTGATAACAATACCAAACTCTGACCAATCGGACTTATTGTAACTACATTTGCCATGCCTAGGATTATTGTGATCTCATGTAGTATATACACATCTACTGTAAGTTAGATTATTGTCTCATGATTAAGTGTGCTAATGAATTTTCAAAATATAGAAAAGTATATAGTATCTGTTAGATGTGTTTTTAATCAGAAACTCACTGTAAGTTAGGTCGTTATACAAATATGATTTTAATGGTTCTGATACATGTACTTCCTGACAGGATATACCAAAAATGACATGAGCAACCACTATGGTGCATTGAATTCAATTCAGTATATCACTATTTAGACGTATACATCAGTACTTGTCTCTTGTCAATATATCACATAAGACGAACAGGCATTTACAAGTAACGATATTAACCTTCTATCATGAACCACTATTGGTGCAATAATTTACATTTGCAAGGTTTATATGTCACTATCGTCTCTAACAAATATATGTTATAATGTAAATATGGGAATAAGAACGTATCCCTGTCGACATATGATTATTTATATCATTATTCAGTGGAATGCTTCTTATGTACATTCTTGTTCAGAACACCATATATTGTAATACTATCAACACGACCGGTATATTTCACCATTCCAATATGGCCGCGATGTTAGTCACAGTGGATCAGCATTTACGCTGCTAATAACTTTCTTTTGTGTCAATTGTTTGGCTACTTATGGTTTCAAAACTTTATTGGAAATTGTGTGATCAAGACAGCCGTTGCTGTCGAAACGCGTTACCGATTAAACCTGTAACTTGGCGTTATCTCCTGAGTGTGCGTGTTATCTGTTCTACGAATTTGGGATTATTACGGCCGGAGGCTTCGCCGGCATCACGCACCAGCTGTCTATGGGCCTGGGTATCCAGAAAGAAGCAAGTTTGGCAAACATATATATATATATGTATATATATATATATATATATATATATATATATATATATATATATATATATATATATATATATATATATATATATATATATATATATATATATATATGTTTATCTTAAAATCTGTTCACTTGGCAAGAACGAAGGAAGAAAGCAGCTTGTTGTCAGAAACCCTTCAGAGTGAGGAAGGTGGGCAAGCTCGTGCATTTTTCAAACATAGTTGTGCCCAATCATTAGGGTTCCAATTGGCCAATATTCTAATGACATGGTCCATACTTATATGTAAAGGCCGATTAAAAGTTATCTTTTTCAACTTAAAACTTAAAAAATAAAAATCAAGAATAGTTTTTTTAGCCATATGTAAACTGTATACTGTATTCCTAAAACTTTAGAAACTGAGGGAAAAAAAGGCCCAGAAGATTTTAATAAAAATATTATTCCAAAGCCAACTACAGGCAATGACAGAATTCTAAAACATGAATAAATGCCCAGGATTTTTCTAAGAAAAATGTGCAAATAAACCTGAAATAAAACCTGGCGTATTAAACCTTTTAGCAGATTTATATTTATTCTTGCAATTACTTGCACTTCCTGTCTAAAGCAAGCTTCTACCTTTCATCACACGCATCACTATAGCAAATTTATTACTGTCTGACATATGTTAGAACCTTTACCTGCCTCCTGGAAGGCACACAACATTGTTCACTGAGAGGAAATCTAAGTGCCATAAAACACGCCTCTCCCAGGTACTTTCACCAGTTGGTGCGTCAGCACACTGTCGTACTATATAAAGTCATCACTCAAAGACTGGCTTCCATCTGAGCAACCTTATCATATTGAAGAAATGAAGGTGCTCTTCTGTACTCTTCTGGCTGCAGCAATGTTTTTTGGACCAGGTAAGTTCTCCAACAGGAATAACATTTTGGTCTAGTAACAATAAGACAGGTCAGGAAGCTAATATTGCTTCCACTGCCATGGCCTTGCATAAAACATTGGTGGAACAATAAAACCCACTCAGTCTTTCATCCTGCTGAGTTGGATAAAAAAGTGTGGCAGTTCGTTTTGTAGAATCTGATATTATGGATACATGTGAAAGAGAACTATGTAAGCAGATGTTTTTTTACTATTACAGCCTCTCAGGGCTGGATGACCTATTTTATTTCTTTGCTTTTTTTAGGGATTTTATATAGTACGTACTTCACCCCCAGGATGTCACAGAGCTTTACAGAGTTGAATAAAAATCAGTTTCATACTAACAGGCATATAGTGCAAAGTAGAGTCAGCAGCCTAAAATGATAGGCTATATTTAAACAAAAAAAAAAGACAGCTATGCATTTTTTCAGATTTTTAAATGGCATCTGAGAGTACAGAAGCCTAATTAAAGAAGTTCTTCGTTTCACAGAGGGCGATGTGAAATGGGCTTAGCCTGTGCTTACTTTGGGCCAATGTCTTCTGGTGCCAGGCAACACCATTTAATAGTAAACACCAGCACTTTTGACAGTCTGCCAGTGGTGCTCTTTGTGTAATTTTGAATTGAACAGTTAATTATTAGTTCATTCTACATTAAAATAACTATTGTCTGCTTCCCAAGCATTTTTTAGAACTTTGGGTGCCTGGAATTATGTGAATTGTCACACTTGTAGGAGTCTGGTGGTTTAGTAGTTCGGTTGGTCCTGTCACTGGCAGGGGCACTGGGTGGTAGAAGCTGCAGTAGATTCCTGACAAAGGCCCTGACACCTATTTTTTTCCCACAAATTATGCACTGGGTTTAGCTGTAAACCATTATTCCAGGTATTATGAGTATTCCCTATAAAGATTTGAGAGACTGTTGTTTTCCTGAACAGGAGTATTGGTCCAAGTGTTTGATTTCTGAGTCTAGCTAGGTTGAAGTGTGGAGGACTGCTGTCCACGAAGCATTGTGTATCCGACATATCAGTTAAGACAGAGCTCTCCTAGTTGAGATCACTAATGATTTAAAGTACCCTTTAGGAATGAAGGGCTTGAAGCTATTGAGAAGTCTGAGCAGATGTTGGGCATTTCTTGCTGGACAGAAAAGTGGGTTTGCATGTTGACTTTCTTATCCTGGCTAAAGCACTGAGATTTTGTGGAGTCAATGCGCAGGAGTTTGACGTTTAGTATATTTAGTGAGATGAACCAAGACTGGACGGGGGTGGATTAATGCAGAAGTGTGATGAAATAAAATCCTGTTTCGAGGGGGTTCAGTTTGAGATGATGACCATTCATCCAGTACAGAATGCTTAGTAGAGTTGTTTTGCAGCGCACATAGAAAGAGGGATATGCCTCTAGGGATTGTTTTTTTTTCACGAAGGTGTGAAAGGAGCAACCAGTGCTAAAGCACAGCACGAGCAGTGCGGTGTCTCTATTTCCACTGGTTGGCGGAACTCAGCAGAATTTTGATGAGTTTTTTTGTAACTCTGCTGAATTCCGCTGAGTCAAATTCTGCAAGATTCTCCACCCCTTGAGGATCAAGAATGTACAGAGTATTCTGTATGTGAGGTTAGGGTATAAATCAGGAAGCATGCAGTTGTACAAAGAAAACTAGTGGTTCACTGAGAAAACAGCGAAATCACAAACATCATGGGGCATAAATATCAAGTCAAAAATATCCATCACAAAAATATCATTTTCAGATACTTACAATTTAAATAATAAAAATATATATTGTTATACACAAATATCGAAAACAAAAATATCATTTTTTAATATATAGATAAACATACTAAACAATAAATATATTATCATTGAACAGTAATATAATGTTAATAAATATATATTAATTACAATTATATATACATTTTAAATGTTTATAATTTGTTACAATTTACACATGTATTGTAAACCTTTAAAAAAATATTAAATACACATTTATGTATATATTAGAAGTTATATTTTATTATAAGAAATATAATGTACAGAGCACAAAAATCATAATATGAATTTAAACAATATAAAAAAAACTATACAATTGTATGAATAGTACAAATACTATTCCCACTCCAATTTCTGCAACAGTAGGAAAATTGTGGGTAAAATGTATTATTCCTTCTTCAGTAACAGTAGGGAAAGCGTTGGACTCAGGAGGAGTACAAATAAGTATTCCCACTCCAATAACTGCAACAGTAGAGAAAGTGTTATATTTCGGAGGGGTAACATTTATTATTCCCACATCAGTTATTGTGAAAAATTAGGGAAAGCATGGGATGCATGGGACTCAGGAGTGGTAAAAAGTGCTATTCCCACCCCAGTCTTTGCAACAGTAGGGAAAATGTTGGATTGTGGAGCGCTACCGTTAAACTATTCCCACGCTCGTTGCAACATTAGGGAAATTGTGGGACTCAGGAGGGGTTCAAATTACCATTCCTATTTTAGTCGCTACAACAGTAGGGAAAGTGTTGGATTGCAGAAGGGTAAAAGTTACTATTACTACTTCAGTCTGTGCAACAGTAAGGAAAACGCTGGACTCAGGTGGGGTAACAATTTACTATTCCCACTCCAGTCATTGCAACAGTAGGGAAAGCTGTAACGTAATTTAATATACTTATCTTTAAATACCTGCCCACCCAGTACCCCTACAAACACAACAACCCACCCCCATATATAATTTAAACACATTCTTAATTAGTCAATTACATAATTATCAATTAAATAATGATTGATAATTAACATTAATTATAATGAATTTCATTTACCCCTTTCATCTCTACAAAAAACCCAGCCCAAATCAATATAATATTAACAAAAGTTAATCATGCAATTTACTCAATTAATTATAAATTAAATAATAAATAATAATTAAACCTTATTTATTAACTAATATCATTAAATGACTTCCCACCCTATATCCCTACAGACCCCAGAACCAAAATGTAATGCAATAAAAAACAATACAAAATAAACATAATTAATTATCAATTACATAATTAATATTAATTAATACTTCCCATCCAATACCCCATACAAACCCCACAACCTGCACCTAAAACTTAACACAATTAAAAAAGTTAAAAATACAATTAACATAATTAATGATCAATTAAATATTATTTAATTAACTATTAATTATAATTAAATTACTTCTCACCCTGTACTCCTATAAACCTGAAAACCCACTGTGGCACTAAAAACACAAATAAGCTAACAGATTAAATTCAAAAACAGCTAAAAGGGCCTAATTTTGATGGTGATCGGAAAGCCTCTGACCCCAGGTCATAGGCTTTCGGACAAACATTCAAGTTTCAAAGCCAATCGCCGTATTACAATGAGGGTGGTTGGATTTGAAACTGGCCGGTCAATCCGACTGGCTTCCGACGGGATCAAGGAGCCCGCCAGCCAGTTGGAACTGCCACATTATTATGTACGGATGGCGTTTCAGGTGTTAGGATTATGATGTTGATTTCCAAAAGGCTTTCCCAAGTCAAAACGCGGCTTTTGGGGACCCAAGCAGGGCACCCCTTCTTCTGCAGTCTCTGGTTAGGAGGTGAGGTGCCTGCAACACGGTGCAAGGATTTACACAAAACTCACATTTATTTATGGGCGCTTGTGCTGCGGCGTTTTCCACCCGCACCATAAGTTCCCATCGGAAAATCAGAGTTTGCGACTACATCACATGTGGTAGCATCATATTTGGGGTTTGAAACCGCTGACCCGAGGTCGGCTGGTTCAGAAACCGAAGTGTTTTTGGTCAGAGGCAACTCGGACGGACATTTTAATCGGGCCATTAAATATATAAATCATATTATTAAAAATTAATAATATTTATACAAACAGTTTATAACATATACAATTAAAATACTAAAATACATCAGATTAATAAAATAACATTTTAACAACAATAGTTTTGTCAACGATATTAACAGTATATATATTTTAACATCGATATTATCAACATAGATGTGTTTAACATCGATATTAAAAATATAGTAATTTTCAACATCGATATTTCTTACATTAAAAGCCATATTATTTTCAATTATATTTTTGCACATGATGTTTCTGCATCATGATATTTCAGACTCAATGTTTCTGCTCCTCGATATTTTTGGGGATATTTTGTTTAAATACCAAAATAAATAAGAGTGCTCAGACATTCAAAGTTCATTTAGAAGTGCTGCCAATTCTGCTTTAGTAGTAGCATGAGAGGCACTACAAGATTGTGCCCTTTTGACCTCAGCGAGCCTGCCTTATAAGGGATCTAAACGTTGCAGTATCAGCATCAGACAGTTCTATATTTAACCAGGGGAAGTCACTTTGGCAGGTAGTTAAGAGCTAAATTCATACCACCCAGTGGCCAGGCTTTAAGTATGCCTTTGTGTGACCTTTGGTTGCCGGGTACACTCTGACAGCACAGGAATGATCCTAAAGTAGGACTTTTTTATGTAGAGTGCTTAAAATGTAGCAGTGGTCTAGGTGCCCGCCATCATCAATAATTTTTTAGGGACTATCATCAGACTTTGACCCAGTGGGAGAGAGAGAATGGCAGAAAAGAGAATAAATAAGGAAGAGAGATAGGAAACTGGAGGCAAAGCCACAAAGGGATAACCATACATGTAGACTGGTAGCAAAAGGAATTATCAGATGGACTAAGACTATTGAAACGTGGTATGCGTTAACACTGGTACTTGATAGTAATGGCGGCAAGGTAATATGAAAGGTTTTGGGCTTCTAGCCCTTTTTTTTAAAATGGAGCCCTGATCCTATTCAATCATGTCTCACACAAGTAGGACTGGTCGAACGTCTTACTTCTCCTCTGGACAGGGAATAGCAGAAAATATCATACACTTGATCCAAACACCCAGGGCTTAATTACGATAGTGGTTGGACCGCAGCCGACGGCTCGTTGGATGCAATTCGATCATCTGATGCTACAGTCTGACTGATGAGTCACGATGCATGCAGTCAGAGGCAGCAGTTTGAGGGACAGATCAACGCTTTCAGATGGGCTCAAGGAGCCTGTCGGTCAGTTGGAAACTCCTTGTAATCCATTAAGGATGGCGTCAAGATATGATCTCAGGTTCCGACAGCCAATCCACGATGGCCTTTCTGACATGGATTGGCGGTCTGAAACTGACTTTAGAGCCCCTAGCAGGGCCCCCTTTCCCCCTGGCCCGCCTCATTTGGGCCTCAACATCACTTCACCATGTGGCAGGCACAGGGATGTTTACAAAACTTCCATTTGTCAATGGGTTTTTCAGCCCACCTCACAAGCTTCCATTGGAAAATGTATGTTTCTGACCGCACAATCTGCGGTTGCATCCAAGTTATGGTGTTGGAACGGTCGGGCGGTTCCTTCCCTGCAACAGTGTTGGGCGGATGCAATCTTGACATATTGGGATTTTACCAGTGTTGAAGGAAAAAAAAGTCCTGGTGTTCTGCACCCAGTGCAATATACCCAAGAGGCTTTATCGACCATAACAACAGTCCAGAAAGAAAATATGGCCCACGTCTTTAATTACCTACTAACTTAACTCGTTATCAAACAGAACGGCTGAAAATGAGAACTTTAAACAATTAGTTAATATCTGACCAATTACATGGCAGAAAGGAAAAACTTCTGAGTCAAGCAGGAGTGATGCACTCTCCTATCCCTCACCATCTCCACCAATGACCACATACTTAAGGATATGAGGGCCAGTGGTAGGAACATGGTAATGTCAATGGGAGAACAAAGACATCTGAATACCCCTCAACACGACCGACTGCCTGGGTAGGGCAGCTTCAGAGCTGCTATGCCTGAAGTCACTCCACAGGCTTTTCTTCTGATGTCAATCAATCTCTAGTGGAAATACCCTTTGATTTCATTAGGCTGTTGGTAGCAGAAGTGAATTCAGCTTAGAATGATTTAAAGAGAGCAAAGTTACGGCTTTCTCTCCAGGCCTCACTCCTTCTGCTTGGCAGTTCCCCAAAGAAACTTGCCCTTTTTGAGTGTTCGGCAGAGGCTACCAGGAGAGGCAATATCAGCACATATCTCAGCAGCAACATGCCTCTCAATCCTTTCCAGTTAGAGGCTGGGGTGGCAAGCAAACATCATCCAGTTCCCCAGAGGCAACACTCTACCCAATCCCTGCACCCCCTTCCACGGCTTCTGCAAAACCGCTTTAATTTGTCCTCCACAGCACACGATCTCACCTTCTACTTTCCTGAGTGAAGAATTGCAAAAATGGTTACCCCATACCTCTCCTGCCGCATCCTCCAGATATATCACCCTCATCACACCATCTCCAAGAGGACCTCTTGTCTATACTTATAGTCACAGTTTGAGCTCTCTTGGCCAAGGGGGCAATATAATGGGTGCTGGAATCATAGATTTGGACTGGTTATTCCTGTTATTTTATGGTGCTGGAAAACATTATCTGCCCAATCCTTGATCTCTGCCCTTTGAACTTGTTTCTCCAGAAGCACAAGTTCATAACGCACTTATTGGCCCAAGATCTGTCTGTCAGGGACCCGCAAGACTGGATAGTGGCATTAGATTTGCAGGATGCTTAGTTCCACAGCCGCTTCCTGCACTCCAACAAAAGCTACATGCAGTTTCAGGTAGGCCAGGAGCACTTTCAGTTCACTGTGCTTCTTTAGGACTTGCCAGCAGACTTCGGAGGTTCACTAAGGTGTTGGTTGCAGCCATTCTGCACAGGTTGGAAACACCAGCCTTCCTGTACCTTGATGACTGGCTTCTGCAGATGGACTGACCTTAAATGGTTGCAGACAAAAGATGACCCATGCACAGCATTGGACCTTTCCACCAACGTGGAGCAATCTGGGTGCTTTCCCGAGCCTTGCCTCCACACAATGAATTCAAGACATTAGGGCTATGATCCTGATGTTTCAGCCCTTGACCTGGGTTGCAGTGAGAGTGACGCTGAAGCTTCATGGCCTCTTGCTTTCGTGCATCCTGCTGATGGACCAAGTTAGGTGGTACATGCAAGCTCAGGTCTTCTGGACAACAGTGGCATTCCTGTTTAAGGTAGTTGAACCCTTCAATAATGAGGAATCCATCACCTTACTGGCTTGCTATGTGCCACCTAATTTATTCAAGGAAGAAGAATGGCTCTATAAGCTTGATCCAAAAAGGGCACTCAGTTTTTACAATTGGTTTCTCTGGTGCTAAAAGGTGGGAAGCAGTGCAAAGGATAATTATTTCTCCATGGATTGTTCTAAGCATTAAGCTCTGCTATGGGCTAGCTGCGAAACAGCCCCGAGAATGCTTGTGCACTCACTCAACCAGAGCAAAGGCTGCTACCACAAGCACCTGGTGTGCCAGTATTGGACATCTGCCAAGCTGCTACATGGATATGCCTCCACACATTCACAAAGCACTATTGGCAGCATATCTAGGTGTGACGGGCACCTAGTCTGATCTGCCCTGCAGTGTTTATATGTATGAGTCATTCCATAGATTCACCCCACAGGAAGGTACTGCCTTGGTATCGATTGGTGGAGAATCTGTGGTTAGAAGTTTCTATTAGAAGAAAAAATACTGCCTTTTCTGGTATCTGTCGTGTTTCGCTGCGGCCCCCCCAATGACGACATACACCGTACTTCCCTTGTCAACTCTTTATTGCAGCCGTCTTACTCGCCGTCCCTACTCTAACTAACTTTTCCTTTCCTCGCGCCTCCTCTTCCCCTTGCTCCTCCCATGCTCCGCCCCTTCCACTACTAGACCGCACAACGGTACATCTCCCCCTTTGTTAACAAAACAACTCACGAAATATTTACATCTCCTCAATTAGCCGATGTGGCTGGCGAATTGTTTGTCGTGGTCTGAGAGACCGGCCTTCTGCTACCGTGGTGGGGTTGTCTCCACTTCCCTCCTCCGGGTCAGTGGTAGTTTCACGTCGCTTCTCAGTCTGTTCAGTTCTTGGTGACGCTAGCCACGACTCAAGCGCTTCCTGCAGAGCAGAGCTGCATCTTTGAAAGTGAGACACATTTCGAGTGATGCGCCTATTGTCTGATTCTGCCGTCAGCATAGTTCCCTTCTGTCGAGTGACTGTCAGGGGCTCCGCTCTAAACCTACTATCCGTTTTCTTGCATTGTTCCTGCTTAACCACCACACAGTCTCCTTCTCGGAAAGAGAGCGACCGAGCTCGTCTCCGGCCGTCAGCATATGTTTTCATGCCTTCTTTGCGGGCCCTATCGGTAACCACCATTTCTCGATGGATGCGACTTGGGGATACCGGTCGTAGGGCTCCTTCCCAGGTGGGTATCCGTGTCCGAACGGGGCGCCCCAGCATGAGTGTTGCTGGACATTTGCCTGTGGTGGCATGAGGCGTCGTTCGGTATGAGCGGAGCACGTTATTGAGGGCCGTTTGTAAATCTCTTCTGTCAAGCACTGCTTGCTGGAATGTTTTCTTGAGAGTGGCCATGAACCTCTCGACAGTGCCGTTGGCCTGTGGCCATAACAGTGTTATCCGCCGGTGTCGAACATCCATTAGTTTCATGAAGTCGCTGAACTCCTGCCCATTGAACGGAGGACCATTGTCCGTTTTCAACACCTTGGGTACTCCCCAGGCTGCGAACACTTCGTCTAGGACGGTGAGCGTGGCAGCTGCTCCGGTGGACGGGACAAATCGGGCAATGGGGAATCTCGAATATTCGTCAACTATCACCAGCACGTACTTGCCCGACTGCATGGGACCGTAGAAATCCATGGCTAGTTCCTGCCACACTCCCGATGGTAGTGGTGTCATTTGAAGCGGGGCCGGGGGATCACCACGCCCTACTACTTGGCACTGCGGACAGTCTTTAAGGGTAAGTTCTACCATTTTGTCAAGAAACGGGAACCAGACACGCTCGCGAAGGGCCCTCTTGGTCGCAACCACGCCTCGATGACTCTCATGAGCCAGATTAATGACTCCCTGACGCAGTTGTTGTGGGATGACGATCCGGTGGTCTCTCAGGAGCAGGCTCTCCGCTGTGATGGATAGTTCCTCGCTCACGTTCCTGAACGCCTGCAGCTCTTGACGCCTTATCGGATCACTCTCTTCAGGTGTATCGTCATGTCGCCACCGATGTGTTTGTACCCTACGGATCACCCTTTGTAACAGCTCATCCTGCGAGGTGGCTTGTTGGATAACTTCTAAAGGAACAGCCGGCGGCCGCGCCTGGTCCACTACGAAGTGAATATACTCTTCAGCTACAGATGGTGCGGGACGTTGGGGGGCTTCAGGGTGTCGTGACATATAGTCGGCTGGATTGGCTGACTTCCCCGGTTTGTGGACAATGGTGAATGTGTATTCTTGCAGACGTAGTCCCCAGCATTCGATGCGAGGTGGCATTTTGGAGCGCGGGTTCCCAAAGATGGTGACGAGCGCTTGGTGATCCGTCACCATGGTGAAATGTTTTCCATATATGAACACGTGAAAGTGCTCACAGGCCCACACTACCGCGAGACTCTCCTTTTCGGGTTGGGAGTAGGCCTTCTCTGTGTCGGAAAGGCTTCGGCTGGCATGGGCCACTATGTGACGCTGGTCAGTGTCCTTATCGTACTGAGCTAGGATGGCACCTAGACCGACGGGGCTTGCGTCCACTGTGATTTCGGTCTTGCGGTCCGGGCTGAAGTATGCCAAACTGTCAGCTTTTCCTACGGCTTGTTTAATGTCCTGAAAGGCTCGCTCACACTCTGAAGTCCACTCAAATGTCTGTCCTTGTTTGGTCAACCTTGGGAGGGGGTGACTGAGAGTGGCGTAGTCCTCAATGTACCGTGAGCAGTAGCTCGCCATGCCCAGGAAGGATCGCACATCGCTGACATCTCGTGGGCTCTTGGTGTCGTTCAACGTGCTCACTTTGTCTGGGTCAGGCTTCATCCCCGCCCCGGAAAAGATGTGCCCGAAGAACTTCAGCTTTGCTTGATGGAACTCGCATTTCTCTTTGTTGAGTGTTAAATTTGCTTCCAAAAGGGCATGGCAGACTCGGTCTAGGGCTGTGTCATGAGTTTGGATGTTTGCCCCATACACTAGGATGTCGTCACTGTAGTTCAGTGTGTTGGGGATATGATGAATAGTTTGCCGGATGGCTTCTTGGAATATCTCGGCAGCTGATGATATGCCGAAGTTTAACCTTTTGTATCTGAACAGCCCCAGGTGCGTTGCAAACGTTGTAATATACCGAGAGCCTTCGTGGAGTTCCAGTTGATGGTACCCTTTGTTAAGGTCTAGTTTGGAAAACACTCATGCACCATTGAGTGCGGATATCATGTCACTCAAGTGGGGCCCTGGGTGGCGCTCTCTGTCGATGGCTGTGTTGGGCATGCGCATGTCCACACATAGTCGGACTTTCCCCGGAGTTCCTTTCTTTGGGACAATCACCACTGGTGACACCCACGGCGTGGGGCCTTCTGTACGCTCAATGATGTCAGCTTTCAGCAGGTCCTGCAGTTCGTCTTCCACGGCTTGCTGAAGGTGGAAAGGAACCTTCCGAGGATGTTGGGCAACAGGTCGGACCTGTTCATCGATGTGGAGGCGGATCTGGCCCCTGTTCATTTTCCCGAGTCCTGTGAATAGTTTCGGGAATTTGTGGATGATGTCGCTGTCGTTGGTGACACGGTAAAGGATTTCTACCAGTCTTAGTCGTTCAGCCGTCGGCAGGCTGAGGAGACAGTCCACCTCCGGCCCTTCTATGACATGTATCACAGCTGGGACAGATGTTGTTTGGTGTCTCAGTATTGTTGGAAACTTCCCAAGGCACGGAAGTGGCTTCCTGGACATCCAGGTGTAGACACGGACGTGTGCAGGGCTCAGTCGGGGGCGAGGGTTCATTTTCCTGTATTCTGTCACTGGGATGTAATTTAGCGACGCCCCACTGTCCATCACAAACTTCGTGTTATGTTCACCGACACTGATATCCAGTCGGGGATATTTTTTAAGTTGGTCTGGGTCGGCGATCATGTTCGCGTACTCCACCGAGTACTCTCGTTCGTCCGAAGTTGACCCAGAGTCTCGAGACGGAGATCTCCTCGACCACCTTGATGACCGCGACTCCCTGCTAGAATGGGAGGATCTTGATGATGACTTCTGGCGATCGTGCACTGCTCGCACATGGTGCCGGCGGGTGTCGCTTCGTGACGACCCAGGTGCATTCTTGTCTTTCTCACGGCGATACTCCCCGCACATGGCTTCAAAGTGATGGCTTCGGCCACACTTGCGGCACTGTTGTCCCATAGCTGGACACACTCCGCTGTGTGGAAAATCATACCCACATCTGTAGCATCGTCGAGCAGTCGCCTTCTTCGCGTGATCATACCGCCTGCTCCTCCTCCCTGAGTCTGGCCGCCGATGTCCAGGGTGGCGGCGGTGCGATGATGGCCGGGCGTGTCGCTCACGCTCTTTCGACCCTCGGCGGGGGCGACTGGTGCGCACTTGACATACTAGTTCCTTGCGCTCCGTACACCCTGCTTCCATGGTCTTGGCCTGTTCCTCGGCCTGGTCATGCACCCTCGTCAGTTCTTCGATTTCGTCTAGGGTGTGACTCTTCTTCAATAGTTTTCTTCGGAGAGTCTCCGACTGACAGCCGTCAATGACGCGCAATCGTATGGCGTCGTCTGTCGAGAACAATTCAAAGTTGCAGTGGCGCGCCAACCGCCGTAGTCGCGTTATGTAGGCATCCATTATCTCATCTTTCTCCTGACGCGCCCGCTGGAACACATACCTCTCGTAGTCCACATTCTTCTTGTGTACAAATTTTTTATCCAGGGCTTCTCGTACCTTGGCGTACGTTCCTGCATCCGCAGCGGGGATTTCCTTGATCATTTTGCTGAAGTCCTTCCCCACGAGGTTGCGGAGCGCAATTAGTTGATCTTCATCCCCGAGCACCTTGGAGCCTTTGATGTAGTCTTCAAAATCCTCGATCCATTCTTCCCAGCGAGGGCCCATGCTGCTTCCGACTACAAGCGCCAGGGGCTCCGGAGGGCGCAGGTGTGATAGTCCCATGACAATGGGTTTCGCCTCTTGGCGTGTCGGTGATCCTTGGTTCGACATTGTGGGTCACGTGCGTTTGACTCAGCTCACTTCTGTCAGCTCACTTGCTCTCACCTGTGCTTGTTGCTAAATTGTCTTGACTTTGCTCGTGCTTGTTTGTTTCCCACTTGCTTTTGCCTGTGCTTGTTGCGAACTTGTCTTGGCTTCGCTCGTGCTTGTTTATTTCCCGCTTGCTTTTGCCTGTGCTTGCGGCGAAATTATCTTGGCTTTGCTCGTGCTTGTTTATTTCTCGCTTGCTTTTGCCTGTGCTTGTTGCGAACTTGTCTTGAACTTGCTCGTGCTTGTTTGTTCCCTTATCTTGGCTGTGCTCGTGCTTGTTTATTTCTCGCTTGCTTTTGCCTGTGCTTGTTGCGAACTTGTCTTGGACTTGCTTGTGCTTGTTTGTTCCCCCTCGGTGACTCCTAGGCGCCTGACTTCAAGATGGCCGCCATCTCACTTTAATAGGGGTGTCCCTCGGAGGCTGCCTGGTTTCAAGATGGCCGCCGGATTAACACACACGCAGGGCCTCACACGAGGCTGAACCGCTACTCTCTGCTGGTTGCACTGCTATCGGAGCCTCACTCACCAGCTCCGTGAGATCGCAGCCGGCGCCAGGCAGGTGAGCTTCACTGCTGCTGCTGCTGCTTCTCAGGCTCACGCGCGTCCTCCACTTTACGCGCGGGGGGGGCGCTCTCATACGGCGAGGTCACTCTTGCTGAGCACTTAACTCTTGCGGGGGAGAGAACTCGAGCAGGATTAGAGTTTCTCCCTCCTCCTTACGTTCTCCTTTCTTCGGCCCACTGGCCCCGGTCCAGGCTCCGGGTGCACCACGCACGTGTCAGCGCTCCGGCCGTCTTCCTCAGCCACCCGCACTCGGGCGGGCTCGATCACACGTTGGGGTTCGGGAGAGCCTGCCGCTCATCCCACCCTCGTCGCCAGCTGTCGTGTTTCGCTGCGGCCCCCCCGATGACGACAGACACCGTACTTCCCTTGTCAACTCTTTATTGCAGCCGTCTTACTCGCCGTCCCTACTCTAACTAACTTTTCCTTTCCTCGCGCCTCCTCTTCCCCTTGCTCCTCCCATGCTCCGCCCCTTCCACTACTAGACCGCACAACGGTACAGTATCTGTTTACCACAAATTCCTAACTGACTCACCCAAGTCCCCATTCAGTGGAATGGGCCCATATAATCCATTTAGACGATTCTAAGCTAGCGATCTGCACATTGACATAATTTGGTTGCGATAGGCTCCATGGCAGACTGCATAGATAGAGATCAGAAAGAAACTTAAGTCAACACATAAAGGTGTTGCAGATATAATGGCCCTATGTCCCATTCAAGGCAGGAATGAATCCGGCATGGAGTCTCATGACACCATGTGGTGATGCATGAAGGAATTGCTATCAAATATCTCCCAAACCAGTCTGGCGCCAGAGGGAAAATCACACAGTGAGAAATATGGGGTTAGATAGATTTTTTACCAGAAAACTAGTTACAGAAGGTAAGCAATTTTTTTTTCTTTGCAAAAGAAATCTTACATACACTTAGCAAAGTTCTGGCTGTAGTTTCATAATTGCCAGTCAAAGAAACCATGGGCCATGTGTTAATAATACCTAGATATCCTGGATGGCCTCCATGTCTCCAAACTATATGAGAGTTCTGTCCTGCAAGTAAATGTATTTTATTGTAGAGGCACCATCACCTAGGGCATTCTGCAAAGAAGCCAGTCTCACTCCAGACCGTCCCACAATCTGCAAGTACTTCCAGCCTTTCCTTCCCTGAGATAGACTCAATGTGAGAGAGTCTAGAGTACTGCTTCCCCAAACTCACCACATCTTAGGTGATGAGACATTCCTCCAGCCCTGCTTCCAGAAACAAGATTGGCTGAATTCTCTTGTGCTTTACTTAAAAGTGAACTCAATTTAGTTGAGCACACTGCAACAAATGTAATAACGATACATTTCAAGCTGACATTGGTTGTAGAGAGACCAATTAGATTGGTTGAAACCAACTGCTTTGGTGTTGAAAATGGTTATGGGTAACCAAACCATAGACAGTATTTTCTGCAGTGCGAATTATGGATTTTCCTTTTCTGCTTAATGGTATTGAGAAATTGGCAGGATCAACTCATTGCACATTTTCACTAATATATTTTGGCCACCCCTTAACCCATTTATACCACACTGTAGGCCTATTTCTAACATATTTCCAGTCAAGACATTAGAGCAAACAGGCATACATACAGATGTCTCATACTGGGTCTGTCTCTTTCCGTTTTTCAGCATCTTCTTCTTTGAAGTGCTTCACATGCAGTAACCCGACGATCGCCCTGGGGTGTCTAAAAATGATCACGTGCAAAAATGATGAGACCTTTTGTGAAACAGAAATCACTTTTTCAGACGGTAAGGACAAATAGAAATGTACATGCTTCTCATGATTACAGACATTTATCAATAGATGTGAATTTGTCTAAATGTTTTGGTGTAGCAGAACAAGGGGTAGGTCTGCCAGTAGATACGGTCACTGACAATTGATCTCCGGTGCACCAGTGAGTGTCTGTTGTGGCCCACACGACTGGGGTCCCTAAAACTTTGCAATTTGGTCTTTCCCAGAAGGTATATTATACATTTGTGTGTAGATAAGGATTATTAGTACTGATGAAATGCCATGATCTTTTACACAGTAATTGGCATGAACCATGTTGACCCTCCATTTCCTTACAAACACTGTCACATGCTGGAGTGGACCATTATATCCATCTCTCACCTGAATCCAAGTTTTAACCATAACAAAGGAATCGAGCAATTAAAATAATGTTTTGGGCTCCTGTAGTTATTTTTATTGCACCAATCTATTAAATTCCATTCACATACCACTCCACCACACCTCACACTTCACATCGGCAAAAAGAAAAGAACTCTAACAAAGAGCCCCTTCCCTGGGCCCGTTGAGCATTGCAACGCCAGCCCAAGGAGGAGATGCACGATGATAAAGCATGACACCCCTTGGGGTGTGCAAGGGCCCTTGTTCCTAAGTGAGCAGTTCCTCACCCTAACTCCTGGTAGACCTTCATCCCTCTATAGGAACTGCATACCTTTCTTTGACAAGTCAGTAGTAGGGTCACGTATGCTGGACCTCCTCAAGCCCCAGCCCCCTTTTTTTGTTTAGTAGCAGAAATGACATCACATATAGTTTGACCCCCACAGTGACATCAAAAGATTGTCCCTTTCTGCTACACATTGACCCTCATTAACATCAAGTGTGCTGCTAAGGTAAGGCAGAAGGATAAAGCAACTGAAAATATACAGTATTTTTAAAGCCCTGTCCACTCCCGGTGTCTGCTGTTTTCACTTTTGTGGCCCCTGCGACAAAAAGTAGCAAAGGCAGTGCCAGGTCACAACATGGGTAACAAATGACAAGCCACTGTTTGCACATGTTTCTTCTGGCTACCTCTAACTGACGTCCATGCTTGTATCTTTTTCAGGAATTTAAAAATGCTGACTCCTTACCCGACTCAGAAAATGGTGAAAATTCACCTAACCCTAGATCTTTAGTCTTAAACATATACTAGAACCAGATGTACTCTCAGTGGGTGATTGTGATCCCTTTATCTTATCTCAAAAGTTTTTTGGGTAAAATAAATCGAACAAAGTGGATACATTAGAGGTATGTATAAGATTTACATTGGCCATTAGCTTAAAGTGGGAAATTTAAGAGTTAGAAGTCAGATTTTACACCATGACACCCTCAAGTCTTTTTAGCTTTTGGACTTACAGTTTTTGGATTTCTGCTGTGCCCTGTGACCCCTGATGGATTATCACCTTCTAGAATGCTCTGTGGAAAACGGTTTCCAGCTGTATCCTCCAGTGCTCACCTTTTACAATAAGTGGAGCTGGCGCAAAGGGTTCTGAGAGAGTTGTGCCTAAACATATATTATTAGATTTCAAGTGGAATTTTATGTGGTTCAGTTACTTATCTGCATTGAGGAAGTACAGTGGAAGATGAGTCTCATACTAAATTACAGTGATTTAATTGGAGACCAAGATTGACTGCACTATTTTATTTGGGTGTACTGTAACTGCACACAGTATGTTTTACTCGTGTTTTTACTGTATCTTCAAAATTCAGAGTATGTACCTTTTATGTAAATTAAGGGGTTGGGATCCAAACATGAAGTCAGTTTTGACATATGTAGATTCCTTACTATATTTAATAATTTGCCATATGTCTGAGTCAGCATTCAATGAGATTGGTGCTTTGAGATACGTGGCTGGGAGGTAATTGTTGATGCTGCACCAGTGGGCAGAGCAAAAACCTCTGACCATCCCAGAAGGTAGTCTATGGTGAGAAAGGTGGTGGTATGTACCTGAGACTGATACTAAGTAGTGAAGGGATGACATTGTGCCACATGTTTGGGTGGCTGCCCCACCTGCCATAGGAAACCCCACTCCACATCTTAAGACCTGGTAGTGGGTCGGAAAGCTAAGAAGGTGCTTGAACACCAGTCAGAAGTCATGAGACTCCTAGCAGTACACTGGACTTTGTAGATTTTCTCCAGGACTGGTCACACCAGCTCCATGATTCCCTAATACATCCGATTGAGGGTGGGCTTGCTAGAAGCCGTGGAAGATAACAGGAACTCCTTAAGCATATTCTTAGTGTCAAAAAGCCCTTGGAGTATATTCCTGTTAGTTGAGCCCACCACCAGGGTGTAAACTCAACAAACTCTATTAGAAATGGTCCAGTGGGGATCAGGTTATCCTGCTTAGAAAGGACAAATATGCACAGTAGTTTGAGCCATGCCTCAGGTGCCTAAGAGCTGATCACACAATATTCTCAGGGGAGCCTGTTCTCGGCGCGATTCCTTTAGGGAATCTTGGTGCAAGCACATACATTATTAAGTATAACCCCCTTCATGGGAGAAGGGGGAACTGGAGAATGTAATCATTTACTCCAGGGGAGTACCCAGACCTTCAGATTGTGGCCTTATGAGAATGGGGCTCATCGGCTTTAGAAGCACCAATTGCGCTCCACTCTGCCTGTCTACACCCGAAAGGCAGAATAGGAGGAGATAGAGGAGCAGCAGCATGCCACCATATACCCCATGTGCAACCAGAAATTTTAAGAATCCTAAGACCCAAATCTAATCGATTTGGCGTATGCAATCACACATAAAAAAGAAAAAAGGTGAATTTGCGAGTTCGGAAAAATGTCAGAGGTAAGGATATGCATACATAACATTTCATGGCCTATTAGCCACCTAGGCTCGATCAGACTAACTCACGCCAACTGAAATTAGGGTCATGCATCGTTAGTGACCTCTCCTACGCAGATGATATTATCTTACTCAGCCATACGACGATGGGCCTACAGAGATCACTTGCAAAGATAAAATACATTTGGAAATTACCATGAAGTATCACAGAAAATTGACTGAGATTACTAAATGTGATTAATAATCCTAAATAATCATGTATACTAACATAGATGGGCTGTCAATATTAGTTCTTGAAGGATAAGTAGTGAATGTTGTAAACATCGAGCCTGTATATGAAAAGGCATCTAAAGAGTGTTTGCAAATTTCAATTACAATGTAGCAAGAGTATACAAAATGGGATAAAAAAGTTATATCACCTCTAAGTAATAGAGAGATTCAAATATGTTGAAGAGTGCCTTTTGTATATTGCTTATGCTGCTTTGCAGTCTCTGCTGTGTCTTAAGCAAATGGGTAGCCTACGACTGTTGATCACCCTTGAGGAAGAGGTTCTTCGGGTTTCATAGTATCCATTGGACTTGTGGTTGAAAGGCTAATGAGAAACCAAAAGTATTCTTCTTCTGGTCTGAGGAGCAAGACATTATAGAAGGTAGAGTCTTGTTTAGGGCAAAGGCTTTCTCCCTGGGAAAACATGGCTCCCCTTGGAGAGAAAAAAGGTGAATTTGCATAGAAGGCTACATTTCCTCTATGTACAATTCAGTGCAGGGAAATGAGAGCAAAAGGGAGATGTCATATGATATTCCCAAAAAGATCCCTGGAAACCTGCACCTCATAAATTGACATTGAAATTGCAAGTCAATCAAAGTTGAAGAAACCATCAAGTACACATGGGTCTTCTCATGATCCTAGGATCTAGTCACCTTTTCAGAACATCAGTTGCAGAGGGCATGTTCTAGACTGCACAATCAGATCACGTGTTTAGCTGTGTAAAAGTATTACATATGGAGAAGGTACAATATTGATGCTTGAGATGCCTAGGTGGTGTAATATGCTGGGCTATTTGTTTGCCAATATGTACTTTGTTCCCTTGCCTGTCACCAGCATCAGAACTTTCTTTCTGCCTTTTGTGTGTGTGCGTGTGTGGGGCTTGCATGCTGGGACGGTTTATCCTTCGATGGACCGCGTTAAGCATATATTATTATTATTATTATTATTATTATTATTATTATTGGAGCTTGTAGAGCGCGAGGCTACCTCTGACGGAGGTGTACCGGCACTAGCAGTGCATCCAACCTGTAGGGAATGAGCCGGACTAGACAATGAGCTCTAGGGCAGGCCAAACAGTCATGTTTTTAAAGCTTTCCTAAACATGGTGTCCAAATTAGTCTTCCTTAGGTGGTCAGGCACAGAATTCCATAGTGTGGCGGTTTTCACAGAGAAAGCACGGCCACTGATCCTGGCCTTTGCAAAGCGGGGATCACCAGTAAATTCTGGTTGTTAGATCTAAGTACTCTTGCCTGGCTGTATTTCTGAAGTCTCTGCTTCAGGTATTGGGGACCAGTATCCCTAGTTGTTCTGTACGCCAAGGTCAGTGCCTTAAACTCTATTCTTCTTTTTACCTGGAGCTAGTGTAAGCTGCGCAAGTGGAGGGTAATATGATGTTGCTGTGGCACATTCCTAATTAGCCTGGCTGCTGCATTTTGAATAGTCTGTAATCTTCTGAGCAAATACTTAGGAAGACCAAGGTAGAGACTATTAGCATAGTCAAGTTAAGAGGTGACAAATGCATGCACTACTGACTTCCTGCAATCCATAGGGAGAAAATGAAGAAATCTCCGCAGAGCCTTCAGTTTCCAGAAACACAGTGAGGAAACATGAGCAATTTGAGCCTTGCCAGTAAGTTGAGAGTCAAACTTAAACACTAGGTTCCTGGCAGAAGCAAGTGGCAGCGGAGGCGGATTAAGCTCAGCCGGCCACCAAAGTGCTGACCGAGGGGGAGTGGATTGATTAAAAAACAGAACCTCCATTTTGTCATTTTTAATTTTAAGCAGCTATCTGTCATCCAGATATTTAAGAGACACTGCTTAAAATTGGCGAAAGCTTTCTCGTTGTGTTCCCTAAACGAGAACACGGTTGTGTATCGTCAGCCTACGAGACAACTTTTACCCCACATTGCTCAACATTTGCTGCAAGGGGAGTAAGATAGACATTAAAAAGCGTTGGGCTCAGAGCCGAGCCCTGAGGGACACCACACATAAGGGGGTTGGAACTTGAGACATGGGGGTGGAGAAACACTTGTTGAGTAAAGTCCTCCTTATACCATGCCCAGAGTAATTGTTGTACGGTTTGTGCCTCATCCATTGAAATTGTGCATTTGTTGGACAACATAAATGTCAGGATTGTGCCAGATTGATTCTGTGCACACCCTCAAGACATATTGGTCTATAGTCCTGCTAGCTCACAGTGTACCATCTGCACAGCTAACCTTACAGTGCAACAGATGTAGGCATGACAACCCTGATCACCCAAGAAAGTTGTGGTAACAGATCTACAACCCTTTTATTTGGACTCTCATGCATATCCAAAAAAGTATTCAAGAAATATTCAGCAAGGCTTATCAAAATTTCTTGAAGCATTGTGATTCTTTTATAAAACATAAGTGTGCTATGATAATCAATAGAATGAAACGGATTAGCGTAATAAACATCACAAGAATGGTGAACATTTCCATCATGGTGCTCAGATAGTAAATACATGCGGGCATATTAGTACTGTGCTATAGTGTACTCATACCTAGAGCTCCCAAACCTAGTTCTGCCTAAGGTGGGTGATCTGCCAAATCTTTGCCAGAGGTGGACTAACTCCACATTACTTGTGGGTAACTGTCCGTCTTGCTGTAGAGGAAGACATACCTCGTGTCTGTAAACAGGAATCAGTTGAGCTGACATTCTGGCATGTAGTGACCTTGCAGTGTCTGCTGAGTGTTCCTCTGCATAAACAAGGAAGTGGTTTTGTATATATAATAAACAGCACCCATGTGGCCATGTCGCAACCCCTGTCAGTCTGCAATTGTTTATTCTAGTTGGATAGCATTGTTGCCTCATGGACAACAACAATGGTGACGTTTTGCACATTGAACTTTACCCCTTATACTGAATGTTCAAGGTGCTGGGATAATATGCTCACAAAGTAGAAATGTAAGTAGAGAATTTTAACCTGCATTGTCATGCACGCAAATGTATGTCAAAATTCATTGTGTGTAAAAAAGAAGGCGGCTTAAGAAACATGTGTCTGTAAAATAACATTGTTCCTAACTAGGCCTATCTTGACAATATGACTTAATAGCCAGGTTGAATAAGCAAATTGATAAATGAATGAAACCACACAAAAGTCACATAATAAAATTCAGGCAGCCCTTAGATTTAGATTACGTTCATATCACACCACACCTCATAACACCACAGGCAAACTCCTATTTGTTTTACTCAGGTGTAGAACGGCCATTGTGGGAAAGTAACTGGCACATGCATCAACAAAGACTTTTGCGATTCCTTAATAGCGAATTTTAAGGATTCGCAATTAAAGAATTGCAAAAGCCTATGCATGTAGGAATCGCTATAAAAATAGCGATTCCTTAAAATTCCTTAATTGCTAGTCGCAAATAGCGAGTAGCAATTAAGGAATGCCGTCCCATTCATTCCTATGGGCCTCCAGGCCCATAGAAATGAATTGGAGATTGCATGAGCAAATTGCGAGTACCAGTAGGTACTCGCAAATTGCTCATGCAATTTCAAGGGTGCAAGGGTGTCAAAATGACACCCTATTGCACCCCTGAAATTGATCTGTGCACATATGTTGCACACACACATGCTCTAAGGGCATGTGTGTGTGCAACATGAAACTTTGAAAAATGCACAAAAGTGCATTTTTCAAAGTTTTTGCAAATTACCATGAAGTTCAACTTCATGGTAATTTGCTCCCCCTATTAGCGAAATCGCTAATTTTATAACTTTAATGCATTGCATTTAAGGAATCTCAATTTGGGATTCCTTAAATGCAATCGCAATTTAAGGAATCGCTATTTACAGATTCCTTAAATTCCGATTTCTGCATTTGGGATGATGCATCCCAAATGCAAAAATACCGGTCGCAAAGGGGCAGATTCTGCTAATCTGCCCGTTTGCGACCAGTTTTCTCGTTGATGCATCTGGCCCAAAGTGTCAACTAGAGAAAGACGTCCATATGCGGAATATGGATTTAAAATGGTCACAGTATGGGTAGCAACTATGAAGCTAGGAATGCTGTTTAGATGATGTCTGTGTGACATAGTGACCAAGTAAGAGTAGGATATTGCAAAAAGAAAATCAATATGCACAGATACAGTGAACCCAGTGGGTAGTCAAAAGGCCACAGCAGTCTTGTTAGACAATGGTCAGTGGTGGAATGGGTCAAATGTTGCGGATCCATGCTCACTTATGGTGAAACGCTCGAAGTGGTAGACAGTGCCACAAGTAATGTACATGGTGAAGCTGATGGTGTGGGAACAAGTGACAAAAGTTCCATCAATGTTTTGTTGCCCAATGAACGAACCAATCTCACTGATAGTGTTCATGCCAATTACTTATAATCATCCCTTGAGGAACAGGTTCTTCGGGTTTCATAGTATCCATAGGACTTGTGGTAGAAAGGCTAATGAAGAACTGCAATAATTATTCTTCTGGTCATTATAGAAGGTAGAGTAGGGCAAAGGCTTTCTCCTTGTGAAAAATGGTCTCCCCTTGGAGAAAACAAGGTTATGTTTTCATACAAGGCTACATTTCCACTATGTAAAAATTCAGTAAAGGGAAAATGAGAGCAACAGGAGATGTCATATGACATTCCTAAAAAGGTCCCTGGAAACCTGCACCTCATAAATTTAAATTTAAATCACAATTCAAACAAAGGTGAAGAAACCATCAAGTACAAATGGGTCTTCTCATTATCCTAGGATCTAGTCACTATTTCAGGACATCAGTTCCAGAGGGCATGCTCTAGATTACACAACCAGATCACATTTTTTGCTTTGTAAAAGTATTGCATAGGCAGAGGGTGCAATATTGATGATTTAGATGCCTAGGTGGTATAATATTCTTGGTTATTTATATGCCAATACATACTTTGTTCCCTTGCCTGTCACCAGCATCAGAACTTTCTTCCTGCCTTTTGTGCGTATGGGTGTACGGGACTGACATCCTGTGAAGTTATAGCCTTCGATGGACCGCGATGAGTATATAAAGTCCTCCTTACACCCTGCCCAGAGTAAGTGTTGTACGGTTAGTACCTCCTCCAGTAAAACTGTGCGTTTTTTGGACAACACAGATGTCGGGATTGTGCCAGACTGATACTGTGCACACCCTCAGGATATATTTTCCTATATTCCTGCTAGCCCACAGTGCACCATCTGCTCCTCTAACCTTACAGGGTAACAAATGTATGCATAACAGCCCTGATCACCCAAGATAGTTGTGGTAACAGATTTAGAACCCTTTTATTTGGACGCTCATGCATATCCTTAAGAAGTACTCAAGAAATACTCAGCAAGGCTTTTAAAAATGTATTGAAGCATTGTGATTCTTCTATAAAAGAAGTTTGCTGCGATGATCAATAGAATGAAACAGATCAGCGTAATTAGCACCACAAAAACATTGAAAAAGATAGACATTTCTACCATAGTGCTCAGATAGTAAATACATGGGGAGATATGAGCACTGTGCTATAGTGTACTCCTACCTAGAGCTCCCTAACCTGGTTCTGCCTAAGGTGGGTGATCTGCCAAATCTTTGCCAGGGTGGACTAACTTCCCATTACCTGTGGGTAACTGTTATCAAGCTGTCCATCTATGACTGTAAACAGGAATCGGTTGAGCTGGCATTCTGGCATGTAGTGACAGCGCAGTGCCTGCTGAGTATGCCTCTGCATAAACAAGGACGTGGTTCTGTATATATATTAAACAGCACCCATGTGGCTATGTCGCAACCCCTGTCACTCCTCAATTGTTTATTCTAGTTGGATAGCGTTGTTGCCTTACGAACAACAACAATGATGACATTTTGTGCAGTGAACTTTATCCCTTATAGTGAATGTTCAAGGTGTTGAGATAATATTCCCACAAAGTAGAAATATAAGTAATGCAGATTAAGAGAATGGTATCCTGCATTGTCATGCACACAAATGTATTTCAAAAGTCATTGTGTGTAAAAAAGTAGGCAACTTAAAAAACATGAGTATATAAAATGTTCCTAAAGAGGCATATCTTGACAATGTGACATAACCCAGGTAGGTAGTCAAAACTAAAGGCACAACAGTTGTGTTAGACAATGGTCTGTGGTGGAATGGGTCAAGTGGGAGGATCCATGTTTGCTTGTGGTGGAACACTAGAAGTTGTAGACAGTGCCACAAGTGATGTGTATGGTGAAGCTGATGGTGTGAGAACAAGTGGCAAAAGTTCTGTCAATGTTTTCTCACCCTATGAACCAACTAATCTCACTGATAGTGCTTGTGGCAAAAGAAATACTGCTCCTCCTAGTATATTTAAAGACTATGCACTAGAATAAGTCATTGATAAGAGGTAGAAGATGTATTATGTTGAGTTATTGTATGCCAATACGTAGCATGTTGTTTTATTCCGTGTTCTCTTGCCCTTCACAAGCCCCAGTCCTTCCTCACATTCATGTATGTGCACGTGAGGCCCTCATACTGTCAAATTATAGAATGTTGAGGACGGTTAATGGGTGTTGCAGGATGAACGGTTTCACTCTGCAAAGAACTGATTCTGAATAAAGACCTTCCACCATACCTTTGCCTCCTCATCATTGCAGTGCCTACCATAAGGACACCAAGAGGTAGGAAGCATTAGTTCTTAGTACAGCCACCAGAAAATATTTTGCATGTCGGAAATGCCCATATGTAGTGGTGTACAATGTCAATAGGATGTCTTACATGGAGATGCAGTAACATGTGTATGCTAGTTCGATGTAAATAATACCATACATGATTCCTTGCAAAACAAAAAGCCAAATGGTGTTCACATCATTCCAAAATCATTTTTAATTTTCTTTGGTTATCCTAAGAATGATTGTTACGATATCTGTCAAATCTGCATCTGTTGCCATTGAAACTTCAGTGATATAGATGGCTGCTTTTAGCCATATTGAATACATGTGCATATCCTAAGTTAATTCTCAGTTCAACAAAAAAGTGCTAGAATTTGAGTCTATGGGTGAACACTAGAATGCACAAGAGAAGCACCTAACCTGCACATCTTCTAAGAACCAAGGCAAAATAGGCATGCATCGCATACTTTGTTGAAATGTTATGTTACAAGAGTGTTGGTGGTGGTAATGGCCTTCTCTCTCCTTCTCATTCTGTGTTTAAGAGATCCTTGTTGGCACATTCTGCCATTAGTAAAATGTGTGGGGCTGGAACTGCTCTAACCATTATGTGCAGAAATGATATTTCCACATTAGCATTTCCACATTAACAGCTGAAGACTGATGCGATTTCAGAAAAAAAGTTAATCCACTGCCAGTTTGGTTCTCTAGTCAGTCTGGCTAGTGAAAGTTAAGAAAGCAGCTAAAAAAAGGCTGAACAACACCCTCTATCTTTACAAATGGAAGAGGTGCCTCTAAAGGCACTTTCTCTCAGTGCGACCAAAGCTGCTTGATGTCTAATTCTGAGAAAACATATTTTTCATAAAAATGAACAAAGGCCAAAACCTAGGTAAGTATAAGACACATTGACATCAACCCTACATAAGCCCAAGAGAGTATGCACATAAATGATTTGGGGAGATTCACAAAGGTAATACTCACACTTTTGTGTATGTTTACCATATTACTACAAGTTAACAGTGCGTTTAAGACTACAGAGACTTTGCTGTCTGTGCAGGAGGAGAACTCCGCATATAAAAAGAGAGGACAGTTCTTAAAGTAATAAATGCAAAAGCTTTGCAGCCCCTCCCCCCACACAGGGGAGTCCCATCGGCAACTTTATAAGCTCTCACAGGAGAGTCACAGCCACAAATTTTCATGCCTCTGCCAGAGTCCAACAATTTTCCCAGTTCATCCAAAGTGGAAATGGCGTCTAACTGGCATTAACTTTACATCACTCCAAAAGCATGGAATGGCTTCCCACTTCATATCAGAGTCTCCTCCTTTATTCTTGCATTAAACAAGAAGCTAAAGACCTGGATTTTCAATTAATAAAACTACCATAGGCAGGGCTAGGCACACACACTTACGCAGTGTCCGGATAACCTCATTGATGATAAGGTGCACTTTACAAATACACATAGGATACCTTATCCATTTGGCACTTAAACTTTGACGGGCCAGTATTTTTATAATTTCTAGTTTAATGCATGTCTGATTTGTGACTGCTATAGGGTAGGATTCACTTTTCTATTCCAGCACCTGGTATACTGGAGCTGGCTTTCTTTTCCCTGAGGGTCAAATACCACTGTGATAGGGTGTGGTTGTACTTTAGTAGTAGATGATTACAGTCCGTGATCATAGTTGGACTGGCTTATAGGGCAATCAGGCAGTTAACGATGGGCTGGTCTCCCAGATCAGTGTGTGGACCATTTTTTGGGCTGTTTGGAGGCCTGTTTTATGGTCTGCTACACAGTTTTTTTCTGTTGGTTTCCCTGATATTAAAACAAACATTACCTGTTAAAAGCTCAAAAGCATGCAGTCTTCCACACATCTCAAAACAATTATACAGTATATCGTTACAATTTCAAAACTACCCCAATTTACAAATTGGCATAATTTTTAGCTTTCTAATTTACTAATGGGGGCCACTTTTATTTTGGTGCTTTGGAGTATATTCTGTCCCAGTCTGAACCCATCTGTGATTAGTTAGCTCAGCATAAAGCCCTTTGTTAGCTCAACAGAAGGCCCTTTGTTATACTGATTTAAATTAATTCCTCAAGGGTATGTAATTTTAAGGAGGATTTGACTCCCTTGCTGCTATCAACTACTCTGTAGATAAGTTATTTTTACCTTGAATCGCAGGGTCCATCTAACCTCTGTACAAGACTCATTTGCATTGTGGTGTGGGAGGTCCCATAAACAATGTGCAAAACATGCACTTTGTAAAAGTGAACAGAATGTGATGCATACTAAAACTCAACAGTTGTTTTTATGTGGCGAGGGGGTAGTGGTGCCATCCTACTTGAGCCCCATCTCCGAGTTTATCATCATACTTTGTGCTCTTGGTCTGATAGTCACTTTTGCACCAACCAGGCTATTTGGTTCTCCAGCTGCTCACTATGTTCCCCCCATTTTCAGCACTGGCCCAGTTTCAGTGCTGTCTCTTTTTTGGTCTTTTTCCATCCAGTCTGCCTTTTTGCTGTCATCTTCTTCTTTTTGACCCTGTGCCTCTTTAATTCCATTTATTCCCTTACTGTATCCCCATCTATGTGTTTCTATTATCCTTGTGGGACCACCTGTACCCTCTTCTTTATGGGCAAATCTATACTCAGTCTAAATCACTAAAAAGTTTGAGAATTTCTGAAACCTAGAATTACCCCCAAATATAGCTGAATCAAGATAGAAAGAACACATGGGAGGAGCCTAGCGCGCAACCAAGATGGCCGCGTAGGTGCGAGGCTCCCGAGGACCTCCGCAACCTCCTACGTTTATCCTGTCTTCATCCTGTATCAGTTGAGGGGACTGTGTCAGTGAGCCTGAGCCGAGGTGGTACCCGTTTCCCGTTTTCGAATCGGACCTCGGGTGCCGGAGTGAGCACCGATTGAAGTTTGCGGCCTACTTCTCTCCTGACCCCGGATTCGCGTTTGGGGGCGACCCGGTGGCAAAGTGAACAACAACGGCGGGCTGGGCCTGGCGAGTCGCGTACCCCGCACTTTCACTTTCACTTTCGCGCCCCCTTGCTGTCTTTGCAAGTGGGATCGCGGCGCTCTTTGTGTTGGGGTGGCCTCGCTGGGAGACCCTGCCTGCCTGCCTGCTGTGGCCCGCTCCGCCATCCTGGGGTGGCCCCCCGGAGCTCGTGGCCTTGATTGCTTGCTTTTTACTGCATGGCTGGTGAGGGTGTGAGACCCGCGACGATGGCCACGAAACAAGATGGAGATCGGTTGAAGGCCAAGTCGACCCGGCGTGGCGCCGCATATCAGGCCAACATCATGGACCACTACACCCTCCCGAAGGAATCTCCCGGTGGACTGCACAAGTCCTCTGAGTGCCCCCCGGATGCCCCGGATTTGCCCACAGATCTGACTCTGCAAGACGTCATGGGCGCCATTGCTGAGATGAAGGCATCGGTGGGCCAGCGGTTTGACACTTTAGCGCATAAAATCGACGCGGTCCTCGTTGATGTCAACCTGGTGAGAGCTGATCTCTCGAAGACTAACGACCGGGTCGATTCTTTGGCCCACACCGCGTCGGGCCTCAGGACTGAGGTGGCGGCCCTTCAAACGGAGGTACACCGGCTTCGTCAGGCGAGTGCGCTCATGGATCGGCGCCTGGAGGATTCCGAGAGCCGGGCCCGGAGGAATAATATCCGCATCATCGGAGTACCTGAGGGACGGGAGGAGTCGGCGGCGGATCTTTTTGTGGAGGACCTGATCACTACCCATCTCCAGCCTCGGGGACTGAGTGAGTTTTTTGCCGTGGAGAGGGCTCATAGAGTTCCCGGGGGAAGGCCGAAGGTCGGAGCCCCTCCGCGGCCTCTTATTGCCCGTATTTTTAATTTTCGGGACAGGGATGCGATTCTGCAAGCCTCCAGACTGCAAGGGCTGATCAAGCTGGAGAACATGGAGGTGAACTTTTATCCTGACTTCACCCAAGCGGTCCAGAAGCAGAGACTGAGCTTCTTGGGCGTCAAGCGGCGGCTTCGGGACATGAACTTAAAATACTCCATGCTCTTCCCGGCCAGGCTGCGAGTGGAGGTGGATGGTCGCACTCACTTTTTTGACCGTCCTGAAACGGCCGGGGACTGGCTGGACACTTTGTCTGGGGGTCGGGATCGGGATGGCGGGGGGGGGGGCTGCGGGAGGAGAAGGCCCACTGGACCGGGACTGAGGTGCTGATACTGGGACTCACTCTGGACGAAGATGCTGCCGCTTTCGGCCAAGCTTAGGGTCTCTCGTTTTTTGTACTCGTTCCCCCTCCTTTGTAGGTGGTGCGGGGTCTCGAAGGGGTACTCTTTCCTCCTCTAGGGGGTTTACCTAGTTTCAACTATATAGGGGCGACAGGCACACTGCAAGTTGGGGGGCTGTTTGGGCTCATGCAGGGGTGCAGGGAGGGGGGAGTTTTGTTGGGGCGGTTGGGTTGGGGTGGGGTGTTGTTCATTTGTACCACAAGGCAAAAGTATCGTTGTGTTATTCCCAAAGTGCTCTCGGGGGGACGAGTGATTGTTTTCGTTTATGATGGGGGGTAGGGGACTGAGTCTTTTGTCCTGGAACGTTAATGGACTGGGGGACAGGATAAAACGAGGTGTGGTCCTGCAGTTCCTGAAACGAATTTCACCTGACATAGATTTTCTGCAGGAGACGCACCTCATTGGCAACTCCTTTAGTGCTATGAACCGACGGGGCTACCGCCTCCTGGCCCATTCGGGCTTCACGTCTGGTTCAAGGGGTGTGGGCATCATGGTCAAGACCTCGCTCCCGTTGGAAGTTGATGAGGTGCTCCATGATGACAGGGGACGTTACACGGTTCTGGTGGGTAGAATGGAGGGCAGAGTGATTATTTTTGTTTCTGTCTATGTCCCGCCAGGGTTGCAGACGACCACCTTTGCGGATCTGGGGCGCCTCCTCTTTGGCCTTCCGGAGGGGATTCTGGTGGTTGGGGGGGATTTTAACGCTGTGGTTTCCGGAACTGAGGACCGTCACCCCCCTAGGGATCTCCCCCGTGCCCAAGCGTGGTTGTCTGGCCTCTTGGATACCTTGGGGCTGGTGGATTGTTGGCGTTTGAAACATCCTACGCAGAAACAGTACACCTTTCATTCCGGGGCCCATGGCAGTCTCTCAAGGCTAGACTATGTCCTGGTGTCGGCGGCGCATGCGGGGAGGATCGGGGAGGTGCGCCATTTGGCGCCTGGTATTTCAGACCACTCCCCGCTCTTATTGCACTTCGATATTCTCCCGAGGGGAGAGGGTAGGGTGGTCCCGATTAATCCCTGGTACCTGCGTGACCCCACCATTCGCGCAGAGTTGGTTAAGTCCCTTAAGCGATATTTTGACGATAATGTGGGGTCGGTGTCATCGGCGGTCTCGCTATGGGAGGCATTTAAGACGGTGATTCGGGGGGATGCCCTGTCCCTTATTTCCCATTCCCGGAGGCGTGAGCGGGAGGAGGTGACCCGTGTTGAAACTGAAATAACTGAGTTGGAGGGCGACCTCGAATGTGGGGTGACGGATGACAAATTACATGTTCTCTGACTCAAGCAGGCGGCCTATAAGGCCCTCGTCACGGAGGCGGCCAGGGGCCTCAGTAGAGAGCAACAGGGGAGACTGTATGATGTGGGTGATAAGGCTGGGAAATTGATTGCGTGGCTGGATAAAAAGGAGAGAGCGAGTCGAGTTGTCCCGTCGATTGAGAAACTGGATGGTGTGTGTGTCACTGAACCGGAAGAAATTGTCGATTGCTTTGCAGAATATTTCCGTGGGGTGTATTCCCCGGTGTCCTCCCGCTCGGAAGAGGATTCCCATGCCCTGCTTAGGGATATCGCGCTGCCTTCCCTTTCGGAGGAGGACAGAGTGTTGTTGGACGCCGCCTCAACCTCTGAGGAAATTGCCCTCGCCATACGCTCGGTCGCTTCCGGCAAGGCCATGGGTCCTAATGGTCTTTCCATCGAATTGTACAAGCTGCGACCGGATACGCTAGCGCCGCATCTCCGTGCGATGTTCCTCGCGGCCCGTTCGGCGGGTTCCCTCCTGCTAGACCAGTGTCTGGCTACTATCGTGGTTATTCACAAGGAGGGGAGGCCGCGGGACCGGGTCACGTCCTACCGGCCTATTTCGCTGCTGAATGCGGAGCCCAAAATTCTCGCCAAGGTGTTGGCTAATCGGCTGGTTGGCGTGGTGTGCGATTTGATTCACCAGGATCAGTCCGGCTTTATCCCTCATCGCAACACTGCGCTTAACCTGCGGCGCTTGCATGGGGTGCTCGCGCGTGTCCCGTTTATACGGGAACCGGCCATTTTGGCATCCCTGGACGCCACTATGGCGTTTGACACACTTGAGTGGCCATATATTTGGGCGACACTGGCGAAGTTTGGGTTTGGCCCGGGATTCATCGGATGGGTGAAATTGTTGTACTCTGGACCGCTGGCGCAGGTGGTTGTGAACGGTAGAGTGTCGGCTCCGTTTGAGCTGGGCAGGGGCACGCGCCAGGGCTGCCCATTATCGCCGCTCCTCTTCGCGCTTGCCTTGGAGCCCCTGGCGGAGTGGCTGCGGTGGCATCCTTCTATTCGTGGTCTCCGATGGACCCCCGAGTATGAGGACCGCGTATCTCTTTACGCTGATGATATTCTTCTGTACCTGGCTTCCCCGCGTAAATCACTGATAGTACTGGTTGATGTATTGCACTCATTTGGCCTCAACTCCGGCCTGGTCATCAACTGGGCTAAATCGTGTGTGTATGTCCTCTCTGGGGAGGATCCTATCCTTCCGCGGGGTTGTCCTATCCAGATCGCCCCGCGGGGATTTAGGTACCTGGGTGTCTTCATTACCCTGGACGCGGAGGCCCGATATAAACAGAACTTGCTTCCCCCCCTCCAGCGCCTGAAGGAGGACGTCGCGCGTTGGAGGCGCTTGCCGCTCTCGCCGCTCGGCCGGGCGGCATTGTTTAAGATGATGTCGCTGCCACGTTTCCTGTACGCTTTGCAGAATACAATGGACGTTGTCCCGGCGCGCTACTTTCGCGAGGTGGAGAGTTTGCAGCGCCGACTGTTCTGGGAGGGTAGGCCGCGTATCGCCCTGGCGAAGCTGACGCTCCCGTGGTACGACGGGGGGGTTGCCCTCCCAGATATCAAGCGATATTACTGGGCCTCCCAGCTGGCTGCGATCAATCACGGCCTTTACGGGCCCGCCCTAAACCCGGCCTTTGAGATGGATAAAATGTTACTGCCGGGTGGTGACTATAATCGGGCGCTTTATTCTAGCTCGCATGACGCGCGGCTGACGGGCCCCACGGGGGTCATGGTACGGGTGTGGCACACGGCTAACGTGGCGATGGGGTGGAAGGATCGCTTGACCCGGGCGACGCCACTATACGCATCTGAGCGGCTGGGCTCCCTGTGGACCTCGAAGGGCTTTGAGAAGTGGGACATGATAGGCATCAGCAGGGTGGGCGATCTCTGGACGAGGGGGGGATTCAAAACGTTCGATGTGCTGCAGACAGAATTCCAGCTGCAGGACAGGGAGTACTTTCGATATATGCAGATCCGTCATGCGTTGTGCTCCGTATTTCCGGACGTTGCCTCCATCCCGGAGTACTCCCCTCTGGAGGATAGAGTGCTAGATGGGCATGTCCCGGACGGCGCGATTTCATTAATTTACAAAAAGCTCATCAATGACCGTTCGGGACTGCTGACCGGCCTTCGTGAGGCGTGGGGGGCTGATGGATTGGAGCTGGATGACGAGGACTGGGTGTCTGCGGTGGCCTCCCCGAAAGAGGTGGCCATACCGGCCCGCCTTCGCTTCGTCCAGCTCAAGATACTCCATAGGGTCTATGTTACGGGGCCGAGGCTGATGCATATGGGCTATGCTGTGGACGGGTTGTGTAAGCGTGGCTGTGGTTCTTTGGGGACCTTTCTCCATATTTTGTGGGAATGCCCGGAGGTGGTGCGATTCTGGCGTGGTGTGCATGAGGTTTTGCAGGTAGTTACGCATGTGTCGCTGTTGCCTGAGGCGAGGAGATGTCTTTTGAATGTATGGGAGCCAACCGACTACTCAGTGCCGCAGACGTGGTGGGCGACTCTGGGGTATATGGTGGCCAAACGTGACATTGCGCAACTGTGGGGTTCCCAGAGGTCGCCGACTGTCTCGGCGTGGAAGGACAACATGGATTGGTGTATGTTTCGGGAAAAGGTGGTGTATGTTGCGAGAGGTAAGCCTGGGACATGGGTGAAAGTATGGGGCCCCTGGAACGCCTACCGTGGGGGAATCTGTACCCCGCCGCTACTGCCTGATCCGTCACCGGCCCCGTCTCCTTAGCCTGTTTGTCTTCCCGGTTCTGGGCAATGAGTCTACTTAGTCCCCGTCCTGACCTATTCCCCCCCTCGATATTCCTATGGATCGGTGGGGTCCCCCCCCTAGGGGAGCACATGCTGTTGTTTCCGACTGTGGGTTGCCTTGTGGACCTGTTTCTTGTTGTTATTTATATAAAAATGAAACCGTCGTGTGGGGTCCGGATGGTGTGGCTGCCAACGCCTCTTTCAACTCCTGTGAATTCCCTTCTGCCGCAGCGTGCGTTCTACTGTCTGTATTATATGCTCCTTCTGTTTGCTAGCGGCCGGCCTGAAGGTTGTAGGCCCATCTTTGTATATTTTTTGGATTCTGTAATAAACGGTTTCAAAAAAAAATAATAATAAATAGAAAGAACATCTAAAACCTAACAAACGAGATATGAGAATGGACCATCTAGGCTTATCCAGGCCCAATCCCAAGTCTGCACTTTAAACTGCCCAAGCGATACTAACAGGCATACAAAGCATGTCCACTGCTGCCTGAGAAAGCTCCAGAATTCTGAGCGCAAACACAACATCTTTTGTTAGACTACTAGTGCCAAAATAAACTGTGTATTTTTGCTGCTGGGTGAACACTGTTGGTATGTACAGCAGTAAAGACAACACCCACAAGAATTCTGATACAAAGATGCTTCCAGAACATTACCTACCCTAGGAGTATGGCCTCTGAGTAGGGGTGAGAGATATTACAGAGGAACGCATGGCCTTGTTGTATATGACTCTTCCTCTCCTGCCCAACTGATCCATGGGACAAACCTTTGACAGGATCAATAATAGATGTTTTTCCCTGAAAAGGGTACCAATGGTGACTGTGGTTCTATATGTAGACTTCCCTGTTTACATTTTCTGTGTTGTGAATTCCATTGGAGTTTTTTCATTGTTTTCCAGTTTTTGTAAACTATGTGAGGTCAGCCATTCTCAAAAAACAGAAGGGAAAGTGGGTCCTGAGGGACAGATCTATCAAACTTTCATGCAGCGTACCACAGCAAGCCACCTTGCTGCACTGCACTGCAAAAAAAGGCAGGATTGCATCATATTTAACATTATACGAAAGATTCCTGCCCTTTCCGTGTGCTGGTCAACAACCTGTTGCCTAGTGCCAACACAGGCATCCTTAGACTGAGGTACAAACGTGCCTGCTTTGCAGACAGGATTACTTTTGTGCAGGAAGGGACACCTTCCTGCACAAAAACAATCATCTGAGGCACTTTCCGTTTTCTATGTGTGCTGCAGAATGTAGTACACATAGAAAGATGAAAAATGAGTAGAAATAAAGATATTTCTCCTTGTTACGCCTCACATGGGGAGGCAAAGCATTTTGACATATTCCCAGGTCTACTATTGGTGGGAACTCCAGGAATGCTCCAAAATGCATGGGTGGATGTGTGGGAACACCCATGTTCCACCCATTCAATGGCGCCCTGGGGCAGAGTAAACCAACAAATACATTTGCACTGCATTGATTTATCAAGCCATGCAAGGTGGACTTGCATGGCTTGAAAAATGAGGATTAGAAGTGTGTCACCCTTACACCCCATTGCTTCGCACAAGGACGAACCAACTGAGTGATAAATATGCCCCTGAGTGTCTAGGGACCTTGCAGACATATTAAGTGAGCTTCCTAGACCTGAGTGTCTCATGTTATGAGTATGAGCATCCATTAGCAAAATAGTGTATAGAGAAAGGAGCTGCACTTATACACTCTTCCATCTATCACCTTGTATGGGTTTGATGTAACATCCTCAGTGGCCAAGGACATGCCCAGACATGTGTCCCTTGCTCAATGTACCACTAGAACCAAGGTACACCTGAATGAATAAGCACAATGAAGCTGAACCTAGTCTTGGGTTGCTAGTTCTCTGGTTAAGTGAGGAACTGGCTTCGCTGTTTGGACTAAACTGTTCCTGTTGGCTCATAACCAAGATGGATTTGCATTTGGCTTGGTCTAATCTGAGGTGGCACAGTGAACAAAATAATGATGAGTCTGAATGCTATCCTGAATAATTACCAGTGGTTAGACCACTTGCAAGAATTCCTGCCATCGCCGTTTGTGTGTTTAAGTCCCATACAATCAGTCTCTGTCTGTTATCATATAAATGAGAAATGCAGCTTTGCAGTTATAGTGTTTAACTTAGGCATTCTGTTTGTATTTGTGTATGAGTTCAGCTGTACTCAAGCCTTCTTTCTTCTTGCTTTCATCTCTCTTTTGTTTGGTCACTAGTCTGCTTTGTTGTGCCGCTTCACTGCCATCTGTTAGAAATTGGATTACTGGTTTATTGAGGCGTGAGCCCTTGTCAAGCAGCAACCACAATGCCAGTCAGGGTAAGGTACAGGCAAACCCTAAGTTAAACTGTGCTCACCCTGTGGTAGCTTTGGTATCTTGGCACAGAGAAGTCAAGCTTAACTTAGAGCCATGTGTAAAGTATTTGTGCAACACTTCAAAATGTAAAACAGTGAAGGCAGTACACAAAAAGAATCCTACCCCAAGTTAGGAAAATATAACTTATTTTAAAAAGTGAAACAAGACAAAGCCAACATTCATTCAATGAGTAGAAATGTATTGATTGATGTTAAAGTTTATAGTAAGAAATAGCACCAAAAAGCACAAAGCTCTATTGGTTACCAGTCACAAGATCCGACCAACCACAATGGAATGCAGGCTGGCTATAGGGGCCCATTTAGGCCAGCTGTACCTTAAATCCTGGTTGCGGAGCATTCCTTGGATGTGTCGCACAGCCGAGATGATGCATCAGTTTTGAGATGCAGCGAGGCTGCAGTGCAAGGTTCTGTTGCATTGACATCAAGAATCCCGTCGCCTGGCCCTGCGCTGAAAAGTACAGTCTCAAGGATGCGAGGCACAGCTGAGGCAATGCATTAATTCCAGTGAGCAGCGAAGCCGCGATTCGGAGTTTTGTTGTCATCACCGAGGGTGCCATTGAGAGATGTGAGGAGCTGTGCCGGGGAGAGCATTGTGCAGTGGCAGATCCAAAGGCGATGTGTTGGTCCCAAGATGCGGGTTGCGGTAGTGATGTGCGTCTTTTGCAACGGGTCCACCCAGGAGCAGGATGCATCAGTTCTACTCAGAGATGCGCCACTCAGCCAAGGGGATGCAACGGTTATACTCAGGAATGTGTCACTCAGCAGAAAAGATGCGTTAGTTCTGCTGGTAAGTACCTTAGGACAACTTCCAAGGGTCCAGGACATGGGGCCACCACTTGGCAGGGTAGACTCACAGTTCAGAAAATTACAGTCCAGCAAAGTGGCAGCCTTCAGCAGCACAGCAGTCCTTGTTGCTGGACTGTCCTTGTTGCTGGCCTGTCCACAGGTTCGGAAGTGTAAAGAAGTGGTGGTGTCCGAGGTCCAGTATTCATAGCCAGTGATGCCTTTGAAGCTGAGGACACATCAAAGGACATGCCTTTGAACTGCATAGATCCCTGCCTCCCCTACTTTGGCTCCAGACTAACTACAGGGGGTACACACTCATATTTGTTGGGACAGGACACAGCCTATTCAGGTGTAAGTAAGGCAGTGCCCAATTCCACCCTTCAATCCAGCCCGAGATCGCCCATTGAGACGCACCTACAGACAGACCTAAGTCCCATGGGGTGTGGCTGTCTAGGAGCAGTACACAAAGCCCAACTGCGATCAACACCCAGTTAGGTGACAGGAGAAAGGCTGTAGGCACCAAATGGCTAAGGCAAGAACAAGCCAACATTCTAAAAGCGTCATTTTCAGAATTCTAATTTAAAATCTGACTTCACCATAAGTTATGATTTAAAATTAGAATTCCAGAGACACCAAGTCTGAGCCAGTTACATCTTCCCATTTGTTAATTACACTCATAGAATGTAATAAGGTAATCCCAATGTTATCCTATGGGAGATATAGGAGTTTTTCACTACCAGGGCATGTAAATCTTCTGAAAAGTACATGTGCCGCTTTTTAAATACATCCTGCCCTTTGGACTGTCCCAATCCTACCCTAGAGGTGATTTCTAAGTATTGAAAAAGAAGGTTTGAGCGTAGCTCAAGGTTTATTTAGTCATGTCAAAATGGTAATTTAAAACTGCACACACAGGCACTGCAATGGCAGGTCTGAGACATGTTTAAAGGGCGACTTAAGTGGGGTACACAATTGGTGCTGCAGGCCCACTAGTATCATTTAATTTACAGGCCCTGGGCACATGTAGTGCACTTTACTAGGGACTTTAAAGTAAATGAAATAGGCCAATTTGGTATGAGCCAATGTTACCATGTTTAGAGGGGATGCACTTTAGTCCTTTAGCCCAGAGCTCAAATACTAGCAAAAACAAGATCAGCAAAAGTGGAGGAGGAATTCAAAAAGTCGTGGGAAGACCACCCTAAGACTGACAGGTCATATGCCCCTTTTCACAGTGCAGATAGGTGGTGGGAGGTTTGGGTCTGGTCACATAGCTGCCATTGTCAATGAACAGGCCCCCGAGCCACGTGATCCATTTAATAGATGATCCCAGCTCTGCCTTGTCCCCGGTGGAATTATGTCAACCCACTAGATCTCCCTCTCAGGTGGCTGGCGGATCTATGGGCTCAATCTCATCACCGTCTGTCAGTCCGTCACATGGTTTCTCTCAAGCTGAGAGGTTCCCTCAAGACATACAGTTTCCTTGATTACTTGATGATGCACCTTCCCCCATCCCTATAACCTTGCCACAGACTATGCCAGATTCTGGACAACGAGCCCCCACACAGGCCTCAACTGGCTTACACAGATGCTCCCAATGACCGATCGTTTCTCCCTCTCACCCACCACCCCTAGACCAACACTCATACCTGGTTGCGTGCCTTGACGAGATTTCTAGACAGTTGCTCCTTCTCACTTCAGAGCTCTCAAACGATTTTTTCCCAGTGATCAGTTCTCTCTTCACCTCTTTGAATTGGCCTAGATCTTCCACCAGGGATTGTGACCTCACGGATCATCAGCCACTAGCCACCGCCTTTTCAAAATCCTTTCCCCAACCCAATGGCTCGGCCAGCCCCAGAGGGTGTGGGACACTCCTGGCGTCCACAATTCTAGTTCTCTTGTTCCAAATCTAACATGGTCCAGCTGAGACAAAGACGTCCCATCCTTTTCAACCCTAACAGAGAACCTCCTCGCAATCTTAGAGGCAGCAACTCAGACAACCTTACCCATGTAAACATCTCCCAGACTCCTTCCCCCCTTATCCACTACGACTTAAATGTGTACTACTTAATTGTAGAGCAGCCAATAAACAGGCCTCCGATATCTTCGACCTCATCCAACACAATGAGGTAGACATTTTCATCCTCACTGAAACTTGGTTAAATCCCACGTCCACCCCTATCTTAGACCTCTTAGTACCCCCCACTCATGACATAATTAGGCTAGACAGAGTTCTAAATTTGGAAGGTGGCCTAGCCTCTATCCACAGGAACACACTCTTAATTTTTCTCTTGAAGTCCGCTGCGCCTTCTTCCACTGAATATCTGTGTTTCAGCATCTCTAGTATGAACCTATAGGTTTGCAAACTTCATACCTTTTACCACACTCCGGGTGACAATCTCCCCTTCATTGAGCATCTAATGGAAATCATCACTAGCAATGTCAACTCAGCGGTGGACCAAATCTTCCTTGGTAATTTCAACCTTCACTGGTCTAACCCCAATGACTCCGCTGTATCTTGCTTGAAATCATTTTTAATTGATCAAGATCTGACTCAGCACTGCGACCAACCAACTCACACTAAAGGAGAAACTGTAGACCTCATCATCTCTAAAGAGCAGACCATCACCCTAGATTCCATTTCCCCTTGTGACTGGTCCGACCATCATAGCATCCTCTTTTACATTAACAGGGAGGTATTGTTGAAGAAGGCTCAACCTTTGAAATCGAAGTTTTGGAAAAGAGACCTCAGATCAATAAACTCTGATGATCTAGCTGCCCAATGTAAGTCTGCCCTCTCCACCCAAGCTGATTTGGTTGAGGTGCAATCACTCACCGACGCCTACAATTCGAAAATTTCCAACATCATGGATGACATTGCTCCATTCAAACACAAAAATGCCTCAACTAAAATATCTAAACCGTGGAATAATTACAACTTTAACTCTGAACGACGTAACCTCAGGGCAGTTGAACAGGCCTGGCAATCCAATCCTTCCTCAGACCAACTAAAACTCCTTAGAGATGTCAGGAGCCTCTACAATAAACAAATCAGGAGTGCAAAGGCTGACCACTTCAGACACCAACTGGATCAAGCGGCAAACCGCCCCAAGAAACTGTTCGAATTGGTCAAACAGCAATCAGTCGTTGGTCCAAACCACTCTGAACTTGATGGCTGCTCACCCTCATGCGACGATCTTGCCGCTTTCTTCTTGGAGAAATCAAGACTCATCTCTGCTGCCCTCGCCTCTAAGAAGGCTCTTTTGCCTCCCTCTGGTGCCGCCTCCCCCTTGACCCCTTTGATAAGGACAAGCTGACCACCAAGAACAATGCGTCGTGGGGTACTTTTAGCCCATTTAGTGAAAATTACATCCACAAGAATCTTCAGAATATCAACCCCTCCAACCACTTCAGTGATCCGTTGCCCCCGGCTTTCTTCAAAGAAATCAAGAATTCACTAATCCCCACCCCCAGTTCCCCAGTTGCCTAAAAGCAGCCCAGGTTTCACCTATTCTAAAAAAACCTAACGCTGACAAATCTGATCTCAATAATTTCCTTCTCATCTCCAACATCCCCACTCTAGCAAAACGTCTAGAAAAATGTGTTCAATCTCAACTTTGTGCACACATAGAGAACTAACATCTTCTAGACCAACATCAATCTGGTTTCAAGAAGGGACACAGCAATTTTCTCTCACTCACGTGATAGATGACATTTTAAAAATGCTTGACTTAAATTAATCCTGCCTCTTGATTCTCCTTGACCTTTCCTCCGCTCTTGATACGGTGAATCATGACAACCTCCTATCCATCTCGCAAAATAGAATGAGTTTGGTGATCAGGTGTTACAATGGTTCTCGTCTTTCCTTCATCACAGATCACAAAGAGCCAAGGCAAACCACTCCCTCTCCCAGCCCTCCCCTGTACTCATGGGGGTCCCTCAAGGGTCCGCCCTATCTCCCATCCTATTAAACCTCTTCCTGGAACCTCTCACTAACTCTTTAAACTCCATGAACATTCTCTTCCACTTGTATGCGGACGACATGCAACACTATTTGAAAATCTTATCCTTGGATAACATCATCTCCCTCAACACTACTCTAATGTCTACTCAATACTAGTTAATGGAGAACCACCTCCTGCTTAACACCTCCAAAACAGAATTCCTGCTCATCTCCCCTCGGAATCATATCCTCAAGATAGACCTATGGCTGAGTCACCTCACTGCTTTCAATTGCACTCCTCTCATCATTGACTCAGCCAAATCCCTTGGAGTCTCCATGGACAAGCACCTGAATATGAAAAATCATATCAGCAATGTATGTAAGAGAGCAAACCATTTGTTGAGGTCACTCAGAAATATCAAACCTTTCCTTCCACTAAAGGATTTCAAGCTGGTAATCCAAGTGCTTGACTTGCCGAGGCTTGACTACGGCAGCGCTACCCTCTGTGGCCTTCCCAAATACGCCCTGGCTCCACTAAGGTCAACTCTGAACGCAGCGGCTAGACTGGTCACAGGCACCAAAAGATTCAGCATATATCCCCAGTCCTTAAATCTCTCAATTGGCTACCCTACGAAGCTCAAATTCAGTTAAAGATTGCTGTTCTGGCTCACAAAGCCCTTCACTGCAATACTCCCAGGTACCTTCCGCAAAAACTTGAACTATCCTGTGGTTTAAGAGCCTCAAGAAGTGCCACTACCTTCCTCCTGAAACCTCTCATCCTGAACAAAAAAATAACTTGTCACCGAGCCTTCTCTGGTGCTGCACCAAAGATTTGGAACTCTCTTCCTCCGGAAGTACGCAGAATCTCTTCAACAAAGGCTTTCAAATTGGAAGCTAAACGATTCCTTATGAACAAATTCTTAGCCTATGAGGGTTACGTTTACTTGCTCGGATGTTGATACTGCATTTATGTTATTCCTCCTGGGGAGAGCATTCTGGCCAACTGGCCAACTGTACCTGATTCCTGCACTTGTTTCCTGCTGCCCTTTGACCCGCGAGCCGTGTCTGTAAATTCCCCGCTGCCGCTGCCTTTCTCCATCCCCGCGGAGCAGCGAGGACTACAGCTCCCAGGTGCCTTGGGGCAGTAGCCAATTAGTGAGGGCGCGCCCGGAGGCGTTTAAAAGGCAGCCAGCCCTGCTGATGAGTGGGAGAGCATTCTGGCCAACTGGCCAACTGTACCTGATTCCTGCACTTGTTTCCTGCTGCCCGTTGACCCGCGAGCCGTGTCTGTAAGTTCCCCGCTGCCTTTCTCCATCCCCGCGGAGCAGCGAGGACTACAGCTCCCAGGTGCTTTGGGGCAGGAGCCAATTAGTGAGGGCGCGCCAGGAGGCGTTTAAAAGGCAGCCAGCCCTGCTGACGAGTGGGAGAGCATTCTGGCCAACTGGCCAACTGTACCTGATTCCTGCACTTGTTTTCTGCTGCCCGTTGACCCGCGAGCCGTGTCTGTAAGTTCCCCGCTGCCGCTGCCTTTCTCCATCCCCGCAGAGCAACGAGGACTACAGCTCCCAGGTGCCTTGGGGCAGGAGCCAATTAGTGAGGGCGCGCCAGGAGGCGTTTAAAAGGCAGCCAGCCCTACCGCCCTGCGGGACGCGCGCGGGCAGCGCCGGGCTGAGCCCGGGCAGAGGGCGGGCCGTCTGTGGCCGTCCGGGGTCGACCAGGGTCGGGTCGGCCAACCCTCTGACATCGCTACCACGGAAATCTAAGGTACTATGTGTATTGTTGAATAAATCTCTGAGCTATGGGCAAAAGGAAACATCTGGAGGGCGAGTCTGATCTTACTAGCTCATTACCTGTCAAGCCCAAAATGAGGAAGACTAAATCTAAGAAAAATCGCCACCATGCGGGTGGTAACTGTGTAATGTATCGCATTGATGACATTATTGATGAATGCGGGGAGTTGCTCAATGTCCCCCCAACGCCTGCTGTAGGTGGGAGGAGGGAGGTTACTAGAGGTTCTGTTACGGTCCTTGACATGTTTCTTTTGAAAAAGGGTGGAGAGGAACTGACAAATGGGGTGAGGGGCAAAATGTCCGTTTTTAGTGCTCCTGTTGTATTATCGGATGAGGGGCAAGCTTTTCCTCATAAGACTCTACCTGTCTCCAATCTATCACCTGACATTGTCTGCAGTAATAGGTGTTCTCTTTTGGGTGAAATTGATACTGATACTTGTAGTTCTGCCCTCCCTTCCTCTGTACCCTTGGACTCCATTTCGGGTACCTCTCTACTTGAATGTAGTTCTACCACTAATCTTTCTGAGGGTCTTACTGCTGTTGAATCAAGTAATCCTGATATGAAATCTCTATTAGTTGTAGTGAAAAATCTTTGCTCCTTGATTGAGTCTATGCAAACCAAGATCGAAATCCTAACGGTTACTGTCAGGAAACTCGAAGAATCTAAGTTGGGTTCTGGCACCTATTCTTAAACCGACTCCCCTACGCTTAGGGGGGTTTCGACCAAGGCCCCTTTAAATGTGGCAGTTAGGCACACCGCGCTTTCCAATATTTGTGGAAAGACTCCACCACAAGGCTCTTATCCCCCGAGTATTCAATCTAGTTTCTTAGTCTCATCAAGGGTTGATCAATCCTCTCATTGTACCCCGACCACTGTTGGACGTTCTATTAGAGCCCCACCTGGTATTTGTCAGGCTATTAAGCGCACTGGAGGTCCTCCTTCTGTAAACGAGAGATCTAATATTAACCCTAGAGGTAACCCTTATCACCGAGTCCAAACCTATGGATCACATACTCGCACTCCTCACTCACAAAAAATGTATATGGTGAATGTCCCTAGTTTGCCTTTTCGGTCCAACCATGAAAGCAGTGAATCCTTGATTAACAAGGTTATTCACTGGATTAGACACGTGAGGGGCTGCCGATCAGTAATTAGAGCTGATATAGCTGGAGCATACAGGATTTCTCAGGCTGGTAGTGCGGTGGATTATATAGAGGTTATTTTTATTGATCCTACCAGTGCAGGGAATTTAATTAATCTCGAGTTCAGAAGCTGTTCCCCGGATTGTTCTGCAATCCAAATGAGGTGCACTCCTACTCGGTTATCTCGCCCAGATGATCTTTCCAGCCCGTCTGTGGGAGAGTCATGTCTAGAACAAAATGACTGACTGTCTAAAGAACCCACTTTACCTGTTCCCCCAGCTTGTTCTTCATTATTTAACAAAACCCAAATTACTGAGTTGGGTACTTCGGCCAGTGCAGAAATTCATGGTCTTACAGTAGATTTGGCAAGGATAAACCAACTGAGTAGCATCTCGGAGGCCCATCAGGTAGATAGTGTAATCTATCCAGAGTTTGGGACGCTCTTGTCCTGGAACATTGCAGGTTTAAAATCTAAGTTGAAGGATCCATACTGGACATTGTTTATTAATTCTTATGACGTCTGCTTATTCCAGGAGACCTGGCTACTTGAGGCCCAGTTTCTTCCAGGATTTTTAAACTTCAATGTTCTGGCAGTTAAGGGCAAAAAAGGGCGCCCTTCTGGCGGTCTTACTATTTGGATCAGACAGGACCTTGGCATTGTTGTTAAAGAGCTTCCTACTTCGCATCTAGACATCCAGCTCCTCAACCTCAAGTTTAAAAATGGAAAATCACTGGACATCTATAATGTTTATGCTAGAAGTACCGGTGGAAAAAAGTCTGACACAATAGCTCGCCTGGATGAACTTATGCTTCTTTATTCCCAGCACTCCCATGTAATTTTAGGTGGAGATCTTAATACTACCTTTGAACCCCTACTTGGTGTTGATTGGAGCATTTCGGAGGTTGAGGATAGTATATGGGGTGTTCCAAAACTAGATCTCGAACCTGTCACTCGTTGGTCTGAACTGGCAATCCAGATCAACGCCCTTTGTTTGAATAAAGGGCTTCGTGCAACAAATGGCAGGTCTGAGCAAGATAAATTAGGGTCCAATACTTTTAAGAGTGGCTCACATGCTAGCAGAATTGATTATATCCTGCTATCACTAGATCTATGGGATGTCCTGAGGGGTATGGTGGTTATAGATAGATTGGAGAGTGATCATAATCCTCTCTCTCTGTCTACCTTGTTGTGGGTGAACCCCATTGCCCCTAATGATCTCTCTCCTCAATATCACCAAGATGTAGTTGTCGCAAATGATATGCGACACGTGAAATGGGCCAAGGTAGCTCAAAGTCAAGAATGTCTTACCCGCATTTTTAATAGTTTAAAGCTTGCCACTAAGGATTTAGGGGTCTTGTATAACCAATGTCCATTGGAACCATCCTGCATACCTGGAATATCGATCCATGACTCCTTCTTTTTAGAACTTAAAGATATCTTTGTAAGGCCCTGCAAACCATCTACGCCTAAGTTTGACCCCTCTCCACGATGGTATACTGTCGAGTGTAGGGATGCTCGCGGGAACCTGGGTATCGCCCTGAAAACTGACGATAGAATAAAAGTTCGCTCTGCTAGACATGCTTATAAGCAAGCAATCTTAAAATCTAAGCGAGCATGGGACTACCAAAGATGGCAGGATCTCAGGGAAGCAGGTGCCCAAAAGGACATGAGACGTTTCTGGTCCGTCCTAAAGTGGGGGAATGGGGGTAACCCTGATAAACCCCAAAATTGGGTTTCGCAAGACGCATGGGTCAAGCACTTTGAGTCACTCTATGCTGTTGGAGAGGATTTGTCCGCTTCCCCCAAGTATCAATTTACCTTTTATAAGGAAGATCCTTTCACCTTGGGTGATGTTGCTAACGCCCTCAAACTTTTGGTTCCAGGAAGGGCCCCTGGGATGGATGGAGTCCCCGCAGATATTTTTCTGTGTAACAGCGAATTTTGGGGAAACTATATCCTAATCTTAGCTAATCTCATTGCCAGAGGTGCCCCGATTCCCACTTCCTGGAAAGGCGCCGAAATTATTCCGGTGTTCAAGAAAGGGGATAAGTCCCTCCCTGCAAATTATCGACCAATCAGCCTGATTGATACCATGCAAAAAATCCTAGGCTGGCTGATCTTGAACAAAGTGCTGGATTGGGCTTCTGGAAAATGCAATTCTCTCCCATTTACAAGCAGGTTTTAGAGCCAGAATAAGCACCATTGATCAGGTGTTGCATTTTGCTATGCTGTACTGGAAGGTGGTTTACTTGGGGGGAGGCAGTCTATATGCTGCCTTTATTGATCTTAGGGCAGCCTTCGATCTTGTCCCCCGGGCATCTCTATGGGCTGTCTTAGATAAGATGGGTTTGCCACCTGTTCTAACTTCCCTTATCGCTAGACTTCATGTAGATAATTTTGCACAGATTAGGTGGGGTGGTGTAGGTCAAGTGACTAGCCAGTTCCCTATCCAGAAGGGGGTTAGGCAAGGCTGTGTTCTTGCTCCTACCTTATTCTCCTTGTATATTAATGACGTGGCCAAATTACTAATTGATGCAAACGTAGACGCCCCCACATTGGCAGGTGCTAAAATCCCTATTTTAATGTTTGCCGACGATTGTCTCATTATTGCCAAAACCCCGAGTGGTCTACAGAACTCCTTAGGTATTTTCGAGGACTTCTGTTTAGCCTGCGGGCTTGAAATAAATGTTTTAAAATCAAAATTTATGACCTTCAACCAATCCAAATCTTTCAAAGGCAAAATATTTATGAACAATCTGCCATTGGACCAGGTTCAAGATTTTATTTACCTAGGTATTTGTATCCAACATGATTTGGGATGGAAAAAACAAGTAGATTTGGCAACTCTTAAACACTCACAACTCTCCGGTGCACTGAGTAAAGAACACATCCAATCCTTGGCCAAACCTATTGATCCTGCACTTCGTGTGTATGATGGCAAAGTGGTTGGTGCTGTGCTCTACGGAGTTGAGTTATGGGGATTTTATAATTTACACAAACTGTCTACCTCTGAAAATAGATTTTTATGAAACCTTACTAAACTACCTCAGAGTACTCCCCTGTGCCCTCTGTTTTATGACCTAGGAATGAGACCAATAGCTTTAATTGCCTCGTTTCGCCCCATATTGTATTGGCAGCGCTTATGGGTCACTCTAGAACTTAGGCTCTTTGCTCTTGGTCTTATGGATATTATTAGATTGGACACCTTCCATAAGGTTAAGTGCCTCCGTCTAACAACCTTGTGGGAGGATCCACTTAATGCTAGCTTTCCGCCTAAGCAAGTTTTGAAGGCTTTGTATTGGGAAATGGTGGCTACTCGAGTTTACAGAAGTACAGCCCCGCTCTCTTTGACTGGTGTATTCTTTGATTTCAAGGATACGACCTCATTGGCAACCTTCTGGGATGACATTACAAATCCTCTGGATAGGAAGCTTTATTTTCAATTCAGAGTAGGCAGTCTCCCAGTAAGAGAGTTTTCATCTAGATGGGCCTTGTCTAATGTGCTCAATTGTCCTGGCTGTACTGCATCTGTTGAATCTGTCAACCACTTCTTGTTTCAATGTCCATCCTATGCAATTCCGCGCCGGACCTGGCTAAAATCAATGTGCCGGCAGTTGGGCACGAGAAATGCCAAAGTGGCAGTGCGAATTATGCGTTCTGCTGAAATCCCACTTGTTTATATTTCTGTCGCTAAGTTCCTTGGAAGGGCCTGGGTGATTAGGAGTAAAATGTTGGTTGGGTAAATCATCCTAGACCCTGAAATGTTAATCTTTCTGCAAATACCTTTATTTATTGTTTTAAACCATCTTAAAATGTTCTGACTATTTTGTACATATATAAATCTTTGTACGCTTTTATGACAATTGTCGAATAAAGCTTTCTTGACTTGTTATTCCTCCAATTCATATTGTAAAGCGCTCTGTTACCCTTCGGGATCTTGTTCACGCTATATAAAACTTTATAGATAAAAAATAAATAAAAATGTTTCTTCCCTTGGTTTTTAGCACAGACATCCAGGTAAAGAGTATCAGGTTAAGGGAATCTCCTGTTCGGGCCTCTGAAGTTCAGCCTAGAACATATGCACCTAAATCAGCCACACATCATACATCTGGTAGGTCTCCTCTAATAACTACCCCTTTATCAACCCTATACACCATTGCAGAAGGTCTGCTTCTGAGACACCCTACTTTGCTCAGTTGCTCAGAGTGATTTATAACTACTGTATTATATTTATACTGTACTATGCTTCCCCTGAAACTGCTCTATCAGCACCCTAAAGGTGGCCTTAAGAGCCACAATACATGCAAAAAAGATCAGTAACTTACAAAATGACTGACTGCTAACTAATTGAATTTCCATACCTAGGTAACATGACACACCTAATACATCCAAACACAATCAACACCAAAAACCTAGAGCCACAAGCTGTAAACAAGAGCATTGTGGTACCGGAAATCCATATAGGGGACATAGTGAGAGCATAATGAAACTGCTCACATCCATGTTCATGTATGTACAGAATACAATACATGACAACACTACAACGATGAACTACATTTTCCGAAACTCCCTGAACACTCACATACAGTAATTTTTTCTCTTGCATCAGTACATCCTTCCTAAGCAATCGTAACACAATGTTGCTACAGCCATTACCTTGCTATGCAGACTTAGGGGGAGGTTTACTAAGATTTTCGGTCATGTTTGCATCACAAATGTGATGCAAATTGGCGCATGATCTTTATTCCCAATTTACTCAGAAGCGCTAAACTTGTTTAGCGCTGGAAATAATGTAAAATTAATCTGAAGCAGCAAAGCGCTGCTTTGCATTACTTTGCGCCTTGGGGCATACCAAGGGTGGTGCATGTGTGCTGCACAAAGTAGGAATATGGTGAAAGTGAGTTTGTGCGTAGCATTTTGTACTGGAAGGGTTCCTTCCTGTACAAAAGCTATGCTAGACTGTAGGAGAGTAGGATCTGCCTATTATGTTGCCCCCATTTTTTTTCTGATGTTTACACTGGTTTCTGGCTATAGTCTGGCTGGGACCCTGCTAATCAAGGCCCCAGCCTCTCTGTTCTCTCTAAACAACATGGAGTGCATATTAGGTGCACTAGTGATTGGATACTGTGGTGCCTTATGAGTCCCTAGTATATGTTACCTTAGATACCAAGGGCATAGGTACTTAACAGGCCTACCAGGGGCTGAAGCATGTATTATGCCACCCCTGGGAAGCAGACTAAATCTGACACCACAGGCCTGCTACTGCAGCCTGGGTGAGGTGGTGCTAGCACTCCTCACTGAGATATAGGTTCCCTATATCTCTTCTGCACACACATTTAAACCTATCAGTCACCCCTAAGACAGGCCCTATCAATCCTGAGGCCAGGGTGCTTGGTTTCCATGTGAGGGGGGTGCCTCTGCCTGAGCAGGTCCCCTCTGCAGCTCTCAGAGTCCATTCTCTGGGGCTGTTTGGGAATGCGGTCAAACCATATACTCTTAAGTGCATTATAACCTTGCGGTAAATGCTAACTTTGGAATAGCTGCATCAAAACATGTCATGTTTGGTGTCAAACGCTTTGGAAGCATACCCCCACAACAGTAACTGGTGTGGGAGTATGATCCCACCCTTCTAGAGGGATAGACATGTGCCTACTGTGGAAACATGGAAGAATCCTGAGGAGCCCTGGCATCACAAAATGGATGCCACCAGTCACAGACACTGGGCTGCCCTCCGGCTGATGACTGGAACTCGCAGTGGAGGAGGCCCAACAATAGGTATCCTGTCACAAGGAGGTGTGACCACCTCCCAGACAGGGTTTAGTGTATTGGGGCTGGGTGGGTGCACTCCTAGAGTGCTTTGAAGTCCTGCACTGGGGGAGCAGTAGGCTCCTCTGTGCATACATCAGTTCAAACCGGTTCAGGGGCTACCTGCCCTGCTCTGACGCGAAACTGGACAAAGGGAAGTGGGTGTAGCCACCCACTCCCCTGACCATCCCATAGGTGGGGTCATAGAGCTAGTCCCTCCCTTCCTTCTACTATAAGTTAGGGAACCCTTGCCATTGCAAACTAGATACCCCTGGACGACGCTCTGAAGACGAATCCTGGACCTTCGACGTTTCACTACCTCTGGAAGACTGAAGAACCTCCCTTGGAGTCAAGGAGTGACTCCCCTGCTTGGCAGGCACCAAAAACTACAAACTACGGTCGCAAACTCCACCGCTCCCACCGGAGCCCGAAGTCCTTGCAGCCCAGGAAGAGGATTTCCTGACTTCCCCAAGGCCATCTTGAGTCACCAGCAATGCTGAGGCAAGTGGACACCACGAGTGATGAGGAACCGCAATCCCTGGGTACCGTGCACTATTTTCGAGTGCAACCCCTTCACGACGTTCTACGAACCTCTGCATTGGGCCACATGTGGTCCAACCTCTAGCAGGAATCCCTCCAAAGTTCAGAGGCCTACCCCATCCCGAGTGACCGTGGACCCCTGTTGAGTGGATCCTTCTGAGGCATCTTCGCGATCCCTTGCTGGTTGGCTGGTGGGTCCCCTGAAGACTGTTCTACAGTTCCAAAGGGCTCCCCTGGTTGCTCCAGGCCTGCCCTGACTTACCATCACTGGGTGAGTCCCTCAGACCTTGCTGGTCTGCACTGCTGACTTTTTGTCCTTTCCACGAGACTTGCTGTTACCAATGCTTGTTGGCTCCAATCTGGTCACCGACACCGCAGTAAGCTGCAGACTTTGTGGGACACAGCCTAAAACAGCTCCTAGTTGTCGTCAACGCCTCCTGGACCTCGTGGCTGAAGAGTCAAGACAGCCATGGACTACCTGAAATCACCCGATGACTGTGGGCATCCATCTTCCTTGCCCCGGGTCACTGCCAAGTGACTTTGAACACTGTCCCCTCTGCTTTCAGGTCTTTCTTCTTCTGAATCCAGGCTTGGATTCCACCGGAGACTTCTTCTGTCTTCTCAAGCAGCAAGTCTTCATTGGCTTCCATTGAAAACAACGCCGCGACCCGACACCAAAAGACACCTAAGCACCCGGCTTTCCTGGGTGAGGTAACTCCAGCACTACGGTGCTCCTGTGGGTGTTGGCTCTAGAACTACTTACCCTGTAAGTGACTTGCTTGTAGACTCTCTCGAAGTATCCTTAAACTCTTAATTTCCAATCGCGACTTGCTCCATTGAAGTCAATGGGGATTCGCGGCTGTGTTAACACACTGCATGCGTCCCCCGTGGGTCCTTTACTTACCTGCCTTGGGTGGTTTCGTGAGGCCCCAATGCCTCTGAAGGCCCTAGGCCTTGTCCCTTTGCAAGTCGTTATCTCTAAGTCTCTTTTTTAGTATATGGTCTGGTACGCCGCTAGGGCCCCAGCCATATTTGTACTTAATTTATTGTGAAACGTTGATTTGTGCATATGTTCCTGCCTTCTAATCTCATAAAGAGATTAGTAGAGAGTTGTTTAGTAATAAATACATATATATTTGATATATATACCTGTGTGGTGTCCTTTCATTTGGTAATTCAAGAGGTTATATGGTAAAACAAGCTGCTTTACATTCCTCTAAAGACTTAGCCTGAAGGCTTCTCTCCACAGCTACCACTAGGATAGCTTTCTTTAAAGGTTGTCTTAAACCTACTACCATAAGAGTCGAATTGCACTGGTGCAAGGTGTCCACTTTAATTAGTGAACAGCATATACCAGGCCAACTTCTCACATAGACTTAAGGAGACACACTTGCACCATGGCTCAAAGGTGTCTCCGTGGCACACAGCAGCTGTTTTATCACCGTTGCCAGTGAGCAGGAAGGAGAGTGTCTCATTGTATTAAATTGGGTGCTCTCCTCCTCACTCCTGTTCACATAGCGCAGTGCTGCATTTGAGGTGCTGCAGTGCGCTACATGAAAAAAATAGTAAATCTGCCCCTTAGTATGTCTTTTTGCAAGGAACAATTGTTTCTTTTGGAGTTTGTTGGAGAACATAAGGGAAGACAGAGAACTATTCTGAATATCGAGTTGTGATTGAAAATTGTTTTAATCTATTTTGAACATTTATCTTTGAGCATTTCTAAGATAGTAAAAACCGTAAAGAGGATGTAGTCTATCGGCTAGAGCAGTTGACCTCAAAGCTGGACCACGAAGCTGGGGAACCAAGTTGGAGTCTCGGCAGGGACATTCAACATCCTGGGGCTGATCCAGTGATGCAGCAAGGACTCTCAGGGCAAATCAATTACACATGATATGTATATCCAATCTGCATAAGCCAATCTGAGTTCCATTGAATAGTATAAGATTTACTAAGAAAGGGACCACAGAATATTTATGCCTCTTAAGTACCTTTTGCATTGGCACAAGTATTGAGCAGGAAGCATACTCATCTTCCACAGAGAGTCTACAGTCATGAAGCTTGAGATTGTTATCTTATTATTGGAGAAAAGTCTTAAACGTATATCTAAGGTATTCATCTCTCTTTAGAAATAACTTTTTTCACATCAACACAGAGAGCTGGTTACAGAGAGATGCAGCTAAAGCAAATGCATCCTCTGGTTCTGTTAGATGCAGGAATTTGATGGCAGGGTCCTAAGACATCTCTTAGTTCCTTTAGAAACTCATTTGGCATGCAGACATCATGTGTCTTTATCTCTCTCATCCCATTCCCTTGCCATCATTTCTTTTACTGATCAAGAAGCCCAGTATCCGGATCAAGTTCGGTACCTGCATGTCTGAAATTGCCCACTGGAAGAAGGCCAAGGGGCAGAATTCCTAATATTTGATGCAGCGCAATGTAGCAGGACAACTGACTGCACTGAGTCAAATGAAGAGGGCAGGAATGCACCATATCTTCTAAGATATGGCACATATCTGCTCTCTTTCTCTGTGCTGGCGCATGAGTGCCTGTCTAATGCCAGCGCAGATGGTGCCTATGTTGCTGGCAGAATTAATTTTGTGTAGGAAGGGAAAGCTTCCTCCACAACACAATCCTTTGAGGTTTTTTTCTCTAGGTGTGCAGAATGCAGCACATGTAGAAGGGGAAACATGAGGAGAAATGAAGATGTTTTCCCTCATTTCACCTTCCCTGGGAATCAGCTGCCTAGTGCCAATAGAGGCACCCTTGCACCATGGTGCAAGGGAGCCTGTGTTGCAGGCAGGGTTGCTTTTATGCAGTGAGCGGCACCTTCCTACACAAAAACAATCCTTAGAGTCGTTTTCCTATTTGTAAATGTGTGCAGAATGCATTACACTTAGCTAGAGGAAAGAATGAGGAGAAATAAACATATATTTCTTATGCTCACCTGTGAGGCATAGAGTTTTAACACATTCCAAGGTATACTAGCCTTGGTGGATCTGGAAATGGGCAAAAATAGATGTGCGAATGCATGGGAACACCCACAAGCCACCTACGGAACACCTTCCCAATGCATGATAATGTAAGGCAGCAACTTGATCTGCCTTGTGTTACTCCAGATTTTCCAAGCAACTCAGGGTCATGCAATGTGCCTTAGTGTTGCTTGGTAAAGCTGACCTATGTATTGCTTTGTCCTTGCGACATCATGGGCGATGCACTATAATGATAAATCTGGCCTTAACTCTACAACATCTCTCCAAATCTCTTTGAACAGGAAATTAACTACTTTGACAATGCTGAGTGCAGCACAGCACTGACCTCTGCAACCTCAGACTTACTGGGATATGGCGTGGCACCAGTTCTGCATGAAGCTGCTCACCAAGATAACAAAACCATAAACAGAATCATCAAGACACAACCAGCGGAGAATCTGCAAGCTCTCAGCCTATCATGCTTCATGTGGATGCCAGGTGGATTCATAATAGTTGAATTTGCACGCTGTGGCTACTGTCAGACTCAGTGGGTAAGTAAGCTGACCCAACAATACTGAGATCGCCCAGCATACTATAGTGGTGGAGAAATATCAGGATTAGTAAAGCTGGACAAGGCATCCATGGCAGCATCCTATGAGTTTCTCTAGTGAGATTTGGGTATGTTATATGATATGGCTGCGGGGTCTTATCATGCAATACACTCACAAAAACTGTTTTGGGTCCAGTCAGGCTTGTTTGAAAACCTTAAGCTCAACTCTGGGTAGCTATGGCTCTGAGCAGCAAGACTTAGTAAAGGAACAATGTGTAAAACATTTAACAGTAACAAACAACAGTATGAGAAAGTCACACAACAAGTAAGAGACACAACAACAATCTATAAAACTAAAGAATATTTTGAGAGTTTGATCAGCAGAATCCACCAGAGGGCTCTGGAGATACAGGTATTAGAATATTTAAATGCTTTTAATTGTAACCACAAACAAGCAGTGGTCAAGAAAAAGTTTGTAAACTTTTGACAAGTTTGAAAGTATTAGTTTGATTACTCCAGCCCACATTGGGCAACCAGTTCCATCAGGACAAATAATTAGGGGACCAGAGAGGATACTTTAGACATTTACCTGCTCACCACAGCAATTTTAAGGCAAGTTCCAGACATCACAAAATGAACGCCTTTGACATCAATGGAGTGGTGCTGATGCTGAGGGGTGCAGGCTTAAGATTGTCAAGGATGCTTCTGATGCCTTGTGGTCCACCGAGGTAAATCCGGTTGAGTCCTCGGTCCACAGCTGAGTGGGGGTTTATCTGTCCACAGATCTCTGGGTCCCACGAAGTTCTCTGTTCAGGGTTCCAAGGTGTCCACTAGGGGTGCTGAGTCCGGTACAACCAACACTCACGGCCCAGTAGACATGGGTGCACCTTTTAGCTATTTCTGTCTCGTCTTTTGGGGTGCCTGGCATTCGGCAGCAGCAAAACCTCTGTGGTTGCTGTCAGAGATGCAACCAGGGCTCTTGTAGATCTTGTGTTCCTGGATATGATTCCAGGGTGCCAACCGACTGATCCTTGGAGTCACTGCTGTTGCTGAAGGCAAGAAACTGACTTTTTCCCAGGTCAGAGCCGCAGGCCCATTCACAATCTCACTAGCTCAAAAGTGCAGCAGGTGCAGTCCTCTTGATGGTGCGGCATTTCTGTGTGCGGGTTGAGGGCAACATGGCAGTCATTCTCCGGTCCCTTCTTCAAGTCAGATGTGTACTACCAAGCAGGATGCCTTATATATACACCAGGAAAGTGCCTCAAGGGGAACATGTGGTCACTAGCCAATGGGCTACTGGGTCCCATCCCACCTAGTAATGAAGTTCCTGTGATGTGTGGCATCTAGCTATCCCAGAGTGCCACATGCGTGCCTCTTTCAAAATGGCACGACCATGGAAGGGCTACCAAGCCACACACCTTCAATAAAACCGGCTTGGGGGTAAGTTTTCCCTCCTCAACCCTGTCCCTATTCTGCCTGCAGGAAACAAAAGGCATCCTGCCCGAGAGCCTTTGAAGCTTGTCTTTTGGGTTACAACCCTGGGCAGCCAAACTGTGGAAGGGGGTAACACACCTTCCAGCACAGCAACAGCATTTGTTCCTGGCGTGAGAGTCGTTCACACATCTCCCCATGTGGGCAGATCTCTGTATGTTAAAGCCTATATGAAGTCACTGGCTTAGCTGAACACAGAAATGGTGACTGTCTAAAGTTGCCAGTCATTAAAAGTGACAGAAATGTTGGCGATTATATGACCAATTTAGGTAGTCCCATTCAGGAGTTAACTGGGTTGGGAGGCCAACCAGAAAACCATGTACTAGCCAATGGACCTACTTTTATCCACAGCAAAATGCTGATTTAGAAGTCTTGCTGTTAAGACATATGAAAAATATATGTATAACTTAACAAAATACAGCTCCCTGCCATAGGACTCTATAGGCCTTACTTAGACGAGACTTACATATAGTATTAAGGGATATGGTGGTTTTGCCATTGACGTTAATGGGAAGAGTTGATCTCACAGTTAGCAAACAGCCCTTCCAATCTGAAGTGGCAGGCTGTGAGCAAGTTTGTCCTTTGTCACTTGTAAGGTGACACAAATAGTGCCTCAGTTCTATGTGGCCTTACATGCCCTGGATACCATATACAAGGGACTTATAAGAAAGTTAGTTCTTACCAATTGAGTCTAGCCAATTAGATATGTATTTTGTTAGGGGTTAGAACACTGGCACTATTCTGGTTAGCAGACCTCAGAGTTGAAAAGCCAGCAGCATCAGTCCAATAAGTGGGGGTGAACATGCAAAAAGGTAATTTCCTTACAATAAGTAAATTATATTGTGTGACCTGTGATGGCCAGTTTCACACACAGTCCAGGAATATTAATCCAACCAGGAAAAGTGTGCAGCCAGACTGCGGATAGAGAGTAGAATGAAAAAGTTCCTAGCTATCGTAACGGAAATTTTCAATTCTATTAAGGACTAGGAGGCGAGGATTATGCCTTCACTTTCTTCTTTATTTAACAGCAGCTATTTCATCTTTAAACATACAAAACTACAATTCCCATCAAACAGCGGTAATAAGTAGAAAACAAAAAACGTACAATTTGTATTAACAGTCCATAATCCTCCAATAACTTTGAGGCACTCCCATGAAGAACAAGTTCCTTTGAGCCCACATCCTTTTTCGAAGCGTGAGTCAATCACAAATCTGCTCTCAAGCATCCTGTTTCCCCGAATCAACTCCTGGGGAAAAAAAGGAAGAGAATTACTCTAGAACTCTTCATGGCAAAACAAAGAATCGCCAAAACAGCACAAGACTATGCAAGCAAAAGGAACAATTGCAGAACAAAATGTGAAGTACACAGGAATAGTCATTATGTTAAACAACAACCCACAAAGGTCAAAAGCAACACTATAAACCAATCTCCGTTCAAGTGTGGAAGGAAAAACTAATACTTACTCTTCACAGGGAGGGTGAACAATGTTCGAATTCCAAGAGAGGGCTAATACTCAACTCCTAGTCTTTAATTGTATTGAAACTTTCTGTTACGATAGCTTGTAAATTTTCCAGTCTATGGCAGGACTGGAGGTGAGGCTTATGCCAGTTTAAATCTTGCTCCTCACAAGCCGTACTACATCCGCCACAGGTTTGAAGTAGAACCTTTTGAATGTGGAGTCAGACGACCAATCGGCCATATTCATAATGTTCGCCAGATGGCCACCAAGGCTAGGCTCCTTTTGAGGCCAAAAATGCAGAGGTCCATGCCCGCTCCCTGCGTGACCTAGCGAACCCAACGGGCAATGGTGGATCAAGAAACCACCTTTCATGGTTTCTGGAGTGCGATTAAGAGTTGCCTCTCACCCGGTGGGAGGAATTCTTCTGACATCTCCTCATTTGTCTTGAAGCACTGGATCACACACAACTTTAGCACCTCAGAGAAGGAAGGGTATTCATTGACTCTAGTATTAGACTTAGTGCATCTGGAATTGGTGAACAATACCCCTGAAAGGGAAAACATTTGTCCAGAAATGTCCAGGGCCCTCACATTAGAGGCCTGATAGAAAGATTCCGGACACAGCAACATGGGCAGTTTAGCTGACAGTTCCTTCCTTGACATGAACTTGCTCTGTTGCCATTGACAGAAACAAATTAAGCACCAAATTCACATCCCAGAGTTGTTAATATCTGGGCTCCGGCGGAAGAGACAAACAAATACCAAGCAGCAGGCGGCACACAAAATGGTGCTCCCCAATGGGGGATCCGCCAAACGGAAATAGTGGATTGGAATGTATTAATGTAGCAGTATGCCAAACCCTCCTGTGCCAAATGAGCAAGGAAATAGAGAACTGGCACTATGTCAGAGACCACAGGATTGATACCCCATCACATACACCAATGACGCCATCACAACCATTCCTATCGGTACTTCTTGTTGGTACTGTCTGCCCGGGCCTTGGACATAAACTTCTCAGCTTTGCTCAAAAGGCCTGGAACCAACCTTTCCCTCCAGAAATTCTCCACACCATGAGATCCAAGGAACCCTCTAGGACTATTTGATGCAGAAGGAGATACGGGTTGAGCAGAAGATCCAGACAGAGGGGGGTTGGATTCGAAAATCCAAGGAAGTTCAGAAGAAATGGAAACCAAGCCTGAGATTTTCAATTCGAAGTTGCCAGTACAACCTCTGCTTGCTGGTGTCTGATCTGAGCTGACGCTCTGGCTATTATGGCCAACAGGGGAAATGCGAAGCCCTTCTCTGGCTCCAGTCCTGCAGTAAAGCATCCGTGTTGGACAATTGCGCGTCAAGCCTCCGCCCGAAAAATTGGGGCAACTGATGGTCAGTCTGCAACACAAATCTCGTGGCCGGTAATATACTCAGCCGTGATCGAGATCTGGTTGTCTAAGCAGAAGTTCCAAAAGCTGGACCCCATATCTGAGAGGGCTTTGGAGCGGGTACCCCATAGGTGGTTGATGTACTAGACTGCAAATCTGTTGTCCCTCTTCCGGAGAACTCAGTACTGAATTCTGTCCCTAGTCCAGCAGCGGACCACAAATGAGCCAGCTAGGGGCTCTAGGCAATTTATATGCAAATTTTACTGTTGCAGAGACCGCTTACTGCCCATGGAATAATCTCCACATCAAGCGCCCAAGTCTGACCTGCTGACCTCAGACTCGATTACGAAATCCAGAGCTGACTCAAAGATTCCTCTCCCATTCCAGGCTTCCATGTGGGAGAGCCACCACTAAATCTCCTCTTGTGACTCTGTGGACAGGATGACCAGGTATGAGTAGGGGAGGCCCCTGCGCAAATGAGATGCCTTAAGGTGTAACAGGGCCCAATATTGAAGGGGGCCAGGGAAAATGGCCCGAATAGAAGCTGAGAGCAGCCCAACCTGCAATGCTAGCAGATGCAGTGACACCCTCTGTCTGGACAGGGCCCTCCGAAGCTCGTGGTGAATCTTTGTCTCTTTGCAGGAAAGGAAACTCAAGGTATTCACCACCAAATCAATCAGGAAACCCAGAATGGTGGCCTCCTGAGAGGGAATCAGGAGGGATTATGCTTCGTTGATAACAAAGCCCAAGCTCTCAAGCAGATCTATAGCGCCATGCAGGTGCATTGATAACCTGTGTTGGTCCTGCTCCATGAAGATCATGTTGTCCAAATAGACGATCATACGCATACCTTGCCCCATAGGTATTCCAGAACAGGTATGGACACATTTGTGAAACACTATGGTGCAGCTGTGCTGGCCTTATCCTTGTACAGACAAGCGGAATTAAGGTCCAGGAGGACTATCCGGTCAGCAAGGCACAGGATGTCCCGCAGGAGGTGGATTCCCTCCATCTTGAAGTGGCGATACACAAGCCACTCATTAAAATCTCCTAGGTTGATGACCAGGCGTCGCCCCCGTTGGTTTTGTTAACCAAACAGATGTTGCTGACAAAGCTGTGAGGGTGCAGGTTGGTCGGGCAGATAGCTCCTTTTGCCAGAAGGGAGGAGACCTCTACTTTCATCAGCGCAGCCTCCTGAGCCAAAAACAGGATGGGTCGAGCGGGCACCACCTGAAACGGGACACCCAAGAATTCTATGTGAAACCCCTGAACAGTCTGCAGAACCCACGCATAGTTCGTGATCTGTCTCCATACCTGGGAAAGATTTGCCAGACAGCCCTCTGCCCTTGAGAGGGAAGAAGGGTGAACACTCACTGGAATTGGTGGTTTGGTCGAAGCCTCTGGATGCCCAGCCCCTGGAACACCGGCTCTATGTTGGGTAGAAATTACCAAAGTGGGACTGGTCCTGGTGTTGTCCTCTTTTGGAGCCTTGCCCTTTTGGCTGGAACTGTGGAATACTGGCTGGATGACCCACCCCTGCCCCGACTGACCCCTCAGAAAATCCAAGTGGGAAAAACCTTTTTTATAGAAGCCTGCACCTTGTCCAAAGACGTAAAAGTATTTATGAACATGCCCAGCTTTTTGATGAAGGGTTCCCCAAAGAGGATGCCCTGAGCCACAGCAACGGCCTCTGAATCAGCAAGATTACCCAATATTTGGTCTTTTCTGAGCAGGGTGCATTGGTGGTTCGTGGACAGGGCCCAGTTTAGATTGCCCAAAAATATGATTGCCCGCTGAGCCCAGCCAGGCAAAACTTGAGGGGAGATCTAGGCCCTGAGGTTTTTGGCATCTTCCACCATGTCGTAGATCTTGGTGAATGGGCCAAGGGTATCTAGGAGCTTATCTTGTCATGCCCTCTATCTATCGATCCGATCTAGTGATATCCTTCTTAGGGTCCTTCATAAATTTGGCTAAGAAGGTGGCCCTCCTATGGTCGAGTTAAGGGGTAAGGGCCACCCTGCCCTCCAATAAGGGCCAAGGGCACTCAACCCGCAAGCGGTTACACACTTCTTTGCCCATAGGGGCCCTGATGTGAGCCACCACGTACCAGGCCACCTTGTTGGAGAGAGTCCTCTCGGATGAGTGAGGATGCAGAACTTCCTCAGGGTCCAATAAATCAGCAGTATTGATCTCAGGGTTTTGGCTATGGCCTAGGGCTGGAGGGGAGGGGTGCCAAGGTCTGGTAGGTCCCACCCCCTCATCGTCATCCCCTGTATCTGGAGTGGTTAGGGGCTGGGGGAAGTTCTTGGTTCAATGGCATCACTAATGGGCATGGGCATGGGCTTAGGGTGTTGCGCCTAAAGGGCTTCTCTGAAGCACTCAAACACATCGTAATCTACCCTAGAATCGCTGAACCGCTTCACCGAGACCAGGCCAGAATCTTGGTTGGAGAGGGTGGGAGGTCATTGAGTCAGCAAAATCTGAGCTGTGGCGATTTGAGCGCAGGTACAAGCTATTTGTTGGGACAAGCGCTGCTCCAAGATGCCACGACTTCCTCAACCGCCCTGCAAATGGAGGCGTGTACAGCCTGGTAAAACTCACCGTCCCAAGGAAGGGTGCTTAATGGGTCTTCCTCATCCAACATGTTGTCGACCATCTCCATGGTAACCCAGCGGGAGAGAGTGATGCAGAAAACCCAGGGAAGAGCAAAGTGGGGTCAAAACACTCTAATCAGGCACTATTGTAGCACATAGATGCAACTAACAAAGCTTAAAGGCTATAAACTTATTTTAAGGGCTGGGTGTCAGCCACAGTTAGGGGTGGGCAAAGCCTCACAATCAGTTGTGTCACCGCTCCGGGACATGGCCCCTTGGTGCCAAAATCTGAAAGGGGAATCCCTGCCTTGGAGCGCGTCCCGTGTGAAGCAGGCTCCCACAGCCTAATCAACAAACAGACCCCTCAGGGTGTTATGCAAACAACTACTGACCCAAGTCGCTGGGCAATGGGGAATATGCAAAAAATGGAAACCGGCCGCAGCCGTACAGACCCCAGAGCTCCTGGTATCTCTCTCTAGGAGGGCAAGGCTCTGGGGTTGACATGGGTGGAGGAACAGCACATAATTCAGTACCGGGCCCAGAGGTAACGCTGAACCACGCGCCGAGCCATAGAGAAGTACCGCTGGCAGTCCCCTAGCAAGTGAAAGACCACATTGCAGTGAGACGCACCGAAATAAATGTTGCGGAGGAGTGCAGAGTATTCCTGCGATGAAGCAGTCACGCAGAAACAGACGTACTGCTAACAACAGCAATAAGGTACTGTATACGCTGAATCAGCATGCGTAGCACATAAAAAGAAAGAAAAAAGAGGGGACCACAGCTTGGTGGCTGCGGGCAGCGAAGAAAGAGGATGTGAGCCTACAGCAACATGATATTCATGGGTGTGCCTCAACATGATTGGAGGATGATGGGTTGTTAATACAAGTCATCTGTTTATTTTTTTACTGATTCCCGCTGTTTCATGGGAATTGTAGTTTTATATGTTTAAAGATGAAATGGCTGCTGTTAAAATAAAGAAGAAAGTGAAGACATAATCCTTGCCTCCAGTCCTGCCATATAATTCAGTAATAAAATGTAACAAATCAAAGAAATTTAGTTGCCTGCCAAGTTGTTTTGAGTTCAAACAAAATTGTTCCAAATAAGTCAATGTAAAAAATCAGAGTAAGGCAACTGAAGAGTTCATGTTGTAATAGATTAAAGAGAATGAAACGTTAGGAAATCTGGATCAGTATTAAGCAAATGTTCTGCAGTACACATAGTGAGAGACAGAAGGCCTCTCTGGTTTGTTTTTGTGTAGGAAGGTGCCCCCACCTGCACAAAAACAATCCTGCCTATAACACCATTGTGCAAGGGTGACTGTGTTGGCCCTAGGCTGTCAAAACTGTGCCAGCACAGGGGTAAAGGATGGTAATGTGCAATATTGGATACATTCGGCACATTCCTGCTTGTTTACTGTGATGAAGGGCAGCTCAGCAAAGTGACTTACTGCTCTGCCCTGCATTACAGTTTTCATAAATGCGCCATTATAATTGCACATACCAAACACAAAACTGTTTTCTACTGCTGTAACAATATGATTGTCCAGAAGAAAATCTTTACTAAAGCTACAACAAAAGACCACAGTTTACTCCGCACAGTACCTTCATGGAAAAGACATGTTTTGAACATTAAATAGAGACCACAATTTATTCCACAGATTTCCATAGAAATGTCCATAGAAATATCAACAAATTTCAACTGAAAATAAAATAAACCTCAAAGGAACAAAAAATATTTGGAAACATGTAATCTCAATATATACACAAATAACATAAACTCTGCAGTTCAAATGATTAACATCAACACACAGCTATCAGGCTAGAATATTGGAAAGCTGTGGTGGTCACACACAGGGAGTATATCCCATGACATGGGGTGGAATACGGAGCAGAGAGAGCAGAGGATTAACACGAAGCATCTGCTGTGGTTTGAAGCTCTCCGTGTTTCCAGAATACATTCATTGCTTAACTTGGAAATTACATGTGGTCTATTCATGCAGCAATGTGGCAACCACTGGCCTTGCACCTTGGGAGGTGTTCATGCATGGAATACAAATTCTTTGGTGCTATTTTATATGGCCAAACTGAGGTGATGGAAGGATTCTGGAAAGGAAACCACCATTTCTATTTGCAAGATCTCCATTTGCTTTTGCAACACATATCTCTAGGAAAAGTGGTAACAGTTTGTAAAAGAGACAGTTGAAGAATTGTGCAACCTCAGGAACTATTGTAAATCTGCATCGAGCTGGTGTTCGGACAGCATTGGCTCTTCAAACACCAACCTCTACAAGGTGATACAACGTCAAAGGCTAGAAAATAAGAATAATTGCCAGGGCCCTGTCAGGAGTCCACTTCCACTTGCATTGTCCACTGCCGCTGTCAGCATTGCCAATTACAATTCCAACATAACTACTATCCCGCACACTCCTACAAGTGTGACAATTCTGACTATTCCAGCCCTTCATTTCTATAGGAATGGCATTGGCAGCAAGTATTAATCATTTTTATTTTATATTGAATTAATAATCAGCTGGTGTGTCTGGCTCTAAATTAGATGAACAGTGCCACCATGTGGCAGCCTCCCATAAGTGCCGGTGTTAACACTGAAGTGCCAGTGCCGAGCACCAGAAACCACCTGCACAAATTAAGCACTGGACTCATGTAACAACACGCTGCATGACATTTGAAATTTCGTATTTAATATATATATGGAGAGTTGGACCAATGTTGCTGTCCGCTACTTCTTCAACGAATTTCATGTAGTTTGCTATCGAAAATAGATGAGAGTTTCCTCTGCAAATGATTGCTTGGGCAAGACCCTACTTTATGTACTTGTTTATTTATTGCGAACGAACGAACAGTTGAATTTTTTGAATAATTTTTAGCTATAATGTATAAACGTGCTTATTGCAATGTTTAGAATATTGTGGGTGACATGCAATACTGTGTAGCAATAATGGCAAAGAGTGGACAGTGAATTAGTTCAATGCACTAGTGAAGTGTTGAAACTAGACATTCCTATTGTGTGTACAAACATGAGCAACCACAACTTTACTGTCAGTCTACCTCAAGCCTTCTGACTGGCTGGATTAAAGCTGTCCCTGATATGGGGAGAATGGAAAGAATATTTCTTCAGTTATTTAAGTTGATGAACAAGGCAGTATGTCTCCCGAGCAGAAGGAGAGGTTGTTGTTACATTCTCCGGGTCTACAGGGATTTAAGATGTACAATCAACTGATTAAGGTAGTTACTGTGGGTGGTGTTGATGTTTTAAATTCTGCCATATTAGATCATTATCTTGTACTCAAAGTCTGCATTGCTATTACCAGATACATTTTTTTCCAAAGAAACTTTGGTGACTGAGTGTAAATTCAACACCTTACATGAGTACTTAATTAGGGATCAAGTGGTCCTGTTTTTGCAGGAACTCTTGTAGGTAAATTGTCATTCTGCCCTAGAGGATGCATTGACGCTCATACATAAAAGGAGTAAAAAGTTTAGAAGGTGTGGTAGTGTCTTAAAACACGGTTAGTGATAATAGCGATGGATGTTTGATACATATGGCCCTTAGCCTTTTTTTTGTTTGAAATGCTTTATTTGAAGAGAAACATAGCGAACGACAAATACAGGTCATATAAAGAGCATTGTCATACAAAATCAAAAGAAGAGGAAAAATAATACAGGGTCATTATGTGCTCAAAAACCTTAGGAACCTGAGGAAAAAATACAAAAAGCATTTTATAGAATTTTAAAGGGAACCGAAAGGAAAAAGGGGGGAGAAGAGAGAAAGGGGAGGAGAAAGGAAAGAAGGGAAAAGAAAGAGAAAGAGAAAGGGAGATATGAGGCGTCTAAGAGAAGAGTAAATGCTATGGTCAGACAGAAAATAGATAAAATAGAAAGAGCAAATAAGCCAAGAGTAGGGAATATTTGAAAGGCAGGGAATGAGAATGTAAATGTGAATAAGATAAAAGGAATAGAGAGGAAGAAAGAAAAAGGAAGGGTAGAGCCGAAGTCTCTCATGGGGGTTTGAAATTCTCAGAGGATAAAGGAGAAACAGATTTCGACTTCAGAGCCATGGAATCAAGATAAGTTGTGAGAGGCAACCAGAATAGATCTCTGTTGAGAGTAGGAGTGGAGGCAGCAGCGAAGCGAACATCAAGTCTGTGATAGTGACAGAGGGAGTTCCACCAACATTGTATCGAGAGCTTAGAGAGATCCTTCCAGTTGGAAGAAATGTGTTGGAAAGCTAGAGCCAACATGAGATCTAATAGACCTGAGGAGCTAGAAGGAATGTCAAGAGCGTCAGAGACACTACCTAAGAAAAGAAGAGGGATAGAGTACGGAATAGAGATAGAGAATAGGCGAGAGACATAAGACCACACCTGACCCCAAAGTGCCAGAGCAGAAGGACACAGAAAAAGTAAATGATACAGATCAGCATTAGGGGCAGAGCAGGTCCAACAGGTAGAGTCCTTATCCGGAGAGAAGCGGGAAATAGAAAGGGGAGAGAGATAAAGTCTATGATATAGAAAGAACATAGACTGAGTTAGTGAGGCAGAACGGGAGATTTTTAAAGATCTGACCCAGACTTTGTCCCAAACAACTATAGACCATTCACAGCTCAAATCAAGCTCCCAAGCAAGTTCCAATTTGGATTTCGGGCGAGTCGGATTAGGGGAGGAGAAAAACTTATAAATAAGAGAGGCTTTGGGGAGAGTAGAGAGGATCTGAAGAAGCGAGGATTGGGAAACAGAAGAGGGTGACAAGGGGAGAGAGTAGTAGACCTCAAGTATAATGGCCATTAGGACAGAGAATCTATGGAAGAAAGACTGGGGACAGTGAAACAAAAGTCGGAAACGAGGAAAAGAACATGGGAGAAAACCATCAAAAAGCTGGTTAACCCATATCAGCCCCTTAGATCTCCACGCAGTCCAGCAAATAGGGCGATTATGGAGGAGAATAAGTGAATTGTACCAAATCGGGGAAGCCAAAAAAGATTCACGGGAGATCGGGTCCGAACGGACCAGAGCATGTAGCAATGAGGTAGTATGTTTAAACAGGGGTAGAGGAGTGGTTAAATTCTTAGCAGTGAAATGTACAATTTCAGAAAGGGAAAAAGGAGAGAGGAGTGAACGTTCAATAGAGAGCCAAAGAGGAGCTAGAGGAGAAGGTGTAAGGACAAGCCAATTAGAAGCCTGACGGAGAGAAAAAGATTTATGGTAGAGACGGAAATCCGGAAAGTTGACTCCGCCATTAGCCTTTGGCTTACGAAGGGCGGCAAGCGCAATTCTCGATTTTTTATTATTCCAGAGGAATTTAGAAAGACAGGAATCAATGCGCTTGAAATAGACATCAGGGATATGAACGGGGAGCATGGAAAGAATGTATATGAGAATGGGAGAGATCATCATTTTGATCGAGTCCAGCCGACCCCACCAGGAGAGAAAAAGGGGATTCCAAGAAGAGAGCAACTTATCCATACGGGATAGTACAGTGGACATGTTTAGCCGAATAGATGAAGAAATGGAGTTAGAGAACCAGATTCCAAGGTATTTAATTTTAGAGGGATTCCATGCAAAACCGGTGGCCGAAAACTGGTGAGGGAGACAAAATTTAGTAAGAGGGAGAATCTCAGTTTTATCGGAGTTGATCTTATAACCAGAAACTTGGGAAAAAGAGTTAAACTCAAGTAATAAGGCCGGGATGGATTGGTCAGGATCGGAAATAAACAAAAGAATGTCATCTGCATACGCAGAGAGTTTCAAGTGAGTTTTATCATAAGGAAAGCCAGAAATAGAAATGTTGTTTCTGATGGACGAGAGAAACGGTTCTAAAGCCAGAACAAAAAGTAAAGGGGAGAGAGGACAGCCCTGGCGGACACCACGCTGCAAAGGAAAGTAAGAGGACGCTCGGCCATTAACTAATACAGACGCTTTAGGAGAGGAATAAAGTAAAGAAACAAGAGAGATAAAATTAGGGCCAAAGCCGTGCCAACGAAGGGAGGCGAACATAAAAGACCAATCTACTCTATCAAAAGCCTTCTCGGCATCCACTGATATAGCAGCTAGAGAGGAGTTAAGAGAGGGTACTTTATTGAGAACATTAAGAAAAAGACGGGAATTATCTGAGGTAAGTCTACCCTTTACGAAACCGCATTGTTCCTTACCGATAAGGTGTGGGAGGAAAGAATCTAAGCGTCGGGCAAGAAGTTTAGCAAACAATTTATAGTCTACATTAACAAGGGATATTGGGCGATAGTTCTTACAGAATTGTGGGTCACGACCCTCTTTGGGTATTAAACAGATCGTAGCCTCGTGAAAGGTACCAGAAGCCGTGCCGGAGGTGAAGAAGGATTGAAAGAGGGAGAGAAGTTTGGGAAGCAGAAGATCTGAAAAATGTAGATAAAATTCCACAGAAAAACCATCTGGACCCGGAGATTTACCCTTGGTTAGAGATGTTAAGGCGCTACTCAGCTCAGTGAGAGAGAGGTCAAGCTCAAGGTCAAGGAAATTAAGATGAGAGGTGGAGGGGGCAGGAATTTTGTCCAAGTAGGATTGAGTGAGAGTAGCCGAAGGGGGGGATTCAGGGGTATAAAGAGATTGGTAGAACTGCTGGAATTGGGCGAGTATATCCTCTTCCTTGTGGAGGAGACGGTTATCGTTGGAATATATTGAATCAATCAGGTTACGCTCCTTGCGGGACTTAAGATAGTTGGCCAAAAGCTTACCCGACTTGTTACGACCTCCGTAGTAGCGGGCGCTGCTGCGGAGAAGTAATGAGGATGCATTGTCAGTAGAAATTTTGTTAAACTCGAGTTTGGCGCGTATAAGGTCTGGTACAACAGTTGGAGTAGAAGAGGTGTAGAATTTATGTTCTAGGAATTTGATATGAGAGAGAAGGTCTCTTTGTTTCTTAAGATAAGATTTCTTTTTCTTTGAGACAAAGTCAATCACAAAACCGCGAGCCGTAGCCTTGAAAGAATCCCAAATAACATGAGAGGGTAGAGAAGGATCAGAATTGAGTAGGAAAAATTCCGTGGCAAAGGAAAGAAAGGAAGAAGAGAAGAGTGGGTCCAGAAGGAGAGAATTATTAAAGCGCCAACGGGAGGATTTGGGGTGAGGGGGAAGAAGATCAAAAATGGTGACAATAGGAGCATGGTCTGAGATAACTATCGGCTCTATAGATGAGGAAAGAAGATTTTGAGAGAGAGACTGAGAGAGGAATATATAGTCAATCCGGGAGAAGGAGGCATGAGGGGGTGAGAAAAACGAGTAGTCTAAAGAGTCAGGATGGAACAGTCTCCATGAATCAAGAAGGTGAGATTTGGAGATAGTGTAAAGGAATTGTGTATGTGATTTGTGGGGGGTGAAACGGGCAGAGGATTTGCGATCAAGAAACGGGTCAACAATTTGATTACAATCCCCTCCCAGAATGAACAGAGAATCACTGTATTGGAAACACTTAGAAGTTATTAGAGGCCAAAAGTTACAATCAGGGTGAGTGGGGCCATATACATTAAAAACAGTCAAAGAAACAGAATTGATTAACAGCTTAGCTAAGACCCAACGACCCTCAGTATCATTTTCTTGAGAAAGAACTTTACATTTTAACTTCTTGTGACACAAAATGGCCACACCATTCTTTTTGTTAGAGGTAGGAGAAAATAAAACCGTTCCCACCCAACCTCTTTTTAACTTAAGAGACTCCGCCTCAGAGAGATGGGTCTCTTGCAAAAGAACTAAGTCAGGGGTGTAAGAGGCTAGATGGGAAAGCACTCTCTGCCGCTTAATAGGGCTGACAAAGCCTTTCACATTCCATGAAATAACTTTAAATTAAATCACAATAAAATGTGCCAGGAACAGAGAAAAGGGATGAAACCAAAAACGCCACAAAGGGGAATAACGAGCGGGGGAAAGACAAGAGCAGGACAAAAGAAAGTCGAAGGAGATGGTGAAAAAAAAAGAGCAAGGAAAGAGGAAAGGAAAGAAAGGGGAGAAAAAGAGGAGAAGAAGAAGAGACAGTACATATCCAAAACGGACGACTGAAGAAAACATACCTGAAGGGGGAAGGGAGATGACAAGATGACGACGATGGGGTGTGGGAGGATTCGACAAGAACAGCCCTCCGAGCCGGAGAGCAACAACCCACCGCAACAGGACGGATTATGAGGAAGACGGATCAAGTGGTATGAAGAGGACTACAAGAGGGTTGGTCAAACAGAGGATCTAGGGGAAGGAAAAAGAAACATGTTATGCAGGGGTCATGGGGAGGTAAACAGTACACAAACAAACAATTGTATGCAAAAAACAGAAACCCCAAACGACAACCATTATGTAATCACATCAGATAGAAGGAGAATCAACTAAGGAGGAAAAAAGTCCAGCAAAAACCTGTAAGGAGAAAAGACCAAACAAGTAAATAATCAACCAGTAGGAGGATTGGATGTGTCCATGCCAGCGTTAGTCTGAGTGTGGATGAATTTCTTGAGCTCAGCCGGGTCTTGAAAAGTCCAAGTATTGTTCTGGTGAGTTACCTTGAAGGTACAAGGGTGAAACAGGCCATATCTAGCTCCCATAGAACGTAGGGGAGCGCGAAGAGACAGAAATTCTTTTCTTCTGGCAGCAGTGGCACCAGAGACATCCTGAGAGAGATAGACTCTCTGACCCATCCAAGATATTTGGCGTTTCGCTCGAGCTGTGGAGAGGATCAGGAGAAGGTCCGTAAATTTAAGAAAGAGGATAATGACCCCCCGCGGTTTGGTGGAAGAGGAGGAACGAGGACCAAGTCTATGGGCTCGTTGGATACTAAGAGAGGTGGTAGCAGGAAGGTCCAACAATTTCAGGAGGAAAGAAGAGAAGAACGTGACAGGATCATCCCCCTCCAAGGATTCCGGCAGGCCATAAACGCGCAGGTTATTCCTCCTGTTCCTGTTTTCCAAGTCCTCAGCATGCTGCTGAAGGGTAAGAAGAGACTTCTCCAAAGAGGAAATGCGATGGGAATTTGACTGGATTTCTGGGATCTGCTGCTCAACAGAAGAAACTCGGGCCTCCATAGTTGACCATTTGTCCTCAAAAAGCTGCATCTTAGCGTTAGTCTCCTCCACGAATGGGCGCAAAGCGCGAATCTCCTCAAGTATCAACTCCATAGAGATAGGGGGTGGAGATGATTCAGGAGGAGGAGGAGAGGAGTCTGGCTTCATGCGCTTAGGTAAGGAGTCAGGAGGAGAAGACTTACTGGAAGAAGATTGTGCTGAAGAAGAGCGGGAGGGACCTGCTGTCGCCATTTGCTCTATGGAAGGAGAATGAGGAGAATGGCCTGATGGTGAGGAGGAGGCAGAGGAAGGCGGAGCCTTCGAAGGCACAAAGACAAACTTCGGATTGCGAAGCTTGCCCATAGAGGCTTGAAACGTGCCAGTGATAGTGAGCAAAGGTCAAATAAGCAAGCCAACACAACAGTCTGGGTTCAGAGGCAGGGAATGTCAATATGTCAGCAAGCCTGGTCCAGATCCAAATAGCCCAGTGGTTATCAAAAATAGTAGAAGAGACTTGGAGAAGTCATGGAAAAACTCCGGGTCTGAAAGTGATGTGAGGAGATATTAGGAGGCGTTTCCACACATAGTGAGCGGTTAAATAACGTTGCCCAATAACACGTTTAGTACCACATAAGGTTTGGCAGAGGTATCCTTAAAAGTGTATATGAGTCACAGAGAAAGAGCCCCTGATGTAAAATCCATCTCCAAGCGCCACAATAGCGTAGAAAACAAATTAAATCATTTCTCTGGAGGGTTAAAGTAGATATGTAATCCTCAGGGTGCAGCTCAAAACCACCGAGATATTCACCTACCAGGGAAGTTGTAATGAGTCCTTCATGCAGCTGTCCCTTGAATAAGCCGTTGGCAAGAAGGAATTACTGCACATTGTCATGGAGAGCAGAGCGCGTCTGAGAACATGGGAAGAACTTGCAGTTCCAGGTGCGCGCGCCGGTTACAGGCGAGTAGCGCTGAGGCGACAAAATGGCGGGCGTTCTGAGGAGCGCATTCAGCGCGATGAAGATAGCGTGTTCCGGGCGCGAAAGGGATCACCCTTGGCTCCCCAGATACACATCACATTCCGCTAGCTGGACCGTCTCCGTGGGGTTGACGAAAGCACTAGAAGACTGTTATAATCACTCCGGGTCCATCCCGATGCGGCGGAGCTCCGGGTCTAAGCGGCCATCTTGATCGGCGTCCAAGCCACGCCCCCGGCCCTTAGCCTTTTAAAATTGGTAATGTTGCAGTAATTAACATTTTCCTCTCAGCAATCTCAGGCTATATTCTGCGAGTGTTTTTTAGTATTATTTTATGTGAGGGTTGAACGCAAGGTCATATTAGGCTATTTTAGTGGATCTGGTGCTGGGTGACAATGTATGGATGTTTGCATTGCAGCCGCCCTTTTCTGCCCCCTTTGCATACATCATGAGGAGTGTTTGCGTTCTCTGATGCAAAGCCATTTTGTTTTGCACCTGCATTAGCTTTTCTGTACAAAGCACATTTTGAGGCAGAAAACTGATCATCACTGCAGTTTGTGATGCTTTGCTTCGCAAAACGCCACATCGTGTTGCATTTTTATTTATTTATTTATTTATTTAATGTGTGTTTATATAGCGCGGACTTTACCCGAAGGTGTCAGAGCGCTTCACAATAAGAGCAGTAATGATACATAAGGAGAAAAATTACTAGTGAGCATGTTACAAAATCAAACGTTACGTTACATGAGGCAATAGTGACAATTGTGCAAGTATCAGGAGCAAACAAAATACAAGAGGTAGCAAACGATACGTTAAAAAAGGGGCTCTGCTTGAAGGATTGCTGTCTGCCGACTCCCATTCCTGGGACTACCTGGATTTTATCTGCAGTATTGGACCTTGCCACCACGCCTCGCGGCCCCCGCTTTGCGGGAGCCGCTCGAGGGATCGAGACTCTGCTGCCTGTTTGTTAAAGCGTCACCGGTGCTCTCACTCCACGCTGCCCGGTTTGCTGTATCGTTCCCGAGTTCATCGAGGGGGTGTACCTGGACACTCTGACAACCGTAAGTGCCCGGCGCATTCGGGACTGCGAGGACCAGGGTGCTGTGCGTGACGCTGACAAGCTGCACCTGGTCCTCTTCCCGAACTCCTCCCCCAACACCTTTATCAAGCATTGTAGCTCTTGTTCTATGGGCTCTGCTTGAAGGATTGCTGTCTGCCGACTCCCATTCCTGGGACTACCTGGATTTTATCTGCAGTATTGGACCTTGCCACCACGCCTCGCGGCCCCCGCTTCGCGGGTGCCGCTCGAGGGATCGAGACTCTGCTGCCTGTTTGTTAAAGCGTCACCGGTGCTCTCACTCCACGCTGCCCGGTTTGCTGTATCGTTCCCGAGTTCATCGAGGGGGTGTACCTGGACACTCTGACAACCGTGAGTGCCCGGCGCATTCGGGACTGTGAGGACCAGGGTGCTGTGCGTGACGCTGACAAGCTGCACCTGGTCCTCTTCCCGAACTCCTCCCCCAACACCTTTATCAAGCATTGTAGCTCTTGCTCTATGGGCTCTGCTTGAAGGATTGCTGTCTGCCGACTCCCATTCCTGGGACTACCTGGATTTTATCTGCAGTATTGGACCTTGCCACCACGCCTCGCGGCCCCCGCTTCGCGGGTGCCGCTCGAGGGATCGAGACTCTGCTGCCTGTTTGTTAAAGCGTCACCGGTGCTCTCACTCCACGCTGCCCGGTTTGCTGTATCGTTCCCGAGTTCATCGAGGGGGTGTACCTGGACACTCTGACAACCGTGAGTGCCCGGCGCATTCGGGACTGCGAGGACCAGGGTGCTGTGCGTGACGCTGACAAGCTGCACCTGGTCCTCTTCCCGAACTCCTCCCCCAACACCTTTCTCCCATTGCCTTATAAATCGCATTCCCTCTTACACGCGCCAGCGGGACGCGCCCGGGTCTTAGCACGGGGCTAAGACCGGGCAAAGAGCGGGCCGTTTGAGGCCGTTAGAGAACGGAAGAGACCGGACCGGGCCATCCCTCTAAAGCTCTCAATTCTCTGTGAACTGTGTACGTATTATTACATGTAATCTTATTTCACTTTTATCGCTTATTTATGTTTTTAAAAAATTGAGTATTTCTGATAAATACGTGCACTGAAGTTCCTACCCACTGTTACCGGTGTTTAGGAAACATGGTATTAACCAGAGGAAAAAAAACTAAAACTAAAGTAATGGGGGGTGGAGGCAAGCTCTCAGGCCCCATGGATGATTTTATAGTCAAGGCTAACACTTTTATCGACCAAAGTATTAGCTTAATAGAAGGTAGGGTGTCACTGGATTTAGCTCTGGCCAAGAGATCATCTATTGGTACCTTAAGGGATGCGAAAACCCCGGAAGCTTCTAGTATCACTGGGCATAGGTCGCCTTGTGAGGGTAGGCGTAGCTTGCCTAACAACGTTGACCTATCAGCCTCTCAATTATCTGATTTTCAGTTAAGTCTAGACCTAGAGAGGACACCAGAGATGATTCCCCAATTAACACCCGATGATCTGAGACAATCAAGAGGGAGGAGGGAGGGCGCGGTACGGAAGCGAAAAAACAACTCAAAAAATATGAGCACCCGAGAAACTGTTGATCAGTGTAGTGGGGAAGAGATTGTACCTCCAAGTGTAGAACAGTCAACTGATCCCATAATGATAAATCAGTCTACACGCAATACTTTAGAACTAATTAGTGAGGAAGTTCTCATGCACTCACCATCTAGCAAAATAAGAAGTGATATTGAAAATTCACAATTGATCAATAATATCACAGCCCTCTTAAAATCTTCCCTCGCTCCACTTGAATTAAGACTAACTCAGATAGAGCACCAGCTATCGAACCTGATTAACATCATGAAACAAAAGAAAGCTCCTGGGGACCAAAGCAGAGAAGGAGCAATGATGCCCCCTCAAAAGCCAGCACACAGACAAAATAAAGCCCCTGAAACTTTATCCATAAAAGCAACATCTAAATTACCACCATCTAAATTACGAAACATCAACAGAGTAGTGGAATCTACCCTAAATCCCACGATAACTTCGCCCCAGGGCAATGTCATGATAGAAAAAACCCCTGTCCCGATAACTTCGGGACCAAAAAAACTGTTGCCTAACACTAAAACTTTGTCCTCAAAAAAAAAACCCTCCCCAAAAAACGCGACGCCTGATACCAATAGAGGTGACCCAAGGAAACCTCCTGAAACTAGTTTGGTTGTGGATTTGCCTCCAGAAGCAAGTCCTTTTGTAGTTGTAATGACAGGTGTCCCTAAAATAGACGACCCAAACGCAGAACCTACGTGGTCATTAAAAAATAAAGTCCAACACTGGTTAAATATGAATCGTCCTGTACCAGCAAATTGGACCTGTAGGATTCTGATGGTACGTAGGACCCCTTGGGTGGGAAATAGCAGAAAAACAATACCAGGAGACTGCATTTTGGTCACATTCGAGGACCCCAGCGTGGTAAATCATATTTGCTCCTGGGAGTTCTCGAATGTAAATGAGGAAATAGCAACTAGGAGACTCTCCTTTTTTTATCCTTCCGGCCTCTATAAAGGGATTCCAAACCATTTCGCTCGCCCTTGGGAAGTAACAGCTTTACGTCATGTGAAGCATTCCAATCACTGGCAATTAGCGGGTTCCCGCCACTATGACTACGATGGTCCCTGGCACCCATCGGGGCCACGACATTGGGGAGGAGGACGGGACGATTGGGGCATTCGTATGCCATATAGAGAGTCACCCCAAAGGGACGTTTGGTCAAATATCCCGATGGCAAATAGGTACAGTGTCCTTGAATCGGTCGATTGACCACTAGCGATGACAGAAATAACTAATCTTAAGGTATGTCATCCAATGCCTGAAGGAAAAACAATTTGCCCAACAAATGAACCTGTGACCGACCCAGAAATGATTAACTCCAAGATATATTATTCAGCACCTAAAGAAAAAATGATTCGTGCAGTTAACGAAGTGCCGACTAATATAGAATCGCAGCCCTTACCTATCCTCTTTTGGAACGTAGCGGGCCTTCGCTCCAAAATTGAAGATGGGACGGCTGCTACCTTCTTGGAGGTGGGAAAAATTATATGTCTTCAGGAGACATGGTCCACGACCGAGCTCCATCTTCCGGGCTACAAAACATTTTTTACCCCTGCTCTGGGTACCGGTATAGGTAGACCTAAGGGAGGGTTGATCACTTACATTGCAAATACAGTTAATTTTTTGAAAGTATCTGTAGTAGTGTCTAACCCAAATTTCCAGTTACTCTCCCTTGTGTTAAAAAATAAAGAGTCGATCCTCCTGCTTAATCTCTATAACAACTTAGAAGAGGACGAATTCTTGATTCTTCTTTCTAACATCAAGGAAAAGTTAACTCATAATCTAAGGATAGGAAAGGGGGCAGTCCATCTTCTATGGGGAGGAGATCTGAATTTACACCCATGCCCACATGTTGGAAAAAAACGCTGCGGGATTGTGGATGAAAATGATACTCCCCTCATGCATTTTTTTCATAGCAGGGGGGGGACAGCTATGAACAATGCCCTATTAGACCTGGAACTCGTAATTGCTAACGAGTCAAGCCCAGGTTCAAATTCCCTGCAACCAACATACGTGGGTCGGGGCTACAAAACGACAGTTGATTATATCCTCTTGTCAACAGGATTGTTGCCCCGAGTCAGGTTCTTTGAGGTTTTGACAAATGATCTAAGTGATCACTCTGCCCTTAGGATGGAGTTTTTTGTAAATGTTTTTCAATCCCCAAATGTAGCCATAGCGAAGACCCTTGCACAAAATAACCTAGAGTTAGGAAGAAAAAATGGTTACACATTAAAATGGGGGAAAATAAACCCGGAAGAACTTACAGGAAAATTGGTCAAGGAAGCATATGTAAACATAACTAACTGTTTGGATTTAGGAGTACCAGATGTAGAAGTCCTAAATAATTTCTCACAAATATTAGAGAAAATTAAGGGACTTCTCACAGTAACTTCAAACAATTTAAACCCAACTACTAAAGGGTGGTTTAACCACAGCTGCACTACGGCTTTAACTAAACTTAAGGAGGCCCTAAATAAAACTGTTAGGGATCAGGAGCAGATTAAATCCTTGAGACATCAATATCAATGGGCACGCAAGCAAAGAATTAAAGATTTAAAAGAGAAACTATGGAATGATTTACATTCCAGTGCCGTCTCCAAAAACAGCGACGCTTTTTGGCGAACTGTTAAAACCCCTTATTTACAAGACAAAGATAGCCCAAAGATAGAAGTTGCAATTGAAGAAGATATTTGGGTGTCCCATTTTTCTAAGATTTTTAAAAACACAGCAACACCGATAGAGACACAATCCTTACTCCCAACAGTCGTATACCCAATTCCTCTGCACTTCGATATTTCCGAAGTTATAGTGGCCTTGGTAGCAAGCAAAAGCGGGAAAGCCCCAGGCCCAGATGGGGTTCCAGTGGACCTTTTCAAATTCAATTTAGATCTCTGGTCCCCTATCCTCACGAGAGTATGCATAGCAGCCGTAAAGCTGGGTCTGCTAAAATCCTGGACAAAATCGATCATGGTCCCAATTTTTAAAAAGGGTGACCGTCAAGACGTGAAATGTTACCGTCCAATCTCTCTATTAGACTCGTTGGGAAAGGTCGTTGGCAGAGTCGTGTTAGAACGACTCAGGCTCTGGGCTGAGGAGGGAGATATCATCTCAGATCTTCAGTTTGGATTTCGGGAGGGTTTTGGAACGATAGAGCAGGCCCTTAATCTCAGCTTGATCGTGGGCAAATATCTCCAAGCAAAGAAGGACATGGTCTACATGGTCTATGTGGACCTGTCTGCCGCGTTCGATTGCGTTTCACACGCAAAACTTTGGATGATCTTGGCCCACATGGGAGTGGACCCCCCTCTTTTAGATTTTCTAAGAGAGCTATATTCTAACGCATCAGCAAGGGTGCGTTTTGGCACGGGAGGAGAGTTGACGGCACCCTTTGCTGTAGAGCGTGGAGTCAGGCAGGGTTGTGTCCTGGCCCCCTTCCTCTTCTCTCTGTACACAAACGGACTAGAGGTGGAGATGCTGAGGGGGGCTCAGGACCTACCACGAGTAAAACAGCGCCTGATCCCCGCCCTGCTTTATGCAGACGATGCCGTCATTTTGGCACGCACGCCGCGAGAATTACAGAGGTCTTTGAATAGATATGTCGATTTCATGGGTGGGCTGGACCTACAAGTAAACGTTAAAAAAACGTTCGTCATGGTAGCAGGCAGCGGGAAAAAACGTATAAAGAACATCTTCCTCAAAGATCAAAAACTTGAGGTAACTACTCAGTACTGCTACCTGGGTATCATGATTGACGAAAGACTTAACTGGAGACCAGCAGTAGAGGCCAGATGTCATCTTTTTAAAAGAGCCATAACTTCCTTGATGAGTTTTTCTTATAGACTAGGGAAAAGGCCCCCAGTGGAATTACTAAAAATCTATATCGCCAAGTGTCAGGCGATTGCACTTTATGGGGCGGGAGTCTGGGGATATGCAGATGTCAGTGCCCTACAGGTGGCTGAAAACACCTTCCTTAGATTCCTCTTAGCAACACCGCGTAGTACTTCAACTTACGCTTCCCATCTGGAACTTGGAATTCCCTACTTAGAGGACTTAATAAGGATTCAACCACTATTGCTTTGGAGGCGCATTTGGACTTCTGACAAAAACATCTTAACCCAGGAAATTGTGGCAGACACAATGATCCTTGATCAATCATTAAAAATCAAATGGCTTCGGTACATTAGAAATTTCTTCAATGACCTCGGATTGGAGAAATATTACCTTGAACCCAAAAATATTATCGAAGTATCTAAGCGATCATTGAAACAATTGGCTCTGACACACTTAGAGTCATTAAGGTTGTCATCTGAGTCGACAAAATCCTCTGTTCTCCATGCCAATATGACTCAGCTTACGTTTTCTATCCAGCCCTATCTAACATTGGAGATTAGTACCTATGATAGAATGTTGTTGACAAGGTTCAGACTAGATCTTTTTCATAGATTAGTATCCTTTCCAGAGAGGAAAAATTGGGATCCAACTCTCCCTACCTGTCCTTGCGATGAGGAATCAATACAGTCGAACATACATACAATACTGTTCTGTAAATTCCATCATCCACACAGGAGGGTCTGGTTATTACCCCTATTAAAGCAATGGGGATTTAGACAATGTCGTCCCGCGATGCTACGTCTTCAACTGCTAGAATCTGAACTGGTCTGTTACCGCGTCCTTAACTTCTTAAAATGTATTATAAAGCATAGGAAAAATCTGTAAAATGTATGTTTAATGAACTCCCAGATACGGTTTTGAAACTGTAAGAACCTTTTTTTTTGTAAATATCTGACTTCGCCTTTGTGTAAATGTTACTTTTTATCTTGATTTTCTGTTTATTGTAAATCTGTATTTTTTTAAATGAATCTTTTATGGTTGTACAATTTGTAATAACCGAATAAAGAAGTTTATATATATAAAAGGAAAAAGTGACGTGTGCAGGTTACAAGAGCATACAAAGTGCACAGAGGTAAAAAGTTGCAGTAAATGGCAGACACTCAAAACACTAAAACAAAAGTTACGTTACATGAGGCAGTGGTGGTCGTTGTGCATGTATCAAAAGCAAACAAAATGCAAGAGGTAGCAAACGATACGTTACAAAAGGAAAGGTGACATATGTGCATGTTACAAAAGAGTACACAGTACAAGTAGGGGTATAATACTGCACTAAATGGTAGACACTCAAAACACAAAAACACACTGGGAAGGCACTTCTATAGGCATGGAGAACAGAATTTCCTCTAATGGAAGACCTTCCTTCAGAAAATAGAGGGCGTGAATTAAATTTGGAAGTGTCTTTGAAGGAGGAGAGCTTTGAGATCAGTTTTGAAGGCCTGGGAAGAGGTGGTGGTCCGGAGCTGAGGCGGAAGTGAGTTCCAGATTCTCACCGTGTTGCCTGAAAATGATTGGGCCATCGATCTTTCCTTCTTGAAAGTGGAAGGTTCAAGCAATACATTTTCTGCATTACGTGATGGTCTGGAGCCTCCAGAGAGTTTCAGTTTATTCGCCAGGTAGTGAGGGGAGGAGGAGTGCAAGGCTTTGTGGGTGATACAGGCAGTCTTGTAGATAGATCTTGCCTCTATGGGAAGCCAATGGAGGGTGGATAAAATGGGTGTGATGTGGTCGCTTCTTTTGGCCCCATAAATGAAACGAGCTGCTGAATGGAGAACAGACTTTGGGGGGACAGGTGGGTTTTGGGGAGGCCAGCAAGAAGAGAATTGCAGTAGTCCAATCTGGAGAGAACCAGCGATTGGACCAGGGTTTTAAGGTCGTGCTCCGGGAAGAAGCGACAAATCCCCCAAAGAAGGCGCAGTTGGTATCGAGCAGACTTTGCAATGGAATCAATGTGGGAGAGTAGATTGAGTTTTTTGTCGAGTATGACACCAAGGGATTTTGCGCTCTCGACAATGATGGGTTTATTGTTCAGTAGATTAATCTGATCCATCCATGATTGCACTGGGGGAGGAGAAAGTGAGGAGGAGAGGAGGAGGAATTCAGTTTTGGAGGGATTCAGGATCAGTTGATGAGTTAACATCCAGTTTTGAATAGAGTCGAGAGTAGAGCTTAGGAAGGAGAGATCGTGAGTGGAGGCCACCTTAAGGTAGATTTGAGTGTCGTCCGCATATAGATGATAGTGGATCCTGGATTTACTCAGGAGATTTCCCAACGGTTCTAAATAGAGATTGAACAGTGTGGGTGCAAGTATAGAGCCTTGAGGGACACCTTGACTGACCTCTAAAGGAGATGAAAGACTGTTCGCTATTTTGATCATTTGGGATCTATCAGAGAGGAAGGAGGCAAACCATTTGAGCACAGTGCCCTCCATGCCCATTCTCTGTTGAAGAGTGTAAGGAGAGTGTTCTGATTGACAGTGTCAAAGGCTGCAGAAAGGTCAAGAAGAATTAGAAGACAAGACTTCCCTGAATCGAGTATCCGCAGCGCGTCATCAATCACTAGCAGCAGGGCTGTTTCAGTGCTGCAGTTTTGAATGAAGCCGGACTGAATATTGTCAAGAAGATCTTTGTCCTTGATATGGCGAGAGAGTTGTTTCGCTACACATTTTTCTGTGATTTTCGCAAGAAAGGGTAAGTTAGTGATGGGACAGTAGTTGTTGAGGTCGTTTGCATCAGCAGTGGGTTTTTTAAGCAGAGGGGTGACCTGCCCAGTTTTGAAGGAAGCAGGAAGGGAGCCTTGACTGAGGGAGAGGTTGACCAGAGTGGTCCAATAGGAAAGAAAATGGGTATAGAAGTCAATGGCAATAGCACTAGGGATGGGATCAAGAGAATGGTTAGAGGGCTTTGTATCGAGGATGCATTTAAGGAGGGCATCATCAGAGATGGGATCAAAGTTTTGCCAAATGGTTAAGGATTTGCGCTCCTCTGTAGGGGTAGGATGAATGACCTGATCTACAAGTGATTTCACCTTTTCGTCAAATAATATAGCGAATTCCGCTGTTTTCTTTGTGGAATCCTCCAATTTGGAGGTTGGGGGAGAGCTGTTTGGGTTGTTGATGAGGTCGAATAGTTTTTGGGTCTATTTTTGGCTGAGTCAAGGAGGTATTTGAAGTGCAACGCTTTTCCAAGGAAGATGTGCTTGTGGTACTTGGATCTTGCTGAACGAAGCGTGGCCACATTTTCGGTGGAGGGCGCTTGTCTCCATTGTTTCTCAAGGACTCTTAGGTACTTCCTTTCTTCATAGAGAGATTTGTTGAACCAAGGTGCTGAGGGAGTGGGCCTTTTCTTTTTGCTTTGGAGAGGAGCAACATTATTGATTTCGACTGCAAGGACTCTAAGGCATTGGGAGGTGAGTTTGTTAACATCGAGGTCCGGGTCTAGCCTTGGAAGTGATAGCAAGGCAGAATCACAGAGAGTACTGAGGTCAATATTTTTAGTGTCACGGAACCAGGAAGTAGCCCTCTTAGGCTGACCAAGAGTTATAGAGTGTGATAGGTGAAGAGAGAATGGGATGAGGAGGTGGTCAGACCAGTCTACATGAATAGGGGTAGTGATGGTCAGCAAACCTGCTTTAGAAATAAAAGGTCCAGGGTTGAGCCCTTAGAGTGTGTTGTTTAAGTGCATTGTTGGATAAGATCGTTTGCAGAGAGGAAGGTGGCCAGCAAATTCGCATATGTGTCTTGAGGCGCACCCCAGTGGACATTGAAGTCACCCACGAAGATCTGATTGTCACTTTGCGAGTATTGGTCACTGATGCAGTTCGTGCTTTCCTCCATAAACGAAGGGCTGCTACCAGGCGGGTGGTAGATAACATGGAATCTGAGAGGTGAGCGGTGGTGCAATTGAAACTCAAGAGATAGGCATTCAAAAGTGTAGAAGGAGCTGTTAGGAAGAGCCTTAAGTTCAAGGGAGTTTCTAAAGATGACTGCAACACCTACCCCAACTTTGTCAATTCTGTCATTTTTAAGTATAGAATAGCCTATGGGTACAAGGAGATCAAACATAGAGTGAGAGGTATCGTTGAACCAGGTCTCTGTGAGGAAGAGCATGTCAATATTGTGCATGTTGATGGTATCGGAAATTTCAAGTTTGTGTTTTATTGCAGATCTGCAGTTGTGGAGCATACAGCGCAGCTCTGTCGCAACTGTTTTGGTGATGGGGGCACTTGGGCTATGAGGGGTGATGGGGATATTGTACTTATATGAGGGCGCTTGGGAGGGTTTAGGTGGATGAGTGGTTCTGACAATGAGATGGTCGGAATAGTGTAGATAACAGGGTTACTGGGAAGTGAAAGTGGAAGAAGGGTGGCGTTCGAGTGCAGGCCATGCTTAGCTATTATGGGGTGTGGGGGCGAGGTGCATCTCGTGGGAGGGTGAGTGTTTTGCAAAGGAATTGAGGTGTATGGAGAAGTTGAGATCCTGGAGCTTAAAACTAAAATGGTAGCTTCAAGTTGGGAGATGGAGGTGATTAGAGAGCCTAGCTTATTTTCCAGAGAGAGTAAGGCAGAGCACGGCATGTTGGGTGGCTCGATGGAAACAGGAGGGGGTGCACTTGGCGGTGGAAGGCAGGGAGAGGTGGGGAATGGGAGGAGAGTAGGGGAATAGGGTTCAGAGGTGGGGAAAGGTTTTGGATGAGAGCAGGAGTTGGTGCACCAGGGGTGGGAGGAGAGTTGTCGTTGTTGGCGTTGCAATAAGGATAGGAGTTAAGGACAAAATTAGGGGGCGATAGGAGAGGAGTGAGGCGGTGGGGCGGAAGGAGAGAGGAGGAGTGTGTGGGGTCATAGGGATGAAGGAGGTTTGGGAGGAAGAGAGGGGAGGGGTTGGAGAGGTCCTGGCAGCTAGGTGAGGTGGCTGTGAGGGAGTGGGTATCAGGCAGAGTGGGGGGGATTGGGAGATTGGGAAGTTGAAGAAATGAAGTGGTTCTGATCGGTCCGAGGGAGAGAAAGGGTTACCAGGGGGAAAGGGGGTACCACAGCATTGCTGGAGGAGTGTGGGGAAGGAGAGAGATAGAATGTATTTGTGGGGAAATCGGGGTACATAGTGAGGGGAGGATGGGGAGGAAAAGCAGAGAGGAGGAGGGAAAGGAATAAGGGGAACGTAAGGAAAGTTAACTAGGGGAGAAGTCTGGAGGAGAGGTGGTCTAAGGAGGGGGGTGGCCGGTAGGGATAGGGGGGAGGAGATGAGAATGGAGTGCCGGGACGGTGCAGAATGGACGAGGAGTGTGTTAGCTAGAGGTAAGGCTGAAGTGAAGAGGGGGGCATACTGTGAGGGGGAAGAATGGGAGGGGAGGGCAGGGGGGAGAGAAGAGGGTCGACCTGTGCCTCCCAAGGGTGCAGCCTATTGGAGAGTGGGGGGTCAAGGGAGGAGAAAGGGAGTAATTGGTGGAGCTAGATGAAGAGTCAAGGGATAGCCCGGTCGCAGGGGAGGGGAGTAGGGAAGGGAAGAGGTGGTCAAAGAGAGAGAGACAGGTGTCTTTGGCTTGGATCATGACAGTACCGTTGTTATAGAGTGAGATAGTGAGGGAGCCGTTGAAACCCGCAGAGGGGGAAATTTTTAGCTGTTTCCCATGAGGGATAGAGGAGGAGGAGGTGACGTTAAGGGAGTTGTTAAAGCTGGTAGACCAAGAGGGTATGTCGTGCGTGAAAAAAATGAGATCGTTTTTGAGCCTCCCATAACGACCATTGTAAAACTGATAAACAAAAGGGAATCAGGGAAACATTCAATGGTGTTATGCTTGAAACGTTTTGCTGTAGCTTTAGTCAGGTTAGAAGGGTAAATGATTTTGTAGCAATTAATTCCAGACTTAATTCGAGTGGTGGCCATGTTGGGAAATTGTGGAGGAGGAGGGTGGTGGGGATAACGGAAGGGAAGGGTGTTACTAGGAAAGCGGTGGTGAGGAGAAGTATGAGGACATGTACACCGATGCTGAATAATAGTAAATCCGGGCCATAGTCTCTAAAATATGCCATTTACTTTGCATGCCAAGGAAATTTTATTCATCACAAAAAACACAAGAAAACGGTGGACTAGGAAAAACTGGCAAAATAAATAAAACTGAGATCATAAACGTGACAGGACTGCTAGAGGGCATTGTATCCAGTTCCACATATCACCTCCCTTAGTGAGGAGTGAGGTCGACCGTCCTTGTCCAGCAACAGGAGGTGGAAAAGCAGTGAAGGTACGGATGAGGTTACATAGGTATTTATATATATATAACTAAAACAAACAGGTGGAGAGACAGCACATGACTTTGAAAAGATTACTCAAGTGGAACATAGCATGTGGAAACAGGTAGAAAGCTAATAATTATTAAGTGAGGCAATAAGGATATTGCATCACAATGATATAAATAAGGTAAGAAATAAAGTAGGTAACTAGAATTTTAATTTATGACATTGATAAGAGTCCTAGGGCAGAATTCTCAAGACTTTGCATTTCCGCAAAGTGGCACAAAGACTTGATAAACTATTTACTTGCCAGCACAGATCCTCATTGGATGGCTGCCCTTAAAGTAGTGCTGATGGTGCTTAGTGATATGTTACTGTACTTAGCATTATGGGTGGCATTATTTGGGTGGTTCTTTGTCATTCCAATGCTGCCACCCATGGATATTGATGCAAAGCCAGATCTTCAAAGACTGTAAGTAGGAGAAATATATATCTTTCCTCACATTTCAGCCATTCTGTTTGAGCTGCACTGTACAGCAGACATCAAATTTGTGAAATGTATTCAAGTTTGCCCAGGAATAGGATTCTGTTCTGGAAGGTTATACTTTCTGTACTAAATCTATGCTAGATTCCATGCACTCACATTTGCACACAGTCGGAGAGCATCAGGAGGCCATATTTCATTTTTTTTTAAAACGCTCTGCGCTGCTCTTTTCTAGTAAAACAACCCTGTGTAGCAAATTTGGTTGCTTCTCTGCGTTGCTCAATTTTTAAATAAATCTACACCCTACAGGTTACTAACACGATTAGCATTGTGTGAAAACTAATAGTAAAAGTGACAGTGATAAGTCAAAAATAAAATTAATTAGGTACTTTTAACAGAGAACGTCACTCACTAACTCAGGCTATCGAACAGAGACAGTGAAACAAAGGTTATCTTCATAAAAACCTTTATTTTTTTAATTTGACAGGATTTTTGGATGTCCGCAAGAATTGCTCTTCTACCTGTCTGCCATCCAATACCCCTGGTGCTGTGGTTATGTGTTGCAGTAAAAACCTTTGTAACATGGTGCCCGCAACTGGGCACAAGAAGATGATGACCTAAGCAAGAATGACTTGTCGCTGCGCACCCTCTCGAAACTGAGCATAAGCGGTAAGGAGGACACTGCAGCCTCTTCTCTCCTCTGCACTTTTAGGGGCCTTTTCACAAAGGTAAATCACGTGTAAATCTATTTCTGCACCTTGGTCCAAGTCTCCTCTTGACATACAGGGCTAAAATCATAGTGAAAGTGGCAGATGTAATTTTAGGAACTGCATGGGCACAGATGTATGACTAGTTATAATTCACAAAGCTTTCTAGACATTGATTTTAAAAATAGTCCCAAAGACCTTGTGAAATACTTTTCGACAATACCAAGGAAAATGTTAAGATATGATGATTGCCTTTTTCTAATGGCCATGCTTTGATTTTTTTAAATGTTTTTCCTCCACCTGGATCACCTTCCCGACCAGTTTTGATGGGTTCCTTTATGCCTCCCACCAAGGAAAGGTGATGGGCCTGATTCACAATGGTGAACTTAGACTTAAGTGTGAGTTTACTACTTTTTGGCATTCAAGGAGGTATTTACAAAGAGTAACTTTACTGCTTGTAAGTTTACTACTAGTAAGTTTACTCTTAATAAAGCTGCTGGCAGTATCTTAACTTTGTGAATACAAAAAACAGCAGCTGTGCATGTACTATGGCACAGGAACATCACACTCACTCATGCCTTTGCAGCTAAATGAAAATAAAACAGCAATACAATCATGTTATTACTGTTTTATTTTTTAGTGCAGACAGCCTGAGCCAAGTGTTGGGGCGGGGCCAGCACTGCTTGATGACTGGCAGCAGGAGAAGAGGAATGGTGCACACCTAAAGTTTAAAGTGCGCATCTCACTTTGGCTGGGTGTCTTGCGACAGCCAGCCTGACATGCACACTTTAAACCTCTCCACCCGAGCTGTCTTAGAGAGTTCAGGTGGAGCGCAGGCACAGGCCTTCAGGGCCTGTAGGAGTGCTGAGCCAGCCTGCTCCATCCAATCTTGACGCTGCTCTCATGCTAGTTAACATCATAAGACCAGCAACTGGATTGGTTAGGTGAGTTGGTTCAGAGTTCATGGAGTCAATGAGGCTGAGCTGGTCAAATGGCATCGCTGCTCCACATGGTTCTGTCCGACTTTCCCAGGGATTTTACCCCTTCATCACATTCTCTACCTCTGCACCCTTCTGGGCCTGTGCACAACAGGATTCCATTATTGCTCTCTGTGCAGCCTTCTCTGTATCCGTGTGAAGTGGCGTCCATGGGTGTGAATGGGCAGAAGTCTGTAGGCTTCCTCATCTTCCTCTTGCTGTGCTGTTTACAAAAGCTTGGCTTGTATACGTGCTTGACAGAACCACACCAGTCCCTAAGGTAAGTTTCAAAGAGAGAGCCTGTGTGTATCTACTGTATGTAGCCTAAAACTATGCTGAAGGCTAACCCAAATGGCTTTTGAAAGCTGAAATTCCAAAGGTATGCTTGCAAAATCGAACTGCATTCTTTTTTGGAAGAGATGTGTTTTGCCTACGCCCAATGCACAATGAAAAAAGGAGTCGTCTCCATCACAATTACAAATGTGATTTATGGTCCAACAGCAAATATCTGTATTGAGTGTGTTTTTCTATGTGTACTCACCTTTAGTCCGTTCTTCAATAAGGATTTCAATGACAGCAGATATAAGATAAGCTCTTATTTTGTAAATGGGTAAAACTCCTGTAGTCATGTGCCCCTCACCGGCTTCCAGTTCCAGCAGCTTCATCAAGGCTATTGCTTCCCTAATGTATGATTTTCCTATATGCTTGGTGTCACTTGCATGATTACATATTTATATATAATGTACACACAGAATTATTTGTGTTTGGGCATTACAATGTGCAAAGTGTACATTGTTTACTCAAAAGCTACAGTCCTGAAAAGATGACTCTTGAGTGGGAGAGTTGCAACAGTGACAAACAGAGGCTGACAAGCCTGGCACTTCACACATTGAGATATTTTGGCTTCATTTCTAGGAGCTACATTCTGAAGAGCAGTAACAGAAGTACTCCCAAACTGCCTATGCAGTGCAGCCTGCAGTCAGACACAGAGCTGGAGAGGGGAGTGAGGAAGGACAAAGTGGCCTAGGAGTAAAACAGATGCATACACATCTCTGACTTTCAGTAGAGAGAAGAAGATACATTTGCCCTTCAGCTGTAACAGTAAAACACTGCTCTCTCCAATCCAAGCAACAATGAGTGTTTATACAGTCTCTGGATTTTAGGCAAGACTGAAAGTGTAAAGACCTGGCTCTACATTATACGTAATTTTCAGAGACCATGAGATATCTGCCCTTGAGTCTTAGTATATATAAAGCTGTATTTTGCTTGAAAACAATAGTGAAAACAAATACAACAGACTGTCTTGTAATATAAAGAACACAAAATATATCTTCTCTTTCATTTGTGAGTAATAGTGTAAATCAATCTTTCTACATTGTAAGTAGAATTTAGACATTACTAAGAAGTACTTACAGGGTTTGGGAGCAGTTGCATTGGTTGCAGGTAGTAGTGGCTAATACAGGTTACTGTGACTTCAAAGAAGAGGGAGGGACAAGTCGTCAGTCTCTTACCTTGGTGATCTCAAGGCATCCTTGTGAGAAGTCAGCCAGAGTCCTTAGACAACCTAGCACCTCCCCTTTTACGGCTAAACTGAAACTTCCTTCCCCATTAGCAGAGTGTGTATGAGAAACTTAGCAACTGTGTTGTGAAATGCACCATTTGGCCCAGTTTCCTTTATTTTCTTCAGGGCAGAATTTCACCCCGACCTGCCCCCAAACCCCTGGGCTAAAAAACAATAGAGTTTATTTGAAAAAGCAGGGAGGGAATTTACGCCCTACCATTTTCAAAGTCCACCAGCCGCCACTGCCAAAAAATTGTAAAATTAGACTTTAAGTAGTAAATTTACACTTGAGTCCGTTTATTATTTTTTGGTATTCACAAAGGTAAATTCCTACAAGTAACGTTTCTACTACTACACTGACTAGTAATAACTTTATTTCTCTACTACTAATAACGTTTCTTGTAGTAACTTGACTTTGTGAATAATAAACAGTAGTAAAAGTCTAAGTTTACCTTTGTGAATCAAGCACATTTTCTTCTGATTTTAGACATTAAAAGGCAGACAAGTAAAACAAGACAGCAGAGAGAGTTAAAAAGTAGGAGAGCTAACAAAGGGAGGGAGGCTCGTGGGTTTTACAGTTGGGTTCACTCCAGACTGCATGTAAAGGGGCGGAGCAGATGGCTGACCAGGGAAGATGCATTGAACGGAGGCTAGGCCGCAAGAGGTGTTTTTCTCTTGTACTTCTATACACCAAGTCATGCTTAGATCTTACATACTATCTGATGATGTAAGGTTTTCCTTAGCTCTGCTCTTGCATGATTTTATGAGGGATGTCAAGTACAGCGGTTTCAAAAGTTAAAAATCAGCGTCAGAAGGCCTGCCTTACAAAGTAATACATGTATTTATATTACACATATTTTATTGCCAAACTCAGTCTTCCATTTCCTACTTTACTGTGGTTGGGGGCAAACCTTTAACTTAATCTGGTCTGTGCAGCTAAGTAATGTGTTTCAGAAGAAACAAAAAACCTTGATCTACTTCTACAGAGGACTTACATATCTGTGTCTCTTGAGAGTAAAAACACAGAGGAATTCGGGAATTACATAAACACGGGACAGGATGGCAGCACAAAAAGTTACACTGTCTCATGAGGTCCTAGCTGGAGAGAGGCGTTGTTGGTGCGACTTACATTTGCTAACATGGTGACCTCTTTTCTTGCATTTCCAAGAAAGACAACACACAATCTGGATTTACTCACAATGGTGAGTTGTGATGGCAAAGCTTGGAAAAGAGTGAAGGGCATATCTATAATTGGTGCAGTTGGTGCATTGGCACTGGGACACCGTGGTAGGAGAGATGCACTGAGCCCGCGATTCTAAGCCAGGGTATGGTTTTCTTCCTTGAATTAGATTTTCAAATCATGACTCCATGTAGTTAGGGTATATAGATATAGAGTTAGTAAACCTGTACTAACCAATATATGCTTATCTACATGATACTGTGGAAGTCCATATTCTAGATGAAATAATATAGCAGGACGATATTTTATCATTTGATATTGTGACATTCATCTGGATGCAATATATCAATGGCCCTGGACAACATGCTGCTCTTGAGGGTGACTTCACCATAGCCCTAGGCTTAGAATTAATCATGCAGCTGTAACCATACAGCAGCTGGCTTAGGCAACAGCTTTTGATAATAATGGTTTATAAAATGGTCTGCCATGCTGTCATGGCACAGTGGACAAACTAGCATTGTTTATTATTGCCAAAACATTTCCTGACTTATCAGTGAGAGAACTGTTGGTTAAAAAGAGAGGGCTAAGATTGCCAGGAAAAACTTAAAGCATGCACCTAGAAGAGGCAATGTCCCAATGTCCAACCTTTTGTTTTTGGCTTGCTTGCTAAAGGATACTTGAAGCATTATATCTACCTAACCCAACTCTACTGGCATCATGGCCAGCTGACCATAAAGAAGGCCCTTACAAAAGTATGTTTGAGGCCCCTTCGCCTTCATCCAGTGCCACATTCCAATGGCAGATTTGCACTTTGTAAGTACCAATAAGATAGTATGACATAGTATTAAAACAATTAAAAACAATATTCTAAGCATGGTTATGTCCGGATGGAGAGCTCACAGTTCTCTTGATGCTGCAAGCTTGCCTGTATCTGGCGACGCAGTCTCCAGGCACTCTCTATCTCTGAAGGAAGGACCTCTAGGGAGCTTTTGTCTCTCTGTTGAAAGAGATGAAATGCCCTGCCACTGAGCATAAACATTGTTTACACTGTCAAATCATTTGTCACCTCCATGTAAAGTGCTGGGTTCAGTCAGATATTGGCGCTTTAGATAGCATTCATCTGACACTGTGTTTATAATGAGAATGCAAAGTGATATCATATTCTATTTAAAATGACAGTTCTACTAAAACTTGAGGATACCCTGGATCATTAATTGTTTTGGTAACTGTTGTGAAGTCTAATTATTCACATTTTGTTGCAGGGATACTGCTCAGGAACAGAACTATGCTTGGGGCCATAGGCCATAAGCGGTTAGGGACTGAGTCACCATACCACCTCAGCAACATGAGCCCGAGTCCGACTTGCTATACTGTCTCACGTTCCCTCCTACTCACAACCAAAGGATCAAGTGACCCCAGAACACAAACTCCCTTTACTCCACAATAAGATAGAAAAGAGACACAAACAATGTTTGAAATGTTCATTTAAACTATTGTGCTCTGAAATGCAGTAGCAAAAATACCATCAGTATTATCAGTAAATTGTATATTATGAAAATCCCTGTCATTTTATGAGATGGTATAGCCTAACCCCCATCCCCTTCTACAGAAGCACAACTGATTATACAGCTAAGAGCTCTGGGTTTACTAGCGGGCCCTGTACCTGAGCATACACAGATAAATGTATTACATCTCAGATACAGCAGTGATCTTCTCTCAGGAAAAATCGATCTCTCTCTCTGTGTTAGTGATGTGCATACCTATATGACAAGGTTCACATGTTCATAAACAACAGATGCATTTCTATATTGTTTCTAGGTGCGAGTGCCTGACCAGAACATAATAACAAGGGACATTATTCGTTGACCTTGTCTACTGTTTGGATTAAATTCCAGGAAAGAACATAACAAGAAAACAACTGCAGGTTCTGTGTGAAAATAGATTGTGGCACAAAAGCAAACATGATAATGTAGTAACATGTGCAAAGCTAATGCTGCCTGTGTTGTGTACAGTCAGGCTAACACAGGGAAAACTACAATAGGCCCTGTATGGAACACATGACAATATTAAATCATGATAGTTGCTATATTGCATGATTAAGCATTATATAAGAATAGAAAATGTATTTGTACATAAAAAAATAAAATAAAAAGAAACTGTCATTTACATGACAACATGATGTGCAGGAGTCACTCTCTATGGGGGTTTATGTCTCTTTGTTTGATAATACATATGCAACAATTCAGGCAGACTTTTTTGATGTTAAGAATGTGTTGGTTCTGTGGCCAGTGGTGGATAATGGAAGCTACTGGTTAGTGACACCAACTCCTGATGCGGAAGTCTGTGAAGAGAATGATATGGCAGCCCCCTGAGGGTCCTGTTGAGGGTCACGCTTGTCCCGGCTGGTTTCAGCTTGCTCTCACTGCACCAAGACCCTTCGACTGCGACCTGCAACCCAACACTGCCGGAGTGTCCGGATTGACTGGATTTTTCTCCCTGCTCCGTCGAGTGACATGGAGGAGTCAGGGGGGTCAGAGGAGCGAGCAAAGAGCAGCGTTGTGAGCTGTAGTCTGTGCCTGTGCACTCCGTGGCTTCTTCCACTGGCATCCAGCCTGCCGGCCCCCACTGACCATTGGCTACACCCTTCTTCCTAGGTCGGGGGTCAAGAGTCAAGGACACCCAAATGTACCAACCAAGCATGGTGAAGAGAAGGGGGAAGCTGAAGGAGACCGAGAAGCATCGGCAACGACCCAGTGCACCCTCACTACGCCCTTCCCCATGCATTGATCAGCTTTAACTTTTTGTCTCTTGGCTTTGGTCTTCAGTATCTGGTTGGCAGCAAATAAAAGAATCTTGACAGCCATAAGAGGTGTCGTACCATTGCCGCGCCTGTAATCACAGTTCTCATGGCCATATGGATCAGTTTATGTAAATATAATTATATGGTAGGTACCTGTATCAATGCATATTAGTCTTCATGTTTTCTATAAGGATATGATAATATATATTTTACTTATATAAAAAATAAAGTCTAACAGGACAAATTCTTTATTACTGGTTATGTATATGAGGTTGTCTATGCATGTGGGTACATATATGAGTTTATTCTTCCCTTTAAAAGAATATACAACCATATAGAAAATTGAAAAAAGAGAAAAAGACCTTGGATATTCATGCACAAAATACATGTGTATGCCTGACCATGTAAAATAGTATGTACAAATATTATCATACAATATTATAATATTATTGTATTATCTATCAATCTATCTACCTATCCATCTATCTTGTATAGAGATAAGGCATACATGTATATGTTTATTATATATTTGATATGCATCTGTGTGTGTAAAAAAAACCTTCCTCATCTTCCCTTCCTTTTCCTCCTCTCTCTGACCCATTCCAATCCTTTCTGTCCACTATGGATGACCAAACATTCTTTCCAGACTTTAATAGGCACACATGAGGTGATGTTTTCATAGTGATGCTGTTGCTGGTGCTGAGGTGAAGACATGTGTGAGGCAGGGGAGGACTGTAGGAAGTCAAGTCTCAAGTGTCTGACGCCACTAGTGGGCTTCAATGAGCATATCTGCCTCCAGCAGTACAATAGCTGAGAAGAAGAGGGGGGGGGGGCTATGGAAATCTGTACCACATGTAAACTGAGGGCAGTCCACAGTTTAAGCAGCATTCAGGTACAAAGTGTTGGGATCTTGATGATTAATGTAGTTATGAATCTTTATGGAATGTTGTTCTAGGATGTACTGATAGAATAGTGGAACTGACCAGGCTTGAAGTTGCATGCTTTAACAGAAATGAAAGAGTTGAAGCAGCACAAGTTTGAGCTACTGAATAGAGGTGATGAGTTGACAGGCAGGGTAAGCATGTTAGCATTGGCCATTTAATGTGCAGGCTAGTAATGTTGCTTCAACCAGAGGTTCACATCAAACACCTCAGATTCAGGGCACCTGATTCATGGCTGTTCCAGATTTGCGTGGTCTATGGTTTCTGCCACTGTCACTCCAATTCCTTTTTCCCCCAAAATTGTGGGGTAGGAGGATCTCCCAACTAGAAAGGATTTGGAACTCATTAGCGTTCCACCAAGGGCATCGGAAGGCGAGTAGTGAGACAATGGTGTAAAGTAATTGTGTAACACAATATTGTGTGCACCGTCATTTTGTCCCCAGCTGTTATGGAGCATTAGTAAGGGTGAAGAGCATATGCGTTTCAGAAACAGAAAACATTATCTGTCATGTCAGTGTTTCTTATGATGCTGCACACATCTCCATTTGCATAAACAATCATGCAGATAATGTCAACGGTGTGTCTAATGGTACACAACAATAAGGATTAAACAACCCATTTGACACAGGTAACTATGCATGAGCCACAAATTTACTAATGTTACCCACACCTTCTGAGAGTAAGTCTACTTCACTTCATTTTACTGGTGCACTAAAAAAATGGCTATTTTATCTGTGCCCGTGTTTTTAAATCAAGCAAGTATTCTTTGTATTCTGTGAGTTACTATATCAATGACTAATTTTCAAACATTTGCCTACTGTAAATGTCCATGGTGAGGGGGAATGCATTGGATGATATTGCATTGGCTATTAAAACTTTGGAACCTCAGTTAAAGCTATGAATGAATGGTATAATAATAATAATAATAATAATGAGCACATTTATAAAGCGCCTGGTTACACTCGGCCAGTGTGTCCCCGCGCTGTGGTGCAAGCTGCCCTGACAAACTACACCCTAACCCAACCAGACCCAATTATCCCGGGGGAAATAGGTGAGTTTTCAGGTTTTTTCTGAAGGTGCCTTCCATGGCCTCCACCCGAAGGCTCAAAGCGAGTTTGTTCCAATGCTGTGCAGCCAGAAAGCGAAAGGACAGCCCACCCATCCTAGCTCTCTTAACAACAGGAACGCACACCAAACCTCTCCCACCAGATCTGAGTTGGCGTGTTGGAACATAAGGAGTGAGAAGATCAGACAGTTAGGATGGAGCTGTCCCCTGAATAATGCGGTGGCAGACACACAGCGCTTTGAACAGAACTGGCTCTCGTATCGGTAACCAGTGGAGGGAAGCAAGTGCCGCCTTCGAGGGGGCTCTCCTTGGGCGCATGAGAACTAGACGAGCCGCTGCATTCTGCACACCCTGGAGTCTTTGCATACATTTCCCCGTTGCACCCAGATACAAGATGTTGCCATAATAAAGGCACAACGTCACCAGGGCATGGACCATGGTCTTCCTGGCTGCCGTAGGCAGCATATCCAGAGTTTTACAAAGGCCCCTCAGAACTCCAAAACAGGTGTCTGCCACCCGCCGAGTATGGTACTCAAAGGAGAGCTTTGTGTCCAGTCACACCCCCAGGTTTTTTGCCTGGGCGCAGGGCGATGGGGTGGGACCCAAGCTCTGCGGCCACCAAGCCGACGAGCACACCGATGGCGCTCTCCCCACCACAAGCACCTCAGTCTTATCGCCATTCAATTTCAGGCAGTTGTTAGCCATCCACAATGCTAGCTCTTGCAAGCATGCCAAGAAATTGGAGGCTGCCGTATCCTGTGCCTGTGTCAGGGACACCACCAGCTGGGTGTCATCGGCATAGGACACAACCCTGATCCCAAAACCATCAGCAATCTCCGCCAGTGGAGCCACATACAGATTGAACAGGGTCGGGCTCAGGGTCAAGCCCTGTGGCACCCCCTGTTTCAGTTTGATGACCTTAGAGTAGTGAGCACCCTGCTTCACCTGAAAACTATGCTCCACCAAAAATGATTCCATCCAACTTAATGCCCTACCACACACACCTCCTTTCCTCAAACACTGCACCAGAGTGTGATGGGCAACAGTGTCAAAGGCGGCAATTAGATCCAACAGGATCAAGGCTGCCGTCTGACCCACATCCACATATTGCCTGATAGTTTCCGTGGCTAAAAGCAGGGCAGACTATATTATTAACATATTATTTATAGGATGTACCAGTTACCAGAGGAGCCAGCAATATTTGACTTTTTACAGTTTTAGCATCTTCATGTGAGTTTAGAAATTTTGAGGAAGAAATGATTAAGGACCAGTTAGTGGAAAAAACAAGCAGCAAGAATATAAAGTACGTTTTGTTATCCACGTATAATTTGACTTTTGATAATGCTATGGATTTAGCTAGTGGCCTCAACAGTGCATTCTCTTACATGGAGGAACTGTCCTTGCCACATAAAGTGCAAATGGTTGAGACTGTTTAGTAAGGAACAAAGTACAATGGAAAATACCAATGCTAGTGCAGCAAAAAAGCATGACAAGAATGATACAGACCTGATAATAATACTCATGTGGGTAACCTGCAAGAAAATTTCACAAATTCATGTACATTTTCCGTGTCTAGCAGGAGTGAAACAATTAATGTTGTAGACGTTCAAAGCTGAGAGACTCTAATTCTAGTGATGAGAATATTGTGTGCTGTGTGGATTCTACAAGCCTACAAGGAAATGCAAATTTATGGCAAGACAAGTTTGTCATGGGTGAGAATACATTCGCAATGAAAAAATCTTATAGTCAAATTGAAATTTCCTGTACGAATGATGGCAGAGTCAGGGTTGTTTTTCACTTTGATTGCTGTAAGTGTATAGGAAAACTTTATGAATGTGAGGTTTGATACACAATTTTAGACAGCGCATATGGCAAAAAACCCATTGAGGTTTAAGGGAATTTAATCTGAATTAAACCTCAGAAGTAGTACTGCAAAATATATGATATACATAGCAAAGAAAAGTTTCTCTTTGTGAGGAGTAGGTCCTCGCACCAGCTCCCCCTCCTGCCTTGTACAGGTCTCCCGGCCTCCAAGGCCTCCATGGCCTGAGCCCGCCAACCCTGCCCAGGCCTTCTCTCGCTGTGCATCGGCCTGTTTTCGTTCAGCTTCCTTGTTGCATTAACCCCCTCACTTTATTCTTTTCATTCATGTGTATACTTTGTGCTAGTCTTTAATTCCTGTATTATCCTGTATTATTCTAGACTCCCCTATTCCTGTGTCATCGTTGTGTTAGTCAGTATTTTAACCCCATTTTACTTAGCCCCTTGTGACTCTGCCCAACGTTTTTTGCCATCTTTGCCGATCCCACCTCCCTCCCCCAGGACTTTCTTCCCCGCCTCCCTCCCCACTGCCGGCACGCCAATGACAAAGCTCGTCTGTGTCCATCCATGCCTGTCCAGCCTCGGAACCCTCTGGTCATCTATCGCTACACCACCACAGAGCACCTTGCCTTGGCTCCCAGAAGCCACAACAACAACTGCTGAATCTCCTCCCCATGGTTCATAGGTGGATCCTTTGATTGCCACCGCTGCCGCTTCATCTACAACACCGAATCCCTTGCCACCCCCACACAGCTGACCTCATACCCCTCAGAACAGCTCCAGTGCATGTTGCCCAATTCCTGATCCCTCTGCAAACATGCCACATAAATCTGGGACAAAATGACCACCCTCACCCCGATGTGATATTTGTTACCCAGACCTGGTTCACTGTGTCCTCAGCCTCCAAAGCCGTGACCACAATGCCCTGCAGCTACAAGATGCACCGCCACATAATACAAGAACTCATCAATAATGGAACATCCCAACTTTAAATTCCAAACCGACGCAAAGACAAGCATCAGAGGAACCCTCACCTATGAACCCCCATACACCAACCTGACTTCTACAACACCATCTCCGAATGTATCTCCCTCCGGCAATCGACTCTAAGCACTACTATCTTCCTTGGTAACGACATCTTCTAGCTTGACGACGCCACCAATACCAACTTTGCCAGCCTCCTGGAAAGCATGAGCAACATCAGCCTCACACCCCTAGTCACCATCCCCACACATTGTGCAGGACACACACTGGACCCAATCTTTGCAGCCAGTGACAAGTTCAGCCACGTCACCAAGCTAACCAGGACCGGCCACAGCACCGTCCACTTGATCATCAAAGGCTCACCAGGACCCACCACAAAACCTTCATCCCCTACCACCACAGATGGAATTAAATCCCCAAGATCCAACTGCTACAATGAAAGAAAAAATTGTAAAGGTCAGACTGGAGATAACTAATGTGATTTCTCTTACACCATTTGGCACATGTGACATATGAAAGATACAAGTCAAAAAGGTTTGGGTGCTGTTTTATTCCAGTTGAGAAAGTGGGGGTTGACGTTTGAAAGGAACAGAATTCACATTTGTCCGTGATTGAACAGGCAGCCCTTGCTCGTTGGTGGGGAGTTTACCGTTTCAAATCTATTTGTTGGTTCCTAATATGTGTATCACAAACCCCTACTTATTTTGCTCACTATTAAAAGACCTGAAAGGGTCATCCCGAGAATTGCAAAAGAGAAGCTTTATTCGATTGAGTATATACCAAGGATAGAGATTAGCTTTGCTGATTGTTTGTCATGTTTACCAGTTAATCAACCTTTTGTTCTTGTTGAGGACACAGAAGAGGAGTAGTCAAGTGTAGTGGTTTGTTAAGTATCTGTTTATAGTAGAAATTCCATTTCAGAGTCAGAGAGGCTAGCTTTTGTTGAGTGAGGATGAGGTTGCGGGAAAGGTTATGGAGCATGTGATCAAAGGATGACCAGGACCTAGAAACTTGGATAAAGAAGTTAGGGCGTATCTTCAAATTTCTCAGTGATTGATGGTTTGCAAAGGTGCTCTGATTTCCTGGAAGGTTCTGTCTAAGACATGTGATAGGGTTTAGTACTGAGCACATAGGCATAAGGTAAATAAATATGACAATCAGAGCAGGTTCTGGTGGCCTGGGTTAGACAGGTGCGTCAAACACTCTATGAGGCACTGAATGACACGTGCCATTAGTAACAAGTTCCAGTTCATTGTACTGAGACCTGTGGATTTGGTTACGGACAAGCCTTGGGCTAAGTTAGGGAGGATATTATTGGTTTACTCAATGTGTTGAAAGGTGGCAGTAAGAACAATATTTATGTTATTAAATACTTTTCCCGATGGCCTGATGTCAAGTTTGTTGACTGTGCCACCGGTGCACAGGTAATAGATTTCTTCAGTAGTTTGCCAGCGAGGGAATCCCAGATAAAATAGTAATGGACAATGGGGCACGATTTACATAAGGAAAATGTAAGGAATATCTAAATGGTCTTGTGGAGCGGTGCAACAGAGTTATTAAGGACATCTTGCAGTTGTTCTTTGCTAACAGGTTAAACTGGTGCAAGTGCGGAGGAGGTTACTGTGGGTTAGTCGCACCACATGCAATGCTGAGACTAAGGTTTATCATTTTAATACTTTAAGGGGAAGGATTCTGTTCACCAAGTTGTCCTTGGATGGCTGAGCCAAAATTTCCAGTTGGGAAAGTCACGGAGGTAGCAAGAGAAGTAGCCCTGAAAGTGTTCACCTGCCACAAGAGTGTTGCCGTCCCAGCCGAGGGTTGTCTGCCTCCCGCCGCCGCACCGCTATCTGACGCGGCCGCAGAGTGGAGGCACTACATTTCCCAGCGCCCCAAGCGTGCAGGGACAGGAACCCGGAACTACCATCATCGCGCCAGGAGGCGCCATCAATTCCAGCCTCTCTCCGGGGGAGCGGGGATCAAATCCGCTTGCCAATAGCCCTGAAAGTGTTCACCTGCCACGAGAGTGTTGCCGTCCCAGCCGAGGGTTGTCTGCCTCCCGCCGCCGCACCGCTATCTGACGCGGCCGCAGAGTGGAGGCACTACATTTCCCAGCGCCCCAAGCGTGCAGGGACAGGAACCCGGAACTACCATCATCGCGCCAGGAGGCGCCATAAATTCCAGCCTCTCTCCCGCGTCGCGGGACGCGCGCGGGTAGCGCCGGGAGAAGCCCGGGTCTGAGGCCGTCCGAGGGCGAGCGAGGACGGGACGGGCCACATTATTGTCGTCTGCGCCCATGTGCCATTTTCTTTGGGACTGACATTCTACAGGTATTGCTGCTGCTGCTACCAATTGACGCTTTGGGATACTAACACTCGATTTAACTCCAGTCAGTGTTATAGTATAGTGATACAATGTCTAAACAAAAGAATCCTTCGACGACAAATACTATGGACAACTACCTGGTCCAGATCGTTAGTAAAATCAACAATGATAGGAGGGCGTCACTGGGGCTAACATGTTCTCCCAACTCCCCACCGTTGATTCCCTTGTCTGGCTTACCGTTGGACTCTCCTTCACAGGCCATTAGTAGCACTTCCTCCGATTTAGCAATTTTAGATAGTGACACCTTTGAATCTTGTGTACCCCTAGCTCCTAATTTGCCACTAAATCCTGTCTTAGACATAGTAGAGGTTGTTGAAGGGGCTGACCCACAGTCTCCTGCCCTTCCCTTGAGGACCAGGGTAGTTAGAGTGTGTAGAAAATCCCAGATTAAAAATAATGGGTCTCGTTTAGGGAGGAAAAGGGTAACCACTGCAAACAAAAGCGCAAATAAAGAAGATGTATCAGGGTCGCTTGCTAACAAAGATCCTGAGATTGAGCTCTCTGCGAAGATTGTTAACATGATCGATACTAAAATAGAAAGTATCATCACACCATTGATAGTTAAAATCGATCATCTTACGGCAGAGGTAGCTAGATTGAACGCTATAATAAATCGGCCAGTGGACGAAGTCACTAGAGTAATACCTCTGTCTCCAAATGTATGTATTATAAATGGGGTGCCCTCTAATGGAGGACCAAGTACTGTAGCAAACGAGACAGCCAACGCCTCACTTCAGCAACCTGGAATTAATAAAAACCTCCAGAAGGCAAGTATAGACAGTTATAAAGTCCTACCACTGGTAAGTGACCAATTCCAATGTATCACCGAGGCTGAACCCCTTACATTGGTTTTTGCTAATGTCCCTACTTTGACGGCTGATAAAGCAGAATCTACATCTTCTTTGATTAGTAAATCTTTACACTGGTTGGTAAACAACATGAAGATGTCTCCTTGGGGCGAGCAAACATTAGCAGCGGAAATTATTATGGCTAGAAGGGTCCAATGGCTAGGGCACTATCCAAAAAATTCAAAGGAGATTGTGTGGTCCTTAATTTTTCTAATCCCGAAGTCCTCCCTAATGTTTTGGCTAACATACACCCCCCACAACGAAGACAGGGTGCTATTATCCCACTAACTCTTAGATATTTCTACTATAAGAGAAACAGAGATACCCACCGAGTGTCATTGAGACCAGGGTGGATTCCGGCCTTAAGCAAAGGGGGTAGGAGTGATTCCACCAGTAAGTGGAATATTAGTTTAGAAAACAGGTTTGGGGTGTTATCAGACTTAAATGCATGCGATTGACTTGATGGAGAAACTAATCTGGTGAACAAGAATATAGTATTGTCTAATACTGTGACCGCCTCTACAATTTTTGTTAGCCCCAGAGACATTGGGGCAGTAGGGAACCAAAGAGAAATCCAGGTTGACGCTATTGAATCATCGGGGCTAACATTCCCCAACAATCCTGGAGGGGCGAGTTTAGCACTTGATGCATTGGTAAATGTCGCACCAGGTTTTTTATGCACTAATATTGATTGTGTGGGTAGGACAACTGGTGAGACACAAGGCTTATTGATTAAAGATCTTCCTTGCCCTCCTGCAATCGACTCAGGATTGACTATCCTATCCTGGAATCTTGCAGGTATAACCAATAAGCTACATTCTATTGTATGGTGCAGCTTTGTTGACCAATTTGATATAATTTTATTTCAAGAATCGTGGTCCCTGGTCCCAGTCTTTCGCACTGGATTTCTCAACTTCCACATACCTGCTACCAAAAAAGCAAAAGGTCGACCATCGGGTGGTTTAATAATCTGGGTACGTCAATCATTATGTTGTAAAATTAATCAACCCAACCTTCCATCCAAAGATATTTTGTCTTTAAATCTCATCTGGCCCAATGACCAGGGCATGGCTATTTTCAATACTTATGCTCGAGGGATGGTTGGAGGAACTTTGTCTGATGTGACAACTGTTTTGGATTATCAGCTTGCAGCGCTCCCTCCTGAAATGATAATAATCGTAGGAGGAGATTTTAATACGACCTTTGAGCCTCTTGGCCCTGAGGATCAATTTCTTGCTGTTGAAGAGGACAATAGGTGGGGTATTCCCCAGCTGGATCTTCCCCCAGTCAAGAGATGGTCCGCTGCAGCTATCCAACTTAAAGCACTCTGTCTGGAAAGAGGGCTTAGAGCTGCCAATGGGCACACTAAGTCAGATCGCCAGGGCGCAAGCACGTTTGACAATGGCAGGTTTGCTAGTCGTATTGATTATTTCCTGGTGGATGTTAGAGCCTGGAACAGACTGAATGACATGTCCATAATCCCACAGGATGAAAGTGACCATAATCCCCTGTGTTTGGAATTACAATTGTCAAATAGCCCTAGAGAACCCAAAACCGGGGGGGAGAAAATCACCCTGGACATTGTCGTATCGAATAACATGCGACATGTTAAATGGGATAGATTTATAGAGAAGTTGGGAAATTTAGAGGACCTTAAAAAAGCGACCACTAGTGAGGTGGCCAATTTAAGTTCCCAATCGACTAATACAAATTTCCATCTAACTATGCTTGAGGCCCATAATATCTTTTTCTCAAAACTCCAAGGGTTCTTTATGAAGCCCTCTAGGATTGGAAAAGCCATTAAGGGATACCCACCAGAGGAGGGATGGTTCAACTAAACCTGTAAAATAGCTCGCCAGAATTGCTTTGAGATCAAGAAACACGGATGATGTGAGACTAGCTAGGAAGCTATATAGACAAGCCCAGCTAGTAGCTAAGAAAGAGTGGGATGAGGAACAGTGGCAAGATTTGAAACACGCATGCTTGGCCAAAGACCAAAAACGATTTTGAACTATAGTAAAGTGGGACAGAGGCGGGACTGCACCTTCTCCCCAAAATAATGTGGCAAAAAACCAATGGGTAGATTTCTTTAAACCACAGTATGCTTCTGTCTTATCTGAAGGAGAGCATCTACTTCCCCCTACCATCTATTTCCAAACGCAGGTGTTCTCGATTAAAGAAGTCAACTTAGCTTTGGATAGTATAACAGTGGGCCGAGCTCCTGGAATGGACGGGATACCCGCGGATGTGTTTTTAACAGACAGATCATCTTGGTGTCAATATTTTCAATGGCTAGCCAACTCAGTAGCCATGGGTGCACCTATTCCTTCTTCATGGAAAGGGGCGGAAATAATTCCGGTTTTTAAAAAAGGGGACAAATCACTCCCAAATAACTATAGACCTATTAGTCTTATAGATTCAGCACAAAAACTAATAGGTCGATTAGTGCAAAATAAGTTACAATCTTGGGTTGAAGAAAATAATATTTTATCACCATACCAAGCTGGGTTTAGACCTTGCACTAGCTCTATTGACCAAGTCTTTTATTTTTTAGCTCTTTACTGGAGGAATGTGAAGCTGACCAACGGGACCCTTTACGCGGTCTTTATAGATTTGAGATCAGCTTTTGACCTGGTGCCTCGTCCTAAACTTTGGAGGGTCCTCGCTCAAGCAGGAATGGCCCCGGAACTACTAACCTTACTCGTCCGCTTACATGAGAATAATTACGCACAAATTAGATGGGGAAGCCAGGGGGAGGTGACTGACCCATTTCCTGTCGAACGTGGTGTTCGACAGGGATGTGTCTTGGCGCCCACGTTGTTTTCCTTCTACATTAATGGGATAGTTGACCACCTTGGATGTTCCCCCACGGATGCCCCTATATTGGCAGGGTCCCGAGTGCCTGTTCTCATGTTCGCGGATGACACGTTGTTAGTTTTGCGAACTCCAAGTGGATTACAGAAAGCGCTAAATGTATTTGCTGTTTCTGCCAAGAACGGGGCCTTGAGATAAACACCTCCAAAACTAAATTTATGTGTTTAAACCAGCGACAAAATTTTAGAGGAGTTATTAAATTTAATGGTATTCCACTGGAACAGGTTGAGGCTTTTACATACCTAGGAATATCCCTTCAGAATAATATGAAATGGTCAAACCATATTGACATGACTGTTCTAAAGTTTCATCAGTTAGCAGGTGCAATTATTTCTAAACATAAATCCTCTTTGACTAAACCAATTAGTCCCGCCCTGGAAATTTATGACATGAACGTTATCAGTGCTTCCTTGTATGGCTCGGAACTATGGGGTTTTGGCAACCTGAATCACTTAAGGTTGGCTGAAAACAAGTTCTTACGTTGCCTAACAGGTGTTCCCCAAAGTACTCCAATGATTCCGTTAAAATATGATCTAGGCAGGAAAAAAGTTGAGGACCTGGCACGATTACGTCCACTTTTGTATTGGCGGCGGATCATGGCAACGCCAGAATTAGCACACTACGTCACCGCCCTGAAAGATATTATTAGGGCTGACCATTTTCATTCCATCTTATGGCTCAAAGGAATTAAGGATTTGCTTATAAAATTGGAGTTAGGGCACTTATGGAATTATCCAAACGGTTTAAGTCTCCCATCAAAGCCAATCCTCAAGAAATTGTACTGGGATATGACCTTGACATCTGCCTCTCGTGCTGGCCAAGACTCCAACTTGACTGGTCGATTTTTTTATATTAAATCTTTACCATCTTGTGAGGCATTTTGGGACATTATAGAGAGGCCCATGGATAGGAAACTGTATTTCCAGTTTAGAATTGGGTCTCTCCCTGTAAAAGCTTTTACCCATAAATGGTCACCTTCCCAGGATGACAAATGTCATTATTGTTTAGACTTGATTGAGGACATTGGTCACTTATTGTTTGTGTGTCCGTTGTATATTGCCCCCCGCCTTAGGTGGTTAAAACCAGTATGTTCAAATCTGGGAACACGTAGCTACAAGGAAGCCCTAAGAATTCTTGAATCTGATTGCACCCCCTGCTTGGCTATTGCTGTTGCAAAATTTCTGGGGTGGGCATGGATATTACGTCTTCGTGCCCTGAAATCCCTTGAAACTGGTCAATGAATGCTTGACACCAAGAAATGTCTAATTAATTTTTTACTCAATATTTGATCTTTTAAAAGAATTTTATCCATTGATGTTGTTCTTACTCGATGTTATTCACCAGCATTATGATTTAATGTATTTTTATATATTGTATTTTAGCTTAGTATTTATGAAATGGTTAGGATGTATTTGCTTTTATGACATGCTGTCGAATAAAGCTTTTGGAACTTGACTGGAACAAGGAGAGAATAGTGGAAGTTTTGGAGAAAAGTGCTGAAGCTATGAGTTTAGATTTGAAATGGATGACACACATGGGAAGATAAGCACACAACCAAACCTTAGCAGAGGTTAGAGAGGTGTGAGGCAATCAAGATATCTTCTGGCATGGGGAAGTCCCAGCGCAACAGAAGGTTTCCAAGGAAGTTGATTGAGTACTTTCGACAATGTTTTTTTTTCCAGTTCTGATTCTGTTAGTTTTTTGGGCTATTTGCTTGTGCTTTGGATTGGACTGGATTTTGTTCCATTTTGTTTTTCGTCAAGGGAGGAATGTTTGGGTATCTTGGTATTCAATTCAATTCTGTATATTTATGGAATGTTATTCTAGAATGTACTAATTAGTTGAACTGACCAACCTTGGTGTCAGTTACTCCTGGTATCTCTTCCTGCTGGTTGTGTGCACTCACACAAATAACGGAGTTAAACTTGGACTATCTACCTTCAGGTATCTCCTGGAGTAACCAGAGTTATTACAGGTTTCTGAGCCCACACATGGGATTCAATGAACAAAGTTACCTTCCTCAGTAAAACAGGTGAAGAATGAGAGTGGGAACTTGGAGTCATTAGTGCATCATGTGAACTGCCAGGATGTCAGCATTTCAAACTGCTTCTGGGAAAAAAATAATTTTCCTGATATTCCCAATAAGATCAGAGAACTGCCTGAAATTGAAGAATAAGTGGGTTGAGTGAGAGAGGGTGTCAGTACCCTGTTCCTATAGAGGAAGTGGGTGTAGTACAGAATGAGTCAGCTCTCAGAAATAAATAGTTACCCATCTATATAAAATATTCATCCGTAAAAAATTGCAACAAAGTTCTTGGCAGCAGAGTTGTAATGAGAGATTTGTTAATGCATCTTATGATAAACTGTGTTACATACAGCAGGTAAAAGTGGCAAACCTACATGGGCTTAGGATAGAATTGTTCAGTTGGAGCGGGAAAGCAAATATGTGTAAAGCTTAGTTTTTGATCTGAATATAAGTCATTCCTGAACATTGTACTTGTTATGTTCTGAAATGCTGCCTTTCCCCGCTTTTCATATAACTTAGATTAATTTCAGTAGCTGAAGAAAATGTAAGTGTATTTACGTAGCAAGAAAGGCACAAACAAATGAAAGTTAGGTTAAGGGGAAAGTGAGGAATGCCATTTCTGGGTACAAATCTCCCATTGTCTCACACCCCCCTCCCTCCAACTAGCCACCGATAGGTCTTCCACAATACGACTAAATGGAAGTAGTATCCATATGTCCAGTTCCATGGTGAAGGGCGGCCACTTATATACCTGGTTACTACATGTTGCCACACCTCTGTCACTTGTCAGAACAAGTAAGGGTTGTAGTGCAGTGCCCGCAGCCGTGCATGAGTAGCGCCATCGAGGAGTGTTCAACCTAAGTGCCGCGCTGCAATTCTGTCTCCCATTTGACATCCCTAGTCACCCACCTGGCGGCTTGCTGTAACTTAGATGCATAGTAGTAAAGTTCTAAGTTTGGGAGGACCATACTCCCTTCCAATATGTCACGGTTGAGTTGTGACAGCACCACCTTGCTCCGTGACCCAGCCCACACCAGTGAAATCATCAAAATGTCTAATGTCTTAAAGAGACTGCACAGCAGCATGTAAAGAGTATTTTGTATTATGTGTACAGACACCTGGGATAGAACCCCAACTTTGCCACAGTGACCATTCCTGCCATAGATAGTAGTAACGTGTTCCAGTCACCTCACCAACGGCTCCATACAGTACAGTTGCTGGTCCTCCATTGTGTGCCCCACAATGGTACCAAGATATTGGAAAGTGGTGATCTCTCATCTCGGCCGGGGGGGGGGGGGTTCTTCTCAGATACCTTCTCCAGGGCTCCCAGGGGAAACAACATCAATTTTACCCTATTATTGCATAGGCCCCCCATCTCCCCAGAGATCTCCAGGTATGTCAAAAGCAACGGTATGGACTCCTCTGTGCGCTGCAAGCAAAACAACAAGTCATCTGCGTAAAGGGATATTAGATGTGTGGATCCTGATACCGAAGCCCCCAAGTCATTCCGAGGCTTTGCTGCCAATGGCTCCTTCACCAAGGTGAAGAGGAGCAGTGAAAGCAGAGAGTACTGTTATGCGCCCTGCCACAAACTCCATCCATCAGACATTGCACCCTTGTGCTAGGCACCATTTAAGTATCCTCCCCCCTTTTTCAGAAGATCGGGACCAAATCCCACCTTCCAGAGTACGAGCTGCAACTAGTTCCACTCCATTGTGTCAAAGGCCTTAGCAATGTCTGCTGATCCCAGGGCCACTTCCCTGTATGGAGTGTATCACGTGTGAGTATATGCAAAATTAAGAGCTGTGCTTTGTCCAGGCCTAAAATCGCACCGGTCTTCATGCACCAACATTCCAACCTACACACTTCAATCTTTCTCCCAGGACCTTATGCAATACCTTAGTTTCTACATTGAGCACGTTGAGAGTTCTGTCGAAAGACGGATCCATTGAATCTCCCCCAGGTTTGGGGAGCCTACACAACACTCCCTGCCTAAAGATCGGGTGCAGCGTTCTGCTCTCCCACACTTCATGACATGCCTCAAGCAATGGCTTCTCGAGCTATGCTGTGAATGACTTGTAAAACTCCACCGTAAGGCCATTAACCCCCCCGGCATTTTACTGCTGTAATTTTGTTCATCGCCTCACTGATCTCTTCCAGAGAGATAACCGCCCTCAGCTCATCTTGCAACATGGGTGGCAGCATCTGCAGCACCACACCCACCCAGATACCCAGCCACCAGCACATCGTTGGCTGTCTCTCCCCCTCTTTAGAGATCACATACGTGGTATCATTAATAGTATTTTGGGAGGTGACTGTTGGGAGGTGGCTTGATGACGTAGCACCACTTTTTGGGTTCTTTCCATCTCTTGCTTAAGTAGCCAAGCCCGCAATTTACTAGGCTTGTCTCCCTGCAGGTGCAGCCGTTGTCTGTATTCCAAATGAGGAAATAATGTTAGATTAAATTAAATAATTTAAAATAGCAAAATATATTAGTACATCTAATTTAATGTTAAATGAAATCTCAAAAAATCTTACATTTTTTTACTTTAAAATATTGTAAAATCTAATTTTGAATATAAAAATTATTGTAAGATTAATTTGTATTGAAATATAATTACATTAATACTTACCATTTCTATATATCACTTTTAATAATTATAACAATATAATACATGTTATTATTTTTTTACTTTTAGTGAGTTTTTTCAATTAACCTTCAAAAAATGTATCTAAATTACATGTTTTATATTTACATTAAATACACATTTAATGCAAAATGAAGTTACTAGTGCTGTAACATTTTTGCTTCTTCTATACTTGAAATAAATGTAGGAATCAAATTGACATTGATATTTATAAAAATATTTTTACTTTTTTTTCAAGTTTAAAAAACTTTTTTACTTTTACCTTTACTTTACCATAGGAGAAGTACCATAGGGGGAAATCTCCCTTCGCTAAAGTATATGGACCGGTCAAATTGAAAGTTAAAGTTGAAAAATAGTACAAATATTTATGTTAAATATTGGCGTAAATTAAAGTTATGTATTTATTTTAAATGTAGAACAAAATAGAAAATGCTAGGGCATTATATCCTTAACTTTAAATTAACTTTTTAATATATTTGAAATATTACATTTAACTAACACTAGATTCATTTAAAAAACACCTACATTGAAAGGTTAATATGGATTTACCATGTATTAAAAATTGCAGAAATTTTGGGCTACTCCACACCGTCTGACCGGCTTATCGTCCTGTGCTGACCGAGGGACTCACCTCCTTGCCCAGCTACCGCTGTCACAGTCAATCTGCACCAGCCGCAGGACGCATTGAGGACTACGGCCCCCAAGCTCCTCAGCGGCGGAAGCCCGCCCGCGTCAGCATCGCGCCCGGAGGGGCTTCAAATTGCGGACTTCCCCGGCAGAGCGGGTGTAACTTGCAGAAATTTTGGGCTACTCCACACCGTCTGACCGGCTTATCGTCCTGTGCTGACCGAGGGACTCACCTCCTTGCCCAGCTACCGCTGTCACAGTCAATCTGCACCAGCCGCAGGACGCATTGAGGACTACGGCCCCCAAGCTCCTCAGCAACGGAAGCCCGCCCACGTCAGCATCGCGCCCGGAGGCGCTTCAAATTGCGGACTTCCCCCGCGACGCGGGACGCGCTCGGGTCGGCGCCGGTTGGCGCCGGGCTAAGCCCGGGCAAAGGGTGGGCCGTCTTTGGCCGTCCGGGGCTGGTAGAGGCTGGGCTGGGCCCCCCCTCTAAATGTGGCACTAGCTCGTCTGCCCCACATCAGGTACTGCTGTTGATGTATGTTGATAAGTGCTTAATGTTGTGGACTTGGACTGTGGTTGCGTTTATTGGACATTATCTGGACCTTGTCTGCGGTAGCCGCCCTATCCTTTTTCGTTTGTCTGTAGTTGGGACCCCCTCTTGCCATTTGCCTATTTCTCTTTCCTATTCCATAGTATCCCTCGTAACTTGTTGCCCTACTATCTGTCAGGGGGTTGGTTTGAATTCACTAAAGGCCTGGTCCTGTACTAGCGATGTCAACTCGCTCTGGTAAATTACCCGTGTGGCCAATGTTATCGATAAAGAAATCACCATGGCCGAGCGGCGGCTATCTCGAAGCCCATTTGGTGATAGACGATCTTCGATGGGCCCGATAGCCTTGATACCCTCCCCGGAGCGACCATTGGACCCGCTCCTCCCTGTCCCCTCCTCCTTGGATCACCCTCATGTGGCGGCCTTGAGAGCCAATATAGAAGGGCTGGAAAATTTGACGGCTACGGCACTCAATGCCCAAAACCATGTGGCCCCTGTCCCGGCAGCAACCAAGTCAGCCATCTCTATTTCGTACCCGGCTGACTCCATTACCCACCCAATTCCGCCCTCCCCGGCGGCTTTTGTGGTGCAGGCAGAAACCCATCCAGCCCCCCCAAAGAGGAGAAGATCTGCCATTATACGGAAAAGTAGATTGTCCAAAAACTGTAGAAACCTGAGGAGGGTGGGTGTCAAGAGGGGCGATCTCAATAATGTAGTAGGGGGGGACTCTAGCCTATTGCAGGAAGAAAGAGAAGAGGGCACTACCGAGGGGCTTGTGACCTCTGTTTCTAATAATCAGACTGCTGATAGTGTAGCGACCCTTTCCTTAGACTCTCACCTAATTACAAAAATGGAGGAAATAATGAAATCTCTACTCCTTCCAGTATTAGACAAAATTAGAGGGCTATCCGAGCGAGTGGATAAAATGGAGCAGACAACTTTAGATAATTTTTTCTCATTAAAATCATTCATAAAATTGCAGCTAAGATCGAGGGACGATGGTCTAGGGGGTGGACTCGTTAGTAGGGTAACGTCTACTGTTCAGCACAGTTCAGCTACCACAGTTGATAATCCTCCGGTTGCATTGGAAGCGTCTAATCGGAACCTGTACTCTACTGTGCTGGCGGTAGGTACTATAAGTAACCCTGCTCACCCCTTTCCTAAGCCTGTAGAGAAACTTAAGTCCCCCAAGACTACCTCCAATATCTTAAGCAAAAAGAAGGCATGCCCCCCTGCCCCGGTCTCTACAGATGAGGAAATCCCTACTACTTTAGCCATCCCTCCAGTAGCTCATAGTGTACTTGAGATCCCAACTTCTAAAGCAGCTGAAACTGCAAAGGCCCATGTGCTGCAGTCAGATGAGGGCATTTCTCGTGGGAGGGAACATAACATAAATCTCCCCCCTGAGTGCCAGCCCTATGTAGTTGTGTTGACTGGGGTACCTGTGCTTAGCCCAGGCAAGCGTGAGCCTTATTCTGAATTATTTAACAAGACTTTATTTTGGCTTAAAGAGAACAGACCTTTGCCCGAGTTCTGGGAGGGCCGGATCATTCACGTACGTAGAGTTGGATGGATTGGTACCAGGAAAAAATCTATAAGTGGGGATTGTATCTTAGTGAACTTTGAAGATCCAAGGATCGTTAGCTATATATGTAGAGGACCTATGAATGATCATAGCTTAATAGATAGCAGGGGTTCAATTGGCACTTGTGACCTTAGTTATGTTAACCCCCAAATTCCCCCCGCAAGGCAACCCGGAATCGATATGTGGGAGGGTTGGGACAGTAGAACTCGCGGTTGTATCTCTAAATTTAGTCTATTCAACAATATCGCGAGTCAGCCGCAGGGTCGATTTTGGCATGGTTGTTGACAGGTAATTTGTCCTGTACGGAAGTTGCATATTGAAGTTTCCGGGGAGTTACAAACTGACAGCTTGCCCCCTGGAGAGCAGCAGGTGAGCTCTTCCATTACCACCCTTTCCTCTTTATTGACTCCTAGGGGTTGCTTACAGGTGCCGCCCCAGCTTAGTAGGGACCTGCCGGTTGAAGGCTTTCAAACTCCTCATGCTGTGGCAACACCCGTCGTTGAAATGGACATTGCCATTGATAATACCCCTTCTAAAAGGATTTTAACATTGGGGCAGGGAGGGGTTCTCAGTACGCCTCTGAGGGTAGCTAGCTGGAATATAGCCGGTCTAGCTCGGAATATAAGTATCCCTGATTGGAATACATTTATCGAATCATTTGGGATTTGTTTGTTCCAGGAAACTTGGTGCCTGGAACCACAGCATAAGCTGGGTTATACCACCTACTTCGTACCAGCTGTTCGTCCGAATGGAGGTAAGGGGCGTCCCTCCGGAGGTTTGTTAATTTGGGTAAACATCTCCCAGCGATATTCCATTAAATGTATAGCCACTAACTCACCGGACCTCCAGAGACTATCATTGAGAGGCCCGTGTGGAGGAGGAATGCTCGAAATATTTAATATATATGTTAGAGGCACTAGGGGTGGTCTTTCCACTCTCTCCCCAACTGGCATTGACGAAGAACTTAAGAGTTGTGGTCCAGACTCCCTCGTCTTATTAGCTGGGGATTTTAACTGCACATTTGAACCGCTTGCTGCGGACGATGTGCTGGGCACCAGCGAGGACGATGTAAGGAGAGGCATCCCGCCGTTGTCAATTGCTCCAATCAGGAGATGGACCCAAAATGCAATTGATCTTAATGTCCTCTGCTTGGAGCATGGTCTTAGAGCAACCAACGGCAGATCCAAATCAGATTTAATGGGGGCACATACGTTCAATAGAATAGGTCATTCCTCTAGGATTGACTATATTATGTTGAACTTTCGTTTGTGGTCTTTCCTGGTGGACATGGAGGTCCGGCCATCCATTGACAGTGACCATAACCCTTTATCTCTGTCTTTGTCCCCTCTTTGGAAGGGTAGCTCCCCTCCCCCAATCCCACATGTGTGGAAATCAACACATGAAGTGTGTCCCTCCAATTGTGGCAGGTGCCTGAATTGGAAGAACATTATTGGTAATGAGGGTAAGATGCTGGAGGTACAATCTATTATGGCCAATATTATACCTTGCATCGATTCCCCATCTTTCAGTGCGCAGGAGGTTTCCGCAGTTTTTGCACAAACTACGAAGGCTTTGGGTGAGCTATTCGTTACCCACAACGCGGGAAAAGGGGCCAACAAGAGAGGCGGTAGGAAGGCCTCTGCTGGGTGGTTCTCATCTGCATGCCGAGCGGCTAAATGGGATCTACTAAAGGCAGTAAAATCTAAGAATAAAGTCCTGGTCTGTGCCGCAAGGGGAAATTATAGGAGGGCCCTAACAAAGGCAAAAGCAGAATGGGATGACCAGTTCTGGTGTGACCTGAAGGCCGCTAGCCTCAGGAATGATGCAAAGAGTTTTTGGGACCTATTAAGAACTAGGGAGAAACCTGTGGACACAATGATTACTTGTAATGTATCTGAGTGTGCGTGGGTTGCCCACTTCTCCCAACTTTATTCAATGGTCCCGGATGTGGGGGAAAGTTTGATAGCACGACACCCTTATGCATCTTCCCAGCCCAAGGACGAGCTTCTGTTTACATCTAAGGAAGTGGTGGGGGCGATTAATAGCCTTGTGCCCAATAAAGCAGCAGGTCCGGACGGCATACCAGGAGATTTGTTACGCATTAACCCGGAAGAATGGGGAAAACTCATCTCCGCCCTACTGAACTCCAGTCTTGAAGGGGCAACTTTCCCGACCTCATGGAAGGGGGCTGAGGTCGTTCCAATCTTTAAGAAAGGTTGTCGGAATGACCCAGCCAATTACCGCCCAATAAGCCTCTTAGACACCTCACAAAAGATGGCTGGTAAAGTGGTCTTGGCCAGGATATTGCAGTGGGTAGAGGAAAAGGGCATTCTTTCAGATTTTCAGGCTGGTTTTAGATCAGGCACGGGGACTATAGAGCAATCCTTTCGACTCATGATGTTATACTGGAAAGTGGTTGTACTGGGCAAAGGCAGTCTGTACCTTGCTTTTATAGACTTGCGGACTGCCTTTGACCTAGTTCCCCGTAGCCAATTATGGAGTGTGCTTGACGAACAGGGCATTCCACCCTACTTGCTAAGCATATTGATAAAACTCCATACTGATAATTTTGCACAGATCAGGTGGGGTAACCAGGGGCAAAAAACAGCACGTATACCTGTAAATAGAGGGGTGCGCCAGGGATGTGTCCTTGCCCCCACTCTATTCTCGTTGTATGTCAATGGAGTGGTGGAGCACCTGCTACAACATCCTGCAGATGCACCATCCCTGGCTGGCAGAAGAATACCTACCCTTCTATTTGCAGATGATACCCTCCTAATCTCTGCAGAGCCTATTAGTTAATTTTAAGTCTTTTTGTGATGCAAGAGGGTTAGTCATCAACACAGCGAAGACCAAGTATTTGGTCCTTAACCCTCCGGGAAAATTGGCCAAACCGCCGACTCTAGATTCCGTTGCCCTTGAGATGGTCTCAGAGTTCGACTACCTTGGCATTCGTCTCTGTGATTCTATGAGCTGGAAATGCCACCATCAAAAGATGTTGCTGACCCATAAGAGGGTGGTGGGTGCCCTTCTTAAGGAACACCGTGCTTCATCCCTTAAACCCATTGCTCCTGTTTTAGATATCTACAGGGCAAGGGGTGTTAGCGCTGCCCTTTATGGGGCTGAACTTTGGGGGGTTTATAGGGCGGATCACCTATCCCGTTCCGAAAGCAAATTTTACAAAGATCTAATGGGTCTTCCCTATAGCACCCCAACCCTCCCACTGTTATTAGATATGGGTACTCGGCCAATTAGCGACCAGGCTAAGCTCCGCCCTCTTCTCCTATGGGCAAGAATTTGGAGAACACCAGAATTATGCAGCTATGCGGACGGCCTAACCGATGTGCTGGGGTCACCAGGCTGGTCCAAGATTCACTGGTTGAGGGAAGTCAAGCGTCTTCTCGTCAGCCTTGGTCTCGGGGAGGCCTGGAATAATAGATCTGCACCTCTTAAGTCTGAGCTAAAAAAGATATATTGGAGCTGGGTAGCCGATACCAGAAGTAGCAATGCCAATTTGTGTAGGTCCACTATGGATTTTCTTTTGACTAAGGAAGTGCACTTCTGTGAACCATACCTGGATGTCATCTCAAACCGCAAGGATAGGGCTCTATATTTCCAATTTAGAATAGGCTTGCTTCCTGTTGGAGAATTGACTTCTAGGTGGAAGGCACCGTCCCAGACAATTTCTTCTTGCCCATTTTGTGTAAGGAGGTCTGAGTCTGTTCCCCACTTTCTGTTCGAATGCCCGGCCTATGCAGCTCCTCGGAGTAGATGGTTAAAGCCACTATGCAGAGAACTTGGAACTAGACACTATTTGGAGGCCCTACGAATATTGAAAAACGATCCACGGCCCCTCTTTGCTTGTGGCTTAGCTAAATTCCTAGGGTGGGCATGGCGTATCAGATCAACTAGGCTTTCGTATCTTGTTTAATCTGTTTTTTAACAAATTATATAATGCTTTTTAGTTAATTTATTGGTACCAGTAGCTGCATGAAATGTTCGTCTATCTCTTTATGTACTGGTTCCTTCTTACTATTTTATTGTGTATTATTGTATGTTCGCTTTTTAAGATATATTTATATCGAAATAAAGCCTTTTTGACTGACTGACTGTATTAAAAATTACAACTTGTTTCATATACAATTCTTTATTGGATTTTACTTGTAGCAGGTGACAACAGTACAAATATTAGGTGTCCAGACCGTATATTGTCAAGAAGCCATTAAAAAATAAAGTGCCATTTGAAAGAGGGTGGAAATCCACTAACATGTCCTTGCTCATTAACATTGCTATTACAGATAAACAAATCTAACAATGTAGTTCTACCTCCCCCCCAAAAAACCTGTGAAGAAAATATATATATATATTTCTTAGGGTACATGGATGGAGCTTTATGTTGACTGTAATAGAAGATCAGCCTAGCAGAAGCTTCTAAAGGATAGTACCCAAGGTTTAGAACTGAAAGAAATGCAACGCCTGTACCTACGTGGGACAAGCCGTCACTGGGAGAGCTCTAGATCAGTAGGGCACTAATGGTCCCCATGAGAGTTCAAAGTTTTTTAAATGATCCCTAAAGATGTCTGCCAGAATTTCCATGGTGAGAGCCTACGATAAGTGTGCATGCCACTGTGTCGGATTGGGGCGTATTTCTTTTTCCAGGCTGCTGCCAGTTTAATTGTGCCACCCCATACACATCCACATAATAACTGTCACCCTTACTTTGACATTGCAGACCAAGGTCACGTAAATCCAATATTGCAAAGCCTAGGGTATCTAGAATTGGGTATCCCAGGACATCATTAATCTGCAACAGGATCTTGGAACAAAAGGGTCGTATTGTAGTGAAGTCCCACCAGATGGGATGAACATCGCCCAACAGCCCACACCCTCTCCAGCATAAGTCAGATGTGTGGGAAAAAATCATTTTCATCTTAGTGGGGTATAAAGACCAGTCCTAAAGGAGAATGTTTCTGACACATGCTTAATGAGTGATTACATTTGGGGAAATCCTCCCATAGATTCCTCCATATTTCCACTGGAATTTCTCACCCTGAAATATTTTCCAGTTATTGCAACTTATTGAGCATCTTATTGAGAAGGAGGGATTACAAAAAGAAGATAGTTATTTTAGGAGATCCGCTCTTTTTATGAATTGTTCTATAGGAGTGAGTTCTCTAATAGCTGTAAGTCTAACGCCAGAGTATAGTGACCACTTTTTCAATTGAGTAGTGAAAGTGTTTAGAGTCTGGGAGACCAAAATCACGATTACATTATTCAAAAATTAAAACATCCCAGTTATGAAACAGGTCTGAGTGTGTGAGACAGCCCCCCTCCTACCAGGCTTTGAATGGACTTGAGTGAGAGGCCGGAGGGGAACTCTGGGATGTAGTGAATCAGTTTATGAGGTGATAGAAAGGTAGTCCAGGAGGCCACTCTGTTTACCTCATCCCATATTTTAAGGGCCATTTTCGTTCAGTTGCTCAAGTAAGCATTTGGTGGCCAATTGCTTTTGCTTTTCATAGCAAGTCCCAAATAATCTTTCCCACTATCGCCCTGTCCATGTGCAACCGATGTTTGTGTGACTCTCGTAATGACCATACTGAGAGAACTCCTAACTGAGCCACTTTATAATTAAGGTGACAAACTGGGACAACTAATCCTCCTCCATCTTTGGGCAGCCTGAGCAATTTAAAGGGTAATTGGGCTTTCTGCTTTTGCCTGATGAAATGTGTAATCAAGGTGCGTACGGTGGGCAGAAACTCGTGGTATAATTCAATAAGGAGTCCCTGGAAAAGATAAAATACCTTTGAGAGGATTGTCCTCTTAATCAAACGAATTCGACCTAAACACAGGAGCCCAGCATTTGAGGTCACTCTTAGTTGTGGCCGCTTGATATACCTCTGTAAAGAAATTGTTGTCCAGAGATTTTCATTTTAGATTTGTGTTTTGTATCATTAGGAACACAATTTAGCTTGGGTAGACATTCCTAATCCGGGTCAAATTTCTCTAGAAGACTTTTTTTGATATGGCGGTTATGTTGCAGTAATGATGTAATATTTCAGGAACCATGATAGCTATATATTTTGTTTTGATGCCAAACATAGGTTTTGGGGGTCAATTATTCTTAGAGATACAGAAAATAACTGCTCAAAGCAACCCTTTTACCATTTTCCAAAATGGCAGTTCTATAATGATGTGTTTTAACCATTATATTGATAATTTATTTTAATATTGTTTTTATTTTAGGTTTTCTGTTGAATCAAATTTGTAAACATGAGTGAAGCAGGTGGTTGCAGAAGATCTTTATCTCCTGATAGAGTGTGGCTGAGGACTCCTTCAACAAAGAATAATGAGTCATATGCCAAACTAATCGGAAAGCAAAGCTAACATCTACTGCAGTTGGACAGAAGAGAGTTTGAGATGCTGCAGAAATATGGCAAGACAAAGTTCACAAAAGATTAAAACTGATAGGTGAAGAGGATCACATTAAAAAAACAAGTGCTACAAGTCCTATACAATGGAAAAAAGGCTGGAAAGAATTTCTCCATAAATAGCAGAAACCAAGTGAATCACAAAAAGAATCTGAGTCTTCTGAAAAAGGGAGAGCAACCAAACCCATTGCACATCCACTTAGAAGATAAATGGCTACCCCTCGTCAATCTCGAAAAAACTGAACAGAAAGCAGAAGATCGCCAATGATTTATTTGTGGTTTAGCCAGAACAAGGGCCAAAGGAATTGATGAAAGAACAGAGTATATGAGTGTCAAAGGGCAAACATGTTTTTATCTGCAGCTAGTTTCTTCCAAGATGACGTTTTCAGCCATAGCTGATCGGAACAGAGAGGTGAATGTATTTGCAGTGGATTTGTATGCCCACCCCGACTGCATGCGTGCAAAAATTCAAATATATAAATGTAGAATGAGCTTCTAGAAGCAACGTAACCATCAGCCTTCAGTTAATTTTGCACTTGTTGAAAAAAATAATTTTAAAGCCACTCTTGAGTGCTGGCTACGGGTTCACAGTGAGATCAGAGAAATAATGGTCAACATTAATAAAACTGGTTTGATCCATAATAAAAAATTAAGATTTTTCTGGTGAGAATGTACAATGACAGAATTTGTTGTTGTCAGTCCAACAAAAAGAATGAGCCACTTATGGTGTCCTCAGCTGATTTGACTCCTGAAGTTCTTCCTGCCAAAATAGGATCACAGGATGCTGTAAAGTCAGCAGGAACTTTTTAAGAAACATCCTAAAAGATTTAAATGTTGAACTTAATGACAAATATTGTGATGCCACAGAGCTCTGCAAATCATGGGAGTCAACAAGAATTCTTGATGTTCTCTTAATATTTTGTACATCATTGCTTACTATCAGCAAAGCAAAACTGTTACAAACTTGTTCTTGAGTTCGGAAAAGAAGCTGACAGTATTGCTGATGGCTTTGAAGATATAAGCAAAGAAGTGGAAGACAACCCCATAAACTGACAGGCTTACGCTGTGCAAATGCGCTCTCTTCATCAAATCATGTTTTATGAATTACATTATGGCAAAAATAAATCTCCACTACACATGATGTCTGCCCACGCAATCTATGACAAGTTCAAAAGTAGAGAACGAATCCCTTCTATGAATGAGACTGGCGTATCAACATGTTATGATGACATAGTATGGGGTAAGAACATATTAGCATCTTATGCTGCACATTCTTGTGAATCCGACAGCACACCTCTTACAAATCACTTGACCTGGAAAGGATTTACAATTGCTGCTCTAGATAATTTTGATTTTGATGAAAGCTCTTCTTTGTCTGGACCATCCAGCACTTCTGATTCAGCCATGGTGCTTTTTCAAGACTATACCAATGTAGTAGCAGCTGGCAAACAAGCTATGTCAGCTGTAGGCATAAATAAACAAAGCTCCAAACTTATAACCCAACTGGATAAAGGTTGTGTTGTTGTGTGCAGGAGTTTATCTCAGTAGGTGTGGCATAGACAATGCCCTTTTTGAGGCTGAAACCTTTGAAAGCAAAACTATCCACTCAGTATTGAGCGGAACTTATCACGTTAATTTGTGACAAGGTATACTCATTATATCTGAGGTTATAGAAACATTGTGATGAAATTCTTTCTGGAACAAGAATGACAAATTAGGTTTTGCACATCATATCTCTGAAGTGAACAACGCAAGGGTGCATTTACTTCAAAAGACAAAATGCAAAGCCAGGTAATGTTCAATACACTCAGTTCAAAATCAGAAAACAGAAAACCTGAAAACCAAGGGGCTTATTTATGAGGCCTTGCGAGAGTTTTGCGCTTCCGTTGTGTCATTTTTTGTGACGCATAGGTGGCGTAAAGCATGCCTCCTGTAGCGCCCTATTTACAAAGTGAGGCATTGTTCTGCTTGGGTTGTCGGATCAGATAGAACCCGCTCAACAGAGCCTCTCTAACCCAAATCAGAACATTACCCTCTCCCTAGGGCCTATTCACAAGAACACACCTATATATATATATATATATATATATGTACCACCCAAGGACAGGGAATTCCTATTACATGGATATATATATATATATACACATATATATATACATATATATATATATACATATATAGCAGCCTCGCGGTCTTGGACAGACCCAGGACTTCCTGCCCAGACGGCAGCCTCACCCTCGCGGTCTCAAACAGACCCAGGATTTCCTACCCAGACGGCAGTCTCAGCCTCGCGGTCTTAGACAGACCCAGGACTTCCTACCTAGACGGCAGCCTCAGCCTCGCGGTCTTAGACAGACCCAGGACTTCCTACCCAGACGGCAGCCTCAGCCTCGCGGTCTCAGACAGACCCAGGACTTCCTACCCAGACGGCAGTCTCAGCCTCGCGGTCTCAGACAGACCCAGGACTTCCTACCCAGACGGCAGTCTCAGCCTCGCGGTCTCAGACAGACCCAGGACTTCCTACCCAGACGGCAGCCTCAGCCTCGCGGTCTGAGACAGACCCAGGACTTCCTACCCAGACGGCAGCCTTAGCCTCGCGGTCTCAGACAGACCCAGGACTTCCTACCCAGACGGCAGTCTCAGCCTCGCGGTCTCAGACAGACCCAGGACTTCCTACCCAGACGGCAGCCTCAGCCTCGCGGTCTCAGGCAGACCCAGGACTTCCTACCCAGACGGCAGCCTTCACGAGTTCATCCTATGATCACTATAACATACGACAAGGGAATCAGTGTATCAGATCACACAAGAACTGCCAGTTTGAGCACAACCTGTTCTCTGGTTCGAGGGGCTCCTTTCTCCCCTATTCAGTTACCACTTACCGGATCAGGGTTAACATCTGTTCATGTTGAGTTGCAGCTGACTAAAAGAATAGGCTACCCTCTTATACAAGAACACGCAGCACATGTTGACTACAAACTGACTTTATTATATATATATATATATATATCATATACGCAAGCACATAATGTAATGTAACACATAACCTGTAAAGAAAAGTGAAAGATTAGGTTGTACACTCTAATAAGAAAGGGGTCGACATCACCTTAGTCGTGTGTAGCCTGCACTCAATGGTCATCTAGGTCCCCTTCTCGTCTGTGCCTCGGCTCGCCTGGAGATCACACCTACGTAGCTCCCTTCTCCGAGTCACTGGGACCTCTTCCTCATCGGCTACTCTCTCCTCTCTGGCAATTCTGCTAGAAGAGTAACTGTCTCTTGGTCTTTCTCCGTCCTCAAGTTTGTCATCTGTCTTCCCTGGAATAAGTAGTAGCTTTTCTGCTAACGGCTAGGTGCCGCCTATGGATTGAAAGAATAAGTGTCCGTATCTGCCTCAGGCTTTCACTAATATAGAGGTGCATTTTCTCATGGAAAATTCCAGCCCGTAACCTGCCGCCCACCAAATTCTTGTACCTCCCCGTGCCAAGGACACTTTCCCAGCCGGCCGGCCTGATGTAGCGTCTTCGGCATGAAGAAAAATACAATCCTTCGATAAGGGCCGGTCTGAACCGGTTCTCTCCAAGCGAATAACACCTCATAACTAAAACATCCCCTGTAACTTGGAAACATCTCAAGCTGCTGGAGCAGAAAGAAAGATGGAGTCTCCCCCGTTTGAGGCCTACCAGGCCTGAATTCAACACGGCTCCATGAAATACCCTCACTACAGGGCAGGTTATCCCTAAGACTAACAAATCTATCCCCTAGGATATGTGTGCAAGCCCTAATCTATGGGGAAGAACACAGGATCATGTCGAAGTGCCTAGTAAATAGACTTCATTCGCTACTCTAACCCTTAGGCTTGAATGGTAATAGACTGAAGTCACCCTAATCACCCATCAACACAATAGGGCCGTGAAAATCGAGCAGTACAGGCATCTAAGCAGATGCGTCACTTTGTAAACCCCTGCGCTACATTATACCAGCGTCAGGTGTAATGTATGCAGCGTGGGCGTTCCCACGTAAGTAAACCTCGTAGAAGTGATGCAGTGAAATATACGAGATTTCACTGCGCCACTTCAAGGGTGCAAATGCGCCAATATCTTATGCCTGCCTCACAGCAGGTATAAGACTGATGCAGGCCCATTCACGTGGGGCTTGCCCCATGTGAAAGGACACATTGCTGGAGTTGCGTCACTTTTGTGACATACTCCAGCAATGCGTCACTTTTGCGCCTACAGATACGTCAGAAATACTGACGTATCTGTAACTCCTTGCGACATGATGCGTCATACAGTAAATATGACACATCCATCATGTCGCAAGGAGGGCACACTGAGAAGTGATGCATCACTGCTTTCACGCAGTGATGCGCCATTTCTCATAAATGAGGCCCCAAGTTCGTAGAGTTTGTCAAAGAATGTCTGGGGAAATGTTTTACATATGAAAGCTATAGTGCAAAACTTGGTAGCCGCCATTATTGAAAATGGCAGAAGGGTTGCTCTGAGGGTTTTTTTCTGTCTCTACAAGACTACTTTATCCTCAAAACCTATGATTTTACATCAAATTGAAATATGACATCAGCGCAACACATCTGCTATTTTTAAAAATGTCATCCGAAAAATTCGGCCCGGATCCGCAATGTCTACCCAAGCTCAATTACTGTTGTAGGAGCAGAGTGTATTTTGCCTGATACAGGGCGGACAGTTTAGCGATAAGTTTAATACCCAGGTAGGTGATGTCTTTTTTCACACATTGGAAGTGGGTAGAGGCCACCATTGTTTCTATGTCTGCATTAGTCAACGTCCGGTGAAGTAAAAAAGGACTTAGTCAAATTGATACAGAAGCCTGCCACACTTTCAAAGAAACTTAGCTCCTCCAGCAAGGTCTGAGGGGCGAGCCGCGGGAATGTAAACATTATTTGTACATTATCGACAAAGAGGAAACTTTTGTGTTCTATAGACCCGAACATGATGCTGCTTATAGAGGGGGTGGATCACATATTGGCAACTAGTGGTTCTATCCTTAGTGCTGGGGGTGAGTGTCTAAAAAGTTTTAGCACTCTGTCCATCATCTCCTTGTGTTTGCTATTAGAGTAGTTGCCATTGAGTTTCCCATGTATTGCTGACATTTTCCACTGAAGAGATAAGGGCAGGGTGGCCTTGTGCTGCTGTTCCAGTGTGTGTAGTTCCCCTTCAAGTGTCAATTGGTCTTTTGTCCTCTGTTTATTAACTATGGTGAACAGCCCTATAGATTTTTCCCGCAAAACTTCCTTGTATGTGTCCCAATTATTGGAAGTGGCAGTGCTGTAAATGTATATATCAAGGGGTAGCCTTGTGTCTCAGTCTATGGTCCTTATTTCATTTCAGATGTGTCTCCTTCAAAGCCACCACATCATTATTTTGATCCAGCAGGTATTTCCACATTTTGTGGAGCTTGGTCGGGTACTTCAAGAAAGGGTAGTAATCACCACGGAAGGCTGAAGCCTTCTGATTATCAGCCCCAAACCTGCTTTCCACTCAGTGGCCCCAGATGTCCCCCCTCTGGAGTCTGCCCTTCATTCCTCCCTGCTTGCTCATCCTCAGGCTCTCTGCCCCCATCATTGCATATAATCCTCTCGCAGCCCTCTGAAAAAGATGCCAATCCTGTACCAATAAACATAAAAATTGACACGCAGAGACTGATGGGACAACTGTTCTGAAAACAAGTATGTCAGGTAAAGTTAAATACAACTTGCTAGGCGTATCGGTCAGAGACTGCTACCAAAACTTTAGAGTAGCTTTATTAGTTAGGTATTGTCAAAGCATGTAGAATAGATCCAGATGGTATTAGCTACATGTGGCTCATTCAGACCTTCAGGAATATCTCCTGCAGCGTATCCATCCTAAATTAGTCTCTCTACCAAATTATCTCGGTAAGATTGGGTGGTCCTTATTAAGGGGCCCTCAGTATCATGTCTTGCTGAATAGGCCTGCTAAGGAGTAACCATAGTGGTCTCAGTCACTGCTTCCTCAGCTGCTGTGGATGTCTCTGAAAGTGCCAGAGGCCCACTATTTGGGATCTGTTGGTGCCGCCTCTAGGAGTTCCTGGGCCATCCTATAACCTTTGTACTTGGAACTTGGTATCTCCAAGAGCGTCATAGCTTCAGCCAGGTCTGTGACATAATATGCTTTGTATTGCATTTCAAAGGCGAGCTCAAAGGGATAAGTCTAGGTCGTGTCGTAGCTTATCTGTTACTAGTCTCAATTGTTGAAGTCAGGCTAGGGTTGCTGGTATGACATCTTAATAGTGTAAACTGGTGGCTCTGTGAAATTCAAGTTGGGCTGCCTGTAGAATAGCCTCCTTCACCTTAAAAGAGCAGAATTTTGCCAGCACATCTCTTGTACACCTCCTCTCTCCTCTTGTCATCTCTAATTTCACCTTTCCCCCGAGTATCTCTGCGAATAAATCTGCGACAAAGTTTTCCAAATCTGGACCCTCTACACCTTCCTTCAGATCATAAATCCATAAATTGCCACAATGTGATCTGTTTTCAAGGTCTTTATTCTTCAGCCTCCAGCTGTGCTTGGAGAAAGTATGTGAGGTTCTCTAAGTAGGTGGTGCGTTGTTTCTTGTCGAGAGATTTGGATTATAAGTCTAGCACCCAGGGCAATGTAGTGCTGGAGGAAGGAGAGTTTGTCGTTAAAGTCAGCCCAGATATTTTCTAAAGAAGTGGCCAAGTCAGTTTTTGGTTTCACCTAGAATTCCTTTATAAACTCTCGCAGGGAAGAGAAGAGATTTTCTTTCATGAGTGACATGGCGTCTCCGGCAGCCGCTATTGGTAGGCTGTCTCACAATTCTGCTGGGCTAAAATAGCTGGACACCCAGTTGAGCTGTTGCTTTTTTGGAGAAATAAAGAGTGATAAGGTTTTCAGCTACACAGTCTGCTAAGGAGTGTTATTCTCAGGTGCAGCCCCACTGACGATAGCTTAGGTCTTTAAGAGCTCTAAATGACAATGCTGCAGGAGGTGTCTGTACTCCTCTCCAGACTCCCTCCCATGAGGCCGCAGCAATGCTGCGGGAGTAATCAATGCTGATGGATGAGATGTGCTTCAACGAGGCCCAGATGAGGCTCTAATCACCGTTCCGGGCCACCTAAAATCATCAAAAACCTGCACACAGAGCTCTCTGAGTGCCGGTTCTGGTCGACCTTCTGAATCGAGTCTGTGGGCCTACGCCACCCTTCCAAAGTCTTCGGTCATTTCTGGGGTAGTTAATAGGTATGGTGTTTCATTCAGCTGGAGGGATCCCCAGCACTTGCCATATGTGCTTGTTTCACCCTAGAGAACATGACTATATAGTCAGGTGGTATATATGGTAGAGTGAAGAAGGATACTGAGACAGTCCCACGATTGCCTCACCCGGTCTGCCATTTTGGGCCCAAGCAGGTTGTCAGTCATTGCCCTGTTATTGCTAGCTGTCCTAGTCTGATCACTGGTGCTGAAGTCTCCAGGAGTCTCCAAGGGGTTACCTGAGGAGAGCACGTGTCGCAGGGAAGTCAGTCTCCTTAAAGTCAGGTGTGTCTCTGACATAAAACAGTCGCTCATTCCCAGCTCAGGAAGTACACAACTATAGAAAGCCTGAAGACTGCATTCTTGCAGTGTACCACCTGAGCAGCTGTATCTTTCCTAGGCTACTCACTCTTTATCACTTTTATGGCCGGTAACTCCTGTGTACTTTGTCTTGAAACCACATTTTGTGGTAATTACCACTGCCTTCAATATTCCCCATGTAAAGTTCGGCAGATGAAGCCTCCCGAATTTTACAGGGGAAAATTCATAGAAAATACTGGTGCATGCCGATTTTGGTGCACAAAGCATCAAAATATGTATGATATTAAAAAGGGCACAACTTGCAATAGGCAATAATTATCCCAGCTTTTCAAATCTAATTCCAGTGCTATCAGATTTTAAAAGCTGCAGTAATAATCACCTTTCCAGTCAGGTCACTTGTGCTGAGGACTGTGGGTTATTTTGCCCCTAAATGCCTGGCTTGCATCTGCTACTAATGGACCTAATTGGCCACATTCTGACTGCCAAACTGATCTTTATGGTTGTACCAAACCTAGCAACTTAAAAAACACAAAAATCATCGTAAAAAATACCCCAAAAGTTTTCCCAGTCTGGTGTTATCCTCACTCCTTAATTGACATCGGCTATTCAAAGACTCCAAAGACAAGCTACAAATCCACTCTCTGCAGTGGTTTTAAGTTTGTTATCCCTGCCACCATTGACGTTGGCTCTTCATTAGGTGATTGTGTGAAGGAAGCAGATATTGTACGGCACACAGAGGCACCATGTGAGCTGGCAGGTCTTTTGTACACTCGCATGCTGTGTGGAATGCAGAGGCTTGTGTAGCCAATCAGAATTGTGAAAGTCCTCGAACCAGCTACTATGCTTTTTGCATTGTAAGATCAGTGAGTGTGAAACAGACACAGAGCCAGAGTTGAGTGACATTAGGGGGCACGTGATAATAGCCTATCTTCACATGGCAGGGTATTAATGAGGACACTTTATTTCAGTTGTTATTTCATATAGCCAGTAGATTTCCAGTGATGTTGAGAAAGCAATAGCTTTATTATATTGTATTTTCATAGCTATGAACTGAACTTATTGCAAGATGCAGGATTTAAGGGAAGATGATGAGTCTCTACTTCCTGCCACATGTGCTAACCTGTTTAAAGCAAATTTATTTTTTATGATATTACATCTATTTAAATTCCTGATCAGCACTAATTTAACTTTTCAGGTGCTCTAGCCTGTGTCTCTCCCAGATGACCAGTTGCAAATGGTTTCACATGGATTCAAACTCTACTGTTTGAGTTTTTGGACATCCACTGAGGTGGTATAATACTCTCTAGTTGATGTCAGTTGCATTTTGGATATGTTTTTAAATATGCAGTTATGACTGTAGGTTACTAATGTTATTTTTATTTAGCCTCTAGAGTTTAAGTTTGTGTATGTTATCTTATGGAAATAAGCTTCTTTTACAAAGCATACATTTGTCACAGATATATTCTTTGAACTAAGAGGGTAAGGACTAGTAAAAGAGCCTCATCCTAAAAATTTCGATTTTAAGTGCTTGTTAAAAGTAAGCAATTGAATAATCAATTGAAGAAGAACGAGGAGTGTGTAGCAGAGGGAGAAAGACAAGGCAAAAATGGACCTACCACCAAACCTTGGTTTCCTAAATAAAGCTTAATCTCCAAAATCCTTAATGCCTCTACTGATTAAAGCAGAAGAATCTGAGGACATTGTACACTTTTTTACAAAGATTTGTGAAAATTTCACACAACACAGTGCAGCAAACAAAGTTGCTGAGTTACATTGTGTAAAAGAGAGAGAGCTGAACAGCAGCATATATACTAAGATATGGTGTTGTTTTCCTCTTTCCCTGCTCTGGTGGACTTCAGGCTGCCATTCTCCAATGCACCATACTGCAGAAGTGTTAGACCTGTCTGTCTAAGTGAAGTCATCCCCAAAACTTTTTGCCTCACCTCCTCTATTTTTGCTGACATTATTTATGTTGTCCTTAGGACTCTGTGTACTTCACCACTGCTAACCAGTGCTAACGTGTGTGTAATCATTCCCCTCAAACATGGTTACATTGGCTTATACCGAATGGACATATTTAGAGTACTTGTAAGTCCCTTATAGCGTGATATATTATATATCAAGGGCCTGCAATTATATGGTACTAGTTGGCCTGCATCACGTATTGTGCTACCCACTTAAGTATCACTTTAAAACATGTCCCAGGCCAGCCATTGCAGACGGAATGCAGTTTTAACTACCATAGCAACTTGGCATTTACCCCCCCAACCCCTGCCAAACCTAAAACTCCCTTTTTATTACAAATGAAACACACATAAGGTGGGTCCTAGGTACACTTAGGGCAGGGTGCTGTGTAACTAAAGATTGTACATGTACATTTAATTGTACATGTTCTGGTAGTGAAAAACTGATAAATTCATGTTTCACTACTGTGAGGCCCTCCCTTACCCCAGGATAATATTGAGGAGTCCTTATTATATTTTGTAAGGTACAATTTCCAATTGGGATCCGATATCCATATCATATTTGGTGTCTATGAAATTGTAATGACAAACTCTTTTGAATTGTAAAGTCAGATTTTCATTACAATTTTGAAAATGTCGCTTTTAGAAAGTTAGCATTTTCCTGCTCTTAGCCCTTTTGTGCCTGTAGCCTGTCGTGTGTCACATGACTGGGTGTAGCTAGCAGACTTTGTGAATTTCTCCCAGACAGTCACACAAAAGAGGAATTAGGTATGCCTGGATGGGCCATGTGCTGGCAGGATAGGGAAGTGCAGCTGAGCCCAACCCCACTTACAACTGAATTCTCTATTCTCTGCCTTCACCCAAGGGCCTAACGACTAGGCATTGTCACTTCAGTCAGCTTGCAGCCAGGGAAGAGGAGGCTGGAAATTCCATGCAGTTTAAAGCCACTGTCTAGAAGCATATCCCACCATCCAGAGCCAGGGCACCAGAGCACAAAACCAGGACCTCAGATACCAACTCTTCAGTATGTAGATACTCTGTCAGGAAGAAGGATTGCTATGCTTCTACAACGACTATCACTCTGCTGAAATGTTGCTCTGAAGGTACTGCTGCCCTGCAGTGCTGATCTGCTGCCTGCTTACCCTCTTGCCTTGGGAAGGAGGACTGAATCTGCAACTTCATATTGATCCCGAGGACCCCAGATTAACTCTAAGGACTAGTATACTGGCCTCCTGTTCTGAGCCTCAGGTACCTATAAGGCTCTTCAAACAGCTCCTTCACCCAGTTGCTGTGAGTTACTGATCACCAACTGGTGCTCCTCAGGTCCTGAACCCTTGGTGTGACTCAGCAAGCATAAATCAAGCTTTTGGCCTCTTCGTGACTGTAAATGGGCCTGTTTGCACCGAGACCATGACTCTTGCACCAAAAATCAGGAAAAGCCACCTCCAGCCCCTCTCTTTGCACCATAGCATCTACCGCAAGAGGGGAATGCCAACACGAAGCTCCAGCCCACCCGCCCTTCCCAGCCTGCTCTTCGTGCCATCTCAGCAATCACTCATGATGCGCTCCTTGCAGCTCTCATGGAACAAAACTTGAAAAGGTAAAATGTCCGCTGAACTAATCCGGGACTGTATCTAACCTGAGCTCCATCACCGTTGGCCTGAATATTTGACTTTGGCCCGGTCCAGCACGACCAGATAGCTGAGGTTGGTACTTTATGCTTTTAGGTACTCTTTTTCACTTTATGAGGTCTCGCCTACGCAGCGCGCATGCGCTGCGTAGGAGGGCCTTTAGTCGTCGCTCTGGTCATTTTCAAGCACACACTCGTGCTTGTGTCGGCATCCACCTTGTGGGAAAGCGCAGGGGCGCGTCACAAGCACGAGTGTGTGCTTGAAAATGAGCAGACTGCGCACGCACACACACACCACTCCCAGGCTCACCTCCTGCTCCCCCTCTCCCTGCGCGCGCACCATTTCCATGTCTCCTGTATTGGTGCCACTGTCAGCCAGGACCATCTTCCTGTGCTTCTAGTATCTGAGTCAAGAGGAAATAATGCTTCGATGGATCAAACGACTTGGCATTTTCAGGACAAATGCCTCGACCTCTCTTTCTTTTCCACTCGCATCTTCTCCATCCTCCTTTCATCTCACTGTCTCTCCCATGTGTTCATCCCCCCTTCTCCGTTTGTCTTTTGGGCTCGCTTTCTTCCATCCTCCATTCTTCGTGCACACGCGCGCACACACACAAACACCACAGTCCCGCCGACCTCCTTCCCGCCGCCCCAGCAGTGCCCCAGGCTCGGTACCTTGGTGAACGGCCACATTGCAGCCGTGGCCGTCTCAGTAGACCAGTGGGTTCTTAGCCCATCCCCTCTCATCAGAGCACACGCAGCAACCTCCCACCATCTCCTTCATCCTTCCATTGGGCTGCTCTGTGCCTTCCTGCTTCAGCCGGGCCACGGGCCCCGAACTGGCCCTCATCAGCGTGGGGGCGGACAATGAAGATGCGGAGCCGGGCACCCCCCTTCTCAAGGAGCTGGGGGCTCAGGCGGGCTCTGCCTGTGCACGAGCCGCTCCAACTCTGAAATGCCCCAGTGATCTAGAATGCAACACCGATCCCAGTGGTGTAGCTAGGGGGGGCGGTGGGGTGGTCCGCCCCAGGTGGCACTATTTTGGGGGCGGACAAAGGCATTCAGATAAGGCTTGGCTTGCTTTCGTGGATGTTCGGGGACGGGGAGAGAAGGAATAGGACTCGGGCAATGTCCCAGTGGCGTAGCTAGGGGGGGGGGCGGTGGGGCGGTCCGCCCCAGGCGGCACTATTTTGGGGGCGGACAAAGGCATTCAGATAAGGCTTGGCTTGCTTTCGTGGATGTTCGGGGACGGGCAGAGAAGGAATAGGACTCGGGCAATGTTTTCTTCTTTTTTGTGCTGGCAGCTGTCCCCCACTCTCTTCCCATTATTCCCTCTCTTTCTGTCTTGCTCCTCACTTACTGAAAACCGTAACTTGAAGAAACGGTTCACAACCTCTTTCCTTCTTTCATTTAGTTGCTTCCCTGTGAAATGGATCCAAAAAAGAAAAACACTCTTGCGGGAAATGTCCTTTTTCTGACATTTTTCTATTCCAAAGTGCAGAGGGATGGAGAGAAATAGAAGGTTTTACATATTAAAAATAAATACATAACTAAATAAAGCAAGACAGGGTGGTTGCAAAGTGGCCTGATTGGTTTTATTCACATCCAAACACATCAGCCTCACTTTACAGACTTTGCAGTGAAGCGCTACTTTTGTATTCTCGTCTTTCTTTGAACAGCATTGTTGTCCCCAGGTGGGAAAGTGTACCATTCCTGGAGGTACTGCAATTGGATTGGAAAACAAAATGTGTACCATGGCTCTGTTTATGGATGTGGTCTTTTTAAACCATACTGCTTACTTTTATTAAGGATATAAGCAATGGACATTGAAACGGTTCCCTTCAGGGCCCTGTAGTCATGTCCTTAACTTTTCAGGTAAAACCACTCGCTGATTTCTGAATAGTGAGTGAGAGATCGTTAAGGTAACCATGTTGTTTCTGCTTACATTTCACATGCTTTACTTAATCTTGCATTCCCTATGAGTGTTTGTTTTTACTTTTTTTTTTTGGGCGACATTACTCTTATCAAGTGCATAATTTGAATTAAGCCACATCCAAGTGTTTATAGCGGGCACAATTAGGTTGTAGCTGAAGGCAGTGAGAGTTTCTCTCAGTGGGGCAGTATGGTGTTCAGTGGGGGAGAGGATGTGGCATTATGGCCAGAGCTGTCGAATTTGGAACTGGGGAACTGGTTTCAGCCTTCATGACCAGTCCACCAGACCACTCTACTGAGGGAGCATATTCCCATGCTAGACCTTACAAGGCCCCACTAGACCTTAGAAGGCTTGATGTCTTAGAACAAGCAGGTGTACCCTAGTGGTGTCAATTGTGAGTTAACCTTGAAGGCCTGTCCACCACACTCCATACTGAAGTTCATCTCCAGTCTTGCGGGCAGGCCTACGAAGCAGCACACCCTAGAGCAACAGTGATCCAGTCGCTGTGACACTGTCACTAAGGTCACATGAACCTTGAGCAGGTTAGGGCGGTGCAAACGGTGTGACCGCACTGGGTACCTATTTCGGGTGGGTGCGAAGTGTTTGCAAGTATATTATGGTTTAAAAAAAACTTGCTGCCTCCTTCCTGACCTCCAGCAATTTTCAGAAACAATAAAAATGTCATGATAACTTCGGTGATTAATGTTCTTCCTAGAAAGAGATACGAGTTTTGTCTAGTGGAAGGGTTGACTCCTGGAAAGGTAGCACAGAGGGTTAATGTGCCTGCTGCAAAGAACATGTACCATGCAGATCACAAAGTGCACTGCTTTAATAGGGGGACCATGATGAATGGTCATTTAATGTTAGCTGTAGTTGATGGATCCCTGAACAGTGTCATGTATGTGCATGTTTGCATTGTGCTGAGGGGATTGCCAGGTAAATGTTCACGCAGCTCTCTGATGGATGTCACATGCGGTTTTTCTGAGTCCCTAGATAGATCATGCAGTCTGTGTGTTCTCTTTTTTACTGCCAGTCACTGCCAGTCACCGGTGTATTCAACTGTGTAGCCTTGGACCATGTCATGTATGTGCATGTAACTTGCATGATCGAGGTAACTATTAGCGGCGATACTACGTGTCTCTCGGTCCTCTTTCAAGTGCTCGCCATCCTTTTTCCCCAGCAAGCCCCCCCACCCCCCGCGGCAATCTGAGGGATAGCCCCGGGTGCCACAAGCTCTAGCTACGCCTCTGACCGATCCATTTCCAACAGAACTCGTCAATCTCCGCTTTCAAATGGACCTCAAACACCATTTCTTAAAAGATCTTTCTTAATACATACATTGTGATTTGATGTTCTCAAATCCTGCACTATAAAGAAAACACCACACTTTGAAGACCTACATTTCCTGTTTATGTTCTTTATTTTTATATTGTTTGCTTTGCTTCCTGTCTTATGCCTTGTCCATGTGAAGCGCGTATACTGTGACCAGAATCTTGACGTGCTATGCAAACAACCGAAATAAATGCATAAATAAATTCACTGAGTACCAACAAGTTACAGCATTAACGCCTTAACAGCCAGCGTTATTTTGCTAAACTTGTCTTGTAGTCTACCAAACATGACTCTTTAGGCAAAGGTAACACTTTCAGCGTTATAACGGCGGACCAGAGAGAAGGCTGCCCTGCTTGGCTCAGAGCAGGGGGCACTGCTGTCTCTGCCTGCCCCCCTCCTCGCAGTTGCCCGGACGTGGACTGACTCTGGTCTCCGGGAACACTGGAGGTGAGAGCTCTATCAGTGCGGCGTCCTTTCACAAGCGCCGTGCTGGCTATGGTTTTACTCTGGTCTCCGGGAACGCTGGAGGTGTGCCCTCTATCAGCGCGGCGCCCTTTCACAAGCGCCATGCTGGCTATGCTTTCATTGTTGTGTGTTTTCCCTGCTGCCTTCGCCCACTCTCTGCTTCCACTCCCCCCTCCCTCCTCCCTTCCAGTCAGTCACCGGACTCCAGCTTGTTGTTTGAAAGAGGCCGGTGCTTTCTCGACATTACCAGTTTGTAGAAATAAATTAAACAAATGAGGCAAAACACATATTCGCAATTAATTGTACATCCCAGTAACAAAGGCAATACGATCATCTCTGCGCCCGTTTCACAAACGCTCAGTGGGTTTGGCTTTGATGAAGGGTACCGAGGGCTCGGTTATTAGGTCTCATTTTGTCCATCCATGTTTTTGATCTTCCAAGCGTTTTGTGGCAGTTTGTAACAATGAGGGCTCCTGGGGGTGGCAATCGCAGACTGTCCACCCCCGGCTAGCTTCGGGCAATGGTATGCCCCAGGCAGGTGGCGCGCTCCCTAATTGTGTATCGCAGCAGCGCGAAGGTCGCAAAATAACCGTCGCGCACTGTTGCTGGAGGGCGCGAGGTAGGGGGTTTGTAATTTTGGTCAAAAAATTATTGATTTTTTCTATAGCAACGAAAGTATGGAAGCAGCCGCTTCTGTAAGTGAAGCGCTGAGTGTGTTGTGTGAGGCAGGAAGGGATGACCTCATAATGCTTGGAGTTCTATCGCAGGCTTGGGTGGGCTTGGAGCGCAAAACGCGCATGGCGGCGTGTGGAGTATCGGCAGCAGTGGCAGCGTGTGTATCGAGTGAAGGCTCCCCAGCGCCTTCACTCGGTGCAGGCAGTTTTCAGGAAGATGCCCTACCGCCAGGTGGTGCGTGTCTGCCCCAGGCTCCTGGAGTTAATTCAGTGCCGGTAGAGATAAAGAGAGGGAGGGGCAGGCCGCGCACGCGTGCTGCCAATGTTTTGTCGAAAGATCAACAAGAAAAGAATGACAAGGGCTTGGCTTTCCCCCAAGTAACACGGGGATTGTTACAGAAAGAGAATGCGCCACCTAGTGGTGTGCCACAAGAAATTCATGATTCTAGGGGGGGAAAACAAGCATTGATAAAGCACAAACATGAACTATGTATTTTTAACAAAAAACAATTCCATGATTCACGCTTGCCTGCACAGTCATCGAAGGACAGGTGTTTGTCACCTATTATTTCTAGTGCAGGGGGTGACATAATGGCACAGCCAACACATGTAACCTGCACTTTAGATACTCGCATTTCTATGACACAACAGATTAACGATGAGGAATTACTCACATCGAGACCGGCTGATAATGCAGTTGGGGTGGATTGTTTTACCGAATATACAGGCAAGGCAGTGGGGGGTCAGGCGCATGATGAATTGGAGGAAAGGTCAGAGGGGCAGTGGGTCTGGATGCCCAAAGAAATTATGAATAAGGCCCGACTATCCCAGTTAGAAGAAGGTAGATCACATGTAGCTGCAAGTTCAAGCGGCTTGCAGCCCTCCGCGGGCGAGACGCTGCCATGCACAAAAAAGGGCAGTGGGGGCACACCGGCCAAGCTTTTTGCGTCCTGCAATGTACGAAATACGGAGGATGGGGATTTTCCAACGAAATTCCCTACGCCGATGGATGCCAAGAGAGCGTCTCGTTTTGCGCGAGCTATTAACTGGAATGTGTATGATGGGGGTATTGGGGACGGGGAGCATCCTGGTAGCAGTAGTGGGGGTGGTAGAGTAGGTGAGGAGGGGGTGTTAAGAAATATGTCAGTCGAAGACGATAGTGCCTCTTTAGAGGAAGGTGAAATTGGAGACGATGATGCCCTGGTGCAAGAATTTCCCATTTCTTTTGGGGACAAGGGGGGGTCTACTAAAGATATTTCCAGAAAATATTTTTCACAGAGAAAATCCAGCGAAGGTGCTCTGAAAGGGATCAATACCAGAACTAACACTAAAGGGAGGAAGAGGAGAACATTGTCTGAAGAAAGAATGGCCATAAGAACAGGTGAGGTGCACTTTCAGTCTCATCACAAAAGTTTATGTTTTGATAAGGGAGTGGGCACAGACTGTGGAGATGCCAAGGCACACTGGTTGAGGCAGCTAGTCAGGTAGTTACAGACGCTGTAGGTTCAGTTGTCAAACATCATGAGGCCGTAAGTACAGATAAGGGTACAAAAGTAGAGGGTGATACATCACAGTCCTCAGGTTTGAAGCGCTTACCTTATATGGGTTTATTGATGCCATTGGGCGCTCATTTGTCCAAAGTTATGAAAGAGAAGATATGGAGGGGGGATTTTGTGGATGTATTTAAGCTCCTTCATAGGGAGGTTCAGGCAAAAGAAGGTTCTAAAGAAGAAGCGTCGGAATTCGCTAGGAGACCTCGGGTACCAACTAATATAGATACTTGGACCTCGGCTTTCCTCATCTTCGCGAGTGTATACTGCGAAAGGTTTCCTGACAGGTCAGTGGCAATTTTAAAATATGTGGATACCATCAGGAAAGCGGCTATTGAGTTTGGCGGATATGCCTGGTTGCATTATAATGAGGAGTTTCGGCACGATTAGTCTTCATCCCCGAGAAACCATGGGGTGAAGTGGACAATGAACTTTGGGTGCAATGGATGTACCCGCAAAGGCCCCCTCCATCCATGCATACGGCGAGTGGTCTAACAGTGCCCAGTCGGCCCTTTCAAAGTAAGCCCACCCTGGGGGGGGGGGGGAGGGGGGGGGAGGGTAGTTGGAACAGACAACAGACTTTCATTTCCGGTGCATGCTGGAACTTTAATAAGGGATTCTGCACAAAAAAAACCTGTAAATATAAACACGAGTGTTCACGATGCTGAGGGAAGCATGCCGTCACACAATGTTTCGGGGAGTAATTACATTGGGGGGGGCGGTTTGCCAGGTAGAGGAAGGGGTGGTGTCTTCAAATCTGGTAACAAGGGCTTCTACACCAATTAACATAGACACATTAAGTACATATTTGAAATACTATCCTGACACACATGAAGCATCACAGCTTGAATGGGGTTTTAAGGAAGGGTTCAAGCTAGGATATCAGGGACCTAGGTTTCGCCATTTTGCGAAAAATTTAAAGTCTGCAGAGGATTTCCCACACATTGTTGGGAAGAAATTGTTGACAGAGGTGGTAGAAGGCAGGATGGCAGGCCCCTTTGACACATGGCCTTTAGAAGACCTTATTGTGTCACCACTGGGTGTAGTCCCTAAAAAAGTCGAAGGTGAATTCAGGATGATTCAGCATCTCTCCTGGCCCCATGGTGCATCCATCAACGATTTTATTGCCAAGGAGGATTCCATGGTAAAGTTTGCTTCCGTGGATACGGCCTTGGGTATGATAAGAATTTCGGAGGAGGGTTCTGAGCTAGTGAAATGCGACATTAAGTCGGCTTTTCGGTTATTACCTGTTCACCCCTCTGATTTCTCTCTGCTAGGCATTTATTTCGAAGGAAATGTTTTGGGGACAAGCCCCTCCCTATGGGTTGTGCGACATCTTGCAGGCTTTTTGAATCCTTTAGCTCATTCTTACAGTGGTGTTTTTCTCTGGTAACGGGCCACATGGGAGTAACACACTATTTAGATGATTTTTGTTTATGGGAGCTGCAGGATCCCAGCAATGTGGTAAAGCGTTAAAAGATTTTCAATCATTTGCACAAGAGATGGGTGTTCCCTTAGCACCAGACAAAACAGAAGGGCCTAGCTGCTATCTAACATACCTGGGTATTGAAGTCGATACACATAACATGGAAGCCAGACTTCGAGAGAAAAAAGTACTCGAAATAACCAGGCTATTGGACTATGCCATAAGAGCGGATAAATTGAAGTTGCTTGAAGTACAATGTTTACTTGGCCATTTGAACTTTGCCTGTAGTGTTGTACGTGCAGGCAGAGCATTTTGCAGACGGTTGGGGTTTGCCATGTCGGGCATTCAGCTTCCACACCATAGGATCAGAGTAACTGCCACCATGAGGGCCAATTTGGAAGTATGGTTACGCTTTTTGAAAGATTTTAACGGCGTTACGATCTGGTCGTTGGATGAGGATTTTATATGGCAAATACAGTTATACTCTGATGCGTCTGGTGCCAATGGTTTTGGCATATTTTGGGAGGGGAAGTGGTGTGCGGAGCATTGGCCGCACACGTGGATTACTGAAAAGAGGAGCATAGTTTATCTAGAATTTTTCACGCTTATAGTTGCATTGGCTATCTGGGGTCCACAGTTAGCTAACAGAGCGGTGGTGTTTAACGTGGACAACAAAACTGTAGTGGATCTAGTCAACGGGCAAAAAGTCAGAGATACAAAGTTGCTAAAGCTTTTACAAAACTTTATGTTAAGATGCTTGCAATTTAATATCATTTTCAAAGCTAAACATATTGCGGGAGTGGCAAATAACATCGCAGATGCCCTATCTCGTTTTCAGTGGGCGAGATTCCGTGGTTTGGCGCCCGGAGCAGACGTTCAGAAGACTCCTGTCCCCCAAGAGGTGTGGGATTTGGCGATTTGACCACTCATCGTCTCATCGAGAGCTCATTAGCTAACAGCACCAAATTGGCCTGGCTGGAATTTTTAGATTCAGGTATAGATCTCCTAATGGGACAGGTTTTATGCAGCGTAGAGACGACATAATTAAATTCATAATGGGCAATATACAAAGGAGTATATCTTCCAACACTATAGCCGGAAAACTTGCTGGGGTGTCCTTTTACGGAAAAATTTTCAGGGGCTATGATCCTTCAGCGGGCGAGATGGGCCGGAGAATATTGCAGGGCTGGGCTAAAACGATAAAGAGGGGTCAGTACAAAAGAGAACCTATATCGTTGAAATTATTATACAAGATTACATGTGTTCTAAGTGGGGTCTGTTTTTCTCAATTTGAATGTCGCTTGCTCAAATTATGTATGATTTGGCTCTTTTTTGGCGCATTTAGGATTTCAGAATTGTTGGGTACAGCTCATAATGAGGGCCTCAAAGTTCATAATGTTTCTCTGTCTGACTCCTCTATTTCTATTTTCTTAGAACAGTCAAAAACGGACCAAACAGGTAAATGGTCGAGGGTGGGTTTGCAAAACATAAACAGTCCTTTATGCCCTAAGCAAGCATGGTCAGATTTTACATTAGTGGGGGGGCAACCTCCAATTTTGTTTTTAGGCATCAGGATGGATCCCGGCCCAAAGCCTCCCAGACTTTGGCAATTCTGCGTAAAGCTTTAGAAAGGGTGGGGGAAAACCCCTTCACCTTTGGGACACATTCTTTCTGAATAGGAGCGGCTTCAGAAGCCGCCAGGTGGGGATTTTCCCTCGGTGATGTTAAGAAGCTAGGACGCTGGACCTCTGATTGTTGTTTACGCTATATTAGAGACTTGGAAGGTGATGTTCCTAAGTTATGATACTTATTGTTTTTTCTTTTCAGGTGTTTTGGCCAGTAACACATTGTCTCAATGCCGAGTTAGGATCATTGGACATTCCTTTATTAAGTGGGCCGCTAAACAAGCGGAGAAAAGACATTTTGGGAGAAATTTGGGTTTCCATTCAGAGGAGGTCCTATTGTCATGGTTTGGGAAAAGCGGCATGAGGTTGGGTCAGCTTCTGCCTCTAATGAGCGTGCTTTCTTGTAAAAGTAAACCGGCAATGTTGCTGATTCACCTCGGTGAAAATGATTTAGTGCAATTGTCAGGTCTTGGTTTAATTATCGATATGAAAACAGATCTTCAAATTTTATTAAAGCATTGGCCTGAAACACAGTTGGTTTTGACAGCATTAATGCCACGAAGAATTTGGAAAGGAGCAGAAAGATTTACAGTGGTAGAAAGAGCACGACGGAAAGTAAATAGAGACCTTCATCGTTTCTGTCACAGTGCCGGAATAGATTGGTTGAGTAAATTACAAAAGATGACTATCAATTTTTTAGACATGATGGTGTTCACTTGTCTTTTATCGGTAACGAAATTTATCTTCTAAATATAAAGGAGAAGGTCTCTCAAATCTTGCAGATTAGCACATGGTGTTAGGTTTATGCTGTTTTAGCGACAGCTTCACCATTATATCAACAATTGTTCTGAAGTTTGTAAGACAATTTTACAACAAAAGACATTGCTCTCCTTCCTTTCCCACACCACCCCCCCCTTTTTTCCACAAATTTTTCTTCCCCTTTCCTTTTTAAGGCATAGAGTGGTAGGTTTTGGAATGTATTTGTTGGGGTTTTTCTTCAAATGTCATGGCACAATTTGGGGTTTTTTGGCAAAGTTTGAGGCATACGGCAAAATATTATGTTATGAATAAAGTTTCACCTGTTTGGTGACATTGGTGGTATGTTTTCTCTCAACTGATGACGAGCGTCCAGTTAAAAAGGGCAGCCGCTTTTTTAATGGGGGGGGGCAGGAAAAACTCCTGTGTTAGGGTTGTTCCTGGTGGCAGAGTTGGAGGAGAGCAAGACAGGCAGGAAGGGTTGGGGGCATCAGGAATAGTTTCGGACAGAGGGAAGCAAGGAAGCGAGGTTGGAGGCAAGGGGTAGGCAGGAGCGGTAGATAGGGGTTTTGGGAGGAGGATTAGGCCGAACAACGTTGGGGAAGTTGGTTGTTGGGAAAATTTAGTAGTGGTGGGAGGTGATAGTTCGGAATATGTATTTTGTGCCAATGATGTATTATTTTGCCCACCTGTCCAATAAAGCGGCCTTTTACCCCACTAATTGGCTTGGGGTCATTATTATTGCCCGATGAGGGCTCCTGGGGGTGGCAATCGCAGATTGTCCACCCCTGGGTAGCTTCGGGCAATGGTATGCCCCGGACAGGTGGCGCGCTCCCTAATTGTGTATCACAGCAGCGCGAGCGCGAAGGTCGCGAAATAACCGTTGCGCACCGTTGCGCACCGTTGCTGGAGGGCGCGAGGTAGGGGGATTGTAATTTTGGCCCACCCACCCACCCTTTAGATGAGATTTATATTTCTTATTATATATAAATATATTTTATAATAAAAAATAAAAAAAAATCTCTTGGTGGTTGTCGCTTGGACAGTTGGCAGAGTTGGAGGAGAGCAAGACAGGCAGGAAGAGTTGGGGGCATCAGGAATAGTTTCGGACAGAGGGAAGCAAGGGAGCGACGTTGGAGGCAAGGGGTAGGCAGGAGAGGTAGATAGGGGTTTGGGGAGGAGGATTAGGCCGAACAAAGTTGGGGAAGTTGGTTGTTGGGAAAATTTTGTAGGGGTAGGGGGTGATAGTTCGGAATATGTATTTTGTGCCAATGATGTATTATTTTGCCCACCTGTCCAATAAAGCGGCCTTTTACCCCACTAATTGGCTTGGGGTCATTATTATTGCCCGAATGCATTTACTGAGTGCCGTGAAGTTTCTGAACTTCACCACTGAATAACCGTACTGGAGGGGAACCTGCTACAGCGTTTTAAAATTGTATTTGTTATCTAGTGGGTGTTTCTGGGTATCATGTACGTCTGCTTTTCATAGGAGATGTTTATCTATGTGCTTTAAACTATCCCTGGCTTTACAAAAATTGGGGAGGGAGGGGGCATTGCATGCAGACATAATTTAGAGGGTTTAGATAACGGCATGTAGTAAGTCCTTCCACGCATTCCTCGCAGATATGTGGTACTTGGTATCATGTTCTGTTTTGTATGAGGCAGACTCATTACCATGTTCCACTCCTTAAAGTACTGTACAGCGGCCTCTTAGATGAGGAAACTCCATTTCCCACGTGTGAGCGCAAACAGCTGCTGACCCTCTTGGCCTGGGGACGTTGAACAACCTGTTCCGTGGGATGCCTTCATCGTCCTCCAACGGCACAGAGGAGGCTGCAATTGACCAGGGGCCCCACTTGTCGCTTCTTGAGCATTGGCATGCCTCGGGTTAATCCGCATCACCTTCTCTCCTTATTACCTCAGTGATTCGCCTTTTGCATTCACAGTGTAGCTGGGTCCAACTGAGAGCAGGTACATTTTTGTCACACCATATCAAGCACTTTATTTTTCTCAGCCTGCTCTTTATTTCTGGCACAACAGATGTACTAACTCGAACCTCTCTAAGCTCCCTTCCCCTCTCTCTTCACACAGCCTTGTGAATTGACCAGGTCTGAGAATACTCAAAAGTTGCCATCAGTCCAAGCTCAAAATTACAATGAAAAATAATACTGGAAGTTTCTCTAATTAGACATTTGCAGACAGAAAGGAACATCTCCAAAATATATATATTTCAGTAACTCGCATGCTAATTTTCATCAAGTTACAAATTTAATGGTCTCTAAATCATAAATTCAATATACATGGCGTGGGCTGGTGTAAATGTGTCTATAAAGGAATGCAGTAGGTTTATTTTGTCAAAACAAATAACGCTTTTTTCTGCTTAATTATTTTACCCATATTTTTAATTATGTGTATGTGGGCCGGCCAGGCTGCATGAGATCTCGCGATCTATTGGATCCGTAGCCTCTTGTGGCCCCACTAGGCTATCAGGATGCGCTGGATTATTTCTGCTGCATATTATGTGCAGCCTGCACAGGATTATCACATTCACTTGATCCCCAGCCAGCAGTGGATCCGCATCTCGCACCAGTCCCTTACAGCATGCATCAAATGCTCAGACTGGACTAGATCTCTGGTCTGTACGTAAATCCATGGCCAATTCTGACTTCCCCGAGTCTACTGGATCCAGATCAAGTCTGCCTCAGACCCAAGGCCTTTACTCCTTCCCCTATCTGCCTTTACTCCTTCCCCTATCTGCAATCTCTCCAAATCCTGCTCTAGAATAGATTTCAATCCTGTCCTAAGATCCCTTCTGGCATCAGATCCATAATCTGCCCGGAGGGTGATAATGTGCCGCATAGCTAAACACTTACAAGGTCCCAAAGGCGAGACCTATTGGCTATGCCAATGCTTATTTTTATTCATAACTTTAGTTCTACTGACTGAATTGGACTTGTTTTATTTATTTAATTTTACTCTAATTGTCTAATTTTGTATAGGATCCTTTTTGTGTGGTGTTTTCACTGTTGTATTGTTTGAAGAGGTGCACAAATGCCTTACACATTTCCTCTAAGTTAAGCCCGGCTGCTCAGTGCACAAGGAGGTGAACAAAGGTTAATTTAGGGTTTGCTTGTGCTTTACACTGACAAGGATTTTGATTGCTGCGTGATCAGGGCACACACCCCAGTCAACCAATAACCCAATGTCTCACAATGGGTGTGTGGGTAGTATAAGGAATAGCTACTGTACTGAATGGGGACACTTCCAGTACAAAAACTACCCTGTAACACTAATCCTGCTTTGTAGGTGTGTCGTACAATGCAGCATGCATGCAAAGTAGGAAAAACTAGAGATAATTAAAACGTTTCTCTCTGTACGACTGCACATGGAGGTGTAGGATTTTGGTGCAAATCCCTGTCTATGAATGTTTGTAGTTAGGGATTTGCAACAAAACCCATGGAGCGTTGCCTGGAAACACACATGTACCACTCATGGAATGCCCCTTTGCTGCAAAATAATGCAAAGCATTGCATAGTGCGAAATTACATCACTTGGGGACTATGCAAAGCAAACACTGATTCACAGCATAACACTTTGCATCGGGTTTGTGTTACCCAGCACAAAGCATTAGTAATTTGGGACTACATGTTTATAATTTTTAAATCATGTTGCCCACCCTGGAAGCCTTGTATTTAAAATCGGGAAACATAATGGGTCTTAAAGGCTATTTTTAAGGGAATGTAAGCAAATGCAAATGAAAAGTTCTCCTTTGTTTAATCAAAGACAATCCATATTTTGGGACATACACCAGAATGTGGCAGGAGGGTTTTGAGAAAACACTGTATGCCTGAATGTCTTAAAATTGTATATTTCTTAGAAATCATATAGATTAAACAGTAATTGTCTCAATTATACTAAAATGTACTTGTCTCATTTCTCTTTAAGACAAAGCTCGCGAACAGGGGTTTCCTCGCACTAGTCAATTGATGACTACAGACATCTGAAGTTTTCCTGACTGACTTTGAAAGAAAATGGGACACTTCCAAAGGCATTAAATAAAGATGCATATAGATAACAAAAGACTTTGGAATGCGTTAATACATTTTTATTTTACTCTTACTTGTGGTTTTCAGTTTAATGCACGATAGTTTGCAGCACACTTCATGCATGTCACACTTGTCAAAATCAAGAGTTAGGACAGGACCCTAAGGGCCCGATTCACAGAACTAATTTAAGACAAAATCCTAAAATTACTACCATTTTGGTATTCACAGAAGGCACTTACTCATTTTGGTATTCACAGAAGGCACTTACTTATTTTAGTATTCACAGAAGTTTGGAGTCCTAACTGTAGGACTCCTAAATGCCTTCTGTGAATACCGAAAGTCTTAAAGTTAGAATTTTTCTCAGTTTAGTAGTAGTAAAGTTAGGACTCCTAACTTTTGGACTCCTAAATGCCTTCTGTGAATACCGAAAGTCTTAAAGTTAGTATTTTTCTCAGTTTAGGAGTAGTAAAGTTAGGAGTGGTGGTTCTGTAATGTAAATAGGTTCTCCAGTTACCACTTTTACCCTGCATGGACCTTCAAACTGACTGAAGGAACTATAATTTTCTAAGTGCTTGGAGGTGCACCACAGCACCTGTACCAAAAAAGTAACTGTGCTGGGTTGTAATAAATATTACTTCTTTGCACAATATTATGAATTCTAATTAACTTAGGGTCAGATCAATTAATACTCATGTTCTGTGAGGAAAAGTAGGAGTCTGCAAGAATGTCACATATGTGAAATCCATAAACATGCTTACAGCTTTTGATGGTTTTCCATGCCCAATGTGGCTTGTCTTCATTTGAGGGACACAGTGTTAACAATATTTATTAAAATAAGGTGACCCACTGTGACAAACCATTGACAGAAACTTCTGTTAAATGAAAGCTGATCGAAAATCAATGCATATAATAAAATGAGAATGATTCTCCTACCTTTAAGTCTAAGGTTCCTACGCCCATTTTCTCATGATTTTCTAGGTATGTTGCCTTGGAACCCATAGGGTGTTTTATAGGTACCCTCACTCACATTCATGGTAGGTGACATGCTTCATCATTGGGTTCCCACCCTGGCCGCTGAATATCTTTTTTTGGGGGGGGGGGGGGGGAATTTGTGATTGTGAGTGTGTTAGTTAAAGGGACCATTTTTTTAAAAATTGACTCGAGATTTCCTGTCACTTATCAGGAAATTTTAATGGTGGAAGTCTCTAGCCATGTTAAAGGCAATGGTGGATAGATGTGGGATAATGAGTTGATCCCACTTATCCTCAGTGCGGTCTACATGTTTCTGCCATTTTCTTTTATGCCTACGGGGTCAGTGTGGCTTTCGTCAGGACCAAAATCAGAAAAATGTATGCAAACTATGGCATGCTTGGATGGTGTGTGTGGTTTGTACTTACAAGTCCATGTGCTTGTCAGGAAAACCACCTTTTGAGTTTCCTCCTGTAAGAAGTAGAGTTATGAGAAAGTGGTATTAGTGACATATAGGTAGGATCTGTTTGGAGCCAGATGGTTTCCTTCTTCTCTGGACCAATTGTCGCATCTATTTCACATATATTCAGTATCATTACCTTTGGCATAGTTTTGGAAAAAATGTGCACATATATTAGCACATCTGTTGGTTTTCAACAAACACGACATACAAAAAGACAATATACAATTCTAACGTTATTTAGTTCTGAATCAGCTTTTTTGTGTGTTTATCTTCATATCTTTGCTGTTAGGTCATCTCTGTTTTTTTACAACCCTACACGCAAAAACCCGCTCTCTTGCAGCACTTGCGGCTTATAGATTTTTTATGCTGTACTCTCAATGAAGATCGATGCGCACATTTAGAATATTCAGGCTTTTTTTGTTGTCAACCAGCAGCACTATTCACCATTGCGTGCTTCATGCAGTGCACCCTTCTGTAAACATTTAATTGTATTTAATTTAAGCATGCACTTAACCGTATAGGGAGCTGAATACTGTAGAAGGTAAGATAACACAAAAGAGTAAATACAAATAATCTGCATTATTGTTGTCTTGGATTCAGTCTTCTGGTACTGCAGATCTTGTTCCAAGAATCCTTTTCATGCTACTAATGGTCAGCTGTTAGATCTGCTCAAAAAGTAGAACAAAATAACAGAACATAGGTAATTATTAGTTTCACCTAGTTTATATCATGGTTTTAGTAGATTTAACTCACCTTCAAACAACACTGGAGCCCTCTTTTGGAGATAACAAGGTTATGGTTACAAGGAATCATAATTTGTTAAAACAAAGCGCTTTGCTTAGAGATGGAGTGGCCACAGGAGCATGGGTGAGATTTTGTCATTGGTTGGGTGGGAGTTGGAGAAAGAACTAGTTCCTTTCTTAGACATGAAAGTAGTAGAGTAAGTTGAACATTCGGGCTATGAGGGTCTAAATTTCAGAGTATAAACACAGCCCAACTGTATTTTATTGTATGCTTGGAGGCAGTAACTGAATGCTCTTGGCCCGACTGCATCTCTCCATCTCTGTTCCTGCGCATGGCAGGGTTTCAACAATAAAGAAGAATTCACTTCAGCTTGATGGTGGTGTTATCCTTAGAACACCTCCGGAAAAATAGAGCTAGAGTGTGACAGAGAGGGATAAGATAGAAGAGGTGAGGTGAAGTAAGAGGGAGAAATTACACAACATTTTATATTTCATTTTTATTGACACCAACTGAGTAAGGGTTAAGGTAAGGGGAGCAAGTGGCAGCTTAAGGACTTTTGGGGCTCTGGGCAATATATACATATTGGGCCCCCTGTTTGGAGCAACTTTGAATCTATTACACTTTATGGGTCATTTAATATGAGGTATACTTTAAACCTTCAAAAATGGGAGACACGCCAATTGAGCCAAAATCTCAAGGTGCCTGGTAGCCCAGTGGTACAAAAAGAGAGCTTTGACCGAGCAGGAGTAAAGTAGTTTTGTTTTTGATTTCGTATATAGATTTTTTTACTTGAAACAACATTTTACATGGATTTCAGTGTCTGACCAACTTTTTACTCTGATTGCAGGAAAAACATGATCTGGGTAACGGGCGTTAAATGTTTAGTGGACTAGTGCATAATATTAAAGTAAGACATAGTCACAGAGCACTTGAAAATTTAGTTTTCATTGTTATGTATGTTTAAAGCACCTGCACATATCGGTAATCTTCGTTACCCCGATTGAGGTCCTCCTCATCGCAGTAATGCCTATCCTTTCCACCTCTATTGTTGTGTCTGATCTTTGAGGCAGGTAGGAAGGGATTTCAATCACTATAAATTAAAAGAAATATCAGTGTGTTAGGATGCTTGTGAGGAGGCAGGACTGCCTCATACTGTAATGACTGGGACGAGGAGGACCTATGATGGGGAAATTACAAATACATCTCTCTTCATTACTAGTAGCTTTGTTACAACAGTAAAAATCAAAGTGCTGCTCTGAGGATTTTCACTTCTATGGTGAGACAGTTTTCTCCTAATTTCTTTTTCCCTGATTGTCTGTCTTCCCCTTTTTATATGTGCGCACTTCTCTGGCTAGACAGATACCTCTGACCTTACTGAGTAAGACACTCTCTGGAAGAGAAATGATTGGACAAAGGACACAAATAAAATCATAATAAAATATGTCCACCTATACTGACGTTCCAGTTGCACCAGTATTCCCAGCATGTGAGCAGCACTAGGATTGGGAGATTGGAGCCTGCATAGTGTGCAGTAGTTCCTGGACGTCCGGGTGGCAAGGATCAGGAGGAAGGTAAGTGCATTTTTCTTTGTTTATAATTCTTTTTTCTTTGTTTGTGTTCCCCCCGCCTCACCACTTCCCAATACAAGTGGCTGCTCCTGGATGGAATGAGAGCATGAAATAGGGTGAAGTGAACTAGAGGATTGAGAGATTGAGAGACATAGATTGTGTAGAAACATATCAGAAGAAGGGAGAGAAATAAAGTAAATAGAGAAAGGCAAGGTAGCCTGATGGAAATATATGGAGAGGTAGATTAAAGCAGAGAAATAGGTAACCTTTTAGAGCTCCATGGGGAGAGAGACAGGGAGAAGAGATTTAAAGAGAGGCAGTGGAGTACAGTACTCCTAGGGTCGATGTAAAGAGAAAGGCAATGTAGGAAAACGGTGAATTAGACACAGGTAAATGCAGGGAGAGGGAGACATGAACAGAGAAATTCAAATAAAAATGAAGAAATGCAAGGTAGAGAGAGCAGAATGTAAAGAGGTATTTAAAAACGGGTCAGATAAGGAGAGTAGTGGAGATAAGAGGAGGGAAGGACAGAGAAATGTGGTGTAGAGAGAAAAGAGGAATTTGTGAGACATAAGTAAAATAAAAAAAGAGAAGGGAGGTTTATATAGCGGTAGCTAGTTGTGAGAAATGAAACAAGCATGAGATGGTGAGATGGAGAGAGCTATAAAGAAAGAGGTTGTGTAAGACAATTAAGGTGGAAGGGTTGAGTTGAAATGGAAAAGGAGGTCCAGTGAGAGGTGGGTGTTTGTGTGTGTGAGAGAGAAAGATAGAGATGCAGTAGCATTGGTGATAGTAAAAAAGTGGTAGAGATACATACACAGATGCGGCCAGAAGGTGTAAGATATTTGGAGAGATGATGAAAAAGGATCAGAAGTAGAATGGGAGGAAGGGAAGGAGAAGAGTTTGAACTATTGAAGTAATGTTGGAGTAAAGTGAGAGGGAAGGTACTGGTAGAGAGATCAGTGGGTTGTAAGGAGGTGAGCTAGTATGGCAGATATGAGGTAAAGAGAGAAATGAGTGAGAGGTGAGGGTGTGGTGAGATATGAAAAGGCAGAGAGAGGTTAGATAGATGAGGCATGAAGAGAGTGATGGAGAGGTGAGGTATAGATAGATGTAAGGTTGAGTGAGAAGTGTATGGTTAATAACCTAGTTATACCATTGTGTAAGAAGTATATTGTATGTGCTGAATTTATGAATGACCTTATTGAATTGAATCTGTGCTCTAATGAGTCTACCATAAGTGCTGCCAAGTCCCAGTATTGCTACATACCAGGAATCCTTAGTCTTGATTTCCTCTGATACATCTTTCTGCTACCAGCCTATAAGTGCGTCTCTTTATCTCAGACTTACAGGTTCGTTTTTATCCTTTCTTTTGTGGGCTATCAGCGAGCAGTAAAAGCATGTCTTAGCCAACATCTGGGCACCCACTGTGGTCATGTGTTGTGTAGTAGTGACCTGGGTATTGCCTGTGGAGTGCTAGCGTTTGTTTCAGTGTGAGTGTAGGTGAGGATAGAGAGGTTCCTATGCAAGTTCTGTATAAATGTCGAGGTATGCTCTAGATTGCTACAGATGGATGTGGCCACACACATGCTAAGCGAATTATGCACAAAGATGCAATATTGTATAACCTTTGGAACATCGCAGGTCTTGGGCAGGCATCTGGAGAAATCATCTGCAACTTTCTGGCATCTTAGGGTGTCTTTGCTTGGCACAATGTAAGGAATAACTTTGTAAAAAATAGTCGCGCTCCCCTCGGGCTGTCTACACCCAAGAGGCAAAGAAAAGGAGACAGAGGAGCAGCAGCATTCCGCCATGTGCAAGAAGAAATTTAAATAAAACTAAGAATCAAATTTACTAAACTTTGTGCATGCAATCATACGACAAAATGCTCATGTGGGCCTTTAAAATATTAAGCAAATTGGCACTATCGTCTTTGTAGCTTTGTGTCTTGACAGGAGCACCCACATAAAGCTTTAGTAAGTCTAACAGCAGTAAGAGTGCAAGGGCCCAGAAGCAGAAGAGCTATAGTTTCAATCCATTCATTAAAATGAGCTTTTGTGAAACCCCAGGGGGTGTGTGACACATATGGCTGAAAGGCTACCTGTGAAGGAAATGTGTACCTCAAGAGAGACAGGGCTTCCTGGATATTGTAAAAAAGATAATGTCAAAGGATATAGTTTTGATTTATATCTGGTGATTTCAAATCAAACATATGTTCCCAATGGCTGCAGCCCATGATACAGTGATTGTTGTATCACCTGAAAATCCAGTGGCATAAGGCTTACATAGGGATGTTACTGTTATTGAGGTAGGGCTTGCTGGTGCACAAATTGTCACAGGGTAACTCTCAGATAAGAGAAACAGACAAGCTTCATGGGATTAGTTGGTCACTGTGGTATGTTTTTTAGGGCACCTGATTTACACCCTGGCTACTCTGCAAGGACTCTTCAAGAGGGATTCTAAATTGTAATTCCACTTAAAATCTTGTTTACATTGGTAATTTTGTGCATAGTATTTAGATGTGTGTGTGCATTAAAGTATAGTAAAAGCAATGTGAAATAAAGAAGAGCCTTCACATGTTTCTTGAAGTCTGGTGGTAGTTTATTCGTCAAACAGCATCCCAGCAGAGAGTAGCTTCTTCACTTCAATCTCTCTCTTCTAACTGTTTATCCTGGAACATATCATCACTTCCATTCTATTTGTATCTAAGTAACAGGCCTATGACATAAGCAGTAGACATCTCTACATATCTCCTTTTCATACAATACAACAACATGAGAATAAACAATTACAATGATATAAGGAAAGAACAAAATAAAGAGATTAATCAGTATAATAAAATATAAAAATAAACTTCAAGAATCTATACCCAATATTCTCCAGGTACATTTTCCAATTGATATCTTATGGTCGACATACTCTGCAAACATTCCCTAAACTCCAAGTTGTACCATCTTCAAAATTGACAACATTAGATTTTACATCTTTGACTTGAAAAGGTCCTATATATTTGCTTTCACCTTTACGAACCCATTAATTTTTTTGTACAACAACCCAATCTCCCACTTGAATATACACTTGTTTTACGCCTTTTCTGGAGTCGTATACACTTTTCATCTTTTCTTGACCCTCTTCCACTTTTTTCAACACTTATTCACGGTCAACCCATATCCTTTCCTTCTTGCACAACCATACAGGACATTCTTTTTTTCCTGGTTCTCTTCCCTTAAGAGACACAAAAGGAGCTACTCCAGTACTGGAATGGGGAGTAATTCTATGCATCCACATCATTTTCCTCAACTTTTGCCTCCAAGACAATCCATTTGCAAGAGACAACTGTATATTTTCCATAACAATTCGATTAACTCTTTCTACCAGACCATTTGCCTGAGGTCTAAAAAGAGCTACCTTCTCATGTGTGATACCCATCCGACTGAAGTAATCTACCATCTCCCTTGAAATAAACTGCACTCCATTGTCAGTTACAATGCTAGCTGGTATTCCTTCCTCCAGAAAAACCTTTTCAAGGTATGTTATGACATTACTGGTATTGATTTCTCCCATGGTTTCTATCACAAACCACTTGGAGTGATAGTCAACCAGGACAAGGATAAACCTATCTCTCATTCCTGATTTATTAACTGGTCCAATAAAATCCATAGATAATTTTTCCCATGGCCTTGATAGAAATTTTGTGCATTCCAAAGGGGGTTGACGTACAATTTTGTACTTATCACTATTCAAGCAAAACTGGCAATCTTTCACTAAGGCTTCAACTTCAGTGTCAACCCCAGGCCACCAGAACGATTCTCGGACACTTCGTTTTGACATTCCCTGACCTGGATGACCTTCATGAATTATCTCAAGAATATGCTTTCTTATGTCTCTAGGAGGCACAATTTGCCATCTCCTCATAATGTTCCCATTGCATAGACTCAATTTTTCCCTGACCTTAAAAAAATCCATTAAATCTGAATCCTTGTTATCCTCAAAACTCCAACCTTCAACAGTCCTAGATTCCACTTTTTTCAATACTGACTCACTTTCCATGGCCTTGCTCCATTCTTCAGATGGCAAAGCAAGGACTCCTGTATTTAAAAAAATGTCAATATTTATATCACGACAAATTTCATTACAATCTTCATCCAAAGGCATTCTTGATAAACAATTGGCAATCACATTTTTATTTCCCTAAACATACTCAACTTCATAAATGAATTCCATAACAGATAGTAACCATCTAGAAATTCTTGGGCTTATACTTCCTTCCAATCCCTTTCCGCCTTTGAAGATATACAATAATGGCTTATGATCAGTACGCATTCTGAAAGGAAGACCCCATAGATAAAACTTGAAGTGGCACATTCCCCAACAACACGCTAAGGCTTCCCTCTCAATTACTGAATAAGACCTTTCCGCCCCCTGTAATCTTCTTGAGGCAAAGCCAATGATTCTTTCTTCACCAGCAACCATCTGTGACAACACTGCCCCAATGCCAACACCACTAGCATCAGTGGTTAAGAACGCTCTCCCACCGACTTCAAAGCGTCCTATTGTGGGTGCTTCAGATATCCTTTTTTTTATGAGTTCAAAACCTTCTGTACATTTTTTAGACCATTCGAATGGAACATTTTTTTCATAATTTCCCTCAAGGGCTCAACAATCTCAGTAAAACTATTTACATATTTTGAGCAATACTCTGCAAGTCCTAAGAATGATCTAAGTTCATCCTTATTTGTTGGTTTGGGTGCCATTGTAATTGCTTTAATAATACTTCTTTTCGGTCTTATGCCCTCTGAACTTACTTCATGTCCTAAATAATCAACTTTGGTCTTCCGCAATTGACATTTTTCTCTTTTTATAGTTAAATTATATTTCTCCAGTCTTATCATTACTTCGTAGAAAAACTTGACATGATCAAAATAATAATTTCCAGCAATTAAGATGTCATCCTGGAAACACCAAACCTTCCTCATATCACCCCAAAACATTTTCATTGCTCTCTGAAAGACGGCTGAAGCCGATGCCAAACCAAATGGCATCCTCTTATAGCTAAATGCACCAAGAGGGGTAGCAAAGGAAGTTAAATGTCTCGATGACACTTCTGATGATACGCCGCTGACATATCTAAAACACTAAAAACGCCTCCACCGCCCATGGTTGATAGCATTTCAGATATGTTAGGCAACGGTTTCTTATCCACCCAAATGTTTTTATTGAGATTGTGCAAGTCAATACAGAGACAGATTTTTTCCCATCCTTTGGGGCAATCACGATCGGAGCCAACCACTCGAAGGCTTCAATCGGCTCAATTATCCCTTGCTTCAGTAGATTATTAATCTCTTGACGCAGAGGCTCTAACATCAGATTAGGTACATTTCTTATTTTATTGACAACAGGTTTTGCATTTTCTTTCAAAATAATCTTATGTGAAAATCCTCTTAATAGTCCTAACCTTGAACTAAAGACATTAGGATATTTTTCAAACAATTTGTTATCATCACATATATCTTGAACAGTTGCCTTTTCTAGCACCATAACAGGTTCTTTGGCATTTGGATCAATAATGATGTTTAAGTCCCTCTGATGACGCCATCCAAGGAGATCCAACCCAAAATCTGTAATATATACTCTACCCCTAACTGCTTCACTTTTTTAAATTTTAGAGTCATCCAACACATTCCCAGTATTTCTATCCTTTTTCCTGCATATCCCACAGTACGAATATCAGAATTGTACATAATTGGACCACGTTCCTTCGACCAATTATTTTCAAAAGATTTTTTTTAAATAAGAGTATACAAACTCCCAGAATCTGCCAATATTCTTATCTCCTTTTCATCGAGTGTGATATTACAATGAGGTTTTTCTAGTTTGTCTGTACTTTCCATTTTCACATTAGGACTATACAACTCCTCAGTTTTATTAATTTCAAATCCTTCTTGATCTCCTTCAACTATTAGTAAGACATCATCAACATATTCACAAATATCTTCTACTTCTTGGACCCTATTCTTCCCAATACTTTTCGTGCGACACATTTTAGAAAAATTTCCCCTTTTTCCACAACTCCTACATAATGTTCCTCTTGCCATACAATTGAAGCTAGTGGCTATATGCCACACCTAAAACATTTAACTTCTCTAGGTTGATAACTCGCTTTTCCATATTGAGTTGAAGATTTTTTTTCAATAAGTTCTACTTTGTCTTGTTTCGAATTGTTAACAGATCCATCCATTTTTTTATCTAGATGTCAGTATGTTCCATTGCTTTTGCAATCTGTATTGTCTCATCTAAATTACATTCTTTTGTCAATATCTTTTCCTTTATCCTTTTGTTATTGGTACAGCGTACTATTTAATCTCTTATTAAGCAATCATTTAGTTGCTCAAATGTACAAGTTATCGCTAACCCTCTCAAAGTAGATACATAGGATTTAATATCTTCACCTTCTTTTTGGTTTCTAGTAAAGAATTTATGGCGTTCAAGCACTATATTAGCTTTGGGTGTAAAATGCAATTCTAACATTTGTAGAGACATATCGTAAATGTTACAAGGTTGTCCATCTCCCATTCCCAAAGAAATTTCTGGTATCTTCGTATATTCTTCTTCCTTCGACTCCCAAATGATGCAAAAGGATTGCTTGGTGTCTGACCGGGCCATACTTATCTCCCCCAATGGCTAAAAGGTAAGTTATAATTAGCTTTTTCCATTGTAACCAGGGTATAGGTGGTTCTCTGGGAGATATTAGAAATGGAGGTGGAGATGACATAGATTGGTCTGACATGGTACCTGTAAGGAAAAATAAAATAAAAATTTTAAATAATAATTTAAAATAATAATTTAAAATAATAATATCTTCTGATGTGGAAGGCAGGTGTTGAGTACTTTTTTAGATTCCGCTATACCAAAATATCCTAAGTAGAAATCCTTTGTTTCTATATTTTTAGTCCTTTTGCAGTGTTTATGTCCAGGTTTAGTCCTTTTTCCTTGTTCACTGGAGTGAGTGACAGTCTAGCTTGCTCAAAGCATGAAGGAAACAATGGTTGAGGAGATTTCAAAAGGTATGTGCTCCTGACCTTGATGTTTATGTAGAAAATGAAACTCAGACACAGCTTGAGAAGCTTTACAGCGCTAATATACCTTAATGGTAAAATCTCCGTGTGTTTGGTCGTGTCTCAGAGCTCAAAACAGATAATTAATCATTGTCAGACGAGCCCGAGCTCAGCGCGAGGAAATTCAATCAAGCGCGAGCTCAACGCGAGGAAACAATGCAGTGCGTGACTTGTTTAGATACGAACGTTAATAGAAATGGGTAGCAGATCATAAATAATTGGCAATCACATTAAGTAAAAAGTTAATGTTATGCACGCTAAGGCTCCATCTACACGAGCCGATATTTCGCCTTTCAAACAATTATCTATCTCTCTCAGAGATCACTTAGTCACGGTTGAGCTCCCAATGCTTTTAAAGTTGTTAGATGGGAACAATCATCGCTTCACGGTTGACTGCACAACCATTAGGCCCAATTATTTAGAGTGCTTAAGCTTAAATGCTTGGCTTCATGAAAGGAGCTTGTGTATAAATATTTGCTAAGCAACTGGGCTTCACGATAGAAAGAGCTTCACGAAGCGCAGGAAGAGACTTGATTTTGAAGATGAAGAGGTTAATCTTCAATAACTTTTCAGCTGTGCTTGTGATGATTTACAAGGTACAGAGTAAAACCTGCAGGTATTTTGTACTCAGGTTTTATATGGTTTTATCTTGCCTTAATCTTTTCTTGACAATCCAAGGATGAGATGCTGGCTTCTGCTCCTTGCGCAGACCATCGTCGTCATGAAATAAAGAAGAGCCTTCACAGGTTTCTTGAAGTTTGGTGGTAGTTTATTCATCAAACAGCATCCCAGCAGAGAGTAGCTTCTTCACTTCAATCTCTCTCTTCTAACTGTTTATCCTGGAACATATCATCACTTCCATTCTATTTGTATCTAAGTAACAGGCCTATGACATAAGCAGTAGACATCTCAACACAATGGCTGTACAAAAATGTATTGAATGTTATTTTGTGTGTTGCTGAATTCATTCTAGCCCCTGCAATCGCCCTGAGCCAGCCCCGATATGCCCCACATCCCTACCCTGAGTCTGAAGTGCTAAAATGGGTACTTTGGGGCACATGCATCAAAAACTGAATTAGCGATTCCTTATTAGCAAGTTATAAGAAATCGCTATTACGAAATTTCAAAACTCAATGCATCAATAAAGTCGGGAAAATGTGCGAATCTGTAAAAATCGCTATCATCATTAGTGATTTCCTGCTTACCGAATTGGTAATAGCGATTTAGCTGTTACAGATTCGCTAATTGCGATTTACTCATATTGCTGAATTGTGATGATATCACAACCAGGAATTGATTCACTGAATGCACACACCTGTTCACAGGGAGAGTCTGAGGAGGAGGAAGACTGGTGGAGTTCAGCTGGAAGAAACTGTATTTGGAGCAGAAGCAGTGAGAAAACAGCAAGGCCAAAGAAAATGAGAAAAATAAAGGAGAAGGCAGGAAGAGAAAGCTAAAATGTAGCGAAAAGGATCTTGAAATCCTCACTGAGGAAGTGGTGTTGAACCATGACCAGCTATTTGGGAAACTACCCCTGCAGATTGCTGAGTCTGTCAAAAGAAAGATGTGACTGGGAATCCAAGCTAAGGTCAATGCTGTGGGGGTAACACAGCGTGCAATCTCTGACCTGCACAAAAGATGGTACGACCTGCGCAGCTGAACTAAAGAGAGGGTGGTTGAAAGGCTAGCCGCTGCAAAACAGACTGGAGGGGGACCATCTACCGAACGTTCAGACACCCCATTGCAGGCCATGGTGGAATCCACACTGCAGCCAGAGGCAGTCATCGGTATTACACAGATCGACTCCTCTGAATATGCGGGTACCTCCCAAGGTAAGACCACAGCTAAACATATTTCAATGTCAAATGTAACTAAAATAGCCCCAAATGCATACCCTGAGTAGTGTAGAACACCTGAGTCCAGTCCCCTTTTTACTTGCAACACCCAAATGCATTGTGATAGTTGTATACAGACAAATGTAAGGGCAAGGCAAGGAGGGACGAAAACAGCTTTACTGCAACAGAATACAGCAAGGAAGTGACTAAAGTAGACTTTGTACTTTACATAAGTAAATGTATTAGACTTTTGCATGGACTATGTTACAAACATGTGCAAAAAAAAGTAACTGAACTTGCACTGTTTAAAATCACAAATGCAGCGCAGGACAGTGACGTGGCTGACGACATCGAGTCAGAGGGACCAGTGGAACAGCCTGATGAGGGACCAGAACTGCCAGCATCCTCACCCATACCTGCTCTCACTCGATGCAGGAAAATAGTCCAACCACTGCCTGATTTGGAGAGTGATGAAGAGAGCCAAACAGGAGCTCCCACACAGCAGCCGGCCCATACACCACCACCACCAGAGGTAACAATGTGGCACTGTTCCATGCAGTTCCGCAGGCGAACGCCCAGGGCAATCCTGACGTCTGCAATGGTGCACCTGCCTGCAGTGGTCTTGAGGCCAAGATGCTGAGGGCCCAGCACTTGCAAGGAAGAAATATGAGGATTATGCAGGGCCAACTGGGGACAATGGCAACACACATGGGGGACATACGTCACTGTCTGAGAGAGATAACAACTGCGGTAGTTGAAGGGCACAGGGAGAACAGCAAAAAACTAGACAGTGTTGCAACAGCTATTCATATGTGCAGGGTCATCCAGGCTGAGCATGCCTCACATGGCAGGAGGCATCACAATTCAATGGGGTGCATGCACAGTTACACCAGGGCAATACATTGGCTGAGTACAACTACAGCTCAGCTTTCCAGGCATGCTGTCAGCATGCAGGTGGAGATGAGCCACTGCTGCGGGGATGTGGCCAGGGGCCTCATTCATGTCACCAATGCAGTTGAACAACTCCAGATGGCAGTAGCTAGTGGAAAACAAATGCATGCGGGGGGGAACAGTGAGGAGGCCTCAGGCCGCAGCAGCCTACTGGGACCTGTGACAAATACCAGGAGGCGCAGTACCAGGAGTAACGCCGGCACAGAAGGCTCAATGAGTGATGTGGCTGAGTCTACTGAAAGAGCCACGGTGCAGCGTGGCAAGAAGAAATCGACATTTGGACAGGAACAATTCTGGTGCGGTAACCAGAATCTTGTAACTAGTTCACACTGAAGTGTAAGTGCCAAGGCAATGACATTTAATTGTCTGTACTGACACTGCACTTGTCTGAATATGGTACGTGTTCATTAACACAACCACACAATTCTCACAATAAACCTTTAAGCAAATACTATGTTGTTTTGTGATTACCCACCTTAAAAGTAATGCTGTGTGATTTCTGCCCCTCTCCATCTCCCCTCTGCTGCATTTGGACCGCATGCCTCTTGGGGTGGTTGTCTTGGCTGTATGTCTAGTTCTGGCTCGCTACCAGATTCTAACCAGGGGAATGCCACTTTTAGTGGCTATGTTGTGCAACATTGCACATGTGGTGACTATTTTACAGCAAGTCTCTGGCCTAAACTGTATAGCACCACTGGTTTTGTGGAGGACGCGGAACCTTGATTTAAGTACACCAAATGTCCTCTCAATCACATTGTGTGTAGAAATGTGTGCCTCATTGTATCGCTGCTCCCTTTGTGTAGAAGGATTCAGATATGGAGTGAGGATGAAAGACCTCACAACGTATGCGCTATCACCTACAGTATGTGAAAAATAAATAGGCATTAGTCACTGCTATGTGTCACCATGGCGGACAGGTGTGCAAGACAGTATTACATCTGTTTACCCAGCAAATATCCTTCTCCAAATTCACCTGCAAGTAAAGGTATGTGTATGCCACTATGGTGGAATATATAGGAGTCATGTACACTGCCAGGCTAACTAGCCTCTATGTCTGTGATTAGTGTTTTTGAATTGCAGATTACTTGAATGTTCAGTGAATGGTAAGATTTCCGGTTTCGGTAGATATACTCATTCACTGAGGGTGGGGACATATGGGTACATGCTTCCCATCAATGCAACCAATGACATTTGAAAATTGTGCAAACTAATAAAAATCTAGTTTGCAGCAATTCCTATGGTGTTGTGGAGAACATAATGTGGTGGTGTATCCTCTGCAACATGGCATTTAGGAAGGAGTTAAAAAAGCGCGATAGGGCACTTTGAGAGACACCTCCAGCTGCAGCAATTACTCCCTGGAAGGTCCCTGAAGCTAGAAGATGCAGAGAACACAGGACCTGCACATGGGTGGGGATGGCATGTGTCCTGCGAGTCTGAAGCTGCAGTATTGGTTCTAACTCAGCAATGAAATCTAAGATAGTGGCAGCATTCAGCCTATATTTATCATAAATCTCTTCCTCCGTCTGCCCTAGCAAAGTGACGCACACTCTGAATATTCTCTCCTGTATCCTCCTTCTCTGTGCTGCTGCTCTTAGCCTCATCCACCTCGCCATGACGTAGAGCGCTGCCATTGTGAAACATTCTGATGCATTCTGGGACTGTTTAAGTAGTTTGCTAATGATTAACACCTGATTGTTTTTCATGTGGAATTTTTACCACCTGATAGGATTTTTCCTTTTTTAAGAAATGCAAATTGCGATTTTTAACTGATTCTATATTTGCAAATTGTTGTTGCAAAGGATTTTGCAATTTCGTATTAACGATTACATAATACGGAATCGCTATTACAGAGTCGGTATTTAGGTATTCGCAAATTTAGCAAAAAATTGTGATATTCTTCGATTTTGCTTCATGCATAGGCACAAGCAATTTTGCGATCGCAAACGACCTTTTTTAGCGATTCACAAGGTTTGCGATAGCAAATTAGCTTGAAGCATGTGGGCCTTTGGTCTCAGTCTGAGGGTCTATAGTATGGACTCTCAAATTGGGGTGAAAGACCACATTTGACACAACTGCAGCCAAATAACTTATTTCCCTGGGGCTTACTGAGATATATTTCTTGCAGTGTGTGTAGGAGAAATGGAAAAAATACATGTTAAATTATGAATTAAGAAAACAGAGGTGAGAAAAGGTATCTCACAAATTAAAAATGAAAGAAAATTAAAAACCTGAAAAATACCATGGATTATCGCAGAAACTTTCTGAGATAACTAAATATGACTAATATTCCTATAAAACACATGTATCCTAACAGAGAGGTGCTGTCTATGGTGGTGTCCTAGGGATAAGTAGGGAATGTTGTAAGCATCAAGCCTGTACATGAAAAGACATCTAAATGGGATTTGAGAAGTTCAGTCACAAGGTAGCAAGAGTATACAAAAGTTATATCACCTGTAAGTAATCGTTTTAAGGTCTCGCATAGGCAGCGCATGTGCTGCCTCTCCGAGGCATTAAGTAATCAGTATTACTAGTGAAACTCCACCCATTGCATTTCTCTTTGTTTTGTCGCTTGCCATTTGTGAAATCTGGCATTGCTCTTCTTATCTTCTCATTGTTGGCTAGTGGTCGGATACATTACTTCTGTTTTCTTCCGTTTCTGGAGGTAGCAGCATCGACCAACTACAGTTAACTTACGCTGCAGGGCGGTATCTTTTAATGTAGGGACTACTTTGTTGTTTTTTTTGCCATGGCGCCTGGTTCGCGCATATATTTAATATGTTTAATATGCATAGCCACTTTCCTCGGTGTTGTACGGCCGCTTTCCTCGGTGTTGTCACCCCCCACCACGACCCGCCCCTTGCTCTTTAAGTCATCTCCTGCTAGCTCGGCCAGACTTTTTTTTTTTATGCACAGGTAGAGCGGCTCGAACCCTGATCACGTACCAGGTGCAGGTTTCGCTATAACTTAATTGAATTAAGCAATCATGGTCCTTGAAGTCGATTGCAATTTTTTGGCTGCTTGAGCAGTATTTGAGCTTGCTCACCCGCGCGCTCACACACGGTGAGCAGGAGCCTGGGATTGTGAGGAGGGAAGGGGCGAGCCTTTGTACTTTTAGTGCTTCACGTACCTGCCAGAGCCTGGAAAAGCACGCGAGCAAGGGCTTGCAGTATAATGGATGGCGTCTGTCCCGATGTACAAATAAAATTTTCTATTAGGTCAGTGGGTGTTTTGCAAAGTGCAGCATTTGCCATTTGGCTTCTTGGCGCTGTACGCAGATGTTATTTAATATGTAATTTAACATTTCATCCTGGTGTGGAGCCAAAGATTCTAAGATTTTAACCATGTGATGTTATGCCAAAATAACTCATTGAAGGGCCGAATGCTTTATAGACTGATTCGATTGTAACAGTCATAGATTAAACATAACGTGCAGTACAAAAATATGAGTTTGTTGTGTGCGTGACTGTATTTCGGACAGCACACCACAGTTATTTTATGGTCTGATACATTTTAACACATTTGTATGATTTTTACGACACCTTTCTACAATTTGACGTCCAGAAAGCTAAAAGGCCCGGAGCAGCGTCAGGATTTTTTTTTCATCAAATCCCGACAACATAAATGTGCAGGTTCCAAAGTCATCAACCCAGCTGTGTTCTGCTAGTTGGAGTAGTTTTTCAATTATACATCATGAGCTCAGTCTCAGCTTACACCAGCCTGCTCTGGCGACTGGCGCTCTGTTTTCCACCCCTCAGGCTGCCAGCACTTCCACAGACCAGCCAGCCGCAGCTCTCCTCCTTTTATTTAAATTGGTCCTGCGCCATAGATAGCAGGCAAGGGAAGTGTGTGGGGAAGAGCGGGCAGCTTTCCATATTCAAAACACAGAATCTGAAAAGCAACCCGCAATTTTATTTAACAGACAGCCGATAGTTCAAGTGCACAGACATTTTGCCTTAATTCCAGTACACTAACATGAAATCACTTGGGCGAACTCTGTCATGGTGAGTTTAATCTCCCTTTCCATTACAGCTGTCAGCACTTTCCTGTTTGCTTCCCAGTGGATGCAAACCACCCGTCCTTATCTCCTCCGCAGCCTTGGAATTCCTCTTCCTTCAAATTACAGTGGCTCCTTGCATGTCACTTCCAGGCTAGTATTCTGCCATTTGCAGGGCTATGTTCTCAAAGAAAACACTTTTATTTAAATGAGTATCCACTGGGCTGACATTGTCACACTGAAACATATTTTTTATTTATTTTTGAATAAACAAAAAAAGCAAAAAACGGCTGCCATAACGCTCCGTCACTCACGGGAATCTGCTAATCAAGCTCCTGGTGGTCGAATGGAACACATGATTACCACGTGATTAGCTTTTGGGCCATATATATGGCAGCCATAGCTTTACTTGGCGCGTACAGACCCTAGTGCTAATAAACATCGTTGTGGTTACCGTGCCGCTGAGGTATTCTCTTACTTTGCTGAGCTCTATATCAGTGTGTTTAACTTAGTAGCTGTAATACTTTTATTCAGAATAGGGTTGTGTCGGGACTCCCGGGTGAAATTCCGAGCTGTTGCTGCCGGGATCAGAGCTTGTGACTTGAGCATTGCACTTGCTTAGTCGATAATAACACTTGGTTGGTGGAGCCTTTTTACTTGATATTGAGAGCGCAATATGCCACTGCACCATTCACCCCCAACTACAAATTGCGGATTCCACCGATTAAGCCGCCTTTTATCCAGATTAAAAGCTTGTTAGTAACAAGCATGGGGTTTGTTCCGATTCGTCCGTGGTACCCCATTCTTTCACTTTTACCATCCAAGTGTATTTATTTGACAGGATTTAGCAAGGAGAACAAAAATAAAATGCTTTGACTCCCATACATGACATGCTGTAGAGCCTAATGTAGGAATGTGTATCCACCAGGCTTAAGTGCGAGCTCAGGCTTTGCCATATTGCCACACACCCTGTGATCCTGGACACATTTCATCCTCTCAGTGTTCCTCTGTGCCTGTATGCCAGCCCTAGGACTACTTACAAATATTTCACATACTGCGTATATAGTGCTATCTAAATAACGTACTTGGCCAATAAAATGTGCTGTTCTCATATGCAATGTAATCTTAGCAGAGGGTGTCATTTCGCCATTAAAATAATGGGGCCTGACAGGAGCTAAATGTGTTCTTAAGAGACCTGAATACCTGAGTGCCAATCATGGCGCACCCACATGATAAAATTATGGGGCCCTGGACCAGTGTAATGTTGGGCACTAGGCCCTCATGCTGGGTGAAAGGACTCACGCAGGACACATAGATAGGGGTAGTGGGAATGGCCACGAGCACGTGCGCTCGGCCCTTTTATTAACAGCGTCACCTGACACAGTGACGTCTGTGGTGGGTGGGTGTATAGTGTAACACTAACAGTTATAACACTAGAACGTGTCCATGCACGGACACTGCATCCCTCCCAATTTTTAATGACAAAAACCCAAAGTCAAAGTTCAACCTGTGGGAGAAAGAAAACCCATACATATGTAAGACAGTGACCAAAACTTCTGTAGAGTCTCTTACGCCTCCGCTGCTTGGGGTCACAGACGATGTTCTTCCTGTCGCGGAGACCACCAGTTTACTGTGGCACCAGCCATGGGTGCTCGATGGATCCAGTCTGTTGACGACTCTGCCTTGAAGTTGTCCTCACAGTCTTTTCTACACCTTACTTCCGTGGCGACACGCGCAGTCGGAGTTCTTGTGGTTCACCGCTAGACGTTGCCGTTCATCTTTCAGTCCTGTCCTCTTCTTCATCGGTGGCGTGTGTTCTGTTTTGGCAAAAGACGGATTGTTTGCAAGACACCCCTCTCACCATGATGCCCCTCTCGCGGGTGTTCCCCTGCCACGGGATATCCCTGAGGCCCTCTTTAATAGACTTGTCCTGGGCTGGGTGTACTGTATCGTGTTACTCGCACGCTGATCAGTGTGGGTGCAGAGGAGACGACAAGTCTCACCTCAGGTTCCGCAGTCGTACCTGGATGGTAGCTGTTGGCTCCTGTCTTCGCACGCGATGTCTTCATCCTCCTGGGACCTTTGCTGGAGGGCGGCTGATGACCATCTCTCGTCGCGGGGACGCTCTCTCACTGGCATCCCTGAGGCCTCTGCCCCTGAGTCACCATGGCTGGCGTTGTCCAGTGTCCGTGTGACCCCAGAGGTGGATGTTCTGAATGATCCAGCCTGCTCACCTCTGCAGATCCCAGGTGTGCTGAAGCATCGTGAAGCAGATGGCCTTCTCTCCGTGCCACGGGTGTTCTCAGGACTTGCGCTCCATGTTCTGGCACTTGTCGCCTTCCTTATCTTCGAGGTGTGAGTAGTCTTGCCACACTCCTCTCTCTTTCCTCGGTTCTAATCTCCGTGAGGGTGTCGAGTCACTCTGACTTCTCCTCCCACTCTTAACAGTGGCCAACGTGCCACAAATATATTTCCTTCTTCTCCTCTTCTTGCAGTGGCAACCATGCCACTCAGATCTCTTCTTTCTTCTTTTCTTGTAGTGGCAAACATGCCACTCCGATCTCTTCTTTCTTCTTTTCTTGTAGTGGCAAACGTGCCACTCCGATCTCTTCTTTGTTCTTTTCTTGTAGTGGCAAAACGTGCCACTCCGACATCTTCATCCATTCGCTTCACGACGTAATCTGGACCGTTTCTGTTCTCCTCTAGTCTGGCCAGGCTTCTCCATGCAGCGCGCGCACTCTGCACGTGTTCCCCCTGGTCTTGCCCTCGTCCGAGGACACTCTCTCCATCTTCCTCAGCATATAGAGTTAGCGTCGTGACCTTCTCTTCGTCTTCTCCTTTTTGGGTACTTTGGTTGTCGAAGTTCGCGGGGCCATGCTCTTGGTCCTCTTCGTTCTTGAACTTCTTGGACCACTTGACGGTCCACTCTGCCGATCACTGGCAGGATACCTTCGGTCTTTTCGTCAGACCTCTTGTTCCGTAGTTTCACTGACCCGTGCGTCGGTCACCTCCTTTTGCAACCCCTGGTGGGTTGGCTTCTGTGTGTTGACCTTCTGGCTGGTCACTTGGTGTGATGTCCACTCTGATCCGTGCGTCGGTCACCTCCTTTTGCAACCCCCTGGTGGGTTGGCTTTTGTGGTGCGACCATTTGGCTGGTCGGCTTGGCTTTTGTGGTGGGACCACTTGGCTGGTCGGCTTGGCTTGTGTGGTGCGACCATTTGGCTGGTCGGCTTCACGAGGTGCGTCACGTCGTGTGACTACCCGTGTCTTCTGACTTGTCGGGCGCTGGTGCGTGCTTCTCTTCATACCGTCGTGGTACATCTTCAGTGTAGCGTTGCTCCTTGCGCCGTGTGATCTCTGGTTGTGGTGGCTTCTTGGCGCCACTGGGTGTGCCCTCTGCATCCTTACCCGTCAGTGTCGTTGGATACTTGCCGCGCACATCTTCTTCAGTGAGTTCCTCTCTTGTAGGTGCTGCTGTGTACCTTCCGCGTCCGGGGTACATCTGCGCTGAGTCCTTTAGCTCTCTCGAGGTTTCACTCCACTTGATGCGGCGACAGCGCAGTCCTCGCTGGGGTGGACGTGGCTTGACCCTTTTCTCTTCCTCCTTGTCACCGTGGGATGGCACTGCATCCCTCTGGCACACTGTCGTCTTCCTCCATGTCTTCCCCTTTGTTTGCAGACTTTGACCATGCTGTTTGCATTCCTTCCAGTGCAGTTGCTGGAACCGGCCACTAGATGGCAGTGTTGCTTTCCACTTCCTTGAGCAGCAACCTTCTTTGTTGCTAGACTTTTCTACCGTGTTGTCTTCCTTCTTTCCAGGCTTCACCGGATTTGGGCCGTGGAGGGGAGCTGGAGCCACAGCAGAACAGTGGAGTGCAGGACACCGCCAGACCGCAGGTAAGTCTTTTACATTAATTATTTATTTTTTTCGAGGCAGGGGGGCACAGGCATTGAAAGTGAGCTGCAGGGAGGATGATGCATCACTCGCGTGTGTGCGAACTAGGTGAGAAGTGCTCCTTCATCACACTGGGTTTCCCAGCACACTCGGGACTTCTGCAGTTTCCATTCCACCGGGGTCCTGTGAAGTGGGGGCATGCTCCGATGGCCGGCAGCGGCCATTACTTATCTTCTCGATCGGCCTCCCTGCCCGCGGCAGCTTCTTGCAGTCTTCGCGTGGCAGAGAGGGGGAGGGGGTGCCAGCATGTTCGTTCCCATGCGGGGTAGGCACCCGCTGGTTCCCTTTTCCACGCTGCTCCTCCTGCGCGGGTGGGCTCTGCCTCCGATGCTTACGGCCTCACCAGCCGCCTTCCTTTGCGGGCCGGTCATACCCGGCAGGGCTTCGCCACCAAGCGGGTGGGCTCCGCTTGGTTCACTTCACTTGGCAATGGGGGTGGGGGGTGGTTAGCTACTCCACCCCCGCCCTCATGTTAAGCAACGATCACGGAGGCGGGGTTGACTCCCACGGGCCTCCGGTCGCGGGTATCCTCACGCGGGGTGGCTCCCGCTTTGGATGGGTGTTTTTACTTCTGCTGGCTGCGGCCGGCGGAACGGCAGTCCGGCTGTCGGGCATCAGCTGCAGGGCGTAGGTAGCGGAGTGGGCTCCCGCCGGCCGTTTCGCACTTGGGGTTGCCACATTCATCGCGCAGCCCCGCGTCAGTTCCCCGATTCGCGGCCTCACCTTCGGCCGGCAGGCCTCCTCCTTTCCGCGGGTGGGCAACGCGTGGTTCACGCCTCTTGCGGGGGTCACAGCCGATGCGGGTGGGCTCCGCTCAGCTTGTCTTACTTCAGGGCACTTCCGGGCGCAGCGGCAGTGTCGACGGGGTCGGGGTGGGCACCCGACTGCCTCTCCTTCACTTTGGGGCGGTGTGCACGCCCGCAGGTCATCGCGGCGGTGCGGGGTGGGCTCCCGGTCACCGTCCTCAGCCTGGGGCTCTTCACATGCCCGCAGGCGCTCCTCGCCTGCTGGGGGGAAAGGCCTTCACGCAGGCAGCTCTCTCTCCCCCTTTCTGATAGCTGGGCTGCTGTACGCCAGGGCACAGCCATCTCGTCGCCAGTTTAATGTTGGGCACTAGGCCTTCATGCTGGGTGAAAGGACTCACACAGGACACATAGATAGGGGTAGTGGGAATGGCCACGAGCACGTGCACTCGGCTCTTTTATTAACAACGTCACCTGACACAGTGACGTCTGTGGTGGGTGGGTGTATAGTGTAACACTAACAGTTAGAACACTAGAACGTGTCCATGCACGGACACTACAGACCAGCCACTTTACTCCTTGTTTGGGCTTACATACAAACAAAAATTTGTAGAGTTTGCAAACAGACTAAACAGAGAATTAGTTTCAGTGTATACAAAAAATGGAATGCCTATATATGCGCTTATTAGTATATATATTATTTAGACCTTAATTTAAATCACCCCTCGACCCTCGGTGGGGGCTCAACATCCTGTGATTCTCGGCAAATCACTTAATGTCCTTAAGAGAGATTTCTAAATGGGTTTTGTGTGTACTTAGAAAAAGGGAGTTTAGGTCTCCCTGCACAAAGTAAGGAAGCGCTGTTCTTTATGCAAATGTAATGCATTGGCAACAGATCATAAGGCAGGACCAGGGCATCAGTTCTCTCCGCTCTCCTTGTCTCGTGATTTCTTCAGCTGCACACTGGTTATTTATTTACTTTTTTAAAGTAAGCCAGACACTTTTTCTTTACTGGGAATGGCAATTTTTGTTTTCTTTAAGCGGTATAGGCTTATAAGTCTTGTAGTGCAAAATATTACTTGTTAAACCCTGCAGAGACTGGCTTAAGGTGTCACGTGGCAGCTATGCACCGAAATCAACGCCACAGCATGGACAGTGTGGGGCTATACACCTGGTCCTCCACCTGTATTGATTAATAAAGCCATTTGTTGAGATTTCTTTACAGTCAAATGTGCTGCCAAGCTTCACTAAGCCCAAAGAAAGCTACATGGCATGTCAAATGACAATGCCTTTTATTTGTGTTTTGAAAACATGCAAGTGGTGCGTGAACACATAGGGCCCGATTCACAGAACTAACTTAAGACAAAATCCTAAACTTACTACCATTTTGGTATTCACAGAAGGCACTTACTCATTTTGGTATTCACAGAAGGCACTTACTCATTTCGGTATTCACAGAAGTGAGGAGTCCTAACTTTAGGACTCCTAAATGCCTTCTGTGAATACCGAAAGTCTTAAAATTAGGATTTTTCTCAGTTTAGTAGTAGTATAGTTAGGACTCCTAACTTTAGGACTCCTAAATGCCTTCTGTGAATACCGAAAGTCTTAAAATTAGGATTTTTCTCAATTTAGTAGTCCTAAATTTAGGACTCCTAACTTTAGGACTCCTAAATGCCTTCTGTGAATACCGAAAGTCTTAAAATTAGGATTTTTCTCAGTTTAGTAGTAGTATAGTTAGGACTCCTAACTTTAGGACTCCTAAATGCCTTCTGTGAATACCGAAAGTCTTAAAATTAGGATTTTTCTCAGTTTAGTAGTAGTATAGTTAGGACTCCTAACTTTAGGACTCCTAAATGCCTTCTGTGAATACCGAAAGTCTTAAAATTAGGATTTTTCTCAATTTAGTAGTCCTAATTTTAGGACTCCTAACTTTAGGACTCCTAAATGCCTTCTGTGAATACCGAAAGCCTTAAAATTAGGATTTTTCTCAGTTTAGGAGTCCTAAGGTTAGGACTCCTAACTTTACAACTACTAAACTGAGAAAAATCCTAATTTTAAGGCTTTCGGTATTCACAGAAGGCATTTAGGAGTCCTAAATTTAGGACTACTAAATTGAGAAAAATCCTAATTTTAAGACTTTCGGTATTCACAGAAGGCATTTAGGAGTCCTAAAGTTAGGAGTCCTAACTATACTACTACTAAACTGAGAAAAATCCTAATTTTAAGACTTTCGGTATTCACAGAAGGCATTTAGGAGTCCTAATGTTAGGAGTCCTAAACTTAGGACTACTAAATTGAGAAAAATCCTAATTTTAAGACTTTCGGTATTCACAGAAGGCATTTAGGAGTCCTAAAGTTAGGAGTCCTAACTATACTACTACTAAACTGAGAAAAATCCTAATTTTAAGACTTTCGGTATTCACAGAAGGCATTTAGGAGTCATAAAGTTAGGACTCCTAACTTCTGTGAATACCGAAATGAGTAAGTGCCTTCTGTGAATACCAAAATGAGTAAGTGCCTTCTGTGAATACCAAAATGGTAGTAAGTTTAGGATTTTGTCTTAAGTTAGTTCTGTGAATCGGGCCCATACTTTGTACTTATAGTCCTTGGTTAGGAGAAGCAAGGCTGGCAGTAACCATGCTTCTTTTAGTTCCAGCCTTGCTTCTCGTAAGCAAGCACTATAAGTACAAAGTGCGTGTTTATGCATCGCTTGCAGGTTTTCAAAACACATTAATAAAATGCATTGTAATTTACAATGCCAAAGCTTAAACTCGCGAAAATGCGAGACCTATTGCATTGTAAATGCTTGTTATATATATACTATGAAGCTTACAAATAAATAGTAGAATGCCTTGTGTATACTACTTATGCTGCTCTGCAGCTACCACTGTGTCTTTAAAGTACATGGATAAACAATAATATGATCAGCCCTGGAGGTTCTTCAGGTTTCATAGTATCCACTGGACTTGTGGTAGGAAGGGTATTGTATAGCCAAAGAAGTCCTCTTCTGGTCTGATAAAGAGGAGGAAGAAATTAAAGAAGGCAGATTAGTGTGTAGTTCTCAGGTTTTACCGTGGGTAAACATGGTTCCCCTTGGAGGAAAAAAGGGTGCTTTTTAGAAGGCTCTATTTTACCTCTGTGGAATTCTATGCTATGTTAAATTCAGTACAGAGGAAATGGGAGCCAAGGGAATTGTCATCTGAAGTTCCCCAAAACATGTCTGGAAACCAGCACTTAGTGAATCTTTTGCAGTGTGCTTCTAGGAATGCTTTTGAAAAAAAAATAGAAAATTCGTAATTGAGATGGACATCACAAGTCAGTCAAGGTGGAAGAAACCCTTGAGTAACAAGCATTTGCAATGCAATAGGTCTCGCATTTGTGAGAGTTTAAGCTACTGGCATTGTAAATGGCAATGCCTTTTATTTATCTGTTTTGATAATTAAAACATAAATAAAAGGCATGGTCATTTACAAAGCCAATAGCTCAAACCCTTGTAAATACAAGACCTATTTCACTTCAAAAAAGCGCCCACCATTGTCCCGGGCTGCTTGAAAAGTGAAAGCGCGCATCGTGCTCTGGATGTTGCAGGAAAGCATGCTGTGCCTGAAGTAGAAGAAACTCATTAAGGAAAAACAGTGCTTACAGACTAAATAAGACATACCGTGAAACAACAGAAGTAAAAGAGACATTCCTCATGGGAGGTTACAAATGAAGACAAGGCAGTAACTAAGGAGGATCTAACAAGCCTATTAACGAATCATAAGCCAGCATTTACAAAGGACAATGACACAAACCAATGAAAAATATAAGCAAAAAGTGAGGGGAGCTTCAAGTCCATACTCAAACACAGCGTGCCTCGCAGAGCAGCTCAAGCGCTGCCCAGGCCCGACCTAAAAAGACCTCTATTTAATTGTGTTACACACCACTTTGAATTTTGGTTTTCAACACGGTATAGTTGGATTGAACCTTGGTCTAATTTATCACTTAGATTTTACACGGCAAGAGGTCTGGTGGACACATCATTCACAGGTACAACTTACTTCAATAATCACGCTGTTGCAATTAAAAGGAGGTAGCAGTCTAGTAAGACTCCTTTTGTGTTCTCCTTTCAGCTCCCAGGTCCTGATGAGAGCCCCAGTACTAGAAGGGGCTTGAAACGCGTCGACCTTTATCTTTTGGCCTAACGAACTTAAAGAATCATTTGGAACTCTCAACATTGTTCCCTACAGAATATACCATTTTTCTATGGCCAAGTTGTAATTTGTGTCTATAAAGAAAATTCAGATTGCTTTTTTTATATAGTATGTTTGGTTCTGGACTGTCCAGTGTGGTATGGGAGTGAATGTTGATATGACTGTGGTTGAATGTGTTTATTTATGTACAGTAAACATTTTGTGTTATCAGCTCAATGTTAATTGTGGAAATACACAAAAAAAGTTTTTGTGAAATTGAAAACAAAACGCATAAATAGATTGATTAAATCGACTAAACAAAAGGTCCCCCGTTCATTTTGTTTTCTTTCTAAATGTTCCCACATAAGAAAGTGGAGTAAAAAAGTCCATCAGTACTGGCATTGTTATTGTTACTTCTGATATAAGGCACGGCCTTACTGAGTATAGCCTAAACCCTGTTTTTGTTCAACAGTTATTAGCAGAGGACTCTCTGCGTGGTGGTTACCCTATCAATTTGGGTGTTTAACTTGGAGAAGAGTTGACGTAGTTTGTTCAGAATCTTCTGGGAAGATTCACTTGTAGTTTTTGTTATTTGTATAAAGTTGAGTGAATGTGGTTTCTTTTGCACTTTGAGTGAGAGTATGTCAGAAAAAGACACCTTTGCGTACAGCGAAGAACACATTAAACAATTACTAGACGCCCCCCCCCTTTTCGCATCGGCCACACTAAGCTCCTCCGCAAAAAACCAAAATGAGGCGGATAAGCTCCTACGTCTAAAGAAAAAACAAATAAGGACGGATTTACATGGCCATTTCCTTATACAACACCTAAGAGCAGGCACTATTCCAGGAGGTCTACAAATTAAGAATGTCCCAGTGATCTTTACCGAAGACCCTCAATATAAAAAAGGATACAGCCAAATTGAAACTAAGTGCAGCCGGGACTTGATGGTTTTAACAATAGAAACAGCACAACGTCTGTCAAAACAACAACTTGAAGAAATTGAGACATTAGAATCAGAGATTAAAACAAACCAAATCATTACGGATTCTAAAGCTTTACTGGACAAAGTTGAAAAAGAAATTGGAGAGTTTAGAGACTATACAGTCAATCAAAAAGGTAACAAATTCGAAAAAGATAAAAGGAATTTCTCACTTGAAAAAGTGTACCCCTATTTGCAGCCGGACTTCTATTCTCGAGTGGATTCACGCAGATACCTATCAGAATACCAAGGCAGGTCATCTAAGAACTTCATCACTTTTTCAAATACTTCATCCTCCTCGAGTGGCAGCGAAGGAGAGAATAGTGAAGAGTATAGAAATAACAACAGACGAGGAAACTTTGTACCACAACAACAACAACAACAAACGCCTTTTTTAGGCAGGGGCCAACAGAAGTCGCGAGGAAGGGTCAGATTCAACTCCCAACCATGGGAAATGTCCACCCGAAGGCAAAACTACAAAAACTAGAACCATCATTAGTGTTCAATTTATCCAAAAAAACTTTGACCAAAGAAGAGCAAAGCATTTTGGAAAAAGGGTTAACATTCGTACCCGCCAAGAACACAAATTTTGTACGACTAAAAATGGAAGTCTTTGAATTCTGCCGCAAAATCAGATTAAAAACCTTCTTTGCCCTGAACCCATGTATCGAACTAACGGAAAACACGGGTCTAAAAAGAAAATCCTCCTTTTGTCCACCTACAAGTAAGATTCCAAAAGAAGTGGTTACGTTCGAAAAAACAATTCTATCAGCAATCACTGAAATGGAAAAGAAAAAAAGATGGGTAAAATTCAACACTTCAAAGCCCCAGACACAGGCTCTCCTAAATCTCCAGAAAGATTCGTCCATTATAATAAAGCAGGCTGACAAAGGCGGGTCAATTGTAGTTTGGGACATCTTAGACTACACAGATGAAGTGCTTAGACAACTGCAAGATATCAATTGTTACAGGAAAATCAAGAATGACCCGACATCGGAGCTCCAAAATCTACTTTTTCCGGTAATTGAAGAAGGCTTCCATCAAGGATTCCTCAACAAAAAAGAATTTGAGTTCTTAAGGAATAAGAATCCAAGGATCCCCCTTTTCTATGTACTTCCCAAAGTACATAAGAATGCCTCAAAACCACCAGGAAGACCGATAGTCTCCGGCTGCGATTCTCTTTTAGAACCGATATCAAAATTTGTGGACTTTTTTCTCAGACCATTTATTCAAGAAGTACCATCATACATACGTGACACGACCGATTTCATTAATCACCTGGAAGAATCAGTCTTTGACCAAAACGAACACCATCTAGTCACACTAGATGTCGTTTCACTGTACACTCAAATACCCCAAGAAGAAGGCCTGGCAGTGATTAAATTGTACTTGGAGAGTAGACCAAAACCAACGAGAGTTCCCACGGAATTCATTATGGACTTAGCTAGCTTCGCCCTGAAGAAGAACTATTTCAAGTTCAAAGGAGACTTTTATTATCAAATAAGAGGCGTAGCAATGGGTTGTCCTTTTGCTCCTGAACTGGCAGTCCTTTTCATGGCCAAGTACGAAGAGAAATTTGTCTATAATAGCAACCCATTCTCCCATCACATCGGAAAATGGGTTCGCTATATAGATGATGTTTTTATGATCTGGACAAGTAATGAACAGGACTTGGTCCTGTTCCATGACTGGCTCAATAATCGCACGGAGGACATCAAATTTAGTCTGAACCATTCTAAGACCAAGATACCTTTTTTGGATGTAGAGGTATACCCAGCGAACAATGGACTAGTGACAACTTTGTACAAAAAACCAACGGATCGGAATAAAGCACTACACTTCACCAGCAGTCATCCGAGGAACTTAAGAGAGAACTTGCCCTACGGGCAGTTTCTCAGGATTAGAAGAAACTGTACCTTTAAGGATGAATATTTCCTCCATGCAAGTAATCTGCTCGATAACTTAAAAATGCGAGGTTATCCGAAGAGATTATTAAAAAGAGCCATGAAAAGAGCGTGGTGGACACCACGTGAAGATCTCTTAAAACAGAAGGAAAAATCTCCTCTCCAGAAGATTGTATGTGTCTCAACATTCTGTCCAAACTCTAACCCATTGAAAAAGATCATTCGACAAAATTGGCACTTAGTCAAGAATCTGGACTCCTCTCTAAATGACTATCCTCTTTTTGCGTTCAAAAAAGATCGCAGCATTTCCAACCAAATAGTGCGAGCATCTATGCCAACAACAACTAAAAAATCCTTAAGAGAATATGTAGGCCTCCCTCCAATAACTGGCCACCATAAATGCGGCACATGTGCCTGTTGTTCGTCAACAGAAGAAGGGGATTTGTTTACACACAACTCAATACACTGGAAACATGACTGTTTTACGAATTGCAAAAGTAAAAATGTGATCTATGCGATCCGGTGCCCGTGTGGCCTATTGTATATAGGAAAAACGAGCCAGGAAATCAGAGTGAGAATATCGCAACACAAATCGCGGATCAATAAAAATGTTGAAAATGCTCCGCTTGTCCAACATTGGAAAACATACAACCATTCAGTAACAGATCTAAAATGGACTGTCATTTCCAAAGTGGATCCTGATTCAAGAGGTGGTGACCTTGAACGACAACTCTCGCAGCGTGAAGCAATGCTCATTGTCAAATTTAATTCAGCCATTAACGGCCTTAATGAATTATCCGAAATTTACAATCTTTGACCTACCACCATCAGGTTTGAATTGACATAAACCATAGTGGAATACAATGGAACACCCCTGATTTCTCTTTCCAGTATTCCATGAAATGTCTGTCATTCTTCTTTCTTCTATTTTCAAGACTTTTACCCTGCCAAGCAACCCCAAGTTCGCTCACTGTTTGTTCATACAGACCCTTTTGAGCAAACAGCGCATTGTAATGCTCTTTTCCTAATAATCGAGTTCACCAGCTGCACTTTTTTAACTTTTCGTCACATACATGGATATCCGCTGAGTGAAGTTAAGTGTATTTACATGCTCCGTCACAGATTAAACGGCAAACACAGTATAAACTACATTTCCCAGAATACACCCAGTGCGGGAAATAAGTTTATATTCACACGAGACTTGGAATACAAACACGGAAGCTCATTTCCTCCGAGTTTGAAGCGTGAGAAGAAACGAACAAAGGTATGAAGACGATTTAAATCCATCAAAGCGCATCCGTTCCTTTGGCGATCTTCAACCCCGCTGACAAACTCACTTTTGTTGATTTTTACAGTGATCGGATCACGACGCACAACAATTATCGACGAAAGCAACAGAAGTGATTTTTTCGCCTACAACCCGGAGATTCAAGGTAGGCTAATTGCCCCTGTGCAGCGTGCATAGCGCAATTGACATACTACAGATATTTGAATTCAACAACCCGTGTTTGATAGGACAACGACCTGACATCGTCTCCCCAATTCCCTTTTAGATTAACTCTGTCCCAACACCTCTACACGTAAGTCAAACAGCATAAATGCCACTTGTATGTTTGGTTGTTTTTGAATTTTGGTTTTCAACACGGTATAGTTGGATTGAACCTTGGTCTAATTTATCACTTAGATTTTACACGGCAAGAGGTCTGGTGGACACATCATTCACAGGTACAACTTACTTCAATAATCACGCTGTTGCAATTAAAAGGAGGTAGCAGTCTAGTAAGACTCCTTTTGTGTTCTCCTTTCAGCTCCCAGGTCCTGATGAGAGCCCCAGTACTAGAAGGGGCTTGAAACGCGTCGACCTTTATCTTTTGGCCTAACGAACTTAAAGAATCATTTGGAACTCTCAACATTGTTCCCTACAGAATATACCATTTTTCTATGGCCAAGTTGTAATTTGTGTCTATAAAGAAAATTCAGATTGCTTTTTTTATATAGTATGTTTGGTTCTGGACTGTCCAGTGTGGTATGGGAGTGAATGTTGATATGACTGTGGTTGAATGTGTTTATTTATGTACAGTAAACATTTTGTGTTATCAGCTCAATGTTAATTGTGGAAATACACAAAAAAAGTTTTTGTGAAATTGAAAACAAAACGCATAAATAGATTGATTAAATCGACTAAACAAAAGGTCCCCCGTTCATTTTGTTTTCTTTCTAAATGTTCCCACATAAGAAAGTGGAGTAAAAAAGTCCATCAGTACTGGCATTGTTATTGTTACTTCTTACTACAGACTAAATAAGACATACCGTGAAACAACAGAAGTAAAAGAGACATTCCTCATGGGAGGTTACAAATGAAGACAAGGCAGTAACTAAGGAGGATCTAACAAGCCTATTAACGAATCATAAGCCAGCATTTACAAAGGACAATGACACAAACCAATGAAAAATATAAGCAAAAAGTGAGGGGAGCTTCAAGTCCATACTCAAACACAGCGTGCCTCGCAGAGCAGCTCAAGCGCTGCCCAGGCCCGACCTAAAAAGACCTCTATTTAATTGTGTTACACACCACTTTACTGAAGATCGCAGATTTAGTTTCAAAAGCCATACTCTGAATCTCTCCAAACCGAACAGCATTTTAATCAAATCCTGGCAGATTCAAGCTGAAGGGTGATTTTCCATGGTAGTCCTGCAGATTTCTTACCTCGCACCAAAACAGTGAAGTAAGCCATGCAGGTAAGAGAGGCCTTTGAGAACCACACCACGCCCCGTTCCTCGGCACATCCCTTTCCTCCTTTTAATGGCCGATTCTTAAACATACACCCTGGAAAATGAGCCGGTTCCAACAAAGGATCACAATCCACACCTAGCCAAATACCTTCCTGGCTGTTTAAACTAAACTAAGCCGAGGTAAGGTCCAGTTATCTAAACAACATTCTAAATGAGGAGACTATGGCTCTTACTAGGGCTTAAACGCATCCCAGCTCTGGTTACTTAAAGGTCTCTTTAGGAGGTTGCTGTACTCGGGAGGCAATCTGCTTCAATGTGCAGCCACTCAACTGTGAAGAAAACAACCAGTAATGACAGAAATATGCTTTTCAGAGTTGTTTAATTGGGAATTACTATAGATGGTTATGTTTCAGTTAGCAGTGATAATGGTAAGCCACACAGGTTAGTAAAAAGTTAACTATTTCAGTGCACTGGTTGGTGCCTGCAGTCACCAGCGCACTGGTGACTGCTCTCTAAAAGCAGGGCAAAGGGTATCTTACCGACATCCAATGCGCCTTGGCAGTTCATAAAGACCCTTTGGTAAACCTACAACATCAGAATCACACATCCTCGGCTCATTAAACAGGACAGGGACACCTAATCAGACTGACTGGAACACAATACCCAGATCATATCATCACAGGACAATTCAGACTCTGGGCTGTGAAGGAAATACCTAAATAGCTACAGGGCACCACCAGACAGCCCACAGCGCCATCAAGGACGGTGAATGTGCATTACAAAAATGCCAATAACACAACATAAGACAAACAGGGCTGTGCAGCAGCACATAAACAGCAGTAGTTTACTAACCATCACCTACATGATTCCATCATTCTACATTAAGCATACAACACACATCCATGGCCCCTTGCTTCCAAGTGTGTGGCATCTCCACACATACCACATGCAATTCTTACAGAAAGCACAGATCACAAAGTGCTTTGGTAGTCCCCGGCTGCCTCACAAATAAGGAAAACAAGACTTCAGGACAATGTGAAGCGATTGCTCCTTGGAGGTAAGTTGTCAAAGGTGTTCACGCTAAAAAACAAAGGAATTATCAAAAAGTGGGAATACAACGGTATATTAGAGAAGGTCTACTTTTAAGCTCTATTAGTTACAAAATCGGAGGCTATGGGACACAAGTCCAAGTCCCACAGATACATTTCAATAAAAATAAAGGGACGGCCAACTCGTGGTAAGTGTCAAGTACAGTGCAGGAACCCGTGCCTATCTGGAGAAAGTACGTCCTGCTACAAACACCAACACTCTCTTGTGCTGTCTGGCAAGACCGAGTAACATCCACAAATGGCAACAACCACCTCGCCATGGGGCACAATCAATCTTGTGCAGGTTAAAAAAAAAAAACGCACTTCTAGGCTTAGAGCCCACACGGAAATCCTTTTCAAATGAGAATATAGAGGCTGGCAACAAAGATATGTTCACCTCGTTGTAAACTTCCTATATAAGATAGCACCAGCCCCAGGCATGGCAGCGGGGGAGGGGGGGTGGAAACTCGCCGACCTGACAACAACAAAGGAGGCCGGTGTGACTCAGGCAGGTGATCTCAGGCCCAGAAGGTTCAAATGGCGAGGCACAGGCGTGGGCATCTCTGGGCCTGGGTGAACATCCCACTGGCCACCGATACTACCAGTCTACCAAGTAGGTGCGAACGTTAAAGTGAAAGTAATCATTTCGCGGGCGCTTTGATGTTCGCAGTGGCCGCGCGGCTCACTGAGAACATCAAAGCGCCCGCGAAATGTACATGCAGGCTGCCAAATGGTGCGCGCGCCCGGTGCACATGCACTGTAGTTGGGGGCCTGAAAAGCACTCGTTTGCACTTCCAAATCCCCGTTTTCTATAGCCCTCGCCAGAGCAGCGCTAAAGCGCTGGCTCAGGCGAGACCTAAAAATGGATCTCCTAGAATCTAGTTTCCTTTTTTGGTACATCAGTTACAGAGGGCTTTGCAGAAGTATCAAATGGTAGAGGGTGCAATATTGATATTGGAGATGCGTAGGTGACATAATGTGCAGGGTTCACGTGCTGTCAAGTTATCGCCCTCGATGAACCGTGATAAACATATAAAGTCCTCCTGATACCATGCCCCGAGTAATGGTGAGGTTGAACAGCCAAATTGCTAAATCAAAGAAACCATCAAAATAGAATTAAAGTCATATATTCAGATTCAGGCAGCCCTCAGATTGAGATTATGTTCATACCACACCATCCCTCATAACAGCAAAGGCAGAACCCTTTTTGCATTACTTAGGGGTAGAATGGCTATTACAAAATAGGCACCTTGCTGACCTTTGTCATGGAAAAAGTGTGAATGTAAGACTCAAGCGGAGAAAGATGTCAAAATGCAGAATATGGTTTAAAAATGGTACCACTATATGAGTAGCAACTATGATGCTAACAATTGTGTATAGAGGATGTCTGTGAAAATTAGTGACCAAGTACGAGTAAGTTAATCCCCCCCAAAAATCAACATGAACAAATACAGTAAACGCAGGTAGGTGGACAAAACTAAAGGTACAGCAGTCTTGTTAGACAATGGTTAGTGATCGATTAGGTCTAATATTGTTATCATGAAACACACTGAACTTTCAGGCTGATCAATGTTCGCTCATGGTGGAATGCCTGAAGTTGTAGACAGTATCAAAAGTGATGTGCATAGTGGAGTTGATGGTGTGAGAATAAGTGCTAACAATTCCATCAATGTTTTCTTGCCCAGTGAATGAACCAATGTCAATGATGTTGTTGGTACCAGAAGCAATACTGCTCCTCCTATTCTATTTAAAGACTATGTACTGGTATGAGTCATTGATAAGAGTGAGAAGATGTAATATTCTGAGTTATTTGCATGTAAATACGTACCTTATTTTATTCCTTATTCTCTTGCCCTTAACAAGCCTCAGTCTTTCCTTCCTTTTGTGTGTTGGTGCGAAGGGCCCACATGCTGTCAAATTATAGCATGTTAAGGACTGTTAATGGGTGCTGAAAAATTAATGGTTTCACTCTGTGAAGAACTGATTCTGAATAAAGACCTTCCACCATCCCTTTGCCTCCTCATCATTACAGTTGCTATCGTAAGGATGCAAAGAGGTAGAAAGCACCTCCTGAGGCTTGAGCCGGGAGATTGCAGGCTGATAGACGCGCTTGAACTTGGCACTTGCTCTTACGCTGCTGTTTTTAGGTATTGTTCTGCTGCCACTATTATATCAGGAGGCTTTTATATTTTTAACTCTGGGACACAATTGTTTTTACGTACTTTTACCTGTTTACAGGGGATTGCACGGCAGGGCTTGGGGGCCGCCATCTTGTGGGTATTGCTGGTCGGCGGTCCAGCTTCTTTCTCCCTCACAGTATTTAGGGCATATGACGCAGGCGTGCAAGCCCGTCTGCGCCCGTCCACGCTCGGATTGCGCCTTGCGCCAAAACCCCTGGTCATTTATCCATAGGTAAGCCAGTTTCTTTTAGTTATTCCAGTGAGCAACTTCTAGCACTAAATAGGTGTATAAGGACTTCTGGCTGTGCATGTTTCACACCTGGGACTGTGCTGGGACCCATACCAAGGCTTTGCCCGGCGTGTTCCACAACTTTGCCTGGATTAGGAACTACTAATGTTTCAGGGGAGACTCTCGAGAAGAGCTTAAACAAAAACAAAAATATGGTTGCGGTGGCGTTTAACTGTTTACTGGTGAATCCACGCTCCTTAGTTAAACATAGTGTTGAATGTGCAACACTAATTGAGGATAAGAACATCAAAATTGCCTTCATAACAGAAACATGGACAGACGAGGCGTCTGGTCCAGATCTAGTGAAAGCAACACCCCCTGGCTTTTCATGCCATACGGCAAGTAGACCGTCTAAAAAAGGAGGAGGATTGGCAGTAATCTATGATAGTTCTATCAAAGCTACTTTTGATATAATTGTCAACACTTCTTATGAAGCAATGTCCTTCTCTTTTAGCCTTCATCACTGTCACATGTTTAGGGGTATCCTCATTTATAGACCGCCGGGACCTAGGAACCTGTTTTTAGCTGAGGTGGGTGTGCTCCTCGAGGCAGACATGACCTTGGATTCGCATACTATACTGGGAGATTTCAACTTCCACTTAGAAGCTGATACTGACAAAGACACAGAAAAATTCCTTGACCTTATGAGTAGTGTAGAGCTAAAGCAATTGGTAAAGGGACCTACTCATCTGGCAGGGCATACATTGGATGGGATTTTTTCAAATTCCCCATATCTCTCAATTACTGATGTACTCCCTTTATCCTGGTCGGATCATTCTGCCATCATGTTTGAGCTAACTTTCCAGAAAGGCCAGGGCAGGGACACCTCCATTGGGAAGAATAAGGAAATTAGAGCCTGAAACAAGGTAGGAGGGAAAGATCTTACGGAGCTGTTACTTTCTACACAGAGATCTCTGCCCGCGGAGGTTGAAGAAGCCTCCTCCGGATATACAGAATGGATAGAAGATGCCTGCCTTGTTCTTGCCCCTAAGAAAGTAATTATGCCTAAAAGGACACAGCCCATGGCTCCTTGGTACTCGCAGGAATTGAAGACACAAAAACTGAAATGTAAACAACTGGAAAGGGCCTGGAGGAAGGATTATCTTCCAGCTGAAAAAGCAATATACAAACAAAGGGCCCGATTCACAGAACTAACTTAAGACAAAATCCTAAACTTACTACCATTTTCGTATTCACAGAAGGCACTTACTCATTTTGGTATTCACAGAATACACTTACTCATTTCGGTATTCACAGAAGTTAGGAGTCCTAACTTTAGGACTCCTAAATGCCTTCTGTGAATACCGAAAGTCGTAAAATTAAGATTTTTTCAGTTTAGGAGTCCTAAAGTTAGGACTCCTAACTTTACTTCTACTAAACTGAGAAAAATCCAAATTTTAAGGCTTTCGGTATTCACAGAAGGCATTTAGGAGTCCTAAAGTTAGGAGTCCTAACTTTACTACTACTAAATTGAGAAAAATCCTAATTTTAAGACTTTCGGTATTCACAGAAAGCATTTAGGAGTCCTAAAGTTAGGAGTCCTAACTATACTACTACTAAACTGAGAAAAATCCTAATTTTAAGGCTTTCGGTATTCACAGAAGACATTTAGGAGTCCTAAAGTTAGGAGTCCTAACTTCTGTGAATACCGAAATGAGTAAGTGCCTTCTGTGAATACCAAAATGAGTAAGTGCCTTCTGCGAATACCAAAATGGTAGTAAGTTTAGGATTTTGTCTTAAGTTAGTTCTGTGAATCGGGCCCAAAGTCTTTTTTGTTATAAACAACTGCTGGTAGAAACTAAGCGTGAGTTCTTTGCCGAACAGATCAAACTAGCCAGTAACTCATCAAAGGAACTATATAAAATAGTTACCAGGCTAGCACACCCACTGCCTGCAACTACTATAACTAGTCTGGACTTCTGTGAGGAAATTGCCACTTTTTTCCAGACTAAAGTGGAAGCCATTTTCAATACTTTTCAATACTTTTAAAGATCCTGTGGGTAATGTCCCAGGATCTAAGGTAGGCCCTGCATTAAAGTTTAGTTTGGATAGCTTTCCCCCAATAGCCTATTCAGATACACTTAAGCTTCTTTTATCTGCTAAATCAGGGTCACCTCATGATCCTTGCCCAGTAGCAATAGCAAAACTGTCTTCTGAACCCATAGCCTTGACTTTGACATCTCTTTTCAATGCTATGTTTTCCGAAGGGCTTTTTCCTAAATCATGGAAAATGGCCTCCGTGCTACCGCTCTTGAAAAAACCCAGCTTGGATATTAAAGATCCAAGCAGTTTTCACCCCATTTCACGCCTTCCTCTGCCCTCTAAATTGGTGGAAAAATACATGAACACTAAATTGAGTGCTTATTTATGTGAGGTCAATGCCTTGGATCCCAACCAATTCGGGTTCAGAGAGGGGCATAGCACCGAAACTGCCCTTCTTAAATCTACGGAAGAGATTATGAGAGGGTTGGACCGGGGAGGTAAGGCGGTGCTGATCTTGCTTGATCTCTCCGCTGCCTTCGATACGGTCCACCATGGAGTGTTGATGGACCGTTTGTCGGCCTGCGGAGTAAGCTTGGACTCTCCTTAAATCCTTCCTTTCTGACAGATGTCAGACAGTTGCTTTGGGTGAGTTTGTCTCCAAACCTTCCTCCCTCCCATGTGGGGTTCTGCAGGGATCCTCCCTGAGCCCCACACTTTTCAATGTTTACGTATCTCCTTTGGCTCCTCTGATTGAGTCTTTCGGCTTTTGTTTAACTTCATACGCCGATGATACTCAAATTGTAATTTCTTTGCAACCAGGGCAGGAGAAGGTGTCATGGGAAAAGCTACATGATTGTATGGGAGCAGTAGGAGGCTGGATGACGCAAAACTGTTTAAAGCTTAATGCTGGTAAGACAGAGGTGATTTTATTTGGCAATAATGCCAATCTTTGGACTCCTAGTTGGTGGCCAGAGACTATGGGGACGCTTCCAGTTCCATCCAGAAAAGTTAAGAACTTGGGTGTAGTACTGGACGAACATCTCACTATGCATGATCAAGTGAATGCCGTGGTCTCTGCCACATCCTATATCCTTAGGACTTTAAGGAAGGTTCTACCTCTGTTGCCGGCAGACTGTAAGCGTACAGTGGTTACGGCCTTGATTATGTCACGACTTGACTACTGTAACAGCCTATCTGAACATGCAGGAGTGCAATCTTCGAAAACTTCAAATGCTCCAGAACTCAGCAGCTAGGCTGCTCACGGGAACTTCGAAATTTGCCTCTATTTCTGGCTCAATAAAAAAACTTTACTGGTTGCCGGTTAAGAAGCGAATTCTTTTTAAATCTCTTTGCTTAGTTTTCCGAGCCCTTCAGGACACAGGTCCACTTCATCTGAAACAACAATTTCAGTTGTATGTGCCAGGAAGATCGCTACGCTCTCTAGGAGCAAAACTAATTGTACTTCCCATCATAAGGAGAGCTAGATGGGGTGGTAGAAGTTTTGTCGCGGGGCCAGCCAAGGCTTGGAATGAGCTTTCTTTTAGTTAGAGAAACTCTAAGGATCTACTGTCATTTAGGAAAGCGCTCAAGACATGGCTCTTCTGATTTTCTGTCTGAATCGGTTGTTGGGAGGACTGCAGTAAGCGGCGGGACACCCTAGGGTAGCTGTGCGCTATAAAAGTCTTACTAACATAACATAACATAACATAACAGTTCTTAGTCCAGCCTCTGGTGTAAATATGGTGCATGTCAGCAATGGCCATGTGTAGTTTGTTCAATATCAATAGGATGTCTAACAAAGTGATGCAGGAACTTGCTTATGCTAGTTCAATATGTATCATTCCATTCATGCTTCCTGGAAAAATAAACAGTCAAATGGTATTAACATTATACCAAGATCATTGTGCATATGCTTTGGTTAATCACATTGTGGCAGTTACTGTTTTAGATGATGGTTATTCTTAGAATGATTGTTCTGTCATCTGTTGCCATTGAAACTTCAGGGGTCAACAGCCTCAAAGCTTTCCTCTCAGACCTTAATCTTAACCAAATCTGTAACAGCCCCACACATGACAAAGGCTCAACATTCGACCTAGTAATCTCCAAAGTTGACTCCACTTAGCTCGACTTAATCCTCCCTTGTGATTGGTCTGACCATCACATCATTACATTCCACGTCATGGAATCAGTTAAACGACTTTTGACACAACCCCCAAGAACAAAGATCTGGAAGAGGAATCTGAAAAACGTTGGTTCCGACCTACTCGTAACCTCTAATCCTAACATCCTACATCCCCCAGAAGACCTAGCTGCTGTACAAGGTTGGACCAACCACTACTTCCACTCCATGAACAGCTTAATAGAAAAAAGACCTCCTTTACAATTGAAAAGAAGCACCACAAAAGACTCAAAACCCTGGTATGATGATAGGCTAAATGAAGACAGGCGATCACTAAGATCAATTGAACGGCGATGGAGATCTGCACCTTCCTCTGACCACCTCAAGCTACTAAGAACCACCAGAAACTCCTACTTTAGAAAGATAAGATGATCTAAAACCGACTTCTTCAGTAATCAACTATCCCAAGCCAAGAACCGTCCCAAAAAACTATTCGAACTAATCAAAGCCCAAACCAAGAGCATACCCACACGCCCCAAGGCTACCCCCGACACCCTACCCAACTGTGAGGAATTTGCCTCCTTTTTCATTATGAAGTCAGAAACCATAATAACCAACCTGCTCAATGACCTTTTATCCCTTACTGACACGCAAATGAACTCCTCACTGCCCCTGACAGGTGCCCCAATCAAATTCTCCCAAAAATCAACCTTAAAAACAACGCATCCTGGTCCTCCTTCAGCACTTACAGTGACGATACTATACTAAAAACGCTAACCGCCTTGAATCCTTCTAGTCACTTCACAGACCGCTTCCTGCTAACTTCTTAAAACACTTCATTCCACTGTTACTACCTCTCTGGGCCCAGATTATAAATACCTCCCTCCATCAAGGAACCATCCTAGAAATCCTGAAAACAGGTCTGGTATCCCCTATCCTAAAGAAACCAACAGCTGACCCATTGGACCCAAATAACTATCGCCCGATATCCAACATCCCTACTCTAGCCAAGCTCTTGGAAAAATGTGCTCACACGCAGCTTAGCAACCACATTGAACAATTCAACCTGCTCAACCAATACCAATCAGGCTTCCGGGCAGGTCACAGTAGAGAATCAGCCATGACCCACATAATAGACGACACACTAAAAATCCTTGACCAAAACGAAGCCTGCTTACTAATCTGACTCGACCTTTCATCGGCATTTGACACCGTCAAACACGACAACCTGCTAGAGCTCCTGAAACACAGAATGGGATTAACTGGATCTGTGCTTACCTGGTTTACCTCTTTCCTCCAAAATAAATCTCAAAGATTCATGGTCAATGAATCCTTGTCCAACCTCGTTCCAATCACGTTAGAAGTTCCGCAAGGCTCTTCCTTTTCACCCACACTTTTCAACCTCTTCATGGAGCCACTCACCGAAAATTCTCAGTATCTCCAATGTCCATTTGCACATGCATGCAGACGACACCCAACTCTACATCAAGATCCACTCACTTGAGGACATCAAATCTCTCAACTCAACGCTACAAAAAACTCAAAGATGGTTGGCCGAAAAGCATTTGAAACTAAACTTTCTCAAAATTGAATTCCTCCTAATCACCCCCCCAACAAATCGTGCAGCATCCTTGACTGGATGAAGCACCTAACAGCACTCAAAGGGCAACCTCTCATTGTTGAATCAGCGAAATCGCTGGGTGTGACACTGGCCAGAAACATAAAGATGCAGAAACATATCAACGTCTCCACAAAAGGAGCACATTTCCACATGAACACCCTGTGAAGACTGAAACCCTTCCTGCCAGCAAACGACTTCAAACAAGCAGTTCAAGCCCTAATAATCCCAAGAGTGCAATCTGGGGCTGTAGCCATATGCGGCCTCCCCAGATCGACAATAGCCCCGCCAAGAGCCTCTATCAACTCAGCTGCAAGACTCATCACAGGTTCAAAAAGAAACTCACACATCTCTCCAGACCTTAGAGCCCTCAACTGGCTACCGTTCAAAGCTAGAATTCATCTGAAAATCGCATGTCTGACGCACAAGGGCTCACATCACAAGATTCCGAGCTATCTAGCTCAGAAAATGGTACTCTCTTCTGGTTATAGAGCCTCCAGGAGCTCCAGAAATCTACTGAAACCACAACGATTTGCCAAGTAGAAAACTTACAACCGGACCTTCTCTGGAATGGCTCTCAGGATCTGGAATGCTTTGCCCACAGAAACAAGACTGAACCCTTCTACTGCCTCCTTCAAACAAGAAGTGAAAACGATTCTCATGGCTAAATTCAGTTGAATTACTTACTTATTACTGTAATATAATTACTAGTCTGTATTAGTGATCACCTGGTGTCAGAATCACCTATATTTTTATTTTTCTATGCTTGTACCTGTTTCCAACACCTGCCATGTAAATCGCTCTGATACCCGCAAGGATCTTGTTTGCGCTATATAAAACCTTCAAATAAACAATAAATAAATAATGATGTAGATGGCTGTTATGAGCCATATTGAATACATATATATATTTCAAATTAATTCTCAGTTCAGCATAAAAGTGTTACAATTTGAGTCTATGGCTGAACACAAGAATGTGATATAAAAAGAAGGGGGGAGGAAGAGGATAAACAGGGTTCGACCTCCTCAACAAGTTACTTATTATTTTTTTTTAAAATGGAACTGTGGTGTCTGTGCATTGTTTCTCAGTGCACTTTCTTTATATAAAAATGTTGGAATGTTAATTTGTACTTGTCAATGTATTCTATGTAATACTTGGTTAGAATGATTGGGCCAGGCACTGGAATGGCTTCACAGGCAGTTGGAGCTACCACCTTGAGCCCTCTACATCTGTACTCCTGTGTATCCTGTTATCTACAATAAATCTACAAAAAGAGTGAAGATTCCTGGTCTATGTGAATTCTTGTTCAACTTTATTGAAGTGAGCACACTTCAGGAACCCAGTTCAGTCATGGACAAAGATCGTAACGCTCATCTCAAAATGAAAAAACTACGTTTTTCTTGTAAAACCGTCACCCACCAGGGTTACCCCTTGGTGGCATGCTCCCATCATCGGGTCCATCCCTCGGGAAGAGGTGTGGCGCAGCGGCCAGGGCAACTGACTCCAGAACCCGGGGAATCACGGTTCGATCCCCGCTGCTGGTGGCAGATTAGGCCAGCACCATGTGACTCTGGGCAATAGCTCGCTTAATCTTCCTGATGGTCCCCAGCGCCTTGACACCCTCGGGTAATTGTTTGCGCTTTACAAATACTGGAAATTTACATGTATCCACCACGGATCGGGGCATGCTGCAACCTATGGTTTATGTGATGGGGAGATTTAGGAAAATAGCAAGTTATGATACTGATTTCCTAAAGTTCGACATGGTTCAAGCCGTATCCTTAATTGGCTTTTCTTCAGGACCTAGGGATGCCAGTTACCTGGTTCCACTCCTATTTCTTCTCAATTAAAGCACACTATTTGCACGCCAAGAAATCTGAAAATAGACATTTACCACCTATTTGGGCTTCAATCACTGCTTGTATAAATAATACCTTTGCGTTGCTTCATGGTTTCTCACTCACAGCTATCCTAATTAGATGTGGACTGAAGAGGCCTCGTCTTGATGTAAGTGTGACAACAGGCTACCCTCTCCCCCAGATTCACTGATGACCAGCTAACCTCATCACTCAGCAACTCCACCACTACTGTCGACCCCAATGCAGCAGCCCGAACCCTGTACAGATTGATCAGCAACAGCGTCAACACCTTAGCCCCCCTCAAGAAAAACAACAACACCCACGCCAAGAAAGCTAGATGGTTCCCGACCAAACTTCGCGAGTCCAGACGCACCTGCTGCCACCTCGAAAAAGACTGGAGGAACACCAAATCCACAAAAGCCCATAACACCTTCAGAGCCGCCACCAGAATCCACCACCAACTCATCAGAAAAACGAGGAAAAAAGCAATCAAAGACAGAATCTCCACCCACGCACACAACAGCAAAGAACTCTTCAACATCATCAAGGAGTTCGCCCAACCTACTAGCGAGCCCACAGACATCCCACCCTCACAAGACCTCTGCAACAAACTCAGCACCTTTTTCCACCACAAAATCAAGAGCATCTTCGACAACTTCGACGAAGACAACCAACACACTGAACCCTCACCAACCACCCCCAACACCATGAAGCCAACGATTGAAAAGTGGACAGCCCTCAACACCGAAGACACACTGAAGACGATGAACTCAATCCACTCCGGGGCCCCCACGGACTCCTGCCCCCACCACATTTTCAACAGAGCCGCCGAGACCATCACACCTATACTACGCCACACCATCAACTGCTTCCTGGCAACCGCATCATTCCCTGATGACTGAAAACACGTCGAGATCAACCCCCTCCTGAAGAAACCCTCGACGGAACCCACCATCCTCAAAAACTACAGACCCATCTCCCTGCTCCCCTTCCCAGCGAAAGTCATATAGAAAGCCATCAACAGCCAACTCGCCACATTCATCGAAGAGCACAATATCCTCGACACCTCCCAATCCGGCTTCAAAAATAACCTAGCATGGAAACTGCCCTCCTCACTGCAACAGACGACATCCGCACCCTACTGGACAAAGGAGAAACTGCAGCCCTCATCCTCCTCGACCTATTAGCGGTGTTCGACACAGTCTCTCACCGCACCCTGATACGCAGACTCCATGATGCATGGATTCAAGACAAGGCCCTCAACTGGATCCGCTCCTTCCTCTCTGGCAGAACGCAGTGGGTCTGACTCCCCCCTTTCCTCTCGGACCCTGCACCAACCACCTGCGGAGTCCCCCAGTGGTCATCCCTTAGCCCCACGCTCTTCAACGTCTACATGGCTCCACTCACCCCCATCTTCAGAACCTACAGACTCAACATTGTGTCATACGCAGACGACACCCAACTCATCCTCTCCCTATCCAACAAACCTAACATCGCCAAACATAATTTTCGGGGAAGGCATGGAAGCTGTCGCGAAATGGATGAAAAACAGCTTCCTTCAACTAAACACTAAGAAAACAGAAGTACTCATCATGGGCCCACACCCCGATGCCTTGAACGACACCTGGTGGCCCCCGCCCTCGGAAGTCCGCCCAACCCAACGGACCATGCACGCAACCTGGGAATCATCCTTGACTCCGAACTCCAAATGGATCGCCAGATCAACGCCGTCTCGTCCTCCTGCTTCCACACCCTCCGCCTCCTACACAAGACCTTCAAATGGATCCCCCTCGAACACAAAAAGACCATCACTCACTCCCTGGTCACCAGCAGACTCGACTACGGCAATGCACTCTTCGCCGGAATAAACACAAACCTCACACGCAAGCTACAGAGCATCCAGAACGCCGCCACAAGACTGGTCATCAACCTGCCAAGACACTGCCACATCTCCCAGCACCTGCGCACACTCCACTGGCTTCCCATCAAAGCTAGAGTCACCTTCAAGATGCTCACCCACGCTCACAAGGCCCTCCACGACACCGGACCAGCATACATGAACAGCCGACTCAAATTCCACGTACCCCAAAGGACCCTACGATCATCACAGCTCTCCTACGCCATGGTCCTCCGCACCAGAAAGACCAGATCAGGCAGTCGCTCCTTCTCCTTCCTCGCAGCCAGAGCCTGAAATGCCCTCCCTCTCCACCTTAGACAGACAACATCTCTCCCCATCTTCACAAGAAACCTCAAAACCTGGTTCTTCGACCGACCCCCTCCTTGATTGATTGGAACCTGTGAACCCCCCCCTCCCCTCGCGACTTGAGACACCCAAGGGTGATTAGTAGCGCTTAACACATGATTGATTGATTGAGTCTGTGGGTGTTTTATGGGCTGTATGTGGGCCTTTTGTATGGTCTGCTTAACCAGTTTTTACTGTTTGTTTCCCTGATATTAAAACAAACATGTCCTGCATCAAGATCAAATGCATACATTCTTCTATACATTTAAACACAATTACATAGTGTTTCATTGCAAGTTCAAAACTGCCCCAATTTACAAAAGGGCCACTTTTTCAGCCCTCTTATTCACTAATGTGGGCCACTTCTATTTTGGTGCCCGGGGGAATATTCTGTGCCAGTTCGACCCCGTCTGTGATGCATTTGTTTAGCTGGGATTTTATTTGTTGACATGTATAGCTTCAAAGTTTAATGCCATTAGTTAGGTTAATAGGAACTTTTCCCACTCACTGACTCCACCTCCAGGATATGCAAGGAGGTAGGTTTGAAATGGAGGGCACAGAACATTTTGTAACTGGGAGTGGACTGTCAAGAGCTCACAGTTTGCTCTGCAGAGATATTTACTTAAAACAACTCAGAGTTTATAAAGCCAAGAATGAGCAAAGGATTGCACTGCTGCTTCCCATGACAGGCTGGGCTCTCACATTTTGATAACATCATATGTGCTAGGGGAATGACGAGAGAATCATCTGAACCTTATATAACTTGAAGGGGCTTTCTAACTTGTTGCACAGGCTCAGCGTGAGAACCTTAGCTAGCTCAGCATAAGGCTCTTTGTTATACTGATTTTAAAAATGATATCCTCAAGGATATGTAATGTTAGAGAGAGTTTAACTCCCCCGCTGCTATCAACGAGGCTGTAGATAAGTTATTTTTACATTGAATCTCAGGGCCCATCTAACCTCTGTACAAGGTTTATATGCATTAGTGAGTGGGAGGTCCCATGATCAATGTAAAAAATACACACTTTGTAAACGTGAACATATTGTGATATGTACTAAATCTCAACATTTGTTTTTATGTAGTGAGTGCGTGGTGGTGCCAAATTACCTGAACCATGTCTCTGAATTCATTCACATTAAATGCTTCTGCACCTGCCACATCATATTGTGAGCTGTTAGTCTGACTGCCACTTATGCTGAGCTATTAGCTTGTCCATCTGCTCATTATGTTCCCCCCTTTTTGAGCACTGGTCCAGTTTCAGTGCTGTCTCTCTCTATCAAAGAGATTTGCGGCAAAATCTAAATTACAGCCAATTCTTACAAATTAGGTGAAATTGCACTAAAAAGGAAGATTATTTCTCTAATGCCAAGATTCTGCTGTAGAAACTGGTTGAAAAAAACATACCCATGTAAACTGGTGAAGCGATCATTGAAGTGTGCCTGGTGCACCCCTAGTGAAACACTGCTGATACCAAAAGAAGCAACAAAAGATATGCCACTGGTATGCGTTACGACTTTCTCAGGAATCACTTACGAAGTCAAAAAAATTGTCTGAAAGAATTAGCACACAGTAAAAGGTCTAGAAAAGTTCAAAGAAACACCAGTATTTGTTCTGAAAAGAAACAAAAACATCAAAAATAAACTGTTACATGCCAATACAAAAGCAAAGAGTCCAAAGACAACGATATAAACTATGTTAGCTTTACTCCCATCAAAGGCCACCAAAAGTGCGGTAATTGCTCGTTCTGGGCAAGCACCATTGAAGGAAACAAATTTGAATATGGAAATAAGACCATCATCCACGAGGAATTCACAAATTGCAATACAACCAATGTGATATACTGCGTTGTCTGCCCATGTAACATGGCATGTGTCGGGTTAAACCACACAAGCCATAAAAAAGAGAATTACCCAACATCGATCAAGAATAAATTGCAAAGTACCAAACGCCCCCATGGTACCGCATTGTGTAGGAAAGGGGCATGACCCACAAGACATTAAATGAACAGTCCTAAAACATGTCACTGGAAGGAATTCTGATACCCTCCTCTCCAGATTTGAAGCCAAAACTATACTGGTAGGCACCACCGTAATTGGCCTTAATGAAATGAGCGAGATCTTGCACTGTTTCTGAAACAACTCAATCAATGTTCACAATAATGTTAACTCATACCTTCCTCAGATCCCCTGAGACCTGTCACCATGGATTAGAACGCCAATTTTAAACCATGTGAAGTTTTCTTTACCGCTCCGCACTTAAATAGTTCCATTAGTCACAGTGATAAGCAGCAAGGGCAATGTTAATGCCCACCAAATAATAAAAAACAAGAGTTCACAGACATATGACTACACTTGGCCGGCTGGACGACTAAACAACGTCTGTTGTTCCAAAATTCTAAGCTATATTCGGACTCATATGATTTATTATACCGATTTAGTGGCATAGCAGGCCAATAGGGTACATCTATCTGCATAGCATGTCCCATTTTTCCTGTATATAAAGTTAATAATGTCCTTTTTGCATTGTCTTTGGTCTAAATGTAATGTTGTATGTTACTGTTCCATGTAGATGAATATCAAAAAATGAGGGACCCCCTGAAAACTCTAGGAGTTCCTAGGAGAGGGCAACAACTAGAACTGAAATAACTTTCCTAGGCAACTCAGGACCAACAGAAAATTAGGTCTTATACATGAGCAAATGATAACCACATAAGTTCAGTGTACCACACAAAATCAATTAAAAATATTTCATTTTATTCTTATAAAAGTTAAAATTATGACATGAACAAACATGATAGAAAATATACATAACATAACATACAGAAAATGTATTGACTGACTAGCCAAAACATCAAACAATATTTATTCATAAACCAAAGAGAAATAATCAATTCTAGTGGAAAAGACCACAATGGCTGAGATGTAATGTGGTTTATAAGCTCTTCTACGTGCGTTTTGGCGTTTAGAACGCCTTCTTCAGGAAGAGCCACAATAGATTCTGTACAAAAAAACACATATATAAATCACATATCAAACATATAATGGTACACTGAGGAGAGGAAAGGAGACATACGCCACTGATGCCAGATCTAACACGGTTAAAGGGGAGGTCACCTTGGGAAAATCCGACATCAAGGGTACGAGTTCACTGGAAATCCTAAAAATAATATGTGAGTCACTGGTGTCATTTTTATCAACTTTCTTAATAGCTTGAGTACAGTTGTCATAGCGTACATTGGTATTGTTTTATCAATATTGACATGATTGAGCATTCCAAGATCATGACAAACATTGACATCACTTTTCCTGGTAATAACATTGTTGTTTGCACATGGATTATGGCATCCATTGATATTGCTACTGCCTGTATCATCACTGTTGTGCAGAAATAGATTAGTACATATTTTGACATTGTATTTATGAACATTGACATTGTCATATGGGCACAGATGATGGCATACGTTGGCATTGCATTTATTGGTATTGCACGCATCCTGGTACTCATTGCCATCAAAGTTACCCAATTCAACACTCCCCCCTGATTCTTCAACTACTTTATCCTCTTCAGTTATGTCATTAGACAGAGTGTGTGTATGTGAGTGCAGTGTCTGTTAATGTTCCCCTAGCTAAGTGCATACTACCTAAATTGAGGAGTATATTTTTACAGCAGGAAACTCCCACTGGTTGGAAACCACATAACAGAAGTAAAATAATGAAAGGTGCCGTTTTAGATGTGAATAGTTTGGACACTAAGAGGTAGACACAAGCCTTTGCATTCTGCTAAAAGATATTATGCAACCAGTCCTTCTCTGGGGAACCTCCCTTCTTCTTTATGTCGTCTTGCAGACAATGCAGTTCTTGGATGGCACAAGCTAATGTCCCATTGTCAATGTAATTTCCTAGTCCAACAGGAAGCACCAATATTGGAGCAAACCCCCTTCCATCGCTATCATCAAGTCAAACGCGTAGCGATGTTGCGTCACCATAAGGTGGATGACCCTCAGTTCTTCCTTGATAGCGCTGGGCAGAGCTCAGTATTGTTGATGTAAATTATTCTGGAATGTCCTTGTACTGAGTAGAGTCAAAATAATCAGCAGTTCTTTTACTTCGAGCCCGATGTAACAGAGTTGTTTGTTTCGTAATGGATGTTGAGACAACTCAGACAGATCCTCTCTGGGGATGACCAGGGTTGGGGTATGTATGGTCATGAGGGTGCAGTGCCCCTGCCATCTGAGGACAAGCTGGGTGCAGGCAAGGTCACCGCATCTGCAGTAGATATGCATCAGCATAGAGGTGCAAAACTGCAGGTCCCAAATGTATAACATCATGTCACAGTCCACATTATTACCAAATGGTATGGTTCTTTTGCCTCTGAAACACAAAGGGTACAGTGTAAGTTTCTGTACAATTCGGGGTTGCACCTCCCCCTCCAACCATGAGTACCTATTAACCTTGGCAGCCCAGATTTCCTGGCATCGGATGTCTAAGCTAGCACTGGACCCCCTCCCATGGGACTCATTTCCCCGTGTGATTGAGATGAGAAGCCCTTCACTGGAATTTCATGTCTGGTGTCCATTTGTCACTAAATCAAACTGATCTAGACAGGATGCGCAGGCGGGGCAACATAGGGGAGGACACTGTTTGGCCGAGAGATTTCCCAGAAAAGAGGTAGCAAGACCACCACACCAGTTGATAAACATATCTGCTCACACCTCTATCTGTAGTCCCAGGGGGGCCCTTAGCATATCTGGGTCACTATTCCTTAATAAAAAATGATACCCGGGCATGGAGTTCTAGTACAGGAGCATTTAACTCAATGATACCAGGGGTAATGAGTCTAGAAGGGAAGGGTTGAATGCCAGCATCAATACCCCATGTCAGAAAGACTTGGACACTGAGAAAAACAGGTACACGTGGGTAGAAAGGAAGGGGCAACCCTTAATCGTATAGAAACTTACACTTCATTCCTTGAGTTTAGAGATGAACGATACTGCTTGGCACCAATGAACATTGTGAAGCAATACTGCATGTACCAGATATGTAAAGGGGTACCTCTGAGATGCTGGATTTGTACTGGCAGTGTGAGTAGTTTGCCTACACCCAGCTCATCCCCGGATGGTGGGGACTCTGCACCCTCGTAATCATTCACACCCGAGCCTGGTCATCCCTGGAGAAGATCTGTCAGAGTTGTACCAAAATCCGCTACAAAAGAAGACAATTCTACTGAATCAGGTTCAAGAAAAAAGAGCTGCTGGCTGTTTTAGGATGGCCAAACCGGCATGCGCTTTTAGATATCTCTAGGCTGTTTCATTTGGAACAGGATGCACAGGCTCCCAGACCCTGTGGGAGCATAAAACCAGGCCACTTATCCCAATCCTGGCACTTCTTTCTTGCGGTATACTAGTATTACCAGAATGAGGGCACCCAGGCTGCTACAACCATCGCTGACCTCGTCGCACCCTACGCAATCACCTCCACTGACTACATTCTACTCGAAGACCTCAACTTGCGCCTCAACAACCGCAACGACCCCGACTCCACCACCCTCCTCTCCAACCTCTCCAACCTCAGACTGAAGCAGCTCGTCACCACCCCACGCACAGAACAGGACACACCCTTGACCCCATCTTCGCAGGAGGAACAAGCATCCGCTTCAGCCACACCATGCAGCCCCTCTGGACAGACCACCACTGTGTACACTTCACCTTCAATACCCCTACCGCACCCACCCCCCCTGCGCCTACCACAAAGGAACTGGAGCAAGATCACAGAGGAACACCTCAACACCACCCTTTACTTAGACCCTCTCATCACCACGACTGAGGCCAACTCCGCAGCCAAAGAACTCCACCGCTGGAGCCGACAAGCTCGCCCCCCTCCACCAACCCACTAAACCACGCCCACTGAAGGCCGCCTGGTTCACCTCCGAACTCCAAGAAACCAGACGCACCTGCAGACGCCTCGAGAAAACCTGGTGTAACCGTAAGACTATGGATGACCTGATCAATCACAAGAACGCCCAGAAGGAATACCACCGGCAAATAAGTAACACCAAGCAGACCTTCATCAAGAACAAGATCCACTCCAACACTACCAACGCTAAAGAACTTTTCAACATCGTACAGCAATTCACCAAACCCCCCAGCAAAGCCACGGACGTCACACCATCCCAGGAACTCTGCGACAAGCTCAGCTCCTACTTCCATCTCAAGATCAAGGCCCTCTACGTCAACATCAACGAACAAACACCGGACACAACACGCCTCCCCACTATCGACAACCAGCCGACCATCATGGCCTGGAATCCTGCCACGGTGGAACATGTCACCGCAACCATGAACAACACCCATTCTGGAGCCCCCACGGACCCCTGCCCTCCTCACATCTACCACAGGGCCGCCGCCGCCATCGCACCCGAACTAGTAAGGACCATTGATGCCTCTTTGAAGTCCGGCATCTTCCCAGATGACTGGAAACGAGCGGAAGTCAAGCCCCTCCTCAAGAAGCCCACGGCCGACCCGACGGACCTGAAAAACTACCTACCCATCTTCCTCCCCTTCGCTGCCAAAGTCACTGAGAGACTCGTAAACGCCCAGTTGACCACCTTCGTTGAAGAGAACACCACACTAGACCCTTCCCAGTCCGCAGCAACCACAGCACCGAGACCGCCCTCCTCGCCACCACAGATGACATCTGCATGCTACTCAACCAGGGACACACATGGCCCTCATCCTACTGGACCTCTCTGCAGTCTTCAACACCGTCTCACACAGCACGTTCGCAGCCAGACTCCACGATGCAGGAATACGAAGATCCTCTCTCAACTGGATCCGATCCTTCCTCTCCGGGAGAACCCAGAGGATCAAACTCCCTCCCTTCCTCTCCGAACCAACAGAGATCAACTGCGGAGTACCCCAAGGATTGTCGCTGAGCCCCATGCTCTTCAACATCTACATGGCCCCTCTTGCCATCATTATCAGACAGCTCAGGCTCAGCATAGTTTTATACGCCGATGACACCCAACTCATCCTCTCTCTCACAAAGAACCTGGAAGACATCAGACTCAGCTTCCAGGAAGGAATGAAGGGCATTGCGCATTGGATAATAAACAGCTGCTTGAAGCTCAACTCGGAGAAGACCGAAGTCCTCATTCTAGGACCCTCCAACTCAGCCTGGAAAAACACCTGGTGGCCCCCTGCCCTCCGAATCCCACCCACCCCTACAGACCATGCAAAGAACCTCAGCATCATCCTGGACTCCTCCCTCACCATGACCCGCCAGATAAACTCCGTCGCCTCCACCAGCTTCAACTGCCTTTGCATCCTCCGTAAGACTTTCAAAAGGATACCCCCCAAATGCAGAAAGACCGCCACCCATGCACTCATAACCAGCAGCCTGGACTACGGCAACGCCCGCTACGCCGGAATCAACAGAACCCTGCTGCACAAACTCCAAACAATCCAGAATGCCCCAGCAAGACTCGTCCTAGGGACACCACCACACGAACACATGACCCAACACCTACGTGACCTCCACTGGCTCCCCATCGAGAAGAGAGTGACCTTCAAACATCTCACCCATGCTTACAAAGCCCTCCACAACATCGGACCCAAATACCTCTACAAGAGAGTCTCCTTCCACGTACCCAAAAGGAACCTCTGCTCCGCCGACCTTGCCCTGGCAAAGACCTACCGCATCCTCAGAAACAGAGCTGGTAGATGAGACTTCTCTTACATCGCAGCCAAGACCTGTAACGGTCTCCCAGCAAACATTAGACGCTCTCCAAACCTGCACACCTTCAGTAACTACCTCACGGCCTGGCTCTTCAACTGAACCAGAGCTGCCTCCACCTCCTCTCTGCACCGCCTTGGGACCCTCACGGGTGAGTAGTGCACTTTATAAGCCCCTGATTGATTAAGAGCATGGTCTGGATTGTTGCAGGGGAGTCTGGGAGCATGTGCATCAGGAACAGAAAAGCACCAGCTAAGTATTGCTTTATTTTTTTTATTATTGTCCCCCGCGCTGCCCACCATTTTTCCCTGCTATCAACCACCCCTGCATATAGGGAAGTATAGTTTCATTATTCCTAACCACACACCAAAATACCTTGAAGTTATATGTACCACAGAGGTATGTATATGTAGAATTAGGTATAGAAAATCGACACTTATCTATCGATATTTAAAAAAAAAAAAAATTTGTCCTTGATATTTCCCACTGACATTTGTGGATCTGATCTTCAGGGGGACCGTGAGTGAATGATACACAGCAGTATACCACCAACTTTTAGTCTCTTAGATGGAAGGTCTTTTTAGATTAATGGTTTTAAATACGTACTTACATTTAAAAAAAATAAATTATGCACTTCAGTGTATTTTTAATCTTTGGATTATCTTTTTTATGTCAGTTGTTGCTAAATAAAGATTTCTTGATTGATTCGGAGAAAAAAAGGAAGTGAGTGATAAGAAACTAAAGGCAAAAAGATAAGGAACGGATGAAAAGAAACTGTAAGAGTGAGATAAGGAGACATACTTATAGCAGGTAGCAGAAAGATGTATCAGATGGAATCAAAACTAAGGAATCCAGGTATGCAGCAATACCTGAACATGGCAGCACTGATGATAGGCTTATAAGAAGAGCAAATATTCAATGCAATCATGGTATTCATAAATTAAGCATATGCAATATACCTCTTACATGACAGTGTAACTAGGTTATTAACCTCTCTTTCATCTACTTCTCACACAAACTCATCTCTATCTATACCTCACCTCTCCATCACTCTCTCCATGCCTCCTCTACCTCATCGCTCTTTACCTCTTGCTTCACCCTTTCCCTATCTCACCACTCACTCACCTCTCTCATTTCTCTCTCTACCTCATATCTGCTGTACTATCTCACCTCTTTACTACCCACTATTATCTCCATTACTACCTAACATTTCACTTTACCCCAACATTACTAGAGTAGTTCACCCTTTGCACTTCTCTTCCTCTCATTCTACTTCTGATCCTTTTTCATAATCTCGCCAAATGTCTTGTATATCTTCTGCCTGCATCTGTTTATGTATATCTACCAATTTTTCACTATCACCAACACTACTGCCTCTTTCTCTATCTTTTTCTCTCATACACACAAATACACATCTCTCACTGGACCTCCTTTTCCATTTCAACTCACCCCTTTCACCTCAATGATCTTTCTCTCCCTCTTCCTTTATAGCTCTCCCTACCGCACCATGCCTTACTCATTTTCTTTCTCACACTCTCTACCTCTGTATAAAAATCACCTATCTTGTTCTGTTTCACTTAAGTTTCTCAAACTCCTCTTTTCGCTCTATACCACATTCCTCTCTGTCCTTCAGTCCTCTATTCTCCCCTAATCTCTTTAGCTGACCGGTTCTCAATACCTCTTTTCATTTTGCTCTCTCTATCTTACATTTCTTTATTTTCTATATGTTTATCTGCCTCTGTCTACCTCTCCCTGCATTTACCTCGGTATAATTTACCTTATTTCTACATTGACTCTCTCTTTACCTGTCCCCTTGGAGTACTGTACTCCTCTGCTTCTCTTTAAATATCTTCTCCCTGTCTCTGGCTCTCTCTCGATTGATTTCTAAAATATGACCTATTTCTCTGCCTACATCTGCATCTTTTAGCTCTCCATATATTTCCATCAGGCTACCTCACCTTTCTCTATTTACTTTACTTCTCTCCCTTCCTCACATTTCTTTCTAAACCATCTCTGTCTCTCAATCTCTCTAGTTCACTCCACCTTATTTTATGTTCTCTTTCCATCTCTTGCATTCCACCCCAACCATTTCTCTTTCAGAAAGAGTCTTACTCAGTAGGGTCAACGATAGCTGTCTATCCAGAGAAGTGCACACATATAAAGAGGGGAAGACGGACAAGCAGAGGAAAAGATATTAGGAGAAAACTATTTCACCATAATAGTGAAACTCCTCAGAACAGCACTTTAATTTCTACTGTTGCAACAAGAACGTCAGTAATGAAGAGGGATATATTTGTGACTACATGTACATAACAACAAAAAATATATTTTCAAGTGCTCTGTGGCTATGTTTTACCTTAATATTATGCACTGGTCCACTAAATATTCAACAAGCTACCCATAGCATGTTTGTTATACATTGAAATCCATGTAAAATATTGTTCCAAGTAAAAAAGCCTCTATGCAAAGTCGAAAAAGAAATTACTTTACTTGTGCTTGTCCAAGCTTTCTTTTTGTACTACTGGCTAGCGGACATACGGCACCTTGAGTTTTTGGCTGTTTTGGCATATCTACCATTTCTGAAAGTTTAAAACATACCTCATATTGTTTGACTTGAATGACCCACAGCCACAACGTGTGACACTCTCAGGCAGTTGGTAGCAATAAAAATTAAATATAATATTTCTGTGTCATTTCTCCCTCCATAATTCACCTCACCTCTTCTAACTAAACCCTCTCTCTCAAGCTCAATATCCTTTAGTTCTAAGGTAGGCTAAGGATAACACCATCAATTTGAAGTAAATTGTTCTTTATTCTTGAAACCCTGCCACATTCAGGAATAGAGATGAAGAGATGCAGTCTGGCTAAGAGCATTCAGTAACTGCCTCCAAGCATTCCAGAAATACACATAGCTAAGAAGTGGCAATGTCTCATAGGGCCCAAACCTCACAACATGACGCCCTTCCTTTTGTGTTTAAAAAATACAGTTGGACTGTGTTTATACTCTGAAATTCAGACCCTGAATACATGAATCTTCCATTTGCTGTACCACTCTCATGTTTAAGAAAGGAACTATTTCTGTCTCCAACTCCCACCCAGCTAATGACAAAATCTCGCCCATGCTCCTATGACCATTTCATGTTATCTCATGAAGAGAGCTCCAGTGCATTTTGAAGTTATTCCTACCAGAAGAATGAAATAAAATGAGCGAAACAGGTACTTATCCATGCTTTTGTTATGTTTTCCTACTTTTTGCTACCTTTGTGCAAAGCTAACAACTGATATTTGGGGAAACAGCGTTTACAACGCTGTCATTACATCGGGCTACTATTACAACGCGGTCGTTACAACCACCACGTTGTTAGTAGGCAATGCATTTACATCGCAAGTCATTACAACGAATTGCACTAGGGGGCGCTGAGGTATTGGACATGAATTCCAATACCTTTCCTACTGTTGTGCAAACTGGAGTAGGAATTGTAATTAATAATATTCCTAAGTCCAGCGCCCCCCCCTAGTGGTGCAAGTCGTTGTAATGACGTGATGTAAATGCCTCGCGTACTAACAACGCGGGCGTTGTAACGACCGCGTTGTAAAAGCACGCGATGTAATACATCACGCTGTAATGAGCCATATTCAACCTTTAGTAGCATGAAAAAGATCTGCTGTGCCACAAGACCGAATCTGAAGACAGCAATAATTTGATTGTTTTTATTGACTCTTTCATGTTATCTTGTACAGTATAGGGTCAAGTGCATGCTTTAGTTGAATAAAATTGCATGTTTACATTGATTCTGGATCAGTTTTTATTTAAAAGGAATTTTTATTAATGGTTTGTCACAGAGGGTCACCTTATTCAAAGAAATCTTGAGTTAACACTGTGTCGCTCAAATTAAGGCAAGCCACATTGGGCATGGGGAACCATCACAAGCTGTAAGCCTGTTTTGTCATAGATGTGCACAAAATGCTTTTTTCTACTGCAGCTTATGCTGCGGCCCTTTTCCTTGGTGGCCACAGGACAAGCAGCAGTATAAAAAAGCACTTTCCGACCACCGTGCTGGTGGTTTCATCGAAATAGGGCAGGTGGGACCACTGACTCATTGTCGGACAGTCTCCTGCCCAATGTGATGGCGATCTGACTGACTGCCACCGTAACTAGGGCCACAATTCTTTTTTAGGTCGAGCATTCGAGACCTTCTGTTTCTACTTTAGTATATACTTATATGTGTATGTACTTTGTGGGCTCTGGAGATCAGCCGTAGGACTTGTCTGCTTCAGCTTAGGGACTTTTTTCTGTTCGATTACCTCTATTTAACTGTCTTGATAGAAAACAACCAGTAGAGGTAAGTAAAATACCAGAATTGCTTTCTGCTTCTTCAACGCCTTCTAATTAACTGTTTTCATAGAAAACAACTAGTAGAGGTCAGTAAAATACCAGAATTGTTTTCTGCTAAGGGCCTTTCTTTTTTTTATTTTTCATGCAACTGCCTCTATTTAACTTTCTTAATAGAAAACACCTGCAGAGGTCAGAAAATACCAGAATCACTTTAGCATTCTCTAGTTTCTAGTCCATAAAAATTGTCTTCCATGAGCCCCCGTAGACAATAATATTTCTTTCAAATCTTGTGCCCTCATATTATATTAAAAACAGAGCTTCAGACAATACCATTTCCAGCTGAAAGGCAATATTTCTGTCCATGTGTTCCCATACCTGGCATGTCACACATTTTGGTGCTTACTTTCCCTTCATGTTAAAAAACAGTAGATGTTTAGGCACCCATACTAATGTGCTGCATAGTTAAATACATATAAGGTCCCAAAGACGAGACCGATTGCATTGCAAATGCTTGTTCTACGGAGGCGGTGGTGCACCTCCAAGCATTTATACGAAAATCATTATTCCTCCTGTTTGAGGGTCCATGCAGGCTGAAAGTGGTTGTAAATGCAAGGCTTCAACGATGGCCAGCATGATTTACAAATTATAAACATGTAGTCCCAATTTACTAATGGTTTGGCCGGGTTTGTGTACTTTTGTAATGCAAACCAAATGCAAAGTGTTATGCTGCGATTTACTATTCAACGTAAATCAGGATTTGCGTTGCATAGTACCGCAAAGTAAAGCAATATTGCACTATGCACTGCTTTGCATTATTTTGAGGCAAAGGGGCATTCTATGGGTGGTACATGGGTGTTTCCAGGCACTGACACATGGGTTTTGATACAAATCCCTATCTACAAACATCAATATAAAGGTATTTGAACCAACATCCTACACCTCCTCAAGGCAGTCGTACATAGAGAAATATTTGATTTTCTCACTAATTCTTCCTACTTTGCATGCATGCTGCATTGTACAACACACATACAAAGCAGGGAAACTGTTAAAGGATAGTTTTTTAATGGAAGGTTCCCCTTCCTTTAGAAAAGCTACTCCTTACACAACACACACACCCGTTGTCAGAAATTGGGTTGTTGGTTAACTGAGGTATGGGCCCTGGTCAAGCAGCAACCACAATCCTTGTCAGGGTAAGGCACACCAAACCCCAAATTTACCTATGCTCACCCTCCTGGTAGCTTGGAACAGAGCAGTCAAGCTTAACTTAGAGACAATTTGTAAAGTACTTGTGCAACACTTTAAACAGTAAAACACTGAAAACACCACACAAAAAAGAATCCCACACCAGATTAGAAAATTAAAGAGTAAAATGTAAAAAATGAAACAAGACAAAATATGACAAAATCCAATCAGTACAACCAGAGTTATGAATTTATAAAGAATAAAATGAAAAAGAGTGCTTAAACCATAACGCACCACCTGCAGCTATCTGATTGCGCTTGACTGGGTCAAAGTTAAAAGTTCAGGCCAATCGTGATAGAGCGCAGGTCAGTTAAAACTCCAGATCAGTACCTTCTCATGTTTTGTGCCAAGTCCCATTCACGGTGGAAAGGGTCACGAGGAACAAGGAGAGCATCACGGGTGGTTGTGGGCATGGCTGGAGCTTCACGTTGGCAGTCTCCCTCTTAGGGTTGATGCTGCTGTGCAAAGACATGGGCTGTAGGCGGCTTGCGTTGATTTTCTGTGGGACATTTCTCCCTCTTGGTATGGGCCATGCACCCCTACCCCAATGACGTCAATGGTACAGTCCTGGAATGTTGGTAGGAAGGCCACCTTAGAATGTTGATGTGATTGCCTTCATTATGGTGACTTGCCTGTATGACTTACAAGCTGAGGATGCTGTTGTGGTTTATTCTAATAAAGAGTTGAACAGCTTCATCTGCGAGGTTCCTCACTACAGATTTGGCGACGAGTGACATGGGAAGCCGTGACAGGGACGGAGCAGCATTCTCCCCTGTAGTTTAATGAGCTTGTAAGGTGGATCGGTGGAACCGTGACGGAGAAAGTGACTTTGGCATTGTCGGAAGATCAGCAGCGGTGAGGCGAGATGTGTGAAGCAGGTTCGCCGTTCTAATGGTGGCTGACTGGTCTGACAGCTGGAGGGTGTCTACCGGAAGATCCTGATTTATGCGAGGCAGTATAGCTCTTGCAGCAAGGAGGCTATCATATTGCAACAGTTTCCGCAAAAAAAAATTATCGTAAGGCAATTTGGCGTTTAGTCAAGAGAAGCTCTGTGAAGCGGTAAAGCAGCGGACCACTGGTGTTACTGAGTCATACTAGGAAGTGGTGAGGGAGACCGTGACACACGGGTGGCTGAGCGAGTGACAGGAGGCAACGTATTATACGGCGGAACTTCGGAAGGCCTCGGTTGGACGTGAGTAGTGGGTCGGCACTCACGGGTAGCTACTGTGGTAGCCTGTTCATAGGCGTCGCTTCCTGTGGGCGCCTCAGACATTCTGTGAGGAGACGCGACTTAGGAGAAGAAGTGTGGAGAAATAAGGGGCGTATCACCTGCGACGGCGAGGGACGTTCTGTGTGGACTACGGAGGAGAATATCCACAGGCTGGGAGCACTTACCTTTCGTCGAAAGGCGCTGGGTTCTCTGAAGGCAACGAGGATTCTGCGCGACGTGAGGAGAATATCCACAGGCTGGGAGCACTAACTTTTTGTCGAGCGGCCCTGGGTTCTTTGAAGGCAACGAGGATTCCGCGCGACGTGAGGAAAATCCTGTCAGCGTTTCGAGAGACGCCTCCCTCGTAGGCAGCTCCTGTTCCTGGTGTAGGCAGGGCCACAGAAACATTCACTGGAGCAGAAATGGGACTTGCAGCAGAGAAGTAACTCTAAGGGGGGAGAATAGAGTTACCGGTTAATACTTGGGGAGTAGCCCAGAGTGGTGAAGTTCACGCACATTGCATAGTGTTTATCTTGTAGGGAGTCCGGGTCTCACAGCTTAAGGTTAATGGGAAAGTATGGTGTTTTCTTTTGTTGTGTGGTGCACTGTAAGTAACTGTGGGAAGCTCATCGTTTGCGTTTAAGTTTCTGGTCATATACCTGTTTGAGCTCTTCCCCATCACTCCCAGAGGCTTTGCTCAGGGCTCCATGTTATTCGTCTAAGTTGGAAGTAATTAATTAATTTTGGTTAAGGTCACATCCATACATCTATACATTTTTACGACAGCGTAGTGGTGGTACACGCACCTACTACCATGGCAGGAGCAGGGATGAGTCAACCACCCCCATTTCTGAACGAATTAGGGGAGCCCGACATACCCTGGAGGAGATGGGTAGGGATTTTCAAGTCCTATTTATTCGCCATAGGCGGTGGTAACTTTTCAAATATAAGAAAGCAGCATATTTTATTACACAATCTAGGAGTGCAAGGAAGGAAAGTGTACGAGGATGTCACTGGGAGATTGGTTGAGGATGAACCCTTGGAGGAGGATGAAGGGGTGGATGTGTATGAATACACTTTAAGGAAGTTGGGAGAGCATTTCAAGGTGAAACTGAATGTAGTCCTAGAGAGACACAAATTTTTCAAACGTAGTCAGAAGAAGGAAGAAAAAGTCTCATCGTACATTGCTGTGTTAAGAGGCATGTCAGCCACGTGTGAGTTTGGGGCTCTTACTGATTCACTTATAAGAGACCAATTGGTGAGGTGTACGAATGATGGGAAAGTGCAAGAGGAGCTACTCACAAGAAACCCCGATCTAGAGGAGGCTATTAGTATAGCTAAGGGATTAGAACACACGGCACAGTACATGAAAGAGATGAAAATTGGAGAGGCAGGAAAGGAAAGAGCAGAGTACAAAGAGGGGTCGGTCAACGAAGCTGTGTGTGTGGTGGAGCAAAAACATAAAGAGGTGGTAAATAAGAAATTGAACAGCTTACAATGTTTTAGATGTGGTAGCCATAACCATTTGGCGAACAACTGGAAGTGTCCTGCAAGAAATATTGTATGTAGGAAATGCAACAAGAGGGGTCATTTCTCAAAAGTTTGTAATGTGTTTATACCCAAAGTTCATATGGTCGATAGCATTGAGATGGGTGATGTCACAGATAAGAATTATATTTTCCAAATTGAGGGGGAGAGCGTGGAAAACAATACTGTGTATCCCACATGTGAGATCAGACTGGATGATGTGGGGGTTAAAGTTTATGCGGATTCTTGCTCTCCATTTACATTAGTAGAAAAGAGAGTTTTTGAGGAAAAATTTGGAGATCAGTGTATCAAGTTAGAAAGGGCAGACATTTCCCCTTCAGGGTACAACAAGATCCCTATACCCCTGGAGGGCATGGGGAGGATGAGGATTTCATTCAAAGACAGGCACACTGTGGGGAAGGTATACATTGCAAAGGAGGGGTCGAGCCTGCTGGGTTGGAAACACCAGAAAGAGCTTGGCATTAAGCTGTATCCTAACAATAGTGAACAGGTCTTACTCATGGAAACACCAGGGGATAGTGCAGGACTCATTAAGAATTACCCTGAAGTTTTCAGTGAGGAGCTGGGGTTGCTCAAGAACTACATGCACAAAATTGTTCTGAAAGGAGGGGCAAAGCCAGTTGTTCACAGAACAAGATCAGTCCCCTTGTTAATGAGAGAACCTTTAAGGATGGAGTTGGAGAAATTGGTTAGGCAAGGGGTCATCCAGGAGATTGAGAGCTCAGCATGGTTGGCGCCTATTGTCATCACGACTAAGGACAGTGGCAAGAGCATTAGGCTCTGCGTGGACTTGAGAGCCCTTAATAGCAGCATAGTGGTGGACAGACACCCCTTGCATAGAATTCATGAAATGTTAAGCACATTGCAAGGAGCGAAAGTGTTTAGTGTGTTGGATTTATCATCCGCATACTATCAAATAAGATTGCACCCAGAATCACAGCCGTTAACGGCTTTCACGACCCCATTTGGTAACTTCAAGTTCCTAAGAATGCCGTTTGGTCTGGCATCAGCAGCTTCGGCTTTCCAAAGAGCCATGCAGCATGTACTAAAGGATTGCCAGAAGTGCATGTGCTTCCAGGATGACATACTGATTTATGGTATAAGCGAAGGGGAGCATAAGATGAATGCCGAAAGGGTCCTAGAAAGATTGAAGGTGGTAGGATTTACCACGAAGGAAAGCAAATGCAAGGTGGGTGTCACGTCAGTAGAGTATTTGGGACACATAATATCGGAGGAAGGAATCAAACCCAAGTATAGTCTGGTGGAAGCAGTGAGGAGCGCGCCTAAACCCACGAACAAGGAGGAAGTGCTTTCATTCCTGGGTCTGGCGGAGTATATGGCGAAGTTTATCAAGAATTTTGCTATGATGGCCCAACCCTTGAGAGAAATGCTGAAAAAGAATTGTGAGTTCACTTGGGGGAAGGAACAGGATGAGGCATTAAAAAACCATAAAGGAAGCCATTGCCACGGCGCCGTACATTGGAAATTTTGATGTAAAGAAAGACACTATTATTACCACTGATGCCAGCAGCAAAGGGATAGGGGCAATGCTGTCACAAAGAACGGAGGAAGGTGTGAAGGTGGTGGCGTTTGCTTCAAGGTCCTTGACAGCTGCAGAGTCAAATTATTCAACCATTGAGAAGGAAGCATTGGCTGTTTATTGGTCTATCAAGCACTTCAATTTTTACGTGTGGGGTATGCCATTTGAAGTATACACGGACCACAAGCCGCTTGTGGGGTTGTTTGGGAAAAAAGACTTGGAGAATGTGACGCCAAGGATTGCAAAGTAGGATTTGTCCCAGGTCAGCAAAATAAAGTGGCGGACTTTCTTTCAAGGTCTCCTATGGAAAAGCCAATGGAAAAGGATAAGGAGAATGTGATGGAAGTTAAGATCCCTGCGGTTGCGAGAGAGGTATGGGACCAGCAAATGGACCAGGACACGATCCTAGGCGAAGTTAAGGGGTTAGTGACGAAAGGATGGCCTATCAGGTGCAGGGACCTGCCAGAAAACATTCAACCCTTTTGGAACGTAAGGAATGACTTGTCCATTGAGGGGAGACTACTGCTCAAGTCAGGAAAAATTGTACCTCCGGAGAGCTTAAGATCTAAAATAATTGATCTCACCCATGAGGGACATATGGGAAGGAGCTTGTGCAAGGCACGTCTGAGAGCGGATTACTGGTTCCCAGGAATGGATCAGTTAATGGAGGACAAGGTAAAGGACTGTTACGCATGTAGCATGAGTGACAAGTCAAGAAGCATAAGACACGCCCCACTCATTCCCGTGGAAATCCCAATGGTACCATGGGACAAACTGGGATTTGACATTACGGGGCCCATTCGTGCCAAAGGACCACAGGAGTGGTACCTCTTGGTAATCATTGACTACTATTCGAACTGGATATCCTGTAAATTCGTGAACACCATCAACACGAAGACACTGATAGAGTTCATGAGCGAAATATTCTCCAAAGAAGGGATTCCCTCCTCCCTTGTCACAGACAATGGGATACAGTTTGTGTCGGAGGAGATGAGAGAGTTCCTTGAGGACATGTCCATATCACATGTGCGTACTCCCCTTTATTGCCCTACAGCCAATGGGAAGGTGGAGAGAGCCAACAGGATGTTGAAAGAATGCATACAACTGGCAAACAAATCAGGGTTGGCCATTGAACCGGCCATTAGAGACATGCTTTGGGCCTACCACACTACACCCAGTCTCTCTACGGGTCATACCCCCTTTGAACTGTTGAGGGGAAGGAGGGCAGGATCGAAATTGTCCCCGAATTGGTTGTGCCCAAAAGAGATGGGTGAAGTTGACAAGGAGGAATTCCGGGAAAGAACGGTGGCCCGACAGGGTAAATACCAGGAGTGGTATGTCAGGAAGTGGGGGGTCAAGGAGAAATCCCTTCTTCCAGGGCAAACGGTCCACATCAGGAAACCAGAGATCATGAGGGGAAAAGGGGGAAAGTATTACCCCCAGGGAAGAATTAAGGAGGTCAAGAGAAATGTGGTAATCCTGGATGATGGGAAGAAATGGAGTATGGACAGGGTGGCGTTGGACGTGAGGGAAAGGCCCAGCAGAGAAGGCAACAGGGGACAAGGTAACAAAGAGAGGGCGGAGATGGCACAACCGAGGAGAGGGGGCCGGCAAAAGAACGCTCCAAGCTGGCACCAGGATTATAGCATGGGGTTGTAGGTTGCACATCAGCTTCCCACGGCGGGGCCCACGGGGTCAGGTACACTCAGGGAGATTGGGTTGTTTTCTTCCTTCCCACGGTTAAAGGCAGACCTCGCTCTGTCCGTTTGTATGGGGGAAAGATCTGTTGTAATTTCTCCCTCTTGGTATGGGCCATGCACCCCTACCCCAATGACGTCAATGGTACAGTCCTGGAATGTTGGTAGGAAGGCCACCTTAGAATGTTGATGTGATTGCCTTCATTATGGTGACTTGCCTGTATGACTTACAAGCTGCGGATGCTGTTGTGGTTTCTTCTAATAAAGAGTTGAACAGCTTCATCTGCGAGGTTCCTCACTACAACCGTGTTGGTGTAAATGTGCCAGTTCACGGTTGCAAAGACCCCAAAAGCTTGATTTAAGCATGCTGAGCCTCACCAAGGGTTCAGGAACTGAGGAGCACCAGTTGGGGGTCAGGAACTCACAGAAGCAGGGTCAAGAAGCTCTTCAGAGAGCCTTATACATCACTGAGGCTGAAATCAGAAGTCCTGAAAACAAGATCTTGGAGTCACTCTTGGGGTCCTGGGTTCAAGATGAAGTCGCAGGTCCAGTTCTCCTTTCCCATACAAGAGGGGAGCAGGCAGCAGATCAGCAAAGAAAGAAGGGCAGCAGTTACTTTAGAACAGCAGCCCAGTAGAGTGGCAGTCCTTGTGGCAGCACAGTAGTCCACCTTCCTGGCAGAGTATTCACAGGTCCAAAAGTGTATTGAAGTTTTGGTATTTGAGGTCCTAGTTTTATACCCTGACGCACTTGCTCTGGAAGGTGGACGAAGCTTCTAGAAAGTGGCTTTGTAGTGCATGGAAGGAATTTCCTGCCTCCCCTGCCCTGGCTCCAAGCTGGCTGAAGTGACAATGCAGGGTCCTTAGGCTCTTGATGTGAAGGAAAATCACAGACTATTCAGTTGAGGCTGTGCTCAGCTCCGCCACTCCATCCTACCAGCTGATGACCCACCTAGGCACACCTAATTCCTCTATTGTGTGACTGCCAGGTAGGAATACTCAAAGTCTAACTGTGACCCATCACAGGCTACAGGCACAACTAAGCTAAGAGCAAGAAAATGCCAACTTTCCAAAAGCGGCACTTTCAAAATTAAAATGAAAAATCTGACTTGACCATAAAATCTCGCAGACGAAGTTCTGGTTACTACATAAGGCCTACTGGACACCAGCCCGACTTCACTTACACAAAATCCGGGAGGATCCCGTCTGCTGGAATTGTAATGACAAAGTAGGTGACCTAGAACACTTATTAATCCAGTGCGAATGCGTGATACTCTTCTGGGATAAGATCTTCGAGTTCGTATCTAAACTCTTCTCATATTCCCCTAGTAGAGATCTATCGACATTAGCATTCGGTTTCCTCAGAGCAGAGTCACTGAATGAAAGGATAGGGCGCTTCTAGACCTACTCCTAATAGCAGCGGTTAAGATTATACTCAACAATTGGAAAGACACGCACAAAGCTTCCTTTAATTGCTGGCTAAACTGGGTCACTAACCTAAGGGGGGCTGACAAAATAACTCTCCAGAACTCACCGTGGAAACCTTCTACCAGACATATGTGGGACACTCTTGATCTCTACTTTAGCTGACACAAACCACCATGAACCGCACCAAGCGTGACAAACTAATCCTCCCCACGGACTGCTTACACTAGTGTTCGCTTCTCCAGACTAGTGGCATTACTCTGGAGTCCATTAGTTTAAGACCGATACCTAAGTTGTTCTGGACCCTGAGCTATGGTTTTCCCTGCTGATTATATTGATAAACTTCACGTCATTATTAATCTCTGCCATGCCAACCTGATTACCAGTGACATCTGCTTTTCTTTTTATTTATTGTCTCCTTGTTGTTTATTTTCACATGTCTATTCCTTGTGTCCTTTCATTTGAAGTATTGTATGTAATGCTTTATTTGGAAACAACCAATAAAACATTTTTGAAATTAAAAAAAAAAGGTTTGTCATTGCAATTTCATTTACATCAAACATGATATGGCCACTAGCCCCAATTTGAAATTGAAGCTTATTAAATATATTAAGGAATCCTCAATGTTTTTCACTATCAGGACATGTAAAGCTTAAATGTGCATGTGCAATCTTTTAATTACACAGCACTCTGTCATATTGGCTACCTAGCGCCTATCTTAGGAGTGACTTATGAATAATAAAAAGGGAGTTTAAGGCTTGGTAAGGGGGTCTAAATTCCAAGTCGACATGGCAGTTTAAAACTTCATTCAGACTGCAATGGCAACCCTGGGAGATGTTTTAAAGTGCTACTTAAGTGGGTGTAGGGCCAGACTGGCAGTAGCGGGCACCGGACTTTTCCCTGATGGGTCACCAGGGTGGGGGCCGGTTTTTGACCCATGGGTGGCCTGTCTTTGTTACTGGGGGCTGGTTTTGCAGCATAGAAACAAAAGCGGCACAAAGATTTCCGCTAGCACCCCCCATTCCCCGCAACCAGCCCACCCCGGATGAGCTCAAGGTTTGGTGGTAGGTCCTTTTCTGTCTTGGCTTTGGCCCTCTGGAACACATTCCCCCTTCACCTTCAGCTGATCCTTAAATAGCTTACCTTCAGAAAGCATTTTAAATCTACTCTTCGAGGTGAGGGATCTTTTTCCAGTCCCTACCCTCTTAGTGTAAAGAATACATTTGTAATCAAAGTGCACTTTGCAAAATAAGCTCACATTCATAAGATAACATACAAAAACGTATATTCTGCTTGTTAACTCCTTCGGTGCTTCTGACGGCTCCCGGTCGACATGAGTCCAGTAGGGAAGGTGTATATTCCTTATGTTGGAGCGCCATCTAGAGCAAGTCCAGTAGGGAAGGTGTAGGTATATTCCTTATGTTGGAGCACCATCTAGAGCAAGTCCAGTAGGGAATGTGTTGGAATAGTAGTGCGGCGCAATGCTTTCCAATAGGGCGACCAGATGGCCGGGCTTCCCTGGAAGTCCTGATGAGGGCTCATTTGCCTCCCCGATCCCAGCCAGGGCTCCAGGAGGTCGGGCACGTCCGCGCCTTGGGTCCTCTCAGTCTCGGGGTGTGCACGGAGTACCAGAAAGAAGCGTAGCCTTCCTCCGGATTACTAAGGGCAGGGTATGCCGGGACACCCCTCCTGGGCTGGCGGTTCTCTACCGGGGACCAGATGGGCAATGCCCGGTCAACACCTCCCAGGCGTCCGGGGCTCACTCCTCCCGCCCGCGGCGTGGCAAAGTGCCCGGGACGCCCGCCGGGGCCCCCATGGGCCCGGGTATGCACCTGCCTCTCAGCCCCTTTCCGATGGTCCTTTTTCTCCGAGTTTGCTGGGTCAGACCTCTGCGAGGTCCAGTGATCCTGAGACAGGGGAAGGCAGCACCCGGGCCCGCCTGCCGGGGCCCCCAGTGGCCCGGGTCTGCGCCTGCCTCTCAGGCACTTCCCGATGGTCCTTTTTCCTTGAGTTTGTTGGGTCAGACCTCCGCGAGGCTCAGCGATCATGAGACAGGGAAGGCAGCATCCGGGCCCATCCGCCGGGGCCCCCAGGGACCCGGGTACACACCTGCCTCTCAGCCCCTTCCCGAGGGTCCTTTTTCTCCGAGTTTGCTCGGTCAGACCTCCGTGAGGTCCGGCGATACTGAGACAGGGAAGGCAGCACCCGGGCCTGCCCGCTGGGGCCCCAGCCCGGGTCTGTGCTTGCTTCTCAGCCTCTTCCTGATGGTCCTTTTTCTCCGAGTTTGCTGGGTCAGACCTCCGCGAGGTCCGGCGATCCTGAGACAGGGGAAGGCAGCACCTGCACCCACCCGCTGGGGCCCACAGGGGCCCGGGTCTGCTCCTGCCTCTCGGCCCCTTCCTGATGGGCCTTTCCTTTGAGCCTGCTCGCCCCGGGAGCAGGCAGGGATGTGAAGCCGGCATCACCCCACGCAGGGCGGCCTGCCATGGGATGCCTTGGCTGTACTCTGATCGATTGGGCACTCTCAGTCCATTTAGGGATGGACTGCTTGGCCAGCCTCGGCTGTTGTTTCAAGCAAGGAGCTTCCTCCCCACATGGACTGTCTGAATCGAGGGCCCTTCACCCTAACCAGCAGAGCAAAGGCAGAGAGGCCCCGGCAGCTCGTGTCCCCCAGTGGTCTGACCCAAGCGGAAGGGATCCGGTGGCACCTGGCCCTCGGATGCTGCTGCCCAGCAGGTTCGTAGGCCTCGTGCTCCATGCCGTCACCCCTCTCCGCCCAGCACATTTCTACAGCAGCTCGGAACGATTGTTCCGAGGGGTGTCACCGCCGCCAGTCTCCAGCACCCCTGTGTCTCGCTCAGGCTGTACCTCGGTCTGCCTCTCCCTTCCGGGGGAGACGGCTGGGCCTGCCAGTGCCCATGTGACCCCACCTCTACACCTCTCCAGTGAGCCCTCCCACCCAGGTGGGTGGGCTCCTTCCCCCAGCAGGCTCCCGAGAGGGAGGGGTGCGCGAAGGTTGTCTGGTCGGGGAGATGGGCACGCGGCCCCCCGTGTCCCCCCCCGTCAGTAGGTATGGCTACCTGGTTGATCCTGCCATTAGCATATGCTTGTCTCAAAGATTAAGCCATGCACATGTAAGTACACATGGCCGGTACAGTGAAACTGCGAATGGCCCATTAAATCAGTTATGGTTCCTTTGATCGCTCCATCTGTTACTTGGATAACTGTGGCAATTCTAGAGCTAATACATGCCGACGAGCGCTTGACCTCCCGGGATGCGTGCATTTTGAAGACAGTTCTTTGTCTGGAGCATCCAGCCTGCATGATACTGCCATGGTGCTTTTTCAAGACTGTACCAATGAAGTTGCTGCTGGAATACAAGCTGTGTCCGCTGTAGGCATAAACAAACAAAGCTGCAAACTTATAACCCAAATGGCTTGCCAGCATTTGCAAAATCACTACAAGCTATCAATATGTCCCAGTCTGCCAGAAAGTTTCAAAGTGGATGAGCACAGGGATCTTCTTCTACCTGATGCTACTATCTGCAAAGCTAATGTAACTGAATTTGGCATATCGTTTTTTTTCGTGCGGACTGCTGAATGAAGAAAAGCCAGTTCCTCTGTGGGCTGGAATTCATGCTCCCAGAATACTGTCTCACTGAAGAAGGTTAGGTTTTTACCGGAAATACGATTTATTTTAATTATTTATTTATTTATAAAGTTTTTTATAGTGCAAACATGACCCAAGCGGGTATCAGACTTCTTCACAATTTGTATAGGAAGGACACAATAGATGGAAAAGAACGTTTATTACAAAAATGTGTATAGCATGGTAAAGCGGGGATTACAAGGTGTACAACAATGTAGTAATCAATCAGTACATCAGAAGAGAGGGCAGGAAAGTAAGCAGTAGAACAAATGCTTTTTAGGGCAGAATCTTGTTCATTAGTATTTTTTTCACTTCCGTTTTGAGAGATGCGGTGGATGAGATTCGACGGACGTCAGGTGGAAGCGAGTTCCAAATCTTCGGGGCAATGCCTGACAAGGCTCTGTGACTCATTCTCTTTTTGTAGAGGATCTGTGGTTTCAAAAGCAGTGAACTTACTCTTAGTGAAGATCTGAAACCCCAAGATAATTACAGCTTTTGAGCCAGATAGATGGGGATCTTGAAATGTAGTGCTTTGTGAGTCATGCTGACAATCTAGCTGTATTCTTGCTTCGTATGGCAGCCAGTTTAGTGTTTTTAGGGCTGGGGATATTGTTGCAGGGATTCTGCTTATGCGCAGAACTATGTGCAGGAACCCAGGCCCTTAGTGAATTGCGGTGTACCAAAAACTCACCTCAGAACCCAGAACCCCTCATCCGGCCAGCATCAGTGTCCCATTTGTTATCCGAGGTTTAACTCGGTGGTCCCAATGTATAGACAACCCAGAACAAGCGACTTAGTATATTTCTCAGGAATGGTGGGAATCAGAAACACCTTTTCGTAATTATTCTCGTACCAGTCCACAACAGAGTAAACAGAGACACAGTAAAAGTTTAAAGAGTTTATTTTATAAACCTCGTGTCCTAAGATGCAGCAGTTTGGCTAACATTAGCAGACAAACGATTAAAATCAAAACCATCAGCATAGTTACAATACCATAGAAAATGAAAGGAGTAATCATACTAAAATGACAGTGGCTCTAGGCCACCTTCCTTTCTCAAACATACTAATAGTATTATTAGACTAATAAAAGGTCTCTAGGCTTGAATGGGGAACCCCATACCGTAAAGATCAGCTCAGAGAGTTCACATCACAGGATCAGCTATGCTCTGCTCCTAGGAACGCTCTTCTTCCGAATGTAATGAAAACATGTAACACTGCAATATTAAAAGCACTCGACTTTCAGGTATCTGCAGCTGCGTGCGTGTTATGGCTAAACTAGTGGGCCGATCAACCTGAACTCAACAACATGCACCGTCTAGCGACCCAGACTGTTTCTTTTACACTGTGTACAGACCAAGGTTGCTGCTCACTGTTTTGGATGTTAACAACAGACAGTTCTCATGTGAAGCAAAGTCGAGTAAGCATTTCTCAATTTAATAACATTTGCCTACAGTGTCGTGTGCAAAAGCAGCAAAAGCGGCAAGATCGCTTTCTGACATTTAACACGGTTATCCTAACTTAGCGTTGTACATAGGTAGATAACGATCTTCACTACACCCCCCCATGATCGGACCACTAACCAGTAGGGGCGCACTTGCAAGAATGCAGAGTTCAAGTTTGATAGAACGGAACCAAGGGCATGAACTGTAAGTCCATAGAAGGTAAGTGAAAAAAGTTCGAAGAGAAAAAAAAAAACAAAGAAAAGAGTTAAAACGAAGTAAAAAAAAACATGTAGATGATAAAAAAACATCATTGAAGGACGTAATGAAAGTAAAAAAATCAATCCATCAATGTATAGGCACAATAAGTTGCAACAGCTTCCAAGAGGAAATCATTGGAACGTTCCGCAAAATTATCTGCCATCCAGTTCAGAACGGGGAAGGAACATACATGCTCCTCAACCACCAGAGCCTCCAGCACCTGGCGAGGACAACTGGCGTGTTCTGCAAGATAACTGTTCGCTAAGAAGTCAATCGCAGCCGTTCCGATGTCCCAATTCCCAAGAACTCCATGCGCTGCTGCACAGGCCACAATCCCGACACCAGAACAGTCCAACTCGTGAACCACTACAGGGCTCATAAACCGATCATAATCTGGATCAGGAGACACCGAGTTTGACAGACACAAATCCAGAGCCCATTGGAACGGACAATCTAGGCAATGAAAGAGTAAAGGTAAAGCGCCATAGAATTCAAGCATCCGGTTACGAAGATGGCCTCTTTCTACGCCTTAGAGGCGAACGCCGGGCCCTGATCAGAATGAAAGGTACCACATGCAAAACTCCCAACAAAGACACGCCAATCTTTTATGACAGTGCGAGAATCAGCACTCCTTTGTGGCCATACCCACAGAAAACGTGTGAACGAATCAACTGCAACCAAGATGTATTGTACGCAGTATCAGAGGTAAAAGGACCGCAGTGATCTAAATAAACACAACCCAATGGTTTACTAGATATGTACAACTGAGTTTGCGGTGGGCGCGCCGCAGTTGAAGGTTTAATCTGCTGGCAAATGTCACAATTAAGAACATAAGCTCTGGCCTGTTTGTACAAACCGCACCACCAGTAACGTTGTTGTAGCAGAGATACAGTAGCTGCAACGCCGGCATGCGCGGACGCCATGCCCTCGTGGGCCGCTAATATCAAAGAAGGTCTGCAGTCCGCGTTGGGAATCAATCTGTCACCAACGTCATTAATCCTCACTAATGGGACTTTATCAGGACTTAAGCGATAATGGTAACGAGCAGGGAAACCTCTCGGTGGCTTCGTTCCCTGTTTTGTAGCAGCAATAGCTGCCAAGATGTCATCATCGATCTTACTTTTGGATCTTGTAACTGCTGCTACAAAGTATGTTGCCACTGCTGTTTTTGCTGCCTCGTCAGCTAAGCTGTTGCCGACAGCATGGACACCAACGCGTTGGTGACCAAGAGTGTGAATTACATTCACGAGAGGCAGACGGTCTTTAAGACCTGCCACTTGAACCCAAAGCAGTTTATGCTTAATAGTGCTACCTTTGGAATCATGGTAGTCATTCTGAGACCAAAAATGCAGATTGTCGTTGTAAGATTGAACACAAAAAAGGAGTCACTCACTATAAGTGTAGTGACTCGGGGATCAGCAATCTCCAGTGCAAGCACCAGAGGACGAAGCTCCGCCAACTGAGCGGTACAATCACCCAATGACTTCGTATGCACGACATCGGACTGGAATTCACCATTTACGAAAGTACCGACTACAATTGCGCAAGCCGCTGAATAGGCGTGATTTGATCCAGTTGCGGGTTGCGCAGACCCGTCAGTGTAAATGACACAATGGTAATCCTCGAGCGGGCGCAAGGACAGAGGAGCCGGATGAACGAATTCATACTGCAAAAACTCCTGCGTCTGAAGTGCCGTGTCAAAGATAAAAGTGACGTCCGGCGAGGTCAAGGAAGTGGCCCATTGTATCCACCTTGGATGCAAAGCTTTAGAATTCGGTACACTTGCTTCTGTCACCGCCTCAAGGGCAGGATAGGGTGTTACCACTAACATGCGTTTTCCTTGCGACAGCGCTCGTTCTTTCAGAATCGCCATCTGTAATGCTGTCAGAACCTTCTCAACAGCGGAAAAGCACAGTTCAGCTGAAGTGTACAAGTGAGATTTGTAAGCAATGGGGACGGTGTCGCCCTCATTGAACGTTAAGTTTGTGAAACCAACTGCGCCGGGCACTATTCTTATGACCAGGTTAGTGTGGTTATCAGGAGTCAGTAAGTACTTAGAAGCAAGAAGATCAGCTTGCAATAACTGCAATATAGCTGAATGCTCAGGCAGCCAACAAAATTTGGAAAAAGTAGGTTGTACCAAGGCATAAAGCAGCTTGATACGCTGGGCATAATCCGGGATGTAAGTTCGACCGAAATTCAGAAAAACCCAGCAGGGATTGTAATTTCTTCAGTGAAGTAGGAGCACGGAGGCATGCGCATTTCTCTAGAAAGTGCGGAGCCAATCCTCGACCTTCATTGTTGAGTTCGTACCCCAAGAACAACACTGTATATTCGGCTATGTGTGACTTCGCAAAATTGAATTTGTGTCCGAAGTCTGCAAACAAAACAATAATGCGATCAACGTGACGGAGATGCGGGTCTAACTCGTCATCCGTGAGATAAATGTCATCCACGTACGAGTACGCATCTGGGTCTATACCCTCCAAGAGGGAGACCATGCGAGCGGCAAAGACTCCTGGGCTGTTCTTATAGCCCATTGGAAATCTCTTGAATTGTTTTTGTTTGCTACCAGAGGTGAACGCCGTCCACTCACTACTAAGAGAGGACAGGTTATGGCTATAAAAGCCATTGGAAATGTCAAGTGTGGTTTTAAACCTTTTTCTCACGAGACTATCGACGAGAGCCGAACTGTGGGTGTTCTGTACTGCACAGGTCCGGCAATGAGAGTTAAGGTGCTGGTAATCCAAAACTAGGTGGTACGACCCGTTAGGCTTCGTCACAGTAAACAAGGGATTATTCATAGGTGACACACATGTTTCGATATCTCCCTGATATTCCAATTGTTCAAGGATAGACGCGACGTGAGGTCTAGCTTCACGACGCATGGGGTATTGGGGTTGAGGCTGGGGCGTAGTCCGCAACGGAATCTCATGACCGGGAGACAATTTATCCCAGCCAACCTGATTTCAATATAATGCAGGCGCTTGCACCTGAGCCCATTCTCCGTCGTACTTTTTAGCTAGGACCTTAGGCACTGTGTGCGCAAAGGACGGGAGGATTACTTCCTCCCCTCTAGGAGCATCTAAAACGAAAGCCGGGGGCCAACCTGCCTCCGCCAACAGAATATCATAGGTAGTGGTCAGATTATCCCAAAAAATCCTTGAATTGTACGTTGTATGTCACCTTCAATTTGAATGACTATATTATACAGTCTATCAGGGGGAGACACCCGAGTGTCAGCAGTTTCAATATTCACAAATATATCAGTTGCTGTCGCCACCAGATATGGACGCAGTGCTTGTCGCACTACTGTAACTTCCGCCGCGCTGTCTAGCAGCGTTAGCGCCCATGTCAGGTTCTGAAGCAGCGTCCGTACCATCTGAGGCATACCTCGCCGTCAGTGCAGCAACTTTCTTCTTCTGAAACGGGGGTCGTTGATGTGCAGAGTCTTCTTGCTTGCCCTTGCCGTCAGTCTGTCGGGATTGCTCACGTACTTGTGGGGCACCCCAACTTTTGCCACCGCCTCCGCCACCGGACTGTGAAGCCAATGTTTCCTGGGAAGAACGAGGAGAACGTTGGTCAGAAACCTGAAATCGATCAGGTGACTTAATAGTAGCACGATCACGCAGATCATAAGTGCATTCAATACTTGACTGTACTGGAGAGGCAGGACGAGACCCCTGTTTCTGTTGCTGCTTCTCCTGTTTTTTCGCCCTCCAACTTTGTTTTGGAAAATTAGGGCGCTCGTCCTTACCAGACGAGTTTGCCTTTGTCTGCTGTATCAAATCAGGATTCTTCACAGTTGGTTTAACACCTAAGGCGCTACGACCAACTTGTCTATAAGCGTTCGCGATAATTTTCGCGAATTCCCTCGGCTTGTCGTCTTTGTTCACTGTCTCTAATTTATTAAGCACTTGTAATTGCATAGCATCTCCTTTGAGGTTACCCATTATCATGGTAGCAACCACATCGAACACACCGACAAGCCGCATTCCCAATTCAATAGCAGCCTCTGCACCATGATTCTCTTGAACACATTTAATCACGGAGGGCAGTACCGACAGAGACGGAGTGCCAAAGCACTTCGAATATGTCGCTGCAAAGACCTTACCGCAGTTTTCACAATCGGCCATATCTGGGACTAAGTCTTTAGGCAAAGAGATGGTAAGGATCCTGTGTTTCTCCACATGAGTCGTACGCGGATAAACCGCTTCTATCTGATCAAATTTCTCAGCAAGCCAATAAGGAAAATCATCCCTATTTTGGGGTCGCTTGCCTACAACCGAATTGACCATAACAGGACCGCGTGGTGGTCCGTCGGTTGTCCCGCAACAGCAGTAGCGACCACCTGCACGTTGCGTGAAACGTACTGCACTAAAGCCCTATGTACTGTAATAAGGGCAGTGTGGGAAGTACACGCAGCTCAGCCACCGTCACCTGTAGATAGCGGGGATGAGGCGTATATCCGGCCAGTACCGGCCATGTGGCCCCTGCAATCGACAAAGGGCCCATTCTCGCCGGTATAACCGCATGGGGAAGGGCGCCATTAAACCAAATGCTATGCTGCCAGGCAGAAATAGGAATTTCCTGAGTCCTATATGGCGTATAGTTGGCTGGTAGCGGCGTGGCAGTATAGGTGTTGAACGTATCATCGTCTTCACTCACTGCCGGCAAAGTAACCCAAGAGTAAAACAACTCAAACGGAAACAACGCATCAGCACTTACTACAAAAATTACAGCCATACCATCGTCCGGCACCCCATACTGCGCCAAATGACGTTTCAGGGGTGCCCGGCTATGAGCCGGAATATCGACCGCCATTAGGACACTAACAGTAAATCTACAATATATCAGTAGCACTAGGGTTCAGATTAAATAACCTTTTTAATGATCCAGCTTGAAGGAACCTATTTAGTCGAAACACAGGTAGGTTAAACCGTCACTCCCGTTATCCGGAAACCAGAGTGAGGGTGTTGTGGACTAATACAAGCACTACTAAGGCGTCTCAAATCAATAGACCAAACGTTAGGTGCGCCATGTTGCAGGGATTCTGCTTATGTGCAGAACTATGCGCAGGAACCCAGGCCCTCAGTGAATTGCGGTGTACCAAAAACTCACCTCAGAACCCAGAACCCCTCATCCGGCCAGCATCAGTGTCCCATTCGTTATCCGAGGTTTAACTCGGCGGTCCCAATGTATAGACAACCCAGAACAAGCGACTTAGTATATTTCTCAGGAATGGTGGGAATCAGAAACACCTTTTCGTAATTATTCTCGTACCAGTCCACAACAGAGTAAACAGAGACACGGTAAAAGTTTAAAGAGTTTATTTTATAAACCTCGTGTTGGAAGGCGGACCCCGAGGAGTCGGCGAGACCACCAAGGGGGGCCCTCACACTGTACGAAGTAGCCGAGCGCTGCCGAGAAGTCTCCTGAGAGATCCTTCTCCTATCACGTACTAGCACAGTAACACCACCACACCGGACTCAAGGAGGTTGTCTCAAGACAAGCAATTCTTTATCAGCAATAAAAAGGTTACGAGGTCAATATTTACACGAAGGGATCGAGGGATCCACCAAAAGTCTCAGTGTCTCTTTGGAAGGGTAGGGGTAGCGGGACAGTCTTTGGCAGGAGTGCGGTACGAGGGTACCTGGGGCCCAGTTCTTATCCTCAAGCTGGAGGACCTCCGGATCTCGGAGGGGTCGAGCCGCGACGGCGTCAGCAGGGCTCTGGCGTACAGTTCGTGGAGAGCCGCGATCCAATCAGCAGGGCTCTCAAGATGGTTTCTGCTCAGCTCGAGCCGCAACGTCGTCAGCAGGGCTCCGAGGGAGGTTTCAGCGAGGTTGGGCCGCGACAGCGTCAGCAGGGCTCCGATGTTCCAGGAGGCTTCAAAGTGTTCACAAGAAGGAGCCGCGACGCAGTCAGCAGGGCTTGTGATGGTTCCGACAAGAGTTCTTCTCCGTAGGGTCAGCCGCGTTTAAATCAGCAGGGCTCTCGACTCCGGGATACAACTGCCGATCTGTGGCGGGGTCGCCCCAGATATAGGTCTGGAGCCCTTTGATGTCCGGACCCAGGCGCCCGGTGGGGGCGGAGAGGCTGGGTGGAGGTGGCCAGACGCCCAGCAGGAGAGGCGCCAAGCCCAAGGGAGTTGCAGGGCGATCACACCTCGAGAGGGGAGGACAGTTGGGGGTCCCATCGATACTGTCCTCCGCCGGGGGCGATGAAGGGTTCCTGCGGCACCCCCTGGCCAGTTCGTGGTGCCTCGATGTCGGGGCTTCGCTGGGGTCGAGGCCGGGTTGAGCGGGGTCGCGCTGGCTGGTGCACAGAGTCACGTGGGTGCCAACAAGATGGCGGAGCCACAAGGGGTATGCGACCTCGTGCAGCTCAGGATGAAGGGCCTCGGTGCAGTTCAGAAGGGTGGCCCGTGAAGGCCGGGGCGGGGAACGGGCACAATCCACGGGGATAAGGACCATGCCACGAGGCCGGGTCCAACACCTCGTGTCCTAAGATGCAGCAGTTTGGCTAACATTAGCAGACAAACGATTAAAATCAAAACCATCAGCATAGTTACAATACCATAGAAAATGAAAGGAGTAATCATACTAAAATGACAGTGGCTCTAGGCCACCTTCCTTTCTCTAACACACTAACAGTATTATTAGACTATTAAAAGGTCCCTAGGCTTGAATGGGGAACCCCATACCGTAAAGATCAGCTCAGAGAGTTCACATCACAGGATCAGCTATGCTCTGCTCCTAGGAACGCTCTTCTTCCGAATGTAATGAAAACATGTAATACTGCAATATTAAAAGCACTCGACTTTCAGGTATCTGCAGCTGCGTGCGTGTTATGGCTAAACTAGTGGGCCGATCAACCTGAACTCAACAACATGCACCGTCTAGCGACCCAGACTGTTTCTTTTACACTGTGTACAGACCAAGGTCGCTGCTCACTGTTTTGGATGTTAACAACAGACAGTTCTCATGTGAAGCAAAGTCGAGTAAGCATTTCTCAATTTAATAACATGTGACTACAGTGTCGTGTGCAAAAGCAGCAAAAGCGGCAAGATGGCTTTCTGACATTTAACGCGGTCATGCTAACTTAGCGTTGTACATAGGTAGATAACGATCTTCACTACAATATGTGATTGTTTCTTTTTGTATCAGCAATCAAACTAGCTGCAGAATTAATGGAAGCCCTTAGCAGGGCCAAGCTATGTTTGGTAAGACCATAAAGTGTGGCCTTGGTAGTACAAGAGCTTACACCACCAGCTTAAAGTCTTCCTGTGGGAGGAATGGTTTGAGATTCCTTAGTTTACTCATCTTGTATTTAGCTCCCTTGGTTGCATTGCGGATATGATTCTTCATGGTCAAGTGCATGTCTAGTGTAATTCCAAATGATTTTGCTGACTCAATAATTTGGGGAGAGCAGTTGAAGGCTACAGGATGTTTCATGCAGAGGTCGATATTGGGAGTGTGATTACGGGGAGCGATGAGGAAGAATTCCGTTTTGAAGGTGTTGAGCATGAGGTGGTGCTCAGTGAGCCAGTTTTGCGTGTTCGTCAGAGTAGAGTTGAGTGTAATGAAGTTTTCTGGGGAGGTGATTTTCAGATATAGTTGAGTGCCATACGCATACATTTGAAAAAGAATGTTTGTGGAGTTCAGAGCATTTGCTAGTGGTTCCAAGAATAGTTCCAAGAATAGATTGAAGAGTATGGTTGACAGGGCAGACCTTTGTGGAACCCTCATGTTTACTGTAGAGCGCTGAGAGAGGGATTGATTCACCTTGACTCTTTGTGATCTGTGGTGAAGGAAAGAAGTAAACCATTTCAGCACAGTCCCAGAAAGGCCCATCCTGTGTTCTAGAATGGATAGTAGTGTGTTGTGATTAACAGTGTCAAAGGCAGATGATGGGTCAAGGAGAATCAGGAGGTAAGATTAATTTTGGTCTAGCATATTTAAAATGTCATCCATAATGTGAATGAGTGCAGATTCCATGGTGTGACCTTGCCGAAAGCCAGATTGATGGTGATCCAAGAGTTTCAATTTCTCAATGTGTACACAGAGTTGCGATTGCACATTTTTTTCTAGAAGTTTCACCAGATTTGGGATGTTGGAGATAGGACAGAAGTTATTGAGATCAGCGCTGTCTGCATTAGTTTTTTTTAGAATGGGGGTTGCCTGTGCTGCTTTTAGGCAGTCTGGGATAGTGCCTTGCAGTAGTAAAGCATTGACAATCTCTGACCATAAGGGGAGGATGGCAGCTTTTATTTCTTTGAAGATGGGAGGTGGTAGAAGGCTGCTGATATAGATAGATGGTGAAGAGTGTTGTAGATGTTGCTTTTGTTGAGGGGAGTGAAGGTATGCCAAGAGGCATTGTTCTTGGGGATAACGCTAGGGGTAACAAACCATTCCTGGAGGGCAAGAGGAGCAGCGATCCCAGGATTTGGCAGAATAGCCCTCTTTGATTCTAGGTCAATATCAATACTTTTAGTTTACGCAAAGAAGAAGGCAGCCAATTTGTCGCATGTTATGCAGCAGTCACCAAGATCCGGGCGGTTGGGTACGTTGACCGATTGTTGTTGAACAATTTCAAAAATTTCTTGGAAGTCGACCTTTGCCATCTTGATTTTTCTGTTGTAAGAGTTCCTAACAGGTCTAAGTGAATAAGATGTTCGGTGGAGGGTAGGGCTCGCCAAGATTTTCAGCTGCCCTTAGGTTGCAACGTTCTGAGTTTAGGTTGTCTTTGAACCAAGGTTTGGAGATTTTGGAGGAAGAATTTCTAAGCTGTAAAGGGGCTATAGAGTCCAGGATACCAGAGATAGATGAATTTTAGAAATGTGTGCGGACATGAACATCTTTTATGTCTGCTTGGGAAGTCAAGACATTTTTACATCTTATTGCTAGCTCTTTGGTGTCAATGTTTTTGAGATTCTTTTCCATTGCTTCATTTTCTTGGGTTGGTCCCTTTTCGGTGACACCTGCCTGTTAATTGAAAAAATGATGCAGTGTGATGGTTTTTCCTTTGGATATGATGAGGTTCAGAATTTCACTCTTATTATGAGTTGGGCTGTCACAGAATTGAGTCAGCCTATGATCCATTAGGAAGGATTTTAGACAGTTCAGTGCATGATTGTTTGGGTTAGACCAGTGGAGGCTGAAGTTTCCGAAGAATATTTGGGTCACTAAAGGGTCGTCATTAGCAGAGATGAGGTAATTTTATAGGGCTGCGGCAGGTAGAATACACCTCACGAGGGCTGAATATTAAGGCTCAGGGCAGAGTGGCAGGGGTATGATCTTTACCGCACATGTCCCTTTACTAATCATGCATATACAATGAAATTGCATGGTAAAGGCATGCACGATAAAGGCATGTGAGGCAAAGATGTGGTGGTTGTTGAGACCACGTGGTTCAGGCATGCGTTGTTGAGGCATGCATTGTTCCATCACCCAGCCTGTAGAATTTCATGGTCTTTATCCAATGAGGGGTATTTTCTACATGACAAAAGCTGTGTTGTGGTGTGCAGGAATGTATATATGTGGATGTGGCATAAACGATGCACTTATTGAGGCTAAAATCTTTGGAAGTAAAACTGCCCCGTCAGTTTTGAGCAGTACTCATTATGTTAGTTTATTACAAGGTATGCTCATCATATCTGAGGCTATAGAAATATTGTGTTGGAATGCATTCTGGAACAAGAATGACAAATTAGGTTTTGCATATCTTATCTCAGGAGTGAACAAGGCAGAGGGTGCACTTCATTTGACATAATGCAAACCCAGGCAATTTTCAAGTTCGTAGAGTTTGTCAAAGAATGTGAAGAAAAATATGAAGTTTGCAAATACCGAGAGAATGTTTTAAACATGATAATTCTAGTGAAAAATGTGTTACATTCTGATCTGGAAAGTGATTGGGGGCTGCATGTGAAGACTATGGAGTCACTGGTGATTATTGTGTTTTGTGAATTTGTTTGCATAAACTACCTGAGAGATGTGTCCTGGTATTTGGAAAGAGTGAAGAAGCTAGACTTGGGAGAACCATACCCCTACAGAAAATCCATCCAAATACATTTTGTGGTGAAGGACAAAGAGGGAAGGTTCAATGCTGTGGATCGAGAGATTACAGAAAAGCTCAAAAGAAATTCTTGGTCAGACATGTAAATTTGAATATGTTGCTTAATGGCAGCTGGTTTACCATGACGTCTTTTCTATTTGCAATGTTTTCAGAGAGATGACAGTTTCAAAATGAATGTACCATCGTGAAACAGTTCCTCACAAAGAACTTGTAGGAAGATGATGCAAACGTTTTAATAAACATATTGAAAGCCTTCTTCATTTCATGCAGCAGCAAGTAAACCAGTTTGAAATGAATGAGCCTGTGAGACTACACAACTTTGTGCCCACAAAATATGTGGATAACGATATAAAGACACATCTACTAGATGTCCTGGAACATGAATCTAAACTATAGGCAGAACTGAAGCAGGAGAGATTGGTATTGAAAGAGAAAAATCAAAACTTCCACGCTTTGATTGCCATTGAAAGTTCCTTTCAACTAGCCACTATAAAACAGGTTACAAAAAAACTGTTTTTGCAAACACTTAGAGAGATGAATGTAGCAAAAGAAAAGGGTTACTTTGTCACGGACATTCTGTTGCATGATAATATTCCAACAAACTCAATATTTGATGGAGATGCTGCAACCAAACCAGTGAAGCACAAACTCATCCAAGAGCTCAAAAAAAACTTTCACCTGAAGAATTTCAATTAAAAAATAGGTCCTCATTGAAAACTGCTGTTGTTGTGAACTATATGTCACAATTGTGAATGGTCAAGATTTCATCCATGCAAAACATTGGAGAGGTCGTTCAGACAATTCTACTGATATAAAAAGTCAGTGTGCACCTTGCAATAACTGCACATTGTCTTGGACAGTTATCTTGCCCTATCTGTCAAAGATAGTGACAGAATCAGACGAATGTCTACAAGTGGAACAATTGACCTTGCCTGCATCAAAAACTCGACACCTCTACCTGTGCAACTCGATAAATTCTGGTCATCAACATCGAACAAGATGAACTTGGAGATGTTAACTCACCAAAACATTGCTGATGCTTCAGTGAACACTGAATTTCCAATTATTTCATGTGGAATGCTGGTCAATGAGGAGCTGGTGTCTGCAGAGATATCTTAAAAAGGTATGGGCCATATTGTTCGAGAAGTTAACAGCAAGTTGAAGGAAGCTAACCTTCATGTTGTGGTTCAATTTGAGTGGGCTGTTCAAAATGGTTTCAATTGAGTCATTTCACTCTCAAATGACAAAGATGTTATTATTGTGCTACTTAAATTTATTGTAATGTTCATGATCAAGGATTGTCAGAGTTATGGATACGTTATAGAGCAGGTGAGAAAGACACTTTATCCCGCTTCATATTCTGTAGAAGAAACTTGACCCAGAGATGCACAGTGTTCTTATGAAGGCACATATTCTCACGGGAATTACACTATAAGCAAAATTGGATCAAAGCTTGGAACTTTAACTCCTGAACCTGTGAAGTTTCTAAAAGGATTTGCTGAGACAGAAGAAGAATGTGACTTTAAAAACGTAAAAAAATACCTTGTCTCAGTGTGGAAAAAGAGTTCTTGCAGTCACACATGGTGCAGTGCGTTCAATTGATGAACCCCGCTAAGTGACCCTTTTGTGCGTGGACACATTAAAAGAGAATTTTCCTTGATCAGAAGATGTTTAAATGTTTTAGATCATGTATTTGTAGAGAAAGATCTGTATGAATTTTGTTGGGAAGATGTTGATGAAGTGCTAAAACCCACAACATTTCTAAAGCCTCTACCCACCGAACTTACATGTACATACACTTGCAAAACCTGTACTACAAAAATATGACTGTGTCGATATTCTCTTCTCAAATGTTCAATATTCTGCAAATGTACCACGAGCGAGTGCAGAAACAAATAAATAAAATACACTATAAAAATGTGTCTAAAACAGGAGTGATATTTTTTCATATTCAGATCATAAACATTGTATACATAAAGGGATTAAAAACCTTTATAATTTGCTTCATTTATATATATGTCTTTTCTTGCTTCAATATAGCCGCTGTTTTGGAAAATGGTGCAAGGGTTGCTCTGAGGAGTTATTTGCTGTCTCTATATGACTACTTGATCCCCAAAACCAAAATTAAGTATTGGCCTTATGGTTCCTGAAATATTACACCATCACTGTAACACATCAAACACGCATAGTGACGCTGCCCCTATTAAATGTCTGCTCTGGAACTCCAGGTCTCTGATTAAACACAGCACAGAATGTTTCCTTTTTTATTGAAGAACATAATATCAAGATGGCATTTATAATTGAGTAATGGACGCATAACGCCTCAGGACCTGACATTGTCAAAGCCTTTCCCCCTAACTTTCTCTGCCACACATTGAATAGACCTTTAAGGAGGGGTGGAGGGCTGGCAGTTATCTATCACAACAGCCTAGAGCCCACATTCTCGACAGCCTCTAATCCAGTCTGTGAAGCCCTGTCACTAAGTGTGCGACTCTCCCCCAGGATACATTCGAAGCTATGCTTATCTACCGCATCCCTGGGCCCTAGAGGTGCTTTCCTTGACTCCATAGGTACTCTTTTGGAGGAGGGGCTGTGCGCCAACTCCTTCACAATTATGGGGGACTTTAATTTTTATCTGGAGGATCGCTCAGACCTGGATAATATGAGACTGAAGCGGATTATGTACGGAGGGGATCTCAAGCAGCAGGTAGATGGCCCTACACATGTTGCTGGGCATACTTTAGATGGAATATTTTCTAATAATACCGGCCTCTCTTTGTCGGAGATATTGCCACTCCCTTGGACGGATCATGCCGCCATAATTTTTTCTCTTTCACGGACTCCACACAACCCATTTAAAACTAAGCCCAAGGAGAAGATAGCTATACGGGCTTGGAAAAACATTGATAGTATTGACTTGGGGAATCTTTTGAAATTAACTGCCCCAAATCTCCTAGCTAGTGTGGAAGAGGCCACGGCGGCTTACTCGAGATGGATTGAGGCCGCATGCAGCAAATTTGCCCCGGCTAAATTGTATGCCCCTAAGTGGACCCGTTCCTCAGCACCTTGGTTCTCTGCGAACCTGCAAAAGCACAACAAGGACTGTAAGAGGCTGGAGAGGGCATGGAGAAAAGACTACAACAATAGAAACAAAAAAAGCTTATCAAGTAAGCCTCACTAACTATAAAAAACTTACTCCTAGAAGCAAAAAAAAGCATACTTTGCGGAGCAGATTAATGAGGCCAAATCCTCCTCCAGAGAATTGTTTAGAACTATCACCAACTTCACGAACCCCACTAAACCCAACATTCACAGCAGTCCAGCGCTCTGTGAATCATTAGCCTCCTTCTCTCTAAATAAGGTGGAAGTTATCTTCTCCTCCCTCATCAACCACCAAGGAGGGGTGGGTGAGGTGGCAGCCAGGCCAAAGCCTGTGGCCATCAGCACTTCACATACTGTACAGGGTTTCACACAACTTGAGATTCATGAGGTAATTAAACCTTTGTTGGTATCTCGATCCGGGTCTCCCCTGGACCCCTGTCCAGTATCGGTGATCAAAAGCACCCCAGAGGTCAGCTTACACCCTTACACCACTGTTTAACACCATCATTGAGTCAGGCCAGTACCCTAAAACCTGGAAATAAGCCTCAATTCTCCTCCTGCTGATAAAAAAAATGAACCTGGATAAAAGTGATCCTAACAACTACAGACCAATCTCACGACTTCCGCTGCCGGCTAAAATGATAGAGAAGGCCATCAATGTGCAACTTAGCACATTTTTTCAGAGCAGCAATGCCCTTGATCCTACACAGTACGGCTTTTGTGCAGGACATAGCACGGAGTTAGCTCTTATCAAAGCCAGTGAGGAGGTTCAAGTGGCTGTGGATCAGGGATGGGGCGGTGATCCGGATTATGTTGGATCTGTCAGCAGCCTTTGATATGGTCCATCACGATGTTTTGATGGACAGGTTTTCTGGCCGATAGAACGCAAATGGTGGATCTGGGGAGGGATAGATCTAAGCCTTTTTCCCTTCCGTGCGGGGTGCCACAGGGGTCCTCCCTCAGCCCACGCTTTTTAATATATACGTCAGCCCGCTGGCAGCCCTGATAAGAACTTTTGGACTTCAATTGACCTCCTATGTGGACGACATACAAATTGTGCTGTCCCTACAGCGAGGCAAAGAAGTGGAAATGGCTTCAAGATGCCACGACTGCCTGAAAGACATATCTGCCTGGATGGCCACCAATTGCTGGAAACTTAATGCAGGCAAAACGGAGGTCATTATATTTAGGAATAACTCCAACCTCTGGACACCTGACCTGTCACCTGAAGAAATGGGCAAGCCTCCAGCCCCTACAGTTAAAGCTAAGAACCTTGGAGTAATTATGGACAATAAACTTGCCTTTGGCAATCAGGTCAGTGGGGTTGTCTCGAAGAGCTTTTTCCTCCTCAGAACTTTGAGGAATATAAAAACATTTCTACCAGAGGATAGCTTTAGGACAGCAGTGTCAGCCCTCATTTTGTCATGTCTGGATTATTGCAACACTTTGTACCTGAACATTAAGAAAAAACATCTGTGCAGACTCTAGCTAGTGCAAAATGCGGAAACCAGGCTGCTAACGGGCACACCAAAGTTCGTCTCAGTCAGAAATAGACTTCGTCACCTGTACTGGCTCCCAGTAAAACAACGTGCACAATTCAAAGTGCTGCGTACTGTTTTTAAATCTTTGATGGGCAGTGGTCCTGAATATCTGAGCAGACGTCTCCAATGGTATGTCCCAGGAAGAGTGTTGCGCTCCTCGGAAGGAAAACAAGTGATTGTTCCCAGAGTAAAGAAAGCTAACTTGGGCGGCAGCAGTTTCTTCTTTTGTGCCGCAAAAGCTTGGAACAACCTGCCAGTGCATCTCAGGAATTCTACTGAGCTCCTTTCCTTTAGGAAGGGGCTGGAGACATGGCTGTTCTCTGAATAAGCCCCCGCACCCATGGAAACCAGTTAGACAGTGCTCAGTGCCTGGACGCCTTTGGGTAGAAGTGCGCTTTAAAAGCTGTTTAAAAATGTTGCCCAGAAAAATTCAGCCTGGATCAGCAATGTCTACCCAAGCTAAATTACTTCTCTAATGATCCAAAAACATAAATCAAAAATGAAAATCTCTGGACAACAATTTTTTTACAGAGGGACATCAGGGGGCCGGGATTATACTTAGGTTAGTACCGCATTTTTAACTCCATAACTACATACCCTAGCTATATGTGTACCATCAAGGTGCACCGAGGTGGAGTTAAGACTCGAAAATCGAATTCAAGGAAGGAAACCATAAACCTCCTGTACTAATGATGGACATACACCTCACTCTAGTCTAAGTTTTAGCATCACAACTCACCTTTGCTAGGACATCCAGATTTTGCACAACCGTCATTCTTGGAAATGTAAGCAAACAGGTCAAAACATTTTTAAATCTAACCTGCAGCTTGTATGAGGAACACCACTGTCCATGTGCAAAATAATGCCTGCTTAACATTTTATTCTTATTTTCCCCTGACCTTTTTCATTTTTTCCCATACACTGACCGTTTAAGCTAATCACTACTGTGCACCAACCACACCCTCCTCCTTCAGATAGGAGCTCCAGAGACAGCATTACTTATGTGTGCTGTCATCCTACACAATGTTTGTATCATTCGAGATTCCACTGTGTTTTTATTCTCAAGAAACTTGAATATGTGAGCTCTCTGTCGAAGAAGCTCAAAGTTTTTTGTTTGCTATGAAACACATTAATTATCTCTGCTGAACAAAATACATCTACTGTTTGCCACCAACCATAGTCAAGTAGGAGTTTGGCCATGAAGTACATATGTGTTATACAAATAAATGTATCACTCTGTAGGGCAATCTTTCTGATGCTAATTTTGAACTTTTGCAACTGGAATGCTTGATAGCCCTCCTAAAATCTTGCAAGGGAAGAGCTAAGTAACACATTGCACCATCAGCTAATATGATCTGAGCTTGACTTGGTGTATAGAAGTCTAAGCGAAAACCACTACTTTCTGCCCAGTTCCCCTTCAATATATCTCTTCGGGTCAGCCATCTGCCCACCCCTTTAAATGCTGTCTGGAGTGAACCCTGCTGTAAGACACACTTGCGCCTCCGTTCCTTTGTTAGCTCTCATTCTACTCTTTTACCTTCTCTTCTGTACTTGTTTTTATTGCTTGCCTTTGCTCTCTAAAAGCAGAAAAATATGTGCTCGATTCATAAAGGTAATTTACTACTAATAATTTTACTAGTAGTAAAGTAGTAAAATTACTACTAACACATTTAGGGTCCCAAGGCACTGGAGCTGGTGACTGCTTCATTCGAAAAGCCAGGTTTTTAGTTCCTTCCTGATTTATTAGTAGTGATTTGCTAGCAGTAAAGTTACTAGTAGTAATTTACCTCTGTGAATACAAAAAGTAGTAAACGTAGACTTAAGTCTAAGTTTGGTACTTAAGTCTAATTTTGCTTTTTTTTTTGTATTTACAAAGGTAACTTACTACTAGTAGCTTTGCTGAGAGTAAACTTTCTATTGGTAAAGTTACTAGCAGTACATTTTCTACTGGCAAATAGCTTTGTGAATACCAAAAAGTTTAAGTTTAGCTTTGATGATTGGGCCCATTATCTTTCTTGGGTGGGAAGTGAAAGGGAACCCCCCAAAACTGGTCAGAGAAGGGGGGTTCCACTAGAGCAAAACATTTTTTTTTAAATGGAAGCTTGTGCCATTGCACAAATGCAATCTAATATTTGCCTCGGTAATGACAAAAAAAAACATTCAAAGTTTTCCAGGAACATTCCCAGAATCCTGTGATCATTGCAGAATTGGAGGCATACTTTGGGAAAGTAATAGGTTATAAAGTGCCATAAATATGTACCCATGCAGTTCGTAAGTCCCTCTTGTGCCCAAGTACATTAACAGGCACAATGTTACATACGGAAATGCTACAACACATTGCCAAAACACCAGGGACTTTGGCTGGTGAACAGGTAGACGAGCACTTCTCGCTGGCAACCAACAATCATGTAAAATAATAAGAAAAGGTTTTTATGAAGATAACCAATGTTTCACTGTCTCTGTTCCATGGCACGAGTTAGCAAGGGATGCTATCTGTCTGCTAAATGTGCCTTCTCACCTGCTTTATTTCATTTGTACTCATTGCTGTCTCTCCTTACTTTACGGGGTAGATTTATTCACAAATTGAGCGAGCAAAGCAGCAACCAGTTCTGCTGGGGGAAAAGAGCAGCACACAGTGATTTTGACAAAACAGGGCCTCCTGCTGCCCTCGTCCCCTGTGCAAAGGTGTGTGCATGAATCTAGCATAGGTCTAGTACAGGAAGCATACCCTTCCAGGACAGAATCCCATGCCAAGACGGACTTGAATCCATTTCACACACTTGATGTGTGCTGTACAGTGCAGCTCAAACAGAAAGAGTGAAATATTAGCACACATGCATATTACACCTATTTAATGCTAGTCTCCCGGAGGTATTATTTTTAACCATGGACAGGATTCGCAGTCTTTGTAGATCTGGCTTTGCATCAAAATCCATGAGTGGCAGCATGGGAAGGACAAAGAACCAGCCAGAGAATGTCCCCCATGAAGCCAAGTACAGAAGAGCAACACAAAGCGCTATCAGCGCTACTTTTATGGCAATCATCCACTGGAGATTTGTGCTGGAAAGTAAACAGTTTATCAAGGCTGTGTGCCTCCTTGCTTCACTTTGTGTGACTTTATGCAGCAGTGCAAAGTCTTGAAAATTCTGCCCCAGGAGTGGACTCCTATCAATGACATACATTTAAATTATACTCACCTACTCAGTCCTCTTTATTTCATTATGATACAATATCCTCATCGCCTCTCTTAGAAATGATTTGCCTTTTGACATGTGTACACGTGCTATGCTCAAATGATCTGTTCCACCCACTTGCAAAATCTTTTAAACGTAAAGTGTTGTTGCTCCTCCTGCGGGGATTAGTTTTATGCCTAAATACATAAGTAACCCCATGCATGCCTTCACTGCTCTTCCACCTCCTGCTGCTGGACACAGATGCTCAGCTCCTCGGTCAGGGAGGTATATGTTGAACTGGCTCCAAGGCCCTCTAGCAGTCCTCAGGGCCGGATGGGAACCAAAACCGGCCCTGGCAAACTGCTCGGTCGGCCCCCAGGAGGGAGGAGGGGGGGGGGGGGGTGCGGCCAATCGGTTTGCTATGGCCGGTTTTGGCCGATTTTGTTACAGGGGGCTGATATTGCCGGCCCCCAGTAACAAAAACAGGCCCAGGGGGCCAAAACCGGCCCACTCCCTAGCGGCCCACCGGGAAAATGCCCAGTGTTCTCTATGGCCAGTCTGGCCCTGGCAGTCCTGTCGCCTTTTTGATCACAGTTTTATTTATTTTGCTGTATTTCCCTAGTCCACAGTTTTTTTTGCGCTTTTTGTGGTGAATAAGATTTCCTTGGCATGCAAAGTAAATATTTTAGAGACTATATCCCAGATTTACTTTAGGATGCCTTTACATTAAATGTTTATCTAAATTCGACTTTGGATTTAAAGGTACTTTCAAAGTCTCAAACGAGCTTATATTCAAATATAAGTCACCCCTAAGGTCCCCCCTAGGAGTCCAATGGGTAGGGGGGCTTGTAACTATAAACAGGGACATTATAAAAGATGTTTTATATAAGCTCTAGTGGGGGAAAACTGCCAATTATGTTTTCCCCATTGTAGTGAATGGCTCCATAGGATAACATTGTAATATTACATTCACTATCAATATTGTTAAGAGCCGTGTAAAAATATACTTCAAGATATCTTGCCACTGTTAGATTTATAATAACTTTTACGGAAAATATTAAACTTTCTATTCTGTGAGCCGAAGTCCAGCTTCCTGGCTGCTCTCTCCTGATTGGCTAGCCGGCTCGAAGGCTGTGCCAGGTCAAAGTCTGAATCATCTGAATCATAGCCCGAATGTCCTGGATTCATTGTGGTTAAGGGAAGGCACGGGGAAGCACTGTGTCCCAGATTGCTCCTTAAAGGGGAGCCATTAGGAACAAGTTAGATGAGACTTTGACAAGTTGATGGAGCAGTCAAATGATATCCACAGGTCAGTTGTTGTCTGGAGGTGGTTTATAACCATTTAAGGTGAGCCCGTCTTCAGTAGTTAGTCTTCAATGTATGGGAAGGCTGGTATACCCAACCTGTGCAGAATGGCTACAATAAACACCTTTGTGACCCCCAAAGTCTGCTGGCATGTCCAAAAAGAAGCACAGTGAACTGAAAGGGCTCTTGGGCTACCTGAAACTGCACATAGCTTTGTGGGAGTGCAGAGCGGGACTGTGGAAATAAGAATCCTGCAAATCCAGTGCCACTATCCAGTGTTGTAGGTCCAGGAAAAATAGAACATATGTTAAAAGAGAATATACCATATGTTAATATGAGAAGTTTGAACATGTGCTTCTGGTGAAATAAGTTCAAATGGCAGAGATCAAGGATAGGGTAGAGACCTCCATTTTTTTCAGCACCAGTAAATAACAGGAGTAACAGCCAGTCCAGATCTCTGATGCTAGCACAATTTCTATTGCCCCCTTCGCCATGAAAGCTCAAACTGCAGCTCGGAATATGGAAAAGGTCCTCTTGGAGGTGTTGCATGCGGTTGACATATCTGGCGGATGTGTAAGGAAAGATAGGGGTGACCATGTTTCACAATCTGAAGTACCCATGGCCAGATGTGATGCTCCTTCACCTGGTGAGGTAGCAGGTGATGCGGCTTGCCACTGGGAGATTGCGTGCTGCAGAGGACAATTTAAATCACTTTTGCGGCAGCCATGGAAGAGGGTGCTGGGATTTTGGTAGAGTGTTGTCCCTTGGCCCCTGGGTGTTGTTGGCTTGCTCTCCAGCCTGATGATGCTGAGATATGTACTGACATTGCATCTACTGGTATTCCCTACTGAAAAGTCGAAAGGGACGAGCATGTTTGTGGAACTGCTGAGCAGAATGAGCTAGGCCTAGAGAGCAAACAGTGACTGTGATCTCTTTAAATAGTTCTAGGGCTGTACAAAAAGCCAGGAGTCATCAAAGGGCATCTCCATTAGAGAACGATGGATGTCAGAAGAAAAGTCTGTGGAGCTAATCCAGGCATGGCAGCTCCAAAGCATCACTCTTGTCCAAACAGCCCTACCCAGGCAGTCGGTCCATTCCAGCTGGAGTCCAGTGTCTTTGTTAGCCCATTCTTCTCTCCATTTTCCTACCTTTAGCCCTCATATGCTTATGTACGTGGCCATTTCTAGAGGTGGTGAGAGACAGAAGAGTGCATCACTTCTGTTGGATTCATAATACAAGTTGTCCTTTCTCATATGTGAGTGGTCAGATGGGTTCAAGCTCTTGCTTTCAGTCATGTTTGATAATGAAGAAATTAAGGCAATAGGCCCTATTGCCTTTCTGGACAGTCGTTATGGTTGACAAAGCCTTTTGTGTATTTTGCACTGGGTCAAGACACCAGGACTTTTTCTCCTTCAACACTGGTAAAATCCCAATATGTAAAGATTAGGTGTTTAGATCAGGTGTGTGGTATTTTCTGCTATTCCCTGTCCAGAGGACAGGTGAGACGTTTGACCAGCCCTACTTGTGTGAGGTTAATATGCTTACTTTACTTTGTGAATGACAGGATTGAATAGGATCAGTGCATAGGTTTTTTAAAAATTGCAGAAGCCCAAAGCTTTTCATATGACCCTGCCACCAGTGCTGTCGAGTACCTGTGTTGTTGCATACAAAGTTTCAGTAGTCTTGATTCCATCTGATAACTCCTTATTCTACCAGCCAACATGTCATGTCTGTTTATCTCATTCTTGCAGGTTCTTGATTATCCCTTCTTTCTGGCTTTGCTTCTAGTTTTCTATCTCTCTCTTCCTTCTTTATTCTCTCTTTTCTGCTATTCTCTCTCTTCCACTGGGTCAAAGTCTGATGATGGTCCCTAAAAATAATGCTGATGCCCGACATCTATACCACTGGCACAAATTAGGCACTGCATAGAATTTCTTCATAAAATGCCCTACTATTGGATCACTCCTGTGCTGTTAGAGAGTACAGACATAAAGGTCACACAAAAACATATTTAAAGCCTAGTATTTGGGGGTGAATTTAGCAGTCATCAAGGATCAGAAGCTCTTAACCAGCTGCCAAAATGACTTTCCTTGTTTAAATATGGATCTGTCTGATGCTGATACTGTGACGTTTGTACTCATGTAAGCATGATAGAAGAAATGGCAGCTCGTGTGGAGCTAGGCGGGAAACGCGATGGTGTAGCGGCTGGGCATCTTCTATTCAGGAACCTGGTTCACAGACGTGATAGGGGGCTTCAGAGACTTAGAACTAATGATATATGTCCCCTGGGGAGTGAATGAAAGAGTAGAGGAGCACTGGTAAGGAGACTCACAGAATTTGCGACAAAGAGACAAGGGACAGGTTCAGGGTAAGTAAGCAAGGGGCATATCAACAAGGGCTTTATCTCTGCTTTTTTGGCTTTAAAAGCCAAAAAAGCAGAGATAAAACTAGCACCCTATCAACAACAGGGTGCTAACACGCAAATTTCCATGTTAGCACCCTTTTACTCAACGCTTCCCCTTCCATCTCTAATGAGATGCAAAGGGGGCGTGCCAGAGTAAAATAATAGGAGAAATGTCGCTAAGCGACATTTTTCCTATTATCAAGAATGTCGCTAACCCTGTTAGAGACAAAAAAAGCAGCGCTAACCGCGGTTAACGCTGCTTTTTTACGTCTGCTAATTTTCAGACTTAGCCATGATATCCTATGGAAGGAGGATATCATGGCTAAGTTTGCCTGTCCCTATCAACAAGGTAACATGTGATTATCGCTGGGTTTCCAGCGATAATCTCACGTTAGCCTGTTAGCGTGTAGATTTTTATCGCTATTGAGATAAGCGTTGCTAATAGCACGCTATCTCAGCGATAAAAATTCACACTAGCCGGCGATAATTATCCTCACGCTAAGAGCGCTGAGCGATAATTATCGCCGGTTGTTGTTGATATGCCCCTAAGTAAGTAATAGTTTATTGTTTGGTTAATTAAAAGTTTTACAATTTCACATAATAAGGTATAGCAGCAAAGTGCATGATTTAAAGACCAATTTCAAAATAACCTATCATAAAACATTTGTGCATTATGCTAACATCAATGATGCAGTTATTAATAATTGTTGTCTACTACCGTACAGTTAAAAATCAAGAAGACTTAAAATTTGATGAAACAAGTGCTCAGGTCAAGGTGGGCGTGGGTAATTGAACAATAAACAGTTGATTTATAACCAGCGGCTATAGTATATTGCAGTTGGCTTTTGTGCTGGAACATATGTCATCCGAGTGAGGGGCGACCCTTTATATGTGATATTTGCTGTAAAATGACACTTTAAAAGTCTTCTTATTGTAATGATAAAGCATACCAGTCGTTTGTCAACCAAGTTTTTGCCCCTGCTGCTTGCACAAAGCGACATGCTAGCTGAACATCTCCACCTCCGAGGCATGCCTTCACAGCTTGTCTACGGTTTCTTATCCCCTTACTTACAGAGAATGCCTTCAGTAGTTGTCGCCGTTCAACTTGTAGTTCTCCGCAGATACACAAAAGGTGTAATACACTTTCATTGGCTTCCTCACATTAACAACATGTTTTATGACCCGGCGATCGTTTCCAAGGGGGAAGGTATGGCAGTGATGGTAAAATGCCCATTCGAAAATGAATATATTTTTTTTCTTCCTGCTATTGAAACCTACACCTTGGTAAGGTTGTGGAGAGGACTTGACATAGCTATGCACAACAAACCATCCGTGGCCTCTTTCTGTGACTGCCGCCTAGTCTTCTCCCAGGGATAGTTTTTTCACTGTTTTATTTACGATTTGTTTGAAACAATGATAGGTCCCTGAGGCCGCCCAGAGTTCCTCCAGGCCAAGACGCTCTTTTGATGCTGTCAGATAGCTCATAGCTGCGCAGTCCCTCTTCCGGTGTATTTTGTTCTATAGATATGAATTCAGTGTTCCTGCTTCGGCCCTTTTAATCCTGTACCAGCTCTTGACATAAGCTCCTTTGCGGGCTGATTCTTGGCTTTGTAGGCCGAATTCTCACCTTATTTGGGCTGGCAAAACGTACTTAGGTAGATTAAAAATCATTCTGGCCGCTCTTGAGACAGTCCTATCTAAAATAGCCGCGTCTCTTCCCCTCAGGCATTTTCTCCCATAAGTGATTGCCGGAATGAGCTTTGCTTGCCAGACTTGTAGAAGTGGGATAAGACTTGGGCTGGTAGTTTTATGTTTGATAGATTTTATTGCTACTGCAATAGTTGCCTCTTCTTTTGATAGCATACTTTTGTGAATTAAATGTGCCTCTATTGTCTATTATCACTCCTAAGTATTTGTATTGATCAACTACTTTTATTGTTGAGTTGACCAAGTGCCAGCAGAAATTGGAGGTTTCCTTTCTTGGATGTATCCTCATTACCTTTGTTTTGTCATTGTTGATGGTTAAACCATTGGCTACTGAATATCGACTGGTTGTGTCTAGTAAGTGTTGAAGGCCAATGGGGGTTCCACTAACCAGCACGAGGTCATCTGCATACAGGAGGTTGGAGAGTAGCAGCCCTCCTATGTTTGGCGCATGCGAATTGCAAATGTCCAATTCAGACAATAGATCAGACATATACAAGTTGAAAAGTGTCAGTGCCAGGACGCACCCCTGTTTGAGCACCATAGTTGTTGGGAATTTCCGGACAGGAATTTTCCATCTCCTAGCTTAACTTGAACTAACGTATTTGTGTGAAAAAGTATTAACTGGTCTAGGAGAGCAGGTGATATTTTCTTATCCTTAAGTTTGTGCCAGAGTTTGCTCCTGTTGATTTCATCAAAAGCTGACGAATAGTCAACAAAACACATAAACAGATGGCGGTTTTGCTAATTTGGCCTCATCTACCAATAAGGACAGGGCAAGTATGTTTGTGGTTGTTCCCATGACCTTGCAAAAGCCTGTTTGATTGATGGATATAATAGATTTTTCATCTGTCCAGGCAATGAGGTCTTCCAGGAGTAGGCCAGCATAATATTCTGCTTCAATATCAATTAGAGCCACATGCCTGTAGCTATTTGCTGAGTTCTTGTCCCCTTTCTTGTATATTGGGGATATGATTGACCCCCTCCAGGAGTCCAGGATGGTGTCTCCTCTTGTGATTTGTGCAAACAACGGTAGGAGTAGGGAAGCCCAGTATGCTGGGTCGTTTTTTAATAGGCTTGGTTGAATCCCATTGGGGCGCCCTCCCGCTTACCTTTAGCTTACTTGTTCCTAATCTGGTGAGTGGTGAACAAAAAATTCTTATTTCCTGATGTCACATTTTGATTGGAAGGGATTACCTCAAGGATATAGCTTGAGCTCTGCTTCTATTCAGAATTAAAATGATGAAGCAGTAGCGAGGCCCAGGCTTCCTCTGTCAAATGTGAGTTGATTCTTTGAACATTCGGGTTGGCCAGGCTGTTTATTGTGCACCAGAATCTTGTGCTGTTGTTTGACTTTGAGTCGTGTAATAGTCTAGCCCACAGATTTTCATCCGATTCCCCTTTTGCCTGACAGATAGCTTTTTCTTTTTCGCTTTTAGTTGCCCTAGCTCCCTTTAAACGATCGGATCCTGCCCTGTACGCCGAAGCCTGCGTAATGTTTTATTCATTGCATTCTTGAGATTGCCGAGATTTGGATATTTGGTAATGAAAAAGTGTTTCTCTTGATGGTCTAAAAACCTGTTTGTCATTGAAACTGGAAGAGCACTTGCCATGTGATTTACTCCTAGTGTTTTAGTAAAGTGTTCCCAGTGCGTTATCTCGTCTGTATCCGTCTCATCCCTTTGTTCCCATAATGACTTCGCTGAGGCCAGTAGCTCTTCTGGTTGATTGGTTTTGAATTTGATCCTCCGGACATTGTGGGTATAAATAGACTTGGGGTCCTCTGCAGGCTGATCTGGTGATGATCCAGTTATTCTTGTTGAGATTTCATGTGGCAGATGGTCGCTTTGATCTTGGGTCCCAACCTGGAAACCTGTAATCATGCTGAAGAATGTTAAAGATAGTCTATTAGCGTATTTGAGATTGCGCTGTCTCCCAGAAAGCGACCGTTTAGTACCACAAAGCTTAGGTGTTCCAAATCCTTGACGAAGTTCCTAGCGAGTCCTGATTGTTGCTTCATGGTACTCAGCTCCTGCCAAGGGATATTCCAGGCGGTATGTTGTTCCTCAAGTAGCTTGTCCCTCATCTGTGACCCCATTGGGTGCATGTTGAAGTCGCCTGTCAGCAGTAGATTGGCGGCTGGTTCTTCAGAGAGTAGCCATATTATTTCCGCCTCCACCATTTTGACTCCTTTAATGTTGTCACAAGGATGTATATAGATGTTTAGGAGTAGAATTTGTTGTTTAGTATTTCCATCCCGTATACTCACTCTTTAATTGCATTGGTGGGAGATGTAAAGGTGTCAAGATCTTCGGTCGCTGTTATTGTTTTTATTGATGAGTAGATTTTTAGACCACCCTTTAAATGTCCAAATTTAGAGCCTTTCACTGCTGGAGTGTGATGGGTTTTGAAATCAAATAAATGGAATGGTTCTTCTAACCATGTTTCTTGTAACAGGATGATATCAAAGCCTTGAAAGTAGTCCAGAAGGTCTTTATCTGATGTTTTATTACCCAGACCGTTTATATTCCAGGAACAAATTCATAGGTGGTGATTGCCTGTAGGTGTTTGTTTTTTAGTCAAGTGCTCCCATCTTGTTGGTTTATTGTCCTTGCTAGCCAAGTCTAGTCTTCTGATCTAATTTCTCTGTGCAGATCTTTCCTTTCTGGAGGTCGTGCGTCAGTACTGCGCACGCCTTTAAGCAGGGATTGTGGCTGCAAACCCGCTGATGCATTAGCTGGATTTTCTTGCTCTCTTTTATTCAGGATAGCCAGGCCTTTGATAGAAAAGTATTTTTATTCCCCATGCTTTTAAATGGGGTTCTCATCCAGAATCCTCCTCACTGTTTCTTCTGAGGACCATGTTGTCTTTGTTATTTCTCTATCCAAGATTTCTTTGGTGTTTTTAAATGCTACTCTTTCAAGATCGTGTGAGCTTATGTCCGCCAAGTTTCTAGTTGATTGAATTATGTGTAAAATGTTTGCTCTATTCAGAATATCCCCACAATCGCTGGACTTATATTCAGGGATAAACAGAATTGAGTTGTTTTTAAATTGTAGTTGGTTGGCAGTTTTGTCTGGATAGCTAATTCCTCCTCAGCTTGAAGATCTACTCAGAATCTGCAGTCTTCCCTGGTAATGGTAGCTCTTTTCCTTGAAATGGCTGCCTCTCCAGGTCTATTCTTGATAGAGTGTGCTTTAGCTCTGATGCTTTCATACTTTCTGCTTTCATCTGATGTCTTTATGGGTGGCTCTGTTAGATCATCCACTGTCTTATCCAGTTTAGTGTCTATATCCTGTACTATTGGAGTAATCAAAGGGCTTGGTTTGTTACCTCCTACTGTTTTCATGGGAATGGCTGCGTCTGCAGATCTTTTCTTGGTGGAAAATTCTGAATCTCTGGTGCTCACGTTCTTTGAGCTTCAATCTGATGCTTTTGTAGATGGCCCTGTTAATTCATCCACTGTCTTATCCAGTTTGGTATCTGAATCCCCTAATATTGGAGTGGTCAAGTGGCTCAGTTTGTTGTCTCCTTCTTGGGACAATATCTCCGTTGTTTTGCTGGCAGCTTGCCCTTTTGTCCCAGGTCTTACGCTACCTGTATGGAAGTAATCCAATATGCTCTTTTTCTTATTTCTTCCCTTTCTCCTCTGCTTGCAACTATGTATGTCTTATTTCTCTGCAGCATAGGGCTTTTCTGAAGCTTCTTATTCAAGCATTGATGGTGATGATTCCTCCAGGGGATGGTCATGGCTATGTTCTGGACACCTATTGTGCTCTAATATATTGTGGGAACCAGGATCCTCACTTTTTTGATCAGCAGGTTTTTGGGCAACGCTGAACAGTCTAACTTTTGGGTCCTTGGCTGGTCGTGTTTCGTTGTGACAATCCTTTCGGGGTCCCTTTGCCCATTCTATGTTGTCCATATCCTACCGTCTGCAGGTTGATCCCATTGTAGGGCCTTTTGTTGGAGCCTCCTGAGGTCATATGCTGGGGCTCCTTGATATTTTCCTGATATCTGCCAGGATATCCCCCATTACCACTGGAAGGGTAGAGAGTTTGTCAACAATTGCAAAGCAGGTGAAGTGCGTTGGGAGTAGTTGCGTATCTGACTGGGCTCTTTTGATCAAATTATTCATGTCTGCTGGTCTGCTGTCAATATTTGAGATGTGGATGGCCACTGAGTTATGGATCAATAATTGGATGTCCATCTCATCAGAATGATACTGCATTGACTTGATGGAAAGCTGCATGATGTCCAGTAAAGATTTCCAGAGCTTATCTGAGTCTAACCAATTAAGTCCTTTGGTGTCAAATTGCTGAGCAGGAATGGCCTTTCTCTCCCAGATAGCAGAAGAATGGAAAAGCTCTTGCTGATCGTGATTGTGAGTTATTTGGGCTAAATAGATTGTGAGTTATTTGGGCTAAATTGCCGACTATGGGGCATTTTAGGTCCACTGTGGTTCCCAATTCTCTGTCCCTAGTTTTTTGATCTGAGCTACTAAAAGAATGGATAGGTTGTGTGTTGGGCAAGAAGGGAGAGTCAATGATGGAGCAGTTGGTTACAATTGAGTTATCCCGCTTTGGTGTTCTAATGTCATTACTCCTTAGGTTCTTTGCCCCACTGGGGCTAGTCTCGGTGTGCCGTATTTCCAAACCTGTCTCTGAGTCCTTCTGCCCCAGAGGCTTTTGCAACTGTGGAGCTGGAGGCTCAATTCGATTCTCTTCCTCGATGTACATGCCTTCACTAAATGATGACATGGGACTATATGCCAAGCTTGCTGGGCACTCTACGAGTGACTCGTTGCAGGTTGTGGATGAAAGGGTTGAGCTAGGGGCAGTTGTTGACACTTTTCTAGTATTTTGAGAGTTGATATCGAAAATGTCAAAAATTGAATTTGTTTTCCCTGAAAAAAATATTGATAATTGGTTTAAGCGGTATGCCTGTGCCAGGCTCAATCCCATCAGAAAGTGCTCCTGCTGTTGTTGTCAGGTTCACCCCGGGAGCTTTGTCCATTATTCGTGCTTGGCAGGATCCAATATGGTCTCCATTTATTAGGTCACTGTTTTTTTGGTTGGGCACAAGCCCCCCTTGCTGTCCTTGCCAATGTGGGGTGCTTGTGACCTGGTTTCTTTATTGCCTTCTGTGCCTTCTCTGCCTTAATCAGGCGTGTCTGCCTTGCTACATTGATGGTCCATTTTCACCAAGCACAAGGGGAGGGAATGCCGTTTAGACTTTTGTTGCTTTAGCAGTGGGCTGCCCCTGCATCCCTCAGAAATGCAAATTTTGTGTAAATCTTTGGCTGATAACTGCTTATTGTGGTTTTTGCGTTCTGTTCAGGGCCTTCAACATCTACCAGAAGCTGGTTGGGGTTTTCTTCCATCATTAAGTTTTCCTTGCTGGATATGTCAGTTAACCACATCGATGCGAGTGACGGAGCGGTTCCGTCATGCGCGTCGGTTGCGCTGTGCGTATGACGGAACCGCTCCGTCATGGCCCCGCCCGCGCAATAGAACCTTCAGCACAGCGCGGTAATCCGCGCCGCGCTGAAGGGGTTAAGCCTTTGCTCTTTTTTTCTTTTTGTTGAGTATGAATGTGAAAGTTCGTCTTTCCTTGCATGATCTCATCTAGTCAAAACCATTTTGTACCGGTTGTTCCTATGCTCATGATATTCTTGGGATTCTTGCGGCTCTTTTTATTGTAGGTAGGTCCTTACTATTTTGGTTTATGATCCTGTTTCCTTAATTCAGCCATTTTTGGTGTTTGATTTCAGCCCTTTGATGTTTGTTGTTTGTTTTGTTGTTTGACTTGTTGTTTATCATTTGTTTGTTTTGTGATTTATTTGGTTTCTGATATTTGTTGATTGCCTCTGATTTCAGCCCTTCTGATGTTTGTTGTTTGTTTTGTTATTTGATTTGTTGTTTATTGTTTGTTTGTTTTGTGATATATTTGATTTCTAATATTCTTTGATTGCCTCTGATTTTTTCCTAGAGTATTTCTCTTTCACTTTGGGTTTTTGTGATTGTTCTTGCAGCTCCCGTATTGCTAATGGTGTTTACTGGTGGATGGTGTTTTATAGTTTATTGAACTTATGAGCAGCCTGCCACAACTCAAGTTTTGACAGTGTTGGCGGTTTAGCAGGCTGTCATTTATCCCTCGCTCCACCAAACTATGTTTGACAGCTCCTGTGATTACCTGGATTACCTGGAGCTCACACTGAACAGGGACGGAGCAGGCTGCGAGGACACTGCTCCGGCTGCTGCTGCAGCTCCCCCTCCTAAGCCACACCCGGTCTTGGCCCCGGAGATGCCGCAGGAGACACCACAGGTGTGGCCCGGTAGAGTACTGGCGCCTCCCCAACTGAATCTATCCGCAGCACTCAGCCTCTAGCCTTCAAGAGCAGAATGTCCACCGGGTGCACAGGGTGGGAGACAGGAGATAAGGTTGGAGGGTAGGACACCAGGAAAGCCACTGGGCATGCTGCACAAGCCGGGCAAGCATTGCGCGGGCACTGCTGATAGCCGCTCATGCTTACACTCTGCCGCCGTCCCAGGGTCCCGAGGTCCGTGTACTGCTGTTGTCCTGCGGGCTGTCTTCCGCACCCACCGCTTGCTGCCGCTTACTGCTGACTGTCACGGGGGGAGCTCCCTGCTCGCTCGCTCGTTTCTTCCCCACAGCTCAGCTCGGCTGTGCTCAGTGCAACAGGTGTCCTATCAGTCTTCCAGATAAGAGTTTTTTGGAGAAGGCCTGGATTGCTAACATACCGGCTACTAGAAGAGGCTGATAGTAGATTTATGGCCATAGTATAGGCAAAACTAGAGACTGCACAGTCTGGTGCAAGATTGAAATGCAAAGTGGCTTCTTGTTTTAGCATGGTGGAGCAGCTATTACATGATTCTACAATACAATAGAGAATACAATGAAAACCTATTGATCTAAAGGAAAATGGAGGTCCATACATGTTAGAAAGCTGCAATGATGATATGAAGGAATGTACTTATGCTGAGGGCACAATCTTGGAGTCCCTCTCTTGTTACCACTATAGAAGCATAAGCAGCACTTCTGAGTGCCTGACCACTCCTATTTATTTTCATTGTTTAGCTGATGCTTCTTGATTTATGCCCTAACCCCATGTACAGAATACCCTGTACATTCCTGACCCTCGATTAGGGGTGGGCAGAAGTAGTGGAAAATGACTTTGGGGAATTCCTCTGAGTTATACAAAATTATGGGAGATTCAGAGGAGTTCCACCAACGGGAAGAAATAGGGACGATGCACTGCTCATGCTGTGATATATTGCCAGGAGTGTGTTCTGCGCTGAATAATCAGCACAAGCAGCACCACGTAATACACCAGGGGTGCAGCCAATCAAGCTGATTTTGCTGCAGCTCATGGAGATTTTTTGACCATATTGGAAAAATCTCACCGGATGCTCTAGGACCAGAAAACCGCGCAAACGGACACCAAATCTCACTTGAGAATTTACTGTTTTGGTGCGTGAGAAAGAATTCCGCCACACAGTGATTGGGAGAATTTGGACAGAACTCTGTGTTAAAAGAGTAACACAGAGTAACCAAAATTCCACCAATTCCACCTGAAGAGCAGAATATTTCACCCACCCCTTTCCTAGACCCAATGAAAATAGCAGTCCTTTCATTGCAGTCTTCACTACCTGTGTCCTGATGATGACACTAGACTTATGACTGAGTTGAAACACTGTCAACGACACTAGTGATTAAGATAATATTATTGCCTCGAACACTTGAGAAAAGGCATTCATTCTTCAGTTTATGTGACTTCTGCATGCTGATGCCAATCTTTTGCTATGCACATTCCTTATTTCATTAATTTAAAATTATATCCACCATGTTATCACCTTATATACTATATATGAGTTAGGTTTACATTCAGATATCTAATATAACTGATATTATAGTGACCCTTCTGGTATTGATTAAGTGTGTGCTATGCTTTGGATTATCATTTATGATTTTTGTACTAAATATTTTTTTTTTATTGTTTTGTATACAATGGTGCTGAGAATGAGTATACTTTAGGTAGAAAAAGACCAGTAGCAGGTGACAAACAGTCACTTGAATGAAATGCAAAAGTAGTGATAATTGACCTTCACATTGTAAGCTAATGAAGAACAGCGTGGCAGAAGTTAATTCTTGGTGTTGGAGGTATGGCACAGCAGCTGTGGTTGAACTATGTTATTTGTAAGTAGACCAGAATGATCGTCATATGGTTAATCCTCTCTAAGCCAGAAAACAAAACTTTAGATACAGCTCAGAACAGTGCAAAAATTGATATCCAGTTGTAGACTAAGCTGTTAAGAAGAATCTAGTGATATCTGAAATAATTAATTTATTTGGAGTTTTATAGCAAGTGGAATCAACCTCAAAGGGTGGTGGAAAATGTACAGGATTTTCTTTTTACACCTCCAGCCAGTGGGGAAACCTGAAATCTTACCCTGTGCAAAGCTCCATAGCCCTGTGTAGAAGGAGTGACATTTTCCCCTTGCAGCGGAAAACACCATTTTTCCCTTGAAGCTGAACACATAATATCACAAATATCACTAAAACTGGTGCCTGGAGGCTAGAAATGGGCCTAAGGCACTGCAGGTCAATGTATGATTACTGTGAAGGGGTTTATGTACCTTTGAGACTACATGAAGTGTTTACAATTTTAACTTCCATCCAAGGGGAACACCTGAAATCTTACCCTGCGCAGAGCTCCTTAGCACTGGGTACAAGGAGTGACTTTGTCCCCTTAAATCAGAATTCCTGATAATGGCACAAATATCACTAAACTTTGTGCCTGGAGGCTAGAAATCGGCACAAGGCACTGAAGGCTCAGGTCTGATAGGGTAAAGGGGTTTATGGACATCTCTGAACTATGCAAATTATTATTTTTTTACACCTCCAGCCAGGGGGGGAACTTGAAATCTTACCCTGCACAGAGCTCAATATCCCTGGGTAGAAGGAGTGACTTTGTCCCCTTGAATCTGAACACCTCATAATGTAGATTTTCCACAGCCTGCTGATCAGAAAATCTGGATTTTATTGGGGACACGGAGGCCAAGATTATGCAATCTCCTTTTATTGCTGGCAATCTACATTATGAGGTGAAATCTTACCCTGCACAGAGCTCAATAGCCCTGGGTAGAAGGAGTAACTTTGTCCCCTTGAATATGAACACCTCATAATCTGGAGGCACTGCAGGCCAAGGTCTGATACTGTGAAGGGGTTTATGTACACTTTTGGAATACTTGAACTGTTATGTTTTTACACCTCCAGCCAGGGGTGAAACCTGAAATCTTACCCTGCACGGAGCTCCAAAGCCCTGGGTAGAAGGAATGATTTTGTACCCTTGAAGCCGAACACCCCCATAATGTCACAATTATCACTAAAACTGGTGCCTGAAGGCTGATCATGTGAAGGGGTTTATATAGCTTTTAGGCTTTGTGAAGTGTTTTCATTTTCAACCTCTATCCAAGGGGAAAACCTGCAATCTTGCCCAGCGCGCAGCTCCACAGCCAAATATTACAAAAACAGCCTGGAGGCTAGAAATGAGCCGAAGACACTGAAGGTCAAAGTCTGATACTGTGAAGGGGTTTATTTACCTTTTGAAATGTTTTTTTCCACACCTCCAGCCAAGGGAAAATCATGAAATCTTACCCGTATCGGAGCTCCATAGCCCTGGGTAGAACAAGTGTCTTTGTCCCCTTGAACCTGGAAACCTCATAATGTCACACATATTACTAAAACCATTTCTGGAAGATAGGAATGGGCCAAAGATACTGAAGGCTAAGATCTGAGACTGTGAATGGTGTTTGTGTATGTTCTGGACTATGTGTTTATTTCCCCCACCCCCAATTCCATCCAAGGGAAAAACCTGGAATCAGGGGTAGGACTCAACAAGGCTATAGGGTGCAGAATCCGATCTGTGGGCGCAGGGCATACCATTCAATTCAGGAGTAGTCCACCCTCCAGCGATAGGGCTCAGAATAACAGTGGTAGTCACAGGTCTCACTCTGTACTGTACTATTCAGTTCCGCAGAGCGCCTCCCCGGTCATAGGTTCAGCATCTGACATACAGTAACGTACTCTGTCTTGGGTTGGGCGAAATTTGCGAAATTGACTTTCGCAAATGATCGTGAAATTGCGCAAAATCTCCACGAGCATGCGGAACTTTCGCGAAGATGCAGAGATTGCTTTTCCCACCCGTTCGCGATGTGTTTTTGCGTGCTCGCGGGGAAATATATCTCCAACTTGCCCATGCGGTCGCTAATGGGAGCGGCTATCTTGCTCGCGATGCTTATTTCCTGTTCGCGATCGCAATGACGTGTTCGCGATCACAAACTCTCGCGGGATAGTGCGACCGGCTACCAACAATCCAACATCTTTTGGCGCGCGCGAACGGATAGGAAAACTCGTCGGCGAACGCAGGGACCCGGTAAGTCGTGACCGCGCGCGCGAGATCGCATTTTTAAAGTGCGAACAAGAAAAATACTTCGGTTTCGTGGCAGATTGCGAAAGTTTTGACATTTTCGCGCTCTCCGCGGAATGCGAAAATGTCAAAATATCGCAAATTCCACGAGCGGAACAAAATTTACCACCCAGGCCTACTACGGATGTCACCTCAGACGTAAACCTAACTCCAGCTGTAAATATCAGCTCAGCAGACTGCCTCCATGCCGGTACTGAGGTCAGCATTTCAGGTGCATTCACACCCTCTGGTCTCACTTCGGTTGTCTTTAAACATGTACCGCCTTCATTGCTCCACTGTGTATTTATTATAGTCAGTCTGCACCCGTCTGCTCTAGCTCGGCGCTCGGCAGTGAATGCCCTTTGCCTGAATCTGAAGCTGCCAGCACACGGCCGCCTGGTGATGCATGTGAGGCTTGAACCAGGATCGTGCGCCGCTGCTTGTAAAAGGTCCCCGGCTGCCCCCGAGCCATGGGTACCAAAGCCGAGGGTGCAGGCGCGCGGGGAGGTCCTCCTGGCTGTGACAGACAGACAGACTTAAGACAGACTTTAGTTAGGATTTTGTCTTAAGTTTGTCTTAAGTCTGTCTTAAGTCTGTCCTAAGTCTGTCTTAAGTTTGCCTTAAGGTTGTCTTAAGTCGGTCTTAAGTCGGTCTTAAGTCTGTCTTAAGTCTGTATTAAGTTTGTCTTAAGACAAACTTAAGACAAAATCCTAACTTCTGTGAATATCAAAAGTAGTAAGTTTAGGATTTTGTCTTAAGTTAGTTCTGTGAATCGGCCCCATAGTCTCTTGTTGACTAGCATGGCAGTTTGTCTTTTTGCCAGAATCTAGGGATCCCTCACAGCCACTGTCCTGTGCTCTCTTCTGCTCACAAAGAGGATGTTGCTCTCAGTGTTTAAAGTTTCATTGCTGAACCAAACAGGTAGACACACATCTAGGGTGGAATGTTTGTCTGGGTAGAAAAGGAGTGGGCAAAAAGTTCAGACTGGAGTTCTACTTTAAGAGTGGTGTAAAACTACAAGGAGAGTTGAAATTGGAACAGATGAATCCTATTCTGAAACATTTCCCCTAACGAGCTAATTTCTGACCTGCAATCAACTTGCCATGGCTAGGAAAAGCCATTGAATGTTGGGGTTTCAACAACTATTCAGATCTACCCATGTTTACCACCTGATCTCTGACTGCCAATATGGGTTTAGCACAAAACCAGCCACTTCAAGGGTTCTTAACCCCTTCGATGCTCATGGCAGAGCGGTTCCGTCGTGAGCATCGGTTGGGCTGTGCTCAAGACGGAACCGCGCCGTCATGGCACCTACCAGCGCTCCCCCCATGGGCAGCCCAACATGTTGGCACCAAGGGGGATGGCAGCGGAAAAGCTTCCGCTGCCACCCCTGACCCCCCCCTCGGCGATCCTGTGACGTCAGCGCGCACAGCACACGCCAACTTCATCCGGAAGCGCTGGGACGCCTGGAAGCCATTTGCTTCCAGGTTTCCCAAGGAGGAGAGTAAGTCTTTGTGCTCCAGTGTGGCTGGGGGGCCAAATCAGTGTTTGCTCTCCCCTTATGTCTCAATGCAGGGCATTCCTGGTGCACGATCGCGCACAGCGTCATGATCGTCCGCCAGGAATGCCCCACTAGGCACAAGGGATGTGTTTTTGGTTTCAAAGGAATCGACCCCTTGGGCAAGGTTTGCTTCCTAAGGGGGAAATTTTAATTAAGACTTTACTGCCCCCCTTGGGGACAGATCGGCTGATTTTTGGCCGTTTCTGGACCCGGATGGGGGGGGGGGGGGCAGAAAAGCCCACTAGGGCAAGGGAATTGTTTCTTTTTCAAATTGGAAGCGACCGCTTGGGCAAGAGTCACTTCCAGGGGCCCAATTTATTTTAAAAGCAGATCATATTTTTTCTTTGGCCCCACTAGACACCAGGGAATTTTTTTATTTTGAAATGGAAGTGACCCCTTGGGCAAGGGTCGCTTCCTTATGGGCCTAAATAATGTGTACAACTGTTCTGCCCCCACCCCCCCCCCCCCCGGGGGACAGATCACCTGCTTTTTTGGGTGTTTCTGGCTGGGGGGGGCAGGGGGGGGGGGGAGAAAAGCCCACTAGAGCCAGGGATTTAAAAATAAATAAATTGATCGCTTCCAGGGGAAATATATTTTTTTATGAGTATTCTGCCTCCCCTGGGGGCAGATCTACCCGTTTATTTGGCCTTTCTGCCCCCATTTGGGTAGTGACATAGTGTGTTATAATGTTAATTGTTTTATTTTTTGTGAATTGCAATTGTAATGCTTTATAACTCCCTTTTTGTTCTAGTTCAAGGCTTTTCCTCTTTAGACTGTTCCAGGTTGCGGTTTCGTTACTGGTGATTCTGCTGTTTGTGTAGTTGCATGTATTTGGTAAGAGACTTTTTTTTGTATAATGTAAATGTTTTTCATTTCTCTGCATGAATGTTTTTTTTGCAAATGGTGTAATAATTGCAGTATGTTTGGCTTATGTTTTTTGAGTGTCAAAGACTTTTTGCATTTGTGCTCGATGTGTATTTTGTTGTTTTGTGAGTAATTGTTTTTTTTTTTTTCTTTCTAGTGGAATATCGATTTTGATGTCTCTCTGCAGAGTAGGTGCTGGTGAGTGTAGCAGTCTCCTGCAAGTGATTCGTATAGTTTTTGAATATATAGATCTTTGTGATAAAGGCACACATTTTTTTTACTTACTTATTTTGCACAGTGTTGGTTGTTGTTGACTTGTTTGTGCAGTCTCCTTTCTATGTGTTGTTTTATGTATTGTGAAAGTGTGTTTCAAGCATCCCTGTCCTAAACTGAGCTCATAGTAAACAAAGTTATTGCTGGCATAATCCAACATAAATTTTTTCCCCAAGATTAAAGTAGTGTTTACATTTTTTTTAAAGGTTTCTTGCGATAGAAGTGTACTAGCTCTTAAAATGTTTCCAACTCATCATGGTGTCGCCGTTAAACCACATGCAAATTAGGTTCCCATGCAGTCTAAAAAGCTAGATAAATTCTGCTATGAATGGCCAGAGAGGGGAACCTTCGACACCAGCGTAATAAACCACACATGGACACAATTTTAAACAAAGTGAATAGGGCAAATGAGGGCTAGAAGAGAGGCACTTTTAGAACTTCGAGCTGTCTTTGCGGTGGCCCTGACCTAAAATTCTGACCCAGACACTGCAAGCAAGGCGTCTGCACTTCCCCCACTATACAGAGACACAGAGGTGCTCTCTCTAATGCCGGTAATCCCTGCTGTTCCTGCACTGGTCTACACCAATCCGCATGTGGAGGGGGATGTAAGGGGCCCGCACTGGGCAGCGAGCTACTAGATCTAGGGCAGGGAGGTTGCCAGATCAGCAAACTCAGGTGATAAGACCTCATCCCAGTATGGCGCTAGCATTCCCCTAAATTCAACCTCTGGTCTCCGGCATTTAGCCCACAAAACATACACTCCACAAGTGGCTAGGAACTTCATTGCGCGTCTAAACAGCAACCCGACTAGTGATAACAAAGAAGGGGATACTAGTCCCCCAGGGTCCAATATTGAGGGTGGGGATCCAGGAATAATCACACCTGAAATGGACAGTGTAGGAAAGGGCTCTTATTCCTATCGATTACAGAAATGACGAGTAACAGCAAGATTCAGCTGGAGTAGGCGTTTATTCATCATCCAAGCTCCATGTACCAAACATCAATGCCTAACGTTTTCCCTAACGCTCCCACCGCCCGAGTTCCCCTGTTCGAAACACAACACTCCGCGTGGTCTCCACGAGCAAGATACAAGTTTGCTCGTGGACACCCCGCGCCATGAACGTGATACCGAACCACACAGAAGAATATGTATGCAACACATCTCCCCCCCCCTTTTTTTCCATTTTAATATTTAATAAACTAGTCCATGATATAATCCTTAAACCTTCCCGGACAATGGTGTTCACGTTTTCCTCTAGAAAAATCCCTTCTCCAATAAGAACAACCTGGTTGTTGTTCATACTTCATTTCATTGTGCACATTATCCAATCGCGTGTCATTGGAAACATTCCTAGATGAAACATCATTGCTTACATCATCTAAACACACGTCATCAGATACATTCCCAGATGGTTGTGTAGTACCCTTAAATACAGATACTCTGCTCAAATTCCAAACACTTCCACCCTCTATTCTCACCGCATTACTGAAAACTTGTACAACCCTTTTTGGATCTGACCAGCTTTGGGAGCCCTTAAGGACATTCTCTTTCTTCTTTATGCGAACCAGATCACCAACTCCAATTTCTTGTGTGCTCATTGAACCTCGCTTTTGGTCCATAACTTCTTTCATTTTTTTTTATACTCATTTACCCTCTCTCTAACTATATTGTAATCAATAGCAATCAACTTCTTGTCATCCATACCTTTCTTTAACCACCACGGAACCAAACACGTACTGGGTTTCCGTCCTCTCAAAAGCTCAAATGGACTGATTAAAGTTACCGAATTAGGAGACGTCCTATATGCTAATAACATGCACTGTAAAGCATTGCTCCAATTAAGTCCACCCTTAATAGCAAGTTGAATTGCTTCCTTCACCACATGATTAAAGCGTTCCACCTGACCATTTGACTGCAGATGGAAGACAGAAATTCTCCTATGAGTTACGCCACATTTCCCAAAAAATGACTCCATTTCTCTGCTAATAAACTGTGGACCATTATCTGTGACAATCTCCTGTGGAATACCTTCCCTACAAAATATTCTATCAAGAAATTCAATAACACTTTGTGATGTAACTTCCTTGACCATTTTTATTTCAGGCCATTTTGAAAAAGAATCAATTAAAACAATTCCAAAACATTTATCTTTAGGCAAAACATGAAACGGACCAATAATGTCAAGCCCTAGTTTCCTCCATGGCCCAACAGGATACTCCACAGGACAAGATTCAACTCTTAGAGGCACCGCAGATTTATCACTATTTGAACATTTGTCACATTTGCGTACAAAATGTTCAACAGCAGAATCAATACCAGGCCACCAAAATGCCTCCTTTATTCGCCTTCTAGTGAACGAAACTCCTAAATGTCCCTCATGACCAATTTCCATAATGGTGTTCCTAAGAGAAAAAGGAGGAATTATTCTGTCCATTCTCATAACCAACCCGTTCTCAATAGCTAATTCATCATGAACCTTGGAATAGCTCATCATATCACCAGATGATTTTGTTACTGCCGGCCATCCTTGCACAATGTAATTCTTAACATTGTTCAATTCATTATCGTTTCTCATTGCTTCCATCCAAACATTTTCATCTAGACTCGCCTTATCACCATTTATAAGGTTGATATCATGTGTCTTGAAAGCGACCTCACAATCATCCTCTTGATAATCCTTATCACTATCCAAAGGTAACCTGGACATGCAATCCGCATGCATATTCGCTTTCCCCTGGACATATTCAATGTGAAAGCGAAACGATTGTAATCTTGATGACAGTCTAGCTAACCGCGCAGACATGGATCTACCACCACCAGGAGACATTAGGAATACCAATGGTTTGTGATCAGTTTTTATTATGAAATCAGTCCCCCACAGGAAACTTCTAAAATGTTCTGCTCCCCACACGCAAGCAAGTAACTCTCTTTCAATGACTGAGTAGTTCTTCTCTGCATCTCTCAAAACCCTGGATGCATATGCTACAATCCATTCACTGGAATTATCTTTCTGTAGTAAAACACCACCTAGACCTAGATTACTTGCGTCTACCATAACTATACATTTTTTCCCTGGAACAAACGGTCTTAAACAAGGTGCATTAACTATGAATGCCTTCAATTTCCCAAAAGCCTCAGTCATGTCACTTGTCCACACAAATTTTGCATTTTTTTTTAACAAACACCTGAACGGTTCAGTCTTCATGGAATAATTAGTGATGAATTTAGCATAAAATTCAATCAATCCAAGAAAAGCAACCAACTGTTCTTTCGAGGTCGGTAGAGGAGCATTGGTAATGCTCTCAATGTGTTTATGTTTAGGTTTGATCCCCTTCCCACTGATAGTGTGTCCTAAATATTCCCCTTCTTTTGCTTTTATTTTGCATTTATCTAACCGAAGAGTGTGGCCTTTTTTTGCTAAAGCTGCAATAACGTTATGCAAATTCTTATCATGCTCCTCATCATTCTTCCCATAAACCAAAATATCAGCTTGGAAAGCGATGGCCCCTGATAGCCCTTCTAGAGTTTCTTTCATCAACCTCTGGAAAACAGAAGCAGCGCTAGCCAACCCAAATGGCATACGACGATACCTAAATAGACCTTCTGGTGTGATAAACGCCGTGTAATTTTTTGAGTTGTCAGACAGAGCTACCTGGTGGTACGCGCTTGCCAAATCAATACAGGAGAATACTTGCGCATCAGATAGGGTGGAAACCATTTCATGCAAATTAGGAAGAGGGTGTGCATCTACCCAAATAACCCGGTTCAAACTGCGCAAGTCCACACATAATCTGAGTTCCCCTGAAGATTTGACTGAAATCACGATGGGAGAAACCCACGGGGAAGATTCTATTGGTTCAATAATGCCATCATTACACAAATTTTTTAACAAATTCTTCAATTTATCTCTGTATGACAACGGCACATTTCTTACTTTTTGTCGTACAGGAATGGCATTCTTATGGAGTTTAATTTCATGTTCAAACCCTTCGTATTTCCCAAGCTTCCCACTGAAAACACTAGGGAATTCCTTAATGAGCTCATCCACAGTGACCAACCCATGATGAACTTCAGGATCAACAACAAAAACTGGAGGATTAGTTCTGGGATCAAGTTTGATGCTTAATTCGTGTTGATGTGGCCACCCTAAAAGTGATTTTCCTGACTTTGCCACATAAATTTTACTGAAGGTATGACGTCCTGCGAATTTTATATTCGCATAAAAATAGCCAATTAAATCAATCTTGTGCCCTGTATAACCCCGTGGAGAAACATCAGGGTCACTAAGTTCCCTTTTTGGCCAATTTTCATGAAAAACCTTCAAAGAAATGATAGAATACCAGGCACAAGAATCAACCAAGAATCTCAAAAGAACGCCATCAACACTGATGAGACAGGAAGGAAATTTCGAAACTTTGTCATCAACACATACATTAATTACAGTGTTAATTTCATTTTCATCATTGTCATAGGACGTTTCATAATCATCTGAAAACTGTATGTAATTTACTTTCTTTGTGGCTGTTTTGCAGAACCTACTGAAATGACCTTTCTTATTACATTTAGAACAAACTTTCTCAATAGCTTGGCAGCCTTTAAAATTTTCTAGATGACTGTTGCTTCCGCACCTAAAACAAAGTAATAATGAATTATGTTTTTCAACCCTAGCATTTTGATACTTAAATTTTTTCCCATTTTTAGCGAAATTTTCAGATCTTTGAGTAACAATTTTTTTTTGTTTGTCACCATCTTTTAACTCTTTGTTTACACTGAAAACATCGGTTTTTTCATTTCCTCTAATTTCCTTCACGAACTCTTCAGAGTGTTCAATGGATTTTGCAATGTCAATAGCTGCATTTAATGACAAATCAGATGTGGACCATAGTTTTTCCTGAACTTTCTTGCTGTTTGTACGCATTAAAATTTGATCTCTCAGTACTTGTTCGTATGATATATGTTCAAATTTACACGAAGCTGCTAAGGACCTGAGCGCTGAGACATAGTCTTCAATAGATTCATCGCTGCGTTGTTTACGGGAGTAGGAAATAAATCTTTCCATCACTACATTTTTTTTTTTCCAAAACGTATGTTAAGCTGTGTCGAAGCATACTGGTAGGCATTAATTCTCCCAGGACTAATTAGCGCAGGTAACGTTTTAAATTCTTTTAGACCAAATCCACCTAAGCAATGTTTTAATAATGACAATTTCCTTTCTGGTTCGCAATCATCGCCTTCTAAGACCTCCACATATGCCAAAAATACTGGTTCCCATACTTCCCATGGCATGGGAGGATCGCCCGATGATGATAGAAATGAAGGAGGCGGCACAATACCAGACATATTGCACTATAAGCAATAGAATGAACTATAGATTTGATATGAAAAAAAGTTATTATTTTCTGGAAAAAAACCAATAAAACTTATGGCACAAAAGTTATTTAACTCACAAATTTTTTTTTTGTCGATCATGTAGATTATTTCCCATTAATGTGACGAATTAATCATACCCAAAACGAAAACATCCTCTGAGATATGTTCAACCTTCCTTCCAGTAAATTGAACTGAATTAAACACGTGAATCAGGCAGTCCCGGTTACTTGTGTTGAATCAGGCAATCCGGAAACAAAGCTGTGTTTACAATCTTGCACAAACACGACGTGACGCGATGATACAATGCACGCATGCGCATTGACGTTGGGGAAAGAAATGAAGATCGAAAGAAAACAGGTCCGGAATTCCTTGGCAATGGTGAGTAAAACCACTCGTTTTTGTATAAAATCCCTGCTGCTTCCTCTGACCAATCGCTTCCTTAATGCGTTTGTCCCAAGAATTCAATAATGTATTCCATGAGCATTAAGCTGTCTTAATCAGGTTAAGTGCTCGTTGAAAAGCTGCGGAATACCCCTTGCAATCCAACGGCTTAAATGTATTCACTGCAATTGCTAATGCTGTCCTTTCCGAAATCTTCCTTCCGATGTCAGTTCCAGACGGCATCTGCGCAAAATTAATCCCTTTTTAAAAAAATTCTCTAATATGCATGGGCGGGTCCGTGCCCGATCGTCGCCAATGTAGGAAAGGGCTCTTATTCCTATTGATTACAGAAATGACGAGTAACAGCAAGATTCAGCTGGAGTAGGCGTTTATTCATCATCCAAGCTCCATGTACCAAACATCAATGCCTAACGTTTTCCCTAACGTTCCCACCGCCCGAGTTCCCCTGTTCGAAACACAACACTCGGCGTGGTCTCCACGAGCAAGATACAAGTTTGCTCGTGGACACCCCGCGCCATGAACGTGATACCGAACCACATAGAAGAATATGTATGCAACAGACAGGATACCCAACGATACACACCCACTACTGTCTGCCCCAGGCTATCCTGAGGAGGACTCCGTGATCATGATACTGATAAAGGGGACACCTCACCACTTCCTACTATACACAGGGGCAACGAGGTTATGCCTACAGGTGGGGGCACTCCCCTTATCAAAGAGCACTATACAAGGGTCCTCAGGCAAGATGAGAAGGATCCCCTTCACAGAACACCACAGCAATAAAGTCTAGTGACACAGGACAGCAAGGAGGGGTGATTGTCTGGGGAGGCAATGCCTTTACACAGGCACCAAATCCAACTACGCAGTAAAAAACCCAGAATCCTAAAATGACTGATCCACTTCACACCAACACCAGAATACCCACTACAGCAAAAAAGGCTAGTTACAAAGCATTAGAAGAAAACTCAAAACTTTTCTTGAGTTCAGGAAAAAGTCAGGGCTGTCATATGTTGGGTGCTCGCAGGGCTAGGCCCCACTCTGCTGCTAGTCCCCCACGGTGGGGTTGGTTGGCCATGCCCCAGGGGGCAGTCTGACAATGGGGCTGGCGGCCCCCATCAAGCTCATAAAAGCCGCCACCCAGGTACTTTCACCTAAGTCACTAGGCTGAGTACTAAATCGAAAAGACCTAATTCTTTAACATTCAGCTAGTGGAGGCTCACTTTCAGTTTCAAAACTAAACAACGCTCCAGTGCCACTTGGGATGATGGAGTCCCCCATCGAACTCCGCAGTCCACAAACAAGTGAGCAACCCTTTGGCACAGTCAGTAGGGAGATTCACAAGGGCAATGAGCCATTTCAGTTCATTACTCGCAGTACGACAATCATCAGCCGCCCACCTGACTCCTGTCGTAAGCAGGATATTTTTGCCTCCTCCTCTTCCCTAATTCTCCCGACATCTAAAGTCTGCTCATGGGTTCACATTCCTCCGAAACAGTGAGAGTAATGTGTCACTGGGTAAGAAGACCCTGATTCCCGCCGAGGGCAGCAGAACCAAGTCATCATGTATCTGAAGGACAAAGAGGTGCCGGGATAGAAAAGGGTTCTATTGATGATGTCCTTGAAAATCTGTCCAACTGATATTATGGATCTGGTTTTCAGGGGGCACACCATGAGTGAATATTACACAGCAGTATAACACCACCTTCGGTTGCTTAGATGGAATGCCTTTTTGGCTTAACATTTTTAATTACATACTCACATATTTGAACATTTTCTACATGTACTACAATGCATTTTTAAACTTCGGTTGATAGTTTTATGACATTTTTTGCTATATAAAGATTTCTTGAATGATTGGAAGAAAAAAAGGAAGAGAGTCATTGGAAACTAAAGGCAGAACGATAAAGAAAGGATGAAAAAGAACCTCTAAGAGTGAGATAAAGAGATGCAATTAAAGGATGGTAGCAGAAAGATGTATCAGAGGAAACCAAGACTAGGGTTTCCTGTTATGCAGCAATATCGGAACTTGGAAGCACTGATGGTAGGCTCATAGGAAAAGCAGAGATTCAATTCAATAACGTCATTCATAAATTCAGCACATACATATACATTTTATATAACAGTATAACGAGGTAATTAAGCTCTCCTTCATCTACTTCATTGTCTTTCACAACCTCTTTCTTTATAGCTCTCTCTACCTCACCATCTCATGTTGGTTTTATTCCTCACAGATATCTACCTCTGCATAAACCTCACTTCTCCTTTTCTATTTCACTTATGTCTCACAAATTCCTCTTTTCTCTCTACACCACATTTCTCTCTTTTCTTCCCTCCTCTATTCCCCACTATTCTCCTTATCTGACCTGCATTTTAATACCTCTTCACATTCTGCTCTCTCTATCTTGCATTTCTTCATTTGTATTTAATTTTCTCTGTTTGTTTCCCTCTCCCTGCATTTACATGTTTCAAATTCACCTTTTTTGAGTTTTTCTACATTGCCTCTCTCTTAACCTCAACCCTAGGAGTACTGTACTCCTCTGCCTTTCTTTAAATCTCTTCTCCCTGTATCTGTCTCTCTCCCCATGCAGCTCTAAATTGTTACCTATTTATCTGCCTACAGCTTCCTCTTTCTAGCACTCCATATATTTCGATCAGGCTACCTTGCCTTTCTCTATTTATTTTATTTCTCTCCCTTCCTCCCATATATTTCCTCACCATCTCTGTTTCTCAATCATCTAGTTTACTTCACCCACGTTTATAATCTCTTTCCATCCAGGAGCGGCCACTTGTATTGGGAAGTGGTGAGCTGGGGGGACTACAAACAAAGAAAAAAGAATTTTAAAGAAAGAAAAATGCACTTACCTTCTCCGATAGCTGCCACCTTCTTCCTGACACTCGCCGTCTGGAAGTCCAGGAACTGCTGCACACTATGCATGCTCAAAGCTCCTAATCCTAGTGCAGCTTACTTGCTGGGAATAGTATTCCCAGCATGTGGGCAGCACTGGGATTGGTCTGAGTCTCTCCGTTAGGTGCTCAGATATAGACTGGGACCCTGTGCTGGTTTCTCCATAGAGTTGTACAACGCCCACCATTCACCCTTCTTCCTGGTGCTACAACTGCAGAGTCAGTATAGGTGGTCCATCCAATCCCTCGGCTCTCAGTTCCAGCCTGCACAACAAAAAATTAAATTATAATAGAAATATTTTATTAATGTTTTATTTTTGTCCTTTGCCTCTGCTGGCACTTTTAGTGGGAGGGCGACGCTCCTCCGCCATAACAGAGGGGCCGCTCCTGTTTCTATCACTTGTATCCCGCCCCAATCATTTCTCTTTCATAAAGTGTCTTACTCAGTAAAGTCAGAGGTAACTGTCTAGCTGGAGAAGTTCACACATATTAAGAGGGGAAGTCACACAAGCAGGGGAAAAGAAATTAGGAGAAAACAAGTTCATCATAGAAGAGAAAATCCTCAGAGCAGCACTTTGCTTTTTACTGTTGCAACAAAACCCCTAGTAAGGAAGAGAGTTGTATTTGTGATTTCCCCATCATACATCCTCCTCGTCCCAGTCATTATGGTATGAGGCAGTCCTACCTCTTAACAAGCACCATAACACGCTAGTATTTCTTTTAATCTATAGGAAATAAAAGCCCCTCCCATCCAACTCCATGCCTTCTAGTAAAAAGACCAGACACAACAACAGAGAGGGGCGGGAGAGGCATGACTGGGACGAGGAGGACCTCAATCGGTGTACCGAAGAATACTGGTATGTAATGGCCCTTTACACATACATAACAATGAAAACTTTATTTTCAAGTGCTCAGTGACTGTCTTACTTTAATATTATGCACTAGTCCACCAAACAATCAACGTTCATTATCCAGATACTGTCTTTCCTAAAATCGGAGTAAAAAGTTGGTCAGAGAAGGATCCCGGACATGGGAAGAAAGATGATGGACTGACGCCGCCATGGAGAGCAGGCATCGAGGGTAGCTCCCGTCCCCATATGCCAAAAGCCTAATTTGCAAGGACACTGAGAGGAGAGATATGTGAAGCGAGACAGATGGACTTACCTGGCAGGGTCTGCGGGCGGATGCTGGCTGCAGTTGCAGGGATTTCCAGACAGCTTTGGCTCACATGGCTGATTGCCCACTAGCTAGTTGGCCCGCTCCACTCGGCTGTCCATTGGATCGGTCTGGCTACAGCCCCGGCTTTTCTCCTGGTTGTGGAAATGGCTCCTCTGAAGACTGTGGCGAGACGACGCGCACGGCCCATGCGTCTGCAAACCCGGGAGGAGCTGCCTTGCCTTCAGGAACCGAGGACCCACTGCTTGGAGAACAGAAGGAGAATGCACTGAGAGGTGCTTCACAAGTAGGTAAGTGCTACGCAAACAAATGTATGATTCATTCAGCATTCCGGCCATCATTTGTTTGCGTAGCACTTTTCACCCTAAGTGGGATGGGTATGCCCAGACGTGGGTCCCTTGCTCACTGTGCCACTGGATTCAAGCTATCCTGGCTGATAAAGGGCAATACCCAGAAACCGGTCCCAGGATGCTTGTTTCCCGTCCAGGGAGGACCTTGCTTGGCAGTTCGGTCTGGTCTGTTCCCATGAGGCACAGGGTCAAGACTGATTTGCGTATGGCTGGGTCTAAACGGGGGTGGCATTGTGAGCAAAAGAACGATGGATTTAACCCAGATCTCTTGACTTGGGGTGAATGTATGATTCATTCAGCATACTGTCCATCATTTGTTTGCGTAGCACTTTTCACCCTAGGTGGGATGGGTATGCCCACACGTGGGTCCCTTGCTCACTGTGCCACTGGATGCAAGCTAGCCTGGCTGATGAAGGGTAATACCCAGAAACTGGTCCCAGGATGCTTGTTTCCGGTCCAGGTAGGACCTGGCTTGGCAGTTCGGTCTGCGCTGTTCCCATGAGGCACAGGGTCAAGACTAATTTGCATATGGCAGGGTCTAAACTGGGGTGACATTTTGAGCAAAAGAACAATGTGTTTACCCAGATCTCTTGACTGGGGGTGAATGTATGATTCATTCAGCATTCCGTCCATCATTTGTTTGCATATCACAAGTAGGTAAGCAACTGATGAAGCTGTTGCAGTCGGGCAAAGCCGCAGACCTGTTCTCAACCGGGAAGATAACAGAGATCACAGCAGGGGCCAAAATAATCGACGCGCTGCTGGAGGCAATCCCAGTAGGCCAGGCAAACATGGGAGGTAGCCAAGATGAGGGCCCAATAGGACTTGTGGAGGGCTTAGACCGGCCAAAGGCAGCAGGCAGCTTGCTGAAGGGGGAACAAGCTGGGGATTGAATGTATCCACTTGAAATGCTGCCCGAGGCTGGAAACAATGTTGCAGGTAAAGCTGGCAGCAGCAGTTACGAGGAAGAGGAGGAGACCAGGGCCAAACTGGATTACTGTCACTTAATATTGCAGACAGCTTGGTTAAAGGTGATGCTATAAGACTGGACTGCCCTGAGGCAGTGAATCAAGTAGTTAAGGCAGCGCTGGGCCATGAAGGGGCAATGCCGGCGCATCCATTTTTAACATCGATTATCCTGCCCAGACAGCAGTACAGGACTCACCCCAGACAAACGAAAGAGGGTACGAGATACATGAGGATCACCAGATAAACAACAGCTCTGCACTAACCACGGTGACATGCTCTGAGTCAGCTTCACCCTTGGACGCTGACGAACTAACAGAAAGGGCTCTTTCAGAGTCTAGCTCATCTTCCACCACTTTAACAGCCGGATCAGTACAATTGCATGACGATCAGATGATTGTCATGCAGGCTAAAATAGAGGACTTGGAGAACAAGCAACGCCGTAATAATTTAAGGCTGTTTGGGGTTCCTGAAGGCAAGGAAGGATCTGATCCCTGAGCGTTTGTGATCCAGCCATCTCAAAAGGCTTTCCTTGACCTAGCGGACGGGTACTGCCAAACACAGCTTGTACATATACTACCAATTTTCTTACACAGTGAGGGGTCTCGCTAACCTAGACTACTGTTAATTTTTTTCTGCAATTTCTTACTAAGGCAGGCAATATCCTTGAAAGCCTGCCTTGTCACACCAGTAAAGGTTGACTCTTTCTCTATCTTTGTCAGATCAGATTAATGTAGAGCCACCATGGACAGGAGCTGGAAAATGAGATAGCTTATTGACCCGTTAATGGCTGAAGGTGCACAGGTCTTCTTACAGGAGCCCGCGCGATTAAAGGTTACAAAAGGTGGACGTTCACAGTTCTTCTTTACCGATCAGGAGGCCACACAAGCTTTAAGCCAATGGAAACTGGAGGCAGCCACAAAAAACACTTCGTAGCCCAGGCTAGCAGGGGCATTGGCTCTGAAAATTTAGCCTATTCATATATGATTAATGCTACAGAACCACTATCTCTCTCTTCTCCTTTTATTCTTTGTTTTGTTTCTCTCTTCCTCCCTTCTCATATTTTGGGCACGGCTGGGTACGGAGACACTTTGGGGCACTGCCTTCTCGTAGCTGCCATCCCATCGGCAGCCTATATTGTGGAGGATTCTTTCTTTGCGATACTGAGAGGTGGGTGTGTTTGAGAGTTGGATAAGGATGGTTTGGGGAGGGATTACAGAGGAAAATGTCAAAAGGGACACACACAAGGGGGCAGGTAGGTAGGCAGTGAGCTCTATTAGACAACAAAGGATCCAAATTAAGATGGAATGAGGAACGATCTAGGGATAACCTTTAAAGTATACGGCAGAGGCGCAAGGTACCAATCCCCATGGGGCTGATTAGATGTATGGCTTGGAATGTATCAGGCATGAATAACGGAGTCAAGCACCAACTAGTTCAGGAGGAATAAAAAATGTATAGACCTCAAATTGTCCTCCTTACAGAGACACACCTAGCCTATAAAGACCAAGGGCTTTTTAAACATGTTGGGTACCAAATAATTGTATGTACATCCCTGAGTGTCCCCATAAGGGAAATAGCCATACTAGTGGACAATACATTTAATTATAGAATCCTCAAGGTCTCTACAGATCAGCGAGGAAAATCGGCATTTGCGCAGCTTGAAATAAAGGGTTCTGCTCAATATATGGCCCTAATGTCGATGACCCCACTGTGTTTGATTTTATAAATCTAGAATTATTAGACTTGTAGGGGGAGCGCTTAATCATGGGGGATTTTAACTGTTTGGTGGACTTTGCTATAGACTCTACGAGTAGAGTAGCCATTTCTAGAATGGGGAAGGTGAGGGCTGCAATTTTTTAACATGGCGGGTACTCTACCCATAAACGGGTACACATACTTTTCTGCTCCACATAAGCAGTATTCCAGAATAGGCAAAGCTTGGGTTTTTGACTATATATTGTTATCCATGGATATGGAAGTATGTCCTAGGATTACTTCTGACCATAACCCCATCTTATTGCCTTTTCAGGTCAAGGCCGCTCGAAAGGTGTTCAGGCCTTTTTCATTTCCACGCTATCTACTCACAGACAATAAGTACTTAGCTATAAAAAATCTAGGGAATTTTTTTAAGATAATGTGGGGACGGCCTCCCCTTGTATAGTGTAGGACGAAATGAAGGCGTTCATAAGGTGGTCACCCAGCAGTACATCTGACAGGAAAATAAAGATTGGGTGGCTGCAGCCAGAGCTGCTCTTCAAACACTTTCTTCTATTGAACTACACCATGCAGACGTGATCCGGCAAGGTGCTAGAGACCAAGATCAGATGTATATCTCCTTAATAGACGAACGGATGGCATGAGTAGGATGTTAGAGGAGAAAACCACTGTGAGTTATAACAAGCACCGTTCTTTACAATATGAATATGACAATTAAATTGGGAGGGTGGTTTCCCAACAGCTAGCAGATAACGGAGCTAAAACCCAGATAAAGGTTATAAAAGGGGAGAATGGTATTCTGAATATGCATCCGCAGGCAATAGTCAAGCAATTTTCCAAGTTCTACTAAAGGCTTTATACACAATCCAAATAACCAGATGAAGAAAGATTGCAGAAGTATCTCAAGGGTAGCAGCTTGCCACTCTTGAGCGAGTAAGACTCGGCCTCGCTGGAAAATGAAATCACGCATGACGAAATTGCCAAAGCAATATCTAGGCTACCTTCTGGGAAGGCTGATGGGGAGGACTCAATACCAGTCGAGTTTTACAAAGCCATTAAGAGTATCATTGTTCCACCTCTGGTTGAGGTCATGCAATATATATGGTCTAGGTGACTGGCTCCTGAATCTTGGAACGTGACAAACATAGTCTTTTCAAAAAATAGCAACCCACCGAGGAGTGCAGCTCTTACTGATCGCTATCTCCTATAAACTCAGACGCCAACATTTTTGCTTAAAATCTTGGCCACTCATCTGTCTCCTATATTGCCAGGATAAGTATCAGAAGCATGGCTTCATCCATGGTAGAGACACCACGGCTCATGTTAACATTGGAGTGAGGACCTTCGACCTAGCTAGAAAGTCAGCAATGAGTATGAGCATGATCCTATTAGTTAACTGAGTATTTGTATGGGAGAGTGAATGTGTGTGTGGTTCAGAGGGGGGGGTGTGACAGCCCAAAGATGTGTGAATAGTTGATTCAGTAGGTATATGAAGTTAAAACTACATGTTATAACAGTTGTTTGGGTGAGTGAATATCTTTATGGGTATGGTGATGAGCCAATATATGTCTCAATGGTACATGCCCAACAAACTAGAAAAATAAAAGCCAGTGTATGTGTCAGTTGTTATTTATAAATAAGTATACATAAGACTCAGTGATTGTATGAGTGACTGTATGGACAACTGTATACTTGTAATTGTGTTTTTATAACACACTAAGTATGAGTTATTATCTGTATGAATAGATGAAGTGGTGTTTTTTTAAGTGTATAGCTAAGTAAAAGTAAGTATGATCCATTGTTTGCATAAGTGAGTAGGATGACTTCATAAGTGATTAGGATGTGTGCTGGTGTGTAATGTCGCTATAGGTGTATAAGTATATTTGATAGTGTTCTATTGATCATTGACAGCATGTATGAGTGAATCTATAGGTAAGTGATTAGATGCGTGTATAGATCTAGGAATGACTGAGTGGGTGTTTAGAAACTTGTATTGGTGTGTCAATGGTTTTAAATCTGGCACTCTGTGTTTTACAGTGAGTGATGAAAGGTTATACTAGTGAATGATGAGGTGTATGTGATTGTCACGTGGATGATGTCATCAGTGATGTAATTTGAGATGTCATCAGTGATGTCACTGACCATGTCATGAATGATGTAATATATGACATCATCAGCAGTGGATTGCGGGCCCTCGAGTTGTAGTTAGTACAACTAACTATATCGGAGGAATTTCAATGGTTTTGTTTGAGTGAAATGTCCAGCTAACTATAACACCCCTAAAACCTATTGTTTTTTCAGTGAATTTCTAAGGTTTTTTACATGCTAATTCCTAACAATATCAGGCCTGAAACCTATGGTTTTTTAAGTGAATTTCAAAGGTTTTTTCAATGCTAATTCCTAACTATATCAGGCCTAAAACCTATGGTTTTTTCAGTGAATTTCAAAGGTTTTGTAAATGATAATTTTTAATGTATTAATCGTTATACTGATAGGTCTTCAGAGGGGCGAGACCGGTAAAACCGTGAGTACCTCACACAAAGCCTTGACAAAAACGTTACGATTTTCTTTCACTGCCAACTCCAATTAGAGACACAGCAGTCATGACATGCAGCCTAAAACGGGTCTTCTGTGTTTTTCTTGTTTTCTCGTTTGTTTGTGTTTCACATACAACTCACAAAAAACTAAAATGTGTTGTTGGACCAATATACATTGTGGCTTTTAATTATTGGAACCAGGGATACGCCCGTTAAAGCGTGATTCCACGCGGACCATTACTATCCTCTAAACGGGGTAAGATTATTTTACCACAGTTTCAAAAAAACCTTTATTGTTTTATAAAGCGATCCATATAAAGACGAATGAGTGTGTGGTGTACGATCAAAGCATTTGTTGTTGTTTTCGTCACTTGGGTTATAGACACACTATATGATGGCAAGTTGCCAAAGAATGAATGCAAAGAAGTTACTGCTCTTGATAAAACCCAGTTTTAAATTGACATAATATTTAAAAGAGCACAACCTGGGAAAATATGTGGGAATCTCTCACACCATGGTGTTGTTTAGCGTTCAAAGATTATTGCACGCTAATACATACCTTTCCTTTCTTTTTCTCTTTTGTTATGTTTATTTCTCTTTACAGATTGAGTAACGTAACTTTCAAAAGTATTGATGATACACAAAGGAGCAGCTACCTGCCCTTTATTTAAATAGGATAGGGTAATTCCCAGTTCCAGTTTATACCAGGGAATGACACAGCCCAAATTCTTTGGGCATACGAGGACTGAAACATGTTGGCCCTAGGGTCTTAGGACCATAATTCCCCATACGACCCTACTGTCTTTAATTTTATATTCCTGTTGTACCCAAGAATAAAGGGAAACTGGGGTCCAACAGCGAATTTTTAATCTTTATCCCCTGGCCTGTTATATTATCCAAGTGCTCCCTGAAATATTGGTTGAGCCCAACGCGACTTATAGGGGTCGCAGTGTCCCGATGATGAAGCATGACACCACTAGGGTGTGTGAGGGAAAATAAATAAAAGCAAGGCTTTTTCCTATTCCACTTCACTAGTGGCAGCTTCATACAGGGATATTCCAAGATTTTTTTTCTCTCGTTCCCTCTCTTTCTTACAATAAATATCTTGGTAAGAACAATAGTGGAGTACTGCAAAGTATATACGATTTAGAATCAGGAGGGTGTACTTCCTCTTTTCCTCTTGGCCCTTCAAATATACAGGACCATCCGGTTCTGCGTATTTAGTATATCACGGGTCTCCAATCCCCCCACGGTCCCGCCGGCTAACCGCCTTCTGCGGGAGCAGGCATTGCTTTTCCACATGGGGAGCAGCTAACATGCTGCTCCCCATATGGAAAAGCAATCTGCTTTGCTTCATTGAAGCGAGAGCAGGTTTCCCTGCTCTCGCTTCAATGAAGCAAAGCAGTTTGCAATGGCAGGGTGGGAGCCGCGAGGCTCCCGCCCTGCCATTGCAAACAGCAGTGTCCCGGGGTGGGCACCCCGGGACACTGTAGGAGCCGGCCCTGGGGGGTGGCGTTCCCCAGGGCCTATACAAGGCTCCAGGAAGGGGTCTGCGCGGCCCCCCTCCCATATTGTGCAGTTGCCTCGGGGGGTGGCAGTCCCCAAATCTGGGGGGACCTGAGAGTCCCCCACACCAAATGTATTGAAGCCCCGGGGGTGGCGGTCACTGGGGCTGGAGGGGCCTGAGAGCTCCCCACCCATTTTAAAGAAGCCCCGGGGGTGGCGGTCCCCGGGGCTGCGGAGGGGCCGTGAGCCCCACTGCCGATATTATGTTAGAGCCCCGGTGGGTGGCGGTCCCTGGGGCAGTGTGGGGGGGGATGTGGACCCCCACACACTTAATTTTTTAATATGCCCCTGGGATTTGGCCACTTGGGGGCAAATTAGCATATTCCGCGCGGGAGACCGCGCTGAATTTTTTTTCTTTCGGCAGGATTCGCGCATCCAGCGCGCATCCACCCGTTTCTTTTCTTTTAAAAAAAACATTTTTTTTTGGCCTTGGGGGTGTTTCTACCCTGCACCCTTCTCATATTTTGCGACGTTTTCTGGGGGGTTTCTTGTGCCTCGGTTCTACCGAAGCACAAGATGGCTGCTATCACTTCCTGATTCAGAGTGTTGGCAGCCAATTAAAATTCAGCTTGTGATTGGGAGGGTGCGCGGATCCTCTGAGGCCATAGACATATATGTACTTTTAACTGTCATTTTCTCAGGAACTACTGAACGGATTTACACCATTTAAGCAAAAGGCATGAGTCTGAACTGAGGACTACCTCTTTGCCAAATTTGGTGTAATTCCGTTCAGCAGGCTGTAACTGCGGCTAAAGGTCCTATGGGAAAATGCATGGGGAAAATGCGTTTTGGGACCCCCCTTTTTTCTCGGCCCCCACTTGACGAATCACTGTGAAACTTTCAGGATAGGAGCGGACCGGAGCTGGCCAAAAGTTTGGAAAAGTTTGCGAAGATTCGTCAATCGACGCCAAAGTTATTCCAAATAGAATGTTGCGGATTTATATGGAAAATAGGTCCTAACTATATCTACCTGCTGGCAACCGCCAGTGGAATTGGCCACGGGAGGGGGGCCACGTGGCCCCCTTCCCAATTTTTTCTTTTTTAAAAAAAACAAATTGGGGGCAGGCCCTGGGGGATGGGGTCCCCAGGGCCAATAAATTAGAAAAAGAAGGGGGGCTACACAGCCCACCTTCTAAAAAAAAAAAAAAAAAAAAAAAAGACGGGATCGGGCCGTAGGCCACGCCCCCTCCTTGCACCACTCTGCAAACGCGTCCCCTGGTGCGTTTGCAGAGGGGGAACTTATTCCCCTTGAATACTAGGTGTCCCTGGGGCCAACTAGCCCACCAGGAACCTCCAGTATGCGCCAGGGGGCTGTGTTGCTGAGAGGTGTAATGAGGCAACGCCCCTTTTTACACCTCTCTGCAACGCAGCTCCGTGGCGCATACTGGAGGTACCTGGTGGGCTAGTTGGCCGCCAGGGGACCTCAGGATTCAAGGGGACTTAATCCCCCAACTTAAAATGCACCACGGAAGGTAGGGGGCGGGGCCTGAGGTGATATGTGTGCAAACACGCCCTATGGCGCGTTTTAAGTTGGGGAATTCATTCCTCTTCAATCCAGAGGTCCCCAAGGGGCCAACTAGCCCACCAGGTACCTCCACTAAGCGCCACGGAGCAGTGTTGCAGAGTGTTGTAAAAAGGGGCGTGACCTCTGAACACCTCTCTGCAATGCAGCTCCCTGGCGCATACTGGATGTCCCCGGTGGGCTAGTTGGCCACCAGGGGACCTCAGGATTCAAGGGGACTTAATCCCCCAACTTAAAACACGCCACGGGGAGTGTTTGCACAGTGGTGAAGGTAGGGGGTGGGGCCTGAGGTGATATGTGTGCAAACACGCCCTGTGGCGTGTTTTAAGTTGGAGAATTAATTCCTCTTCAATCCAGAGGTCCCCTAGGGGCCAACTAGCCCACCAGGTACCTCCACTAAGCGCCACGGAGCAGCGTTGCAGAGTGTTGTAATGAGGGGCGTGGCCTCATTACACCTCTCTGCAACGCAGCTCCCTGGTGCATACTGGAGGTACCTGGTGGGCTAGTTGGCCCCCAGGGGACCACAGGATTGAAGAGGAATTAATTCCCCAACTTAAAACGCGCCACAGGGCGTGTTTGCACACGTCACCTCAGGCCCCGCCCCCTTCCTTCACCATTGTACAAATATTCCTCTAAAATCAGCCGAACTACGAATTTCTATTTACTCACCTGTTATCAGGAGAGAACCCAGGGCTGCATCTTTTAGCCCAGCACTGACCCTGAAAAGTAATTCTAAGCATACTTACCAGTAACTTGTATTGTCTTCCCTAGGAATCCATTGGGCCCAATTCACAGAACTAACTTAAGACAAAATCCTAAACTTACTACTTTTGGTATTCACAGAAGTTAGGATTTTGTCTTAAGACAAACTTAAGACAAACTTAAGACAGACTTAAGACAGACTTAAGACAGACTTAAGACAGACTTAAGACAGACTTAAGACAGACTTAAGACAGACTTAAGACAGGATTTTGTCTTAAGTTTGTCTTAAGTCTGTCTTAAGTCTGTCTTAAGTCTGTCTTAAGTTTGTCTTAAGTTTGTCTTAAGTCTGTCTTAAGTCTGTCTTAAGTCTGTCTTAAGTCTGTCTTAAGTTTGTCTTAAGTGTGTCTTAAGTTTGTCTTAAGACAAACTTAAGACAAAATCCTAACTTCTGTGAATACCAAAAGTCGTAAGTTTAGGATTTTATCTTAAGTTAGTTCTGTGAATCGGCCCCTACGTGTGGTTTTCACCAGAAAAGTTTCTAAGTGTCCATTTTTGAAACGTACAAATATTCCTATAAAATCAGTCGAACTACGAATTCCGATTTACTCACCTGTTTTCAGGAGAGAACCCAGTGCTTCATCTTTTAACCCAGCACTGACCCTGAAAAGTAATTCTAAGCGTACTTACCAGTAACTTGTATTTCCTTCCGTAGGAATCCATTGTGTGATTTTCAGCAGAAAAGTTTCTAATTGTCTGTTTTCACAAACTAAAAATATTCCTAAAAAATCGTCTGTATGACTTAAACACATTCTTTCAACTGTTTACAGGAGATTCACCAGTGCTGGATCCAGGATCCACCACTGAGTAAGAAAAAGTAACGATCACACTACTTATCTGCTAAGTGAATTTTCTGCCATAGGATAACATTGGTGATTCTATGTGAAAACATTTCTGTCAACTTTTAAAATACAATAATATTCCTTAAAAATCACTACTGTAACCAAAACGCTTTCACTCAACTGTTTACAAGAGATGTCCAAGGACTGAATCTAGGATCCAGTCCTGTGGTTAGAAAAGTAATCCATAAAGTAACTAATTGCATTTGACTAGAAATTCACATTGAGCTCAGTGTTGCATTGTTTGAAATTGTGTTGCCCATTGCAACAACTGTAACTACCGTACTTAAAAGTCTATTGCCTATTTGCAAAGTATTTAAACTAAAGTAATTCATTCTGAGAAAGTATTTTTTGTAGTGTAATGTAATGTAAAATGTAATTATAATGCAATTAAAAAAAATATCTAAAAATAAATAGTTTAAAAAATGTAAATCAGTATAAAAAAATCAGTATAACAATGAATACATTAAAAATTATTATTTACAAAACCTTTGAAATTCACTGAAAAAACCATAGGTTTCAGGCCTGATGTAGTTAGGAATTAGCATTTAAAAAACCTTTGAAATTCACTGAAAAAAACAGAGGTTTCAGGCCTGATATAGTTAGGAATTAGCATTTAAAAAACCTTAGAAATTCACTGAAAAACAATAGGTTTTAGGGGTGTTATAGTTAGCTGGATCAAGCCTTCAGGAGAGGCGAAATGCGTTGCGCATGGCAGCGTTTTTTAAATAAAGCCGTTTTGAACTTTAATCACACGAGTGAGTGCGTCCTTAAACAATAATTTTAGCTGTCGCGAGGCGGCGGAATTATACTTGATGCAATTGAAACCGGCTTGTCCCTGCCGGAAAGGACGCACCGCCTTAGAAGAGAGCGCCAGCATCGACATAGAGGGCTAGACTGTGGCAAAAAAAAAAAAAATCTTTTTTTTTTTTTTTTTTTCTTGTTTTCTTATATAGCGCAGAGATGCCGCAGCCAAGAGGCGTCCCGGCGCTCAAGGAGAAGGAACACACAACACAACAATGAAAACCAGAACACTAACTATACAGAGGAGAATAAATGGGTTTTTAATTGTTTCCTAAACTGAAACAAATCGTGGATGGAACGAAGTGAGGCAGGCAAAGAGTTCCATAATGTAGCCGCCATCACCAAAAAGGAACGTCCACCCATTCTCGTCTTTTTAAAACGAGGAACAATGGCCAGATTGGACCCTGCAGATCGAAGAGCTCTTGAGGGGACATAATGGAGAATGGTCTGGGAGAGAATAGGGGGGGAGGCCAAATTGAGAATTTTGAAAGTAAGGCACAGAGCCTTGAACTTAATTCTATGGCCTACTGGGAGCCAATGGAGGTCATGGATAGTGCTGCGAGCAGAAACAAATTTAGGGAGGCCTACCAGCATCCTGGCCGCCGCATTTTGTACCCGCTGAAGGCGGGCAAGCTCAGCTTGATTAACACCCAGAAACAAGGAACTGGCATAGTCCAATCTGGTCAACACCAGAGCTTGGACTATGATTTGCCTGGTGTCTGCGTCAAAAAATTTGAAAATAGGCCGTAGGCATTGTAGAGCACCAAAACAAGTTCCCGCAACACGCTTGATGTGGGGAATAAAAGACAGTTGATCGTCAAGCCATATGCCCAAATTTCTAACTTCGGCGACTGGAGTAGGGATAGGACCCAATTCTGGAGGCCACCATTGGTCTCCCCAGAGCTCACTGTCTCTACCAAAAAGAATAACCTCCGTCTTGGTGGCGTTGAGTTGTAGGCGATTGTTCGCCATCCAACCGGCGACAGCTTTAAGGGCTGCCTGAAAGGTGGGGGCGTTCATATTAGAATCGCCATTAAGTGATACCGCCAGCTGTGTATCATCGGCGTATGACACTATTGTGAGACCAAAGCTAGCAGCTACCTGCGCCAGTGGTGCAACATACAAATTAAAAAGGGTGGGGCTGAGGGCCGAACCCTGTGGAACTCCCTGCAGAATGGGGCGTGGGGCAGAGATGTAAGGAGGAGTAGAAACTTTAAAGGTTCGACCCGTAAGAAATGATCGAAACCAGTCGAGTGCTTGTTCTCCAACTCCTGCCTCCACGAGGCGGTGTAAAAGGATGTGGTGGGAGACCGTGTCGAAAGCGGCACTTAGATCCAATAGGATCAGTGCCGCCGTCTGACCTTGGTCTAGTATTTTTCTAATATGTTCCACCACCGCCAAGAGAGCGGTCTCTGTACTGTGACCGGCTCGAAACCCATTCTGGGAGTTATCTAGTATGTTTGCTTCTTGCAGGTGAAGGGATAATATCCTATTGGCATGAGCTTCGGCTAATTTAGCCGTCCAAGGAAGGAGGGAGATAGGTCGGTAGTGCTCTGATTTGGAAGGATCAAGAGAAGGTTTTTTTAGAATTGGTATGATAGTGGCCTGCTTCCAGGCGGTGGGAACACTACCAGTACTAAAAGAAAGATCAATTAAACTCTGCATCGCCGGGTAACAACAGTCGGCGAAGTCACGCAATTGCGTGGGTCTCATAGGGTCATCTGGAGAACCTGATTTAACTTTGATCGTCAAATTTAGGAACTCCTCTTGGGTAGGACCTGGAATGGCTAATAAGGATTTAGAAGTCAGAGGGACACTGTTAATTTCACTGACAAAGGGCATAACGAACGACCTGTATATGGCCTCCACTTTTTCAACGAAAAACGAGGCCAGTTCTTCGCAATGTATCATAGAGGCAATGAACGTAGAGGCGGCTCTTTTGTTGGTGAGGTCCTTGCACACCCTAAAAATGGTCTTAGCAGGGTTGGTACTGTTTTTTATTTCCTGTGAATAAAAAGCAGCCCTGGCTGAACATATGGCCCTATGATACCTCCTGATGCAAGATCTATAGGCTGCTTTAAGATCAGTATCATAGTTTTTGCGCCAAGCGCGTTCTGCTTTTTTTTTTACAGGATACTTTCAGTACCCTAAGAGATTCGTCATACCAGGGACTGGGGGAGCCGGATTTAGCCTTGCTCAACCTAGCTGGTATAAGGGTATCCAGAGACTGGACAAGCCACTTACAAAAATCGTCATAACCACGAGAAACTTCCTGAAAAGGTTGAGGTTGGTGCTGCAGCAACAGGTGGTGAAAGTGCTTTAGATTTAAGTTTCTCCAAGGACGCTTAAGAGTCTTAGATAAGTTGTTATTGGCTAGAGGGATGTTAGTAGCAATATGCGTTTCGATCAGATAGTGATCAGTCCAGGCCATAGGCTTGGGCTGGAGCACTTCAATATATATATATATATATATATATATATATATATATATATATATATATATATATATATCAGGGAATTCTTACCAAATGCTCTATGTCACTCTACCATGATAAACTCCCATTATGGGGTAATCCCATGCTCCCGGAGGTATTTCAGGAGACAGCTGGCAGACGCTGGGCTAGTTATGGGATCGACTGTTTGAGGAACTTATACAATCACAACTGCCTCCGGACATTTGAAAGCCTACAGCTCTCATTCAATCTCCCAGGCCAGATGTTTTTTAAATATCTCCCAATCAGCGAGTATTGTTTGAGACATCAAGGCTTAACAGCAGCATCTAGCTCTGAGGTATGGGAGTGTTTGCACGGGCAGAATCCGAAATCTGCAATTAGCACTATGTATCAATGCCTGGGCAGGTTCAGGCAGAACAGTTGTGAAAAGCTGGCAGCAAGATGGAGTAAGACTTTGGGTACAGATGTCACTCCTATAGTAATTATTCGTGCATTAGGGACTATAGATAGATAAATCCACTATGTCAGCTTAAGACTGCAGAAGTTCAGTCTGATTTGCATGCTTTACTACACCCCAGAAAGGATCGCTAGCTGGGCTCAAAATGGGGGAGGTCAAGGAGCCCCAAAGATCCTTAAGCTGCCACTTGCCCCCCTTACCTTAGCCCTCACACTCTCAGGCAGTTTGTGTTAATAAAAATTAAATATAATATTTTTTTGTCATTTCACTCTCCTTTCTTCACCTCACCTGTTAGGTCTCAACCCTCTCTCTCATGATCTTTCTCAATTTCTTCTAAGGTGTTCTAAGGATAACGCCACCATCAAGTTGAAGTGAATTGTACTTTAATGTTGAAACTTTTTTCACATGCAGTTGAAGAAATGGAGAGATGCAGTCAGGCCAAGAGTGATCAGTAACTGCCTCCAAGCATTCCAGAAATACACATAACTAAGAAGTGACAATGGCTCTTGGGAACCTAGCCTAACAACATAACCCCCTTCCTTTTAAGTTTAAAAAATACAGTTGGGCTGTGGTTATATTCCTAAATTCTGACGCTGAGATCATGAAGCTTCAACTTACTCTATCAATCAATCAATCATGGCATTTCTAAAGCGCACTACATACCTGCGAGGGTCTCAAGGCGTTGGGGGGGGCTGCTACCGTTCGAGGAGCCAGGTCTTGAGGAGTCTTCTGAAGGTCAGAAGGTCTTTGTCTGCCGCAGGCAAATGGGAAGGGTTTTCCATGTCTTGGCGGCGAGGTGGGAGAATGATTTGCCGCCGGCGGTCCCCATTCAGATGTGGGGGACGGTGGCGAGGGTGCAGTCTTCGGAGCGGAGCTGGCAGGTGGGGGTGTAGAGGCTGAGTCAGCTGATGAGGTACATTGGTCCGGTGTTGGGGAGTGCCTTGTGTGTGTGGGTGAGGAGTGTGAAGGTTATCCTCTTGTTGACAGGGAGCCAGTGCAGGTTTCTCAAGTGCGGTGTGATGTGGCTGTGGCGAGGGATGTCGAGGATCAGGCGTGTAGAGGCGTTCTGGATGCGTTGAAGCCGTTTCAGGAGTTTGTCCGGGGCTCCTGCATAGAGTGCGTTTCCGTAGTCCAGTCTACTGCTGACGAGGGCCTGGGTGACTGTCCTTCTTGTTTCGGTGGGGATCCACTTGAAGATCCTGCGAAGCATGCGGAGGGTGTTGAAGCAGGAGGAGGAGATGGCATTGACCTGCTTCGTCATGGAGAGCGTGGAGTCGAGAATGACCCCTAGGTTGCGTGCATGGTCGGTGGGTGTAGGGGGTGTTCCTAGTGCAGTCGGCCACCAGGAGTCATCCCAGGTGAGGGGGTGGATGCGAGGATGAGGACCTCCGTCTTGTCTGAATTCAGCTTCAGTCGGCTGTTCCTCATCCAGTCAGCGACGTCCTTCATTCCTTCATGGAGGTTGCTTTTGGCAGTGTTGGGGTCCTTGGTGAGGGAGCGGATTAGCTGGGTGTCATCAGCATAGGAGATGATGTTGAGGTCGTGCTGTCGTGCGATGTGGGCGAGTGGTGCCATGTAGACGTTGAACAACGTTGGGCTGGGGGATGAGCCTTGGGGTACACGGCAGATGATCTCGGTGACTTCAGAGCAGAAGGGGGAGGCGGACACTCTGTATTCTGCCAGAGAGGAAGGAGGAGGTCCAGTCCAGTGCCTTCTCTTGGATTCCGGCATTGTAGAGGTGTGTTCATAGTGTGCGGTGGCAGACCGTGTCGAAGGAGGCTGACAGGTCCAGGAGGATGAGGGCCGCGGTTTCTCCGTTGTCTAGCAGGGTCCTGATGTCATCGGTGGCGGCGATGAGATCAGTTTCGGTGCTGTGGTTGCTGCGGAACCCTGACTGGGACGGGTCCAGGATGCTGTTCTCCTTGAGGAAGCTGGTCAGTTGTTTGTTGATGGCCTTTTCGATGATCTTCACCGGGAACGGGAGCAAGGAGATGGGTTGGAAGTTCTTGGGGTCCGCCTTGGGTTTCTTAAGTAAGGCGTTGATCTCTGCGTCCTTTCAGCTCTCCGGGAAGGTCGCTGTCTCAAAGGAGATGTTGATGGTTTTCCGGAGATGGGGTGCAATGGTGCTGCTGGCTTTGTTGAAGATGTGGTGTGGGCAGGGGTCTTCCGGGGATCCGGAGTGGATGGTGTTCATGATCTTGATGGTGTTGTCGCCGTTGATGTTGGTCCAGGCGATCAGGCGGTTGGTGCGGGTGGTGGTCGTGGGAGCGGGGGTCTCAGTGGTTGCTGGGGTGGTGACGGCGTTGAAGCTGTTGTGGATGTCTGTGATCTTGCAATGGAAGAAGGTGGCCAGCGAGTCGCACAGGTCTTGTGAAGTGGGATTTTGTTGGTGTTGGAGCTGGGGTTGGAGAGTTCCTTCACAATGTTGAAGAGCTCTTTGCTGTTGTGTGCGTTTTTGTCTAGGTGGTCTTTGAAGAAGGCCTTTTTGGCGGATCTGATGAGGTGGTGGTGTCTGCGGGTGACGCTCTTGTGGGCTGTGTAGCTTTCCAGGGTTCGTTCACAGATCCAGTTTTTTTCGAGTTTTCGGCAGGTTCGCTTGGAAGCCTGGAGGTCTTCGCTGAACCAGCTGGCTGTCCTGCTAGTGTGGGTGTTGGAGGGCTTCTTGAGCGGGGCGAGGGTGTTGGTGCAGTTGTTGATCCACTGTCTGAGGTTGCGAGGGGCAGTGTCGGGTCGGTCGGATCTGCTGGTGGTCTCCGGGCGAGTGTGGTGGAAAGCTGGCCTTCGGTGACTTTGCTCCAGCAGCGGCGCGGGATCTGTTGGGTGTTGTGGTGCGTGGTGGGTTTCCGGACGGTGAAATGGATGCAGCGGTGATCGGTCCAGTGAAGCTCGGTGGTGAGGTTGAAGGAGACGTGGGAGCTTGCGGAGAAGATGGGGTCAAGCGTGTGGCCGGCAGAGTGGGTGGGGGTAGTGACGAGTTGTCTGAGTCCGAAGTTGGCCAGGTTGTCAATCAGGGTGGGGGAGTTGGTGTTGTTGTTCTCGAGGTGGAAGTTCAGGTCCTCGAGGAGGATGTAGTCCATGGAGGCGAGGGTGTGTGTGCTGACGAGGTGGGTGATGGATGTGAGAAGTTGGCCTGATGTATGATGTCACTAGTTATAGTGTACACCTTATATCAGTCCAAATACCCTTATGGTGATTGGTTGTAAAGTCAACCTTATAGACCAGCTATCCTAGTGGTAGCATGGACAAGAGCAGTCTTAGGCTAAACTCTGAATGGCATGTGAAGCCAGCTGTGATACCATATATAATCCCTTGAATACCAAATGAAAGGACACCACAACAGATATATATATAAAATAAAGTGTATTTATTCTAAGCAAGCCCTCAGCACTCTTTATGAGTTTAGAGGTAAGTACAACACAGTCTTATTAATGCATACAGTAAGTCACACAGGTAAGTAATACAGTTAGGCCCTAGGGGCCACGCAAACCATATACTAAAGAAGTGGTATAAGAACCACTGTCACGGAAATAGAATAGGCCTAGGCCTAGGGAATCGCTGGGGCTACACTACACTAGCGTTAGTTAGGAAGTGGGAGGCCCACGGGATTCGTGTGCAGAGTGGAAACACTCACGCGTAATGCGTAAAAGTCAATAGCAATGTTACAGTTTAGAAATAGATAGATTTAGGACACTTCCGGAGTAGCTAGAAAGTTGAGACTTGAAAACTAGACACTAGGATAGTCACTATCCTGATGAGCACCGGAGTACCCAAGTTACCTAGCCCACAGGCTGCGGGTGCATAGGGGTGAAGATGCGTCGTTTTCGTCGTCGACTCCTATGGATGCCTGAAGAAAGATGCTGACAGGCAGTCAGGAGAGAGTGTCCGGTGGATCCCAAGCCTGGGATCAAGAAGAGAAGAAACCTGCAAGCAGAGGGGACAGAGTCAAGGTCACTAGCCAGTGACCACGTGGAACCAGGACGGAACCAGGCGATGTCGTGAAGAGTTGCAGGAGAAGGTGAAGCTTGTCGCTGCAGCCAGGAGGACCAGGAAGCGTCGAGGACGACCAGGACCAGGAGGCGAGCTGTCCCACGAAGGCTCTTGCTGTCGGCGGCGTCGAAGTTGGACTAGGACTCACCAAGCCTTGGCAAGCGGAACCCACAAAGAACAAAGGACTTGCTTCTGGTGCAGACCAGGAAGGTCTGGGGTGCTTCTTCTTTGCAGAGAAGCGGGAGCCAGTCTGGAGGAGCCAAACCAGCGCAGAAGATTTCAGGGAGCGTCGTCACAAAGGCCACTAGCCAGCGGGCAAGCAACCGGACAGACGCGGCAAGCAGGAAAATGCTGAAGGGCCCCACGCAGGACTCGTGGAGTGTGGGGGGCTGGTCTTCGGTGCAGATGGTGCTTGGGGTTGGGGCTTCTCAATCCCCGGTGCACAACTTCGAGGGTACCTCAGAAGCTGCGCTGTAAGTTACTAGCCACTTTTCCCAGGTAGCCGTTCCCACGTCGCTCGTCGCCTCCACGGATCTCAGCTCTGCTGCAGATGTGGATGAGGGTCGGAGAAGTCTGGAAGTCAAGGCTCTTGTCGGGCTCTGCAATCGGTTCCTCATCGAACGTTTCACAAAGCAAAGGGTAGTCACTTGATGGTGCCTGTTTGCACAGGGTAGCCACTCCTTGGCTACAAGGGAGATTCTTCAGTCTTCTTCTTTCGTCGAATGTCGAAGGTCCAGAGTTTCTGTTCAGTTTTGCAGGTTCAGGATAATCTAAAGTCTTGAGGCCCAACTCCCACTCTTATACTAATCTGGGGGGCTGGGATACCTGCTAGGTCACGCCTTATGGGTGGGACCTGGGAGGGGGTGGTTACACCCACTTCCCTTTGTCCAGTTTCGCGCCAGAGCTGGGGCTGGAGTGCCCCAGCGCCGGTTTGAACTGGACTATGCAAGGAACACCTTGTGTGCCCCAGGCATGTCTCATTCCTTTCAGCCCACCCTGCCCCAATACACTAAAGGCTGTCTGGGGAGGTGCTAGCACCTCCCCAAGCAGGAAACCTATTGTCCAGGCCTCCCTGGCTGGGATCACTCCCAGCAGCAGGAGGTCAGACTTGTGTCTGTGGCAGCAGCATCCATTTTGTGATGCTGAGGCTTTGGTTAGAGATAAACAGCAAAGTATGATTTTAACATGTCTCTCCCTCTAGAAGGGGGGAATAATATCCTCATCACCAGAAATGGTATGGGGGTATTATTCCAAAGTGTTAGACACCTTACACGGCATGTTTTGATACAGCCCAACCATAGTTACCATAACCGTTTAAGATTATAAGGCACTTTAAGAGTATATGGTAGGCTATATCATAGAACAGCTATAAGGACATGGTTCCGAAAGCTGCAGACAGGCTCAGCTCATGCTAGAGCACCATCTCACATGTTACCAAGCACTCTGCCTCCAGGATTGTTAAGGCCTGCCATAGGAGTGACTGATAGGTACACATGTGTCTATATATAAGGTAGGTATAGGAATACTACACCTAAGCAAGGGGTGATTACACGACCTTGCCCCAGCTGAGTGATCAGCCAGTTGTGTCTGATTGGAAGGCCAGACCAGGGGTGGCATAATACATGCTGCAGCCCCTGGGAGGCCTAGGGTACACCTATGCCCTGGGTACCTAGGGTACACTGTACAGGGTCCAATAAGGTGATCCTTACCAATTGGTTATGTACCTAGGGTACATGGAGTCCATTTTACAGAGAGAGCAGACAGCCTGAGACCCTGAATGGCAGGATCTCAGGCCAACTAAGTCGAAAAACCAGCTAGACACTAGGCAAAAAGTTGGGGGTAACCATAGTCAGATATCCACCTTCCTACACAACCCCCCCCCAAACGAAAGGAGATAAGGCTGGCCTTGACAAGGTAAGCCTCTATTGCCTGAGTGGCCATATAAGGAAGAACCAGCACTGGCATGGTTACCCCCTGTCTCATGGTCCACTAAGCAATCCCTCATCCTAAAGATATCATAGGGTCTCCACCATAGGGAATCTCTACCTTTGGTGTGTCTTTGCAAAGTAAAAGGCTGGTGTTGAGATGGAGTACTGAAGTGAGTGTCCCCAAAGTGAGGCCTCAGCTTCCTCCAATCATCCTCCACCATGGATGCCTTTCTTTCTCTAACTGAGTTGCACTGTGCTCTCAGGGTCAGCCTCTGGCTACCTAAAGCTGGAGGCTGGGTCCCTTTTGTGGGCTTACTGGAGGGACAGGTCAGGTTTGGGGCCCTAAGGTCCCATGTTTGCCTGTGCCCAACAGAATACCTCTGGGGGAGGTCCCTAACTACCTGTGAAGGGGTTCCCTCAGGAATGTTTTTACCCATCACCTGGCTAGGGCAACTAACCAGGCAATCCTCATTCTTTTGAAGGGGGGGTTCTTGTGGACAGGGGCCCTCTTGGGGTCCACTGGCCTCCCTGACCTCTGCAGCCCTGGGCTGACTGAGGCAGGGTAGAGAGAGGCAGGCTACCTGCATCAGACTGGGTCCCACCTTGGAAGGGGCCACTGACATCAGAGGCTCTGCCAGGCCAGGCCTGACTACCTCTGGGCAGTTCCTTCACAAGGGGTGAGGTCAGATCCCTGAGGAGGCTGACCTTTTCCTAATGCCTGGGGAGAGGGAGACTTTTCTTCCTCCCCACTACTCTCTGTTTGTGTGGAGTGATCCATAGTTTCAGGCTTCACTACACCTATATCAGTCTGAGTGTGGGCTGAGACCATTACAGCCTTGCCAACCTTTTCAGGAAGGCACTCAGTTTGTGTTTGAGCTGTGACTGTCACAGCTCTGCCAATTTCTACAGGGAAGTCTGTCTGTGCCTGGACTGTGGCTACCACTGCCCTTCCAGCCTTTTCAGGGAGGAAAGCTACTTGGACAGGGGTTGTGACTGGCACAACCCCACTACCCTTTTTGGAAAGGCCTACCATTTTAGAATGGGTGTCTTGTTCAACTCCAGCCCAAGCTGAGAGTTCTAAGTCATTCCCCAGCAAGCAGTCCACAGGCAAGGTTGGAGACACTGCCACCCTTTTAGGGCCAGTGACACCTCCCCAGCTGAGACATACCTCTGCCATGGGATGACTGTTCTGTTTGCCATCAATGTTAGTTACCTGGTATGAGAAACTAGGCAAAAGCTGCTCAGAGGGAACTAGCCTATGGGCCACCATAGTGATGCTAGCTCCAGTGTCTCTGTAGGCCTCAGCTTTTCTACCATTGATGTAGGGTTCCTGTCTGTACCTACCCAAAGTGTTGGGACAGGCAGTGAAGTTGGCAAACCCCATGCCACCATCACAGACAAGAGTAGCTGCTGTAGGGGAATTGGCTAAGCCAGAGTCCCCCTGTGTTCCCCAAGAAAACCCAACCAAATTTTTGGGGGCACTCCCACCACCTGGGGGATTACTGCTGACAGTAATAGGTGGTGTGACAGGAGTAGTTGGAGGAACAGTTTTGTTTTTAGCTTGTGGACAACTGCTGTCAGTTTTCCAATGCCCAGGTGTTTTACACACATGGCAGTAAGGCTTTTTAACTGTGGTAGAGGAGGGAGCTTGGGACCCACCACCCTGTGTGGAGTTTTGGGGCCCTGAGGAAGATTTCTCTTTTGCTTTATCCCCACCCTTCTCTTGAGGCTTGGTGGTATCTTTCTTTTGGTCACCACCCTGATTTTTAGGCCTAATCCTGGTCCTGACCCATTTATCTGCCCTCTTTCCCAATTCTTGGGGAGAGGTCAAATCTGAGTCTACCAGGTGTTGATGGAGAAGCTGGTTCTGACAATTATTAAGGATCTGCTCCCTCATAATCAAGTTGTACAATCCTGTATAGTCCTGCACCTTGCTGCCAGTTAACCAACCTTCCAAAGCCTTAGTGGCACAATCCACAAAATCAGACCAGTCCTGTGTCTGTGTCTTCTGGGTGTCTCTGAACAACAACCTATATTGCTCAGTGGTTAAGCCAAACCCATCTATCAGAGCACTCTTCAGGACTTTGTAATTGTTTGCATCCTCATCACTGACTGTGAGGAGCTTGTCTCTACCTTTGTCAGAAAAGGAGAGCCACAAGATAGCTGCCCACTGACTTTGGGGTACCTGCTGTACTTTGCAGGCCCTTTCCAAAGGAGTCATCCATTTGTGGATGTCATCCCCATTCTGATATGGGGGGACTATCTTGCTTAGGTTTCTATGGTCATAAGACCTATCCCTATCTCTAGGGATGTTGCTGCCACCAGTGGGTTCTGACCCACACAATTTTTGCTCTCTGGCCAGAGCAAGCTTCTCTTTGGCAAGGGCAATTTCTTCCCTCTGAATCCTCAGATTAGCTTCCCTCATTATGGCTTTATGCTCCTTTCTCTCAGGTGAAGTCATTCCCCTGTGAGAGGAAGCATTAGAGATGCTAGAGACATGGGAGTGGATGGATTCCCCTGAAGGGGATCTGTCCCTCCTGTTTCTCTGTGAATGCCTACTTGTGGGTCTGTATGGGGGGACCCCATGCAAACTCCCATGTAAGCTTAAGTTAGCCTGGCTAAGTCTCCTTACTTGGCTCTGGCTGTCTACCTCCCCATCTGAAGTCCCATCTGACTCATCTGTGGTGGGTAGACCCTTATCTACAGCTATGGCACCATCCCTGGCAGCTCTTTCAGCATCATAGGCCTCCAGAAGCTCCACTAGCTGTCTAAGGGTAGGGTTTGCACCCTGTTTTATTCCTCTGGAGGTACACAATTGTCTCATCTCCTGGAATGTGAATGCATCATACCTAGAGGGAACCTGTCTAGGATTCTCCTCTCCTGAGGGAGCATCAGTGTGATCTCCATCCAGGGGCATGATTCTAGTGAGGGTGTGGTGTGTGCACCTACCTACACTAGTTGTATCTACTAAACCTCTCTAGTAGTTGTAGTCAGGGTGTGTTACTCCCTTCACCCTACAACTACTAAGTCCAGTAGGACTTAAGTATTATAAACTATGTTATATGTACCTAGACAATATCTGTGTGATCTTCCAATTTAGTATCTCAAGATTACAATGGTATTACAACAGCAAGCTCAGATCCCAACCGCTGCTCACCAATGTGAGAAGTTGGCCTGATGTATGATGTCACTAGTTATAGTGTACACCTTATATCAGTCCAAATACCCTTATGGTGATTGGTTGTAAAGTCAACCTTATAGACCAGCTATCCTAGTGGTAGCATGGACAAGAGCAGTCTTAGGCTAAACTCTGAATGGCATGTGAAGCCAGCTGTGATACCATATATAATCCCTTGAATACCAAATGAAAGGACACCACAACAGATATATATATAAAATAAAGTGTATTTATTCTAAGCAAGCCCTCAGCACTCTTTATGAGTTTAGAGGTAAGTACAACACAGTCTTATTAATGCATACAGTAAGTCACACAGGTAAGTAATACAGTTAGGCCCTAGGGGCCACGCAAACCATATACTAAAGAAGTGGTATAAGAACCACTGTCACGGAAATAGAATAGGCCTAGGCCTAGGGAATCGCTGGGGCTACACTACACTAGCGTTAGTTAGGAAGTGGGAGGCCCACGGGATTCGTGTGCAGAGTGGAAACACTCACGCGTAATGCGTAAAAGTCAATAGCAATGTTACAGTTTAGAAATAGATAGATTTAGGACACTTCCGGAGTAGCTAGGAAGTTGAGACTTGAAAACTAGACACTAGGATAGTCACTATCCTGATGAGCACCGGAGTACCCAAGTTACCTAGCCCACAGGCTGCGGGTGCATAGGGGTGAAGATGCGTCGTTTTCGTCGTCGACTCCTATGGATGCCTGAAGAAAGATGCTGACAGGCAGTCAGGAGAGAGTGTCCGGTGGATCCCAAGCCTGGGATCAAGAAGAGAAGAAACCTGCAAGCAGAGGGGACAGAGTCAAGGTCACTAGCCAGTGACCACGTGGAACCAGGACGGAACCAGGCGATGTCGTGAAGAGTTGCAGGAGAAGGTGAAGCTTGTCGCTGCAGCCAGGAGGACCAGGAAGCGTCGAGGACGACCAGGACCAGGAGGCGAGCTGTCCCACGAAGGCTCTTGCTGTCGGCGGCGTCGAAGTTGGACTAGGACTCACCAAGCCTTGGCAAGCGGAACCCACGAAGAACAAAGGACTTGCTTCTGGTGCAGACCAGGAAGGTCTGGGGTGCTTCTTCTTTGCAGAGAAGCGGGAGCCAGTCTGGAGGAGCCAAACCAGCGCAGAAGATTTCAGGGAGCGTCGTCACAAAGGCCACTAGCCAGCGGGCAAGCAACCGGACAGACGCGGCAAGCAGGAAAATGCTGAAGGGCCCCACGCAGGACTCGTGGAGTGTGGGGGGCTGGTCTTCGGTGCAGATGGTGCTTGGGGTTGGGGCTTCTCAATCCCCGGTGCACAACTTCGAGGGTACCTCAGAAGCTGCGCTGTAAGTTACTAGCCACTTTTCCCAGGTAGCCGGTCCCACGTCGCTCGTCGCCTCCACGGATCTCAGCTCTGCTGCAGATGTGGATGAGGGTCGGAGAAGTCTGGAAGTCAAGGCTCTGGTCGGGCTCTGCAATCGGTTCCTCGTCGAACGTTTCACAAAGCAAAGGGTAGTCACTTGATGGTGCCTGTTTGCACAGGGTAGCCACTCCTTGGCTACAAGGGAGATTCTTCAGTCTTCTTCTTTCGTCGAATGTCGAAGGTCCAGAGTTTCTGTTCAGTTTTGCAGGTTCAGGATAATCTAAAGTCTTGAGGCCCAACTCCCACTCTTATACTAATCTGGGGGGCTGGGATACCTGCTAGGTCACGCCTTATGGGTGGGACCTGGGAGGGGGTGGTTACACCCACTTCCCTTTGTCCAGTTTCGCGCCAGAGCTGGGGCTGGAGTGCCCCAGCGCCGGTTTGAACTGGACTATGCAAGGAACACCTTGTGTGCCCCAGGCATGTCTCATTCCTTTCAGCCCACCCTGCCCCAATACACTAAAGGCTGTCTGGGGAGGTGCTAGCACCTCCCCAAGCAGGAAACCTATTGTCCAGGCCTCCCTGGCTGGGATCCCTCCCAGCAGCAGGAGGTCAGACTTGTGTCTGTGGCAGCAGCATCCATTTTGTGATGCTGAGGCTTTGGTTAGAGATAAACAGCAAAGTATGATTTTAACATGTCTCTCCCTCTAGAAGGGGGGAATAATATCCTCATCACCAGAAATGGTATGGGGGTATTATTCCAAAGTGTTAGACACCTTACACGGCATGTTTTGATACAGCCCAACCATAGTTACCATAACCGTTTAAGATTATAAGGCACTTTAAGAGTATATGGTAGGCTATATCATAGAACAGCTATAAGGACATGGTTCCGAAAGCTGCAGACAGGCTCAGCTCATGCTAGAGCACCATCTCACATGTTACCAAGCACTCTGCCTCCAGGATTGTTAAGGCCTGCCATAGGAGTGACTGATAGGTACACATGTGTCTATATATAAGGTAGGTATAGGAATACTACACCTAAGCAAGGGGTGATTACACGACCTTGCCCCAGCTGAGTGATCAGCCAGTTGTGTCTGATTGGAAGGCCAGACCAGGGGTGGCATAATACATGCTGCAGCCCCTGGGAGGCCTAGGGTACACCTATGCCCTGGGTACCTAGGGTACACTGTACAGGGTCCAATAAGGTGATCCTTACCAATTGGTTATGTACCTAGGGTACATGGAGTCCATTTTACAGAGAGAGCAGACAGCCTGAGACCCTGAATGGCAGGATCTCAGGCCAACTAAGTCGAAAAACCAGCTAGACACTAGGCAAAAAGTTGGGGGTAACCATAGTCAGATATCCACCTTCCTACAATGGAGTCACTGAACTGTGCTTGTGGTCTGGGGGTCTGTTGATGAGGGTTCCTCTGAGGGTGGTGTTGGGATCGGTGTGGATCTGGAAGTGCAGGTGTTCGGCGGTGCTGAGGGTTTTGTTGGTGTTGGTTGAGACTTTGAGAGAGTTCCTGTGGACGATGGCGATTCCTCCTCCTACTCCATTGGTGCGGTCCCTGCGGGTGATCTTATAGCCTTCCGGGATGGATATGGCGATGTTGGGTGCCGAGGAGGTGTTCAGCCAGGTCTCCGTCAGGAAGGCAATGTCTGATGTGTTGGAGTCCAGTAGGTCCCAGAGTTCCACGGCGTGTTTGCGTGCAGAGCGGGTGTTGAGAAGGATGCATCTGAGGTGGTTGGCTTCTTTGGTAGGTGGGTTGGGGGGCTGGATACTGGTGAAGCTGCAGTTCCGGCAGGGGAAGGGTCCTTGGGTGCGCTTTGGGGCGGCCAGACAGCACGTGTGTGATCGTCCGGCGTTGAGTGCGTGGAGGGTGCTGGAGTCGTAGCAGAGGCTGGCATCGTAGCATTCGTGGGGGCCAGGGGTCCTGGAACTGGGAGAGGTCCAGGCGCGGACGGGTGCAGACAGGCTTGCCTCAGGCGCGCCTTCGGCATGCCAGTGGCGCGGCCGCGCTGTGGCCAACATATATGGGGAGGTGTGAGGGAGGAGCAGCTGGGAGGCGGGAGGTAGGGGCAGCGATTGGACAGTCAAGGGGGTGGGGCCACATGGGATGCAGCAGCGGCAACGGCAGTGGTGGACAGCACGGAGGGCAAGGGCACAGAACACGGGAGGCACAGAAGGGAAAAAGGGCACAGATCACAGGGGTCACAGAAGAGAAAAAGGGCACAGATCATGGGGGTCACAGAAGGGAAAAAGGGCATGGATTATGGGGGTCACAGAAGGAGAAAACGGGCACAGATGACGGGGGTCACAGAAGGAGAAAATGGGCACAGATCACAGGGGTGGAGATAGGAACAGAAGGAAAGAAGGGTACAGGAGAAAATACAGGCACGGGGGAAGACAGACAACAGCAGTCACAGCAAGCAAAAGAGAGACAGCAAAAGAGAAAACGATACGGGTATTATAATGAACAATAGAACAGAACTCAACTACCTCAGCAGCGGCAGCTGGGGCAAGGACAGGACGCACAGGCAGTGCTGTGCGGAGGGGGAGCGACCCTCCTAACAAGGTCAAGGGTCGCTCTACCGCTCTCATGTCTCAGAAAGGAACTTGTTCTTTCTACAACTCCCTCCCAACCAATGACAAAATCTCACCCATGCTCCTATGACCACTCTACCTCTAAGCAAAGTGCTCTGTTTTAACAAATTATGAATCCTTGTAACCATAACCCTGTTATCTCATAAAGAGGGCTCCAGTGTTATTTGAAGGATCAGTTAAATCTACCAAAACAATGATTTAAACTAGGTCAAATAACTATCTATGCTTTTGTCATGTTTTTCTACTTTTTGCAACCTTTTTGCTAATCTAACATCTGGCCATTAGTAGCATGAGAAGGAATCTTGGAACAAAGAGCTGCAGTGCCAGAAGACTGAATTCAAAGAGAACAATAATGCTGATTATGTGTATTTACTCTTTCATGTTATCTTCTACAGTATACAGTTCATTCTAGGGTTAAGTGCATGCTTTAATTAAATAAAATTAAGGGGCATATGCATCAACACAAGGAATTGCGATTCCTTAATAGCGATTTTTTTAGAAATCGCTATTTAGGATTCGCAATTCCTTATGCATGTAGGAATCACACAAAAAAATTGTGATTCCTACATATTCCTCAAATGCGAATAGCAAATTGCCATTTGCAATTAAGGAATAGCTTCCTATTCATTCAAATGGGCCTACAGACCCATAGGGATGAATGGGAATTGCATGCACAATTTGCGAGTACCAAATAGGTACTCACAAATTGCGCACGCAATTTCAAGGGTACATTGTGGCCAAAAGGCCTCCCTGATACACCCCCCGAAATTGGCATGTGTGCACATGTGACTCACAGCAAAACACACAAGATGATGGACGGAATGTTGCACATTGGCAAAACATTCACCCCCAGTCACATATCTGGGTTTAATCCATCGTTATTTTGCTCACCACGCCACCCCAGTTCAGACATGGCCATATGCAAATCAGTCTTGACCCTGTGACTCATGGGAACAGTCCAGCCCAAACTGCCAAGCCATGTCTTCCCTGGACCGGAATCAAGCATCCTTAGACCGGTTTCGGGGTTTCACCCCTCTTCAGCCAGGATAGCTTGACTCCAGTGGCGTAGTGAGCACGGGACCCACGTCTGGGCATACCCTTCCCACATAGGGCGAACAGCAAAACACACAAGATGATAGACGGAATGTTGCACATTGGCAAAACATTCACCCCCAGTCACAGATCTGGGTTTAATCCATTGATATTTTGCTCACCACGCCACCCCAGTTCAGACATGGCCATATGCAAATCAGTCTTGACCCTGTGCCTCATGGGAACAGTCCAGCCCGAACTGCCAAGCCATGTCTTCCCTGGACCGGAATCAAGCATCCTAGGACCTGTTTTGGGGTATCACCCCTCTTCAGCCAGGATAGCTTGACTCCAGTGGCGTAGTGAGCACGGGAACCACGTCTGGGCATACACATGTGGCTCACAAACATGCCCCAAGGGCATGTGTGTGCGCCACATGGCAAAAAACTTTTGCAAATTACCATCAACTTGAAGGTGCACTGCATGAAGTACGCAATGGTGAACAGGGCTGCCGGTTGACAACAAAAAAGCCTGAATATTCAAAATGTGCGCATTGGGCTTCACTGAGAGCACAGCATGAAAAAATCTATAAGCCGTGAGTGCTGCAAGAGAGCGGGAGATTGCGTTCAGGGTTGTGAAAAAAACAGAGATAACCTAACAGCAAATATACGAAGATAAAAAAAAAATCCCTGATTCAGAATGAAATAATGTTATAATTGTATATTGTCTTGTTGCATGTCTTTTTTGTTACAAAATAACAGATGTGCAATGATATATGCACAATTCTTCTAAAACTATACCAAAGGAAATGATACTAAATATATGTGAAATAGATGAGACTAATCCTCACAGTAAGGAACCAGAGAAGAAGGAAACTATCTGGCTCCAAACAGATCCTACTTATGTCTCTAATTCAACTTTCTCATAACTCTACTTCTTACAGGAGGAAATGCAAAAGGTGATTTTCCTGACAAGCACGTGGGTTTGTAAGTACAAACCACACACACCATCCTTGCATACCATAATGTGCATGCATTTTTCTGATTTTGGTCCTGACAAAAGCCTCACTGACCCTGAAAGCCATAAAAAGAAAATGGCTGAAACATGTACACCACACTGGTGATAAGCAGGATCAACTTAATATCCCAAATCTATCCACCACTGCTTTTAACATTGACCGAGACTTCCACCATTTCCATTAGATTATAGGAAATCTCAAGCCAATTTTTTACAAATCGGCCCCTTTCACTACCACACTAGCAATCACAGATTTCCATCCCCAATAAACTGCTCCGCTGTAATTAGGTGTCGCAGCACACCCTGAAAGGATTCGGCGACCAGGCTGGAAACCCAATGATGAAGCATGTCACCTACCATGTAGGTGAGTGAGGGTTCTTTTAAAATGCCCTGCCTCTACAATCTGCCAGATAAATGAGGGTATAGCATTTGCTAGAATTCTGGATTGTATTTGTCAATACTCCTAACAGTGACTAAGGGTCCTGTCCTAACATTTAATTGTGACAAGTGTGGCATGCATCAAGTGTGCTGCAAACGCTTTCGCATCAAACTGAAAAACACAAGTGTGAAATAAACATTTTATTAACGTATTCCAAAGTCTTTAGTTATCTATATGCATCTTTATTTAATGCCTTTAGAAGTACCCCATTTTCCTTCAAGGTCAGTCAGAGTACACTTCAGATGTCTGTAGTCATCAATTGCCTAGTGCAAGGAATCCCCTGGTCCCGAGCTTTATCCTAAAGAGAAATGAGACAAGGACATTTTAGTATAATTATGACAATTACTATTTAATCTATATGACTTCAAAGAAATATACCATTTTAAGACATCCAGGCATACAGAATTTTCTCAGAACACTCCTGCCAAATTCTGGTGTATGTCCCTATATATTGATTGTCTTTGATTAAACAGAGAAGAACTATTCATTTTCATTTGCTTACATTTCCTTAAAAATAACATTTGAGACCCATTGTGTTTCCCAATTTTAAATGCAAGGCTTCAATGTTTGGGCAACTTGATTTACAAATTATAAACATGTAGTCCCAATTTACTAATGCTTTGTGCTAGGTTTGTGTTACTTGTGTACCACAAACCTGATGCAAAGTGTTATGCTGTGATTTACTATTAAAAACAAACAGGGTTTGCTTTTCGTAATTTTCCAAGTGAAGTAATTTTGCACTATACACTGCTTTGCATTATTTTGCAGCAAGTGGTACATGCATGTTTCCAGGCAACACACCATGGGTTTTGATGCAAATCCCTAAGTACAAACATTCATAGACAGCGATTTGCATGAAAATCCTACACCTCCATGTGCAGTCGTACAGAAAGAAATGTTTTAGCTCTAATTTTTCCTACTTTGCATGCATGCTGCATTGTAAAAAAACACCTACAAAGGAGGATTAGTGTTAAAGGACATTATTTGTACTGGAAGTGTCCACTTCCAGTACAATAGCACCTTACACCACCCGCACACCCATTGTGAGACTTTGGGTTATTGGTTGACTGGGGTGTGGGCCCTGATCAAGCAGCAATCAAAATCCTTGTCAGGGTAAAGCACAAGCAAAACCTAAATTAACCTATGTTCAACCACCTGGTAGATTGTCACAGAGCAGTTAGGCTTAATTTAGAGGAAATGTGTAAGGTATTTGTGCACCTCTTCAAACAATAAAACAGTGAAAACAACACACAAAAAGGATCCCATACCATGTAAGTAAATTAGAGTGAAATTAAATAACTAAACAAATCCAATCCAGTCAATAGAACTGGAGATATGAATAAAAATAAAGTGAAAACGAGTACCTAAATGCATAAAGCGCCAACAACAGCTATCTGGTCGTGCTGGACCGGGTCAAAGTCAAAAGTTCAGGCCAACCTTGATGGAGCGCAGGTCAGACACAGTCCCAGATTGGTCCCTCTGAAGTTTTACTTTCTCAAGTTTTGTTCCATGAGAGCAGCAAGGAGCACATTATGAGAGATTTTCAAGCTGGCATGAAGAGCAGGCTGGGCATCGCGAAAGGGCCAGTGGGCTGGAACTTTGTGTTGTCATCCCCCTCTTGTGGTCGATGCTACTGTGCAAAGAGAGGGGCTAGAGGTGGCTTGTCCTGATTTTCAGTACAAGCGTAGCGGTCTCGGTGCAAACAGGCCCAACTACAGTCACAAAGAGGCCAAAAGCTTGATTTAAGCTTGCCGAGACACACCAAGGGTTCAGGCTATGAGGATCACCAGATCGGGGTCAGGAACTCGCAGCAGCTGGGTCAACTAGCTGTTTGAAGAGCATTATAGGTCCCTGAGGCTCAGAACGGGAGGCCAGCATACTAGCCCTTGGAGTTACTCTGGGGTGCTGGGGGTCAATATGAAGTTGCAGGTCCAGTATTCCTTCCGAAGGGAAGAGGGAAACAGGCAGCAGGTCAGCACAGCAGGGCATCAGACCCTACGGAGCAGCATTCCAGCAGAGTGGCAGTCCTTGTAGCAGCATAGCAGTCCTTTCTGGCAGAGTATCAACATACTGAAGAGTTGGTATCTGAAGTCCTGGTTTTATACTCTGGTGCCCAAGCACAGGACAGTGGTAGAAACTTCTAGACAGTGGCTTTGAAGTTCATGGAATTTCCAACCTCCCCAGCCCTGGCTGCAAGCTGACTGAAGTGACAACGCCTGGTTGTTAGGCCCTTGATGTGAAGGCAGAGCATAGACTATTCAGTTGTAAGTGGGGCTGTGCTCAGCTGCACTTCCCTAACCTGCCAGCAGATGGTCCATCTAGGTACACCTAATCTTTCTTTTGTGTGACTGTCTGGGAGACATTCACAACGTCTGTCAGCTACACCCAGTCATGTGACACATGACATACTACAGGCACAAAATGGCTTAGAGGAGGAAAATGCTAACTTTCTAAAAGCGAAATTTTCAAAATTATAATGAAAATATGACGATTCCAGAGAGTTTGTCATTACAATTTTATAGACACCAAATATTATCCTGGAGTAAGGGTGCGCCTCACAAATAGTGAAACATAAAGTTATGAGTTTTTCACTACTGGGACATGTGAAATGAAATGTACATGTGCAATCTTTAGTTACACAGCACCCTGCCCTAAGTGCTACCTAGGCCCCACCTTAGGTGTGTTGCATATGGAATAAAAAGGGAATTTTAGGTTTGGCAAAGGAGGGTGCAAATGCCAAGTCAATATGGTAGTTTGAATCTACATTCAGGCTGCAATGGCAGGCCTGGGACATGTTTTAAAGTGATACTTAAGGGCAGCAGAATAAGTGGTTCAGAATTACTAGTTGCACATAATTACTGGCCCATGGTACATAATATATCACTCTACAAGGGAATTAAAATTAATTTAAATATGTCAATTCGGTATAAGCCAATGTATCCATGTTTAAGGGAAATGATAACACAGATGTTCGCACTAGTTAGCAGTGGTAAAGTGCATAGAGTCCTAAGGACAACAAAAAAAAGGTCAGAAAAATTGGAGGAGGTGAGGCAAAACAATTGGGGGACGGCTGCCCTAAGGCTGACAGGTCTAACACCTTTGCAGTATGGTGCATTGGAGAATGGCAGCATTAAGTTCACCAGAGCAGGGAAAGAGGAAAACAACACCATATCTTAGGAAATATGCTGCTGTTCAGCTCTCTCACTTTTACTAAATGTAACTCAGCAACTTTGTTTGCTGCACTGTGTGAATTGTTCGCAAATCTTTGTAAAAAAGTACACAAATTCCTTAGATTCTTCTTCAGCTTTAATCAATAGAGGCATTCAGGTTTTTTGAGATTAGACTGTATTTAAGAAACCAAGGTTTGGGGGTTGGTCCTTTTTTGACTTGGCTTTTTCCCTCTGGGAGACCCTCCTCCTTCTTCTTCAGTTGATCCTTCAATGCCTTACCTTTAGCAAGCAGTTACAATAGAATTTTCAGGATGAGGGCTCCTTTAGTGCAAAGAATATATCTGTAATGAATGTGTGCTTTGAAAAAAAGCTATAGTCATAAGATAACATACAAAAACTTAAATTCTAGAGGCTAAATAAATATAACATTAGTAACCTTCAGTTGTCCCTTGCATATTTAAAAGCATATCCAAAATACAACTGACATTAACTAGAAAGTATTATACCACCTCAGTGGATGTCAAAAAACCTCAAACAGTAGAATTTTCATCCGGGTGAAACCATGTGCAACTGTCACATGGTGGTAGGGATAACAAACTCAAAGCCACTGCAGAATATGGATTTCCAGCTTGTCTTTTGCGTCTTTGACCAGCCAATGTCAATTAAGGGGTGAGAAAAACGCCAGACTGAGAAAGCTTTCAGGGTATTTGTAAGAAAGGGGGCAATAGTGTCTCTGAGGTACTTCAAATTCGATTATTTTTTACTTTTTTAGTTGCCAGGATTGGTACAACCACAAAGATCAGTTTGCCAGTCAAAATGTGTCCAATTAGGGGCTAAATAATCCACAGTCCTCAGTACGAGTGGCCTGACTGGAAAGGCGATTATTACTGCAACTTTTTAAATACTACGGGGATCAGAATTTAAAAGGTGGGATAATTATCGCCTATTGCAAGTTATGTCCTTTTTAATGGGGCATATCATGCGTATTGTGATGCTTTGTGCACCAAAATTGGAATGCACCAGTATTTCCTATGAATTTTTCCTTGGAAAATGCAGGAGGTTTCATGAGCCGAACTCTACCTGGGAAATATTGCAGGCTGTGGTAACTACCACAAAATATGGTTGCAAGACAAAGGACACAGGAGTTACCGCCCATAAAAATGATCAAGAAGCCTAAGAAAGATACAGCTGCTCATGTGTTGCACTTCAAGAATGTAGTCTTCAGGCTGTGTACTTCCTGAGCTGGAAATCTGCAACTGTTTTATCTCAGAGCCACACCTGACTTTAAGGGCACTGAGTGTTTGGTAGCAGCTTTTATTTTAGGGGTTTTATTTTCCTAGGCACCATGACTGGCAACCCGCTCTTTCCTCAATATTGTACCGCTATATGTTTCCTTTTCAAAAACAGATAGCTGTAAGGTCAAAACTTGTTGAATATATACCCTGTGCTGCTTGTTCTTTTTATTGCATAGCACAGAGGTAGTATATTTTCCTTGCTAGGAGAATCATTTCACCAGGGCCTCTATATAATGTGGAACTAGCCGGTCCCTAGAAGAGAACTCAGTAGGGGGTGCATAAAATCACATTTTTTTCAGTAAACCTTATGAAAATATCTGACATTTTACAAACTTCACTCGCCATCATTACACCAGAAAATTTATTAAATGGCACACCTTACATTTAAAAGTCACATGTGGTACAACACGAGACATGTCAGTGGAAGAAAAACATCCCACAAGACATTTCATGCACAAAGCAGTGGGCTAAATAATATCACTTTTACAAACCTATGAAAATTTGCCTTAATTAAATTATTTCAACTTTTCAAATATATATTTAAATAAGTAGTTCACCTACCAGATGCAGCACGTGATGGTATTCACTTGTAAATAGGAGGAGGGGCTACAATGGACTGCTACCCCAGCCTGCGAGACCGACACTGAAGCAAGTCATACCGACTGAAACGCGTCTGCCCCAGTGTCTCTCAGACTTTGACACACGCTTGCTGTTAATTTGCTCAATAAATCCACCTGCTTACCCAGAGCTGTTGTCCTGCTTGCCCTTTTTTTTTTTAAAAGAGTGAGATTTGGTTTTCATGTTTGGCCGGTATTGCTGACTCCGGCATTGGGACCGCCCTCTCGGCCTGGAGCTACATGCAAAGTCAGCCATCTGGTTCGTGCATACTTTGCAGCGCATCGCCCCCCCCTGTTGGTGAGAGAGGAGGCAGTATTTCACTGCCTGAGAAGGGGACTGCTGGTGGTAGAGCAGGACTATCGCATGGGAGGTGACTGTGGCGGCGTGCAGACCATTGCCGAAAGGGGCACCACTGTTTGTTTGGATTTTGCCCTTCACTGTATGGGCTTCACGAGGGACTGCATGTACCAGAAAGCAGTTCATCTACCAGATGTAGCATGTGATGGTATTCACCTGTAAATAGGAAGAGGGGCTACAATGGACTCCTACCCCAGCCTGCGAGACCGGTACTGAAGAAAGTCATACCGACTGAAACGCGTCTGCCCCAGTGTCTCTCAGACTTTGACACACGCTTGCTGTTAATTTGCTCAATAAATCCACCTGCTTACCCAGAGCTGTTGTCCTGCTTGCTCTTTTTTTTTTAAAAGAGTGAGATTTGGTTTTCATGTTTGGCCGGTATTGCTGACTCCGGCATTGGGACCGTCCTCTCGGTCTGGAGCTACGCGCACAGTCAGCCATCTGGTCAGTGCATACTTTGCAGCGTGTCGCCCCCCCCTGTTGGTGAGAGAGAAGGCAGTATTTCACTGCCTGAGAAGGGGACTGCAGGTGGTAGAGCGGGACTATCGCATGGGAGGTGACTGTGGCGGCGTGCAAGAGGCAAAAGAAGACAGGGGCAACAAGTACAGTGGACCAGGCCATCATCCCCTCCCAACACGCGGAGTATGAGGAAAGGCCAGCAACCTATGACCAGTACAGAGACCTTGTCGTAAATCTGAGTTCACACACTTTAACTAGTGATGAAAACAAAGTTCTGAACTGGGGTTTGGGTTATGTACCTACATCGACAGCCGATCTATTTCAGATCAGACAAGAAACTAGCCTATTTCTTCCGTGAGATCAGGTTACATTTCTTCTTTAAAATGAAACCCGACAAAGTACTGGATGACACAACCAATGTAGCGGCTGAAGTGAAAAGTGGTTTGAAGAATAAATCTACATTCAATCCACCACCGCACATGATACCGGATGAAGTAAATACATTTGAGAAAGCAGTGATACATGATATCACTAATCTGTGTTCTATTCCAGAACAGACTTTCCGGAATCTGCCAGCAAAAGAGCGTAAAGCAGCAGAAGATCTAGCCAAAAATCCCTCTCTAGTAATAAAACCAGCAGATAAGGGTGGAGCAATTGTCCTCATGAATACAACAGACTATCAAACAGAATGCCTTAGGCAACTTGAGAATAGAGAGGCCTATCGACCACTCAGTAGGGACCCTACTGACAGAGTGATAAAGGAAATTCAGTCTTTGGTTTTGGAGGCCGAATCAGAGGGTTGGATCATGCAGAAGGAGGCAGACTACCTGGTTGCTAAAAGCCCGGTGACTCCCTACTTCTACGTTCTCCCTAAAATTCATAAACCTGAACGACCCCCTCCGGGTCGCCCGATTATCTCAGGCATCGGGTCCCTCCTAGAACCCTTGTCCACTTTCGTGGATTTTTTCCTACGACCCTTGGTCATGGTAATGCCTACATACCTCAAAGATACAAGAGATATTCTCTCTATACTTCCAGAAATATCTTTTGATATAGACAAAGATTATTTGGTGAGTTCGATGTGGTTTCTTTATACACTTGTATCCCACAGGACGAAACCCTATCGACTATACGTATACTACTTGAAAATTACGATTGCAAATCTATTACATCTGTTCATTTTATTCTCGAATATGCAAGACTGGTAATGAAAGAGAATTTCTTCCAATTTGCTGATACTCTGTATCTCCAAATATCTGGAACTTCCATGGGAACTGTGTGCGCACCGAGCCTGGCTAATCTGTACATGCATTGGTTCGAACAACAACATATCTTGACAGATACCAACCCGTTCCGGCAACCTATAATTGTCTGGAAAATATATATAGACAATGTGTTTGTACAATGGCGAGGAAATCTTTCTAGTATTCTGGAGTTCCAAACCTGGCTAAATCTGAGGAATACCTTTCTTGATTTCACGGTGGAATATAGTAAAGAATATCTTGCTTTTCTGGACCTTAAGATATCTCTCAAGGCAGGGGGCTAAGTGAGCGAATTATATAAAAAACCAATGTCCAGGAACTCTCTTTTGAGATTTGATAGTCATCATCCAAAAGCATTGCGTCAGAACTTACCTGTGGGACAATTCCTGAGGATACGACGCAATTGCTCAGAACTCACTAAATATGAGGAACATGCACAAAACCTGTCTAAAGATCTTGAAGCTAGACAATATCCAAAACATTTGATCCGAAGAGCTCGTAAACGAGCGGCAAATAACAATCGTGACGCTTTGCTGGAACCTCCGGTCCAATAACCTACACTAGATAGGATGACCTTTGTAAGTACTTTTAGTACTCTCTCTAACAAAACACAGCGAACTGTGTTAAGACACTGGAGAATCTTGAACATAGGGAATAACAAAATCCCTAAACCTTTATTCTCTTTTAAAAGAAACAGAAGTTTGAGGGATACTTTGGTACACACGAGACCACAGAACAAAGTGGTTTCATATACTCAAAGGCTCTGGGATATGCCACCAGTAGAGGGCCACTATCCATGTGGGTCTTGTGCAGCATGCCCACAGACAGAACATGCAACTCAAATAGACATTGGCACCATTAGACCATGGAGACTGACTGGCCACACTAACTAACAGTGAGCGCGTGATATACCAGATCACGTGCCTGTGCCATTTGAGGTATATCGGGATGACCTTGAGAAAGGTCAAGACTCGTATTGCAGAACATAAGAGCAAAATCCGGTGCAATAAACAGTCCACGAAGCTTACATCACACTTCCTTACATTGAACCACAATGCGGAAGATATGAGATGGGTTGTGTTGGAGAAACCATATATACCCCCTCATGTAACAGACCTAAGAACATACTTATTTAGAAAGGAGCAACGCTGGATTTTTAGGGTGTCAAGTAGTGAACAGGGACTGAATGATGACATACCCTGGACCTTACTTTGAATAGCCTATAATAACTACTGATACAGCTGTAAGATTGGGAAGGAGAGTAGAGAGGTGACAGGTAGATTTTGGTTTGATTTTATACCGCCACATTCCCTCTCCCGCTCTGTATATGGTTAGTCTTGCTTTCCCTCCTCCTCTACAGGGCCTTTCGTAAGTTTGTTTACTAAGACTTAGCATCTAACACATAAGTAGAACGATTGGTGATGCAATTCTGTAGGTATTTTATTTGGCCACAGAAGGATGACGTTAAGGTACAATATAGATAAAATTGGGACTAACTTAATAGGTGTTATGACGGGATTTTTAACGAAATACATTCTTTCTGCACGCATTTGGTTCACGTGTATTAACCCCTTCAGTGCCCATGACGAGCTGGACTCGTCATGGGCTGCGGTGGCGCTGTGCCCATGACGAGTCCAGCTCGTCATGAACTCCGCCCGCTAATGCAAGGCGCGGCACTGGGCGGGGAAAGGGGCGGGCATGCAAGGGGTTAAATATAGCGAGGATCACCTCCGTAACTTAACCTATTTGAGAACTATACTTCCCATCTAACACAGCGTGCTATATGTTGCGTAATGAAGCATCGCCACGTCAAGCGTGCGTTCAGACATTGACAAAAAAGGTGAGATGCCGACATTCCGGACCTACGACTACAATTCCCATCAAACGTGGCGTGTTTTACGTTACGTAATTGAACATGCGCCCGTCAGGCACCAGTGAAAATAAAAATGGTGAGATACCGGCACACCGGGCCTCTGATTGTAGCCCTGGATGCTGGGGCGCAACCGACGGAGAGGTAAGCTTCTCCGAGAATGTTCTGTTGCCATCTTGAATATATAGAAATAATGTCTAAGAAAGGTTCTGTATTTTGGGAACCTTAAATAATATCGTATCAGTGAGCCTCATGGGCACCAGAGAGGAGTGTGCCTTAATGATAGAATTGGGTTGCCATTCGCATGGTTTCAACAAACTGTATGAGTCGATTGCCGTTTCAATTCATCAGGCGACTCTACGCTAACCTATTAAAAAGTTGATTTCTCTGGGACTCAGGGGCTTTATCCACTATTTACCCATAAATATTGAGTCCATGTAGAAATTTGGAATGATGGGTGTAAATATCTTTTCAGTGAGGCAATTGGGGGCCACATTGGGTTGCTGCAAAATTTCTCGGAGCATTATGTTATAAGAAGGGAGGCACCATGTTAGGTAAAAAGTTTTTCTTACTGGTGTGTTTATCCATTACCTTCATAGAGCGGTGCTTCACACCTCCTGCTGCAATAAGTGAGGTGAGGCACACACCCTAGCAGAGCAGGGTACGTTTTTAATTGCTTAGGAGTGTTGCACGATCGTTATGGCGTTAAATTTTGGCCGCATTACCTCGGTATTAAGCAATTGTGACTGTTAAAAGTTGTGCTAGTGATAATTTCACTGACAAACTGTACCAATAACTTTTATTGTTTATTTTTAGGTGACAACTCTCCTGTGTTCGTATCTAAGGATTAACAGGAATTGTATGATCACTTTTCTCTTGTTTTTCACGTTTTTCTCATAGTGTATAGATGTCTACTTATGGTCCTGACGAATGCCCGATCTAGTATGGTCAGTTGGGCAGAAACATGTTGGCCTGCTTTTTAGTAATCTTGGTAGTATCGTGGCCTATTATGTCAAAGCCAATTACGCTTTTTAATTTTGTCACCATTGTAGCTCTAATAAAAGTATGATAGCTGCATGGTAGACAATTTTAGATCACATAATTTACCTTTCATACACTTTATCCCATCTCCTGCAGTTGGTATATTGTTCAACATATTGAAGTGACTGAGAGACATACAGCTCAACCCTTAATACGGCAAGGGAATTTTTTCCTGTTGTTGCCGCTTAGGAGGATGGTAGCTGTCACTATCCCAGATGATGAGTTTGGCCAATGGGGTCGATGATGGGATTTTTTCGGATCTCTTCAGTTTCTCTGTTGAAATTGTCCTACCTGAATGAGAGACTCTCGTTCTAGTCACAACTTGATATCCCGCCCTTTAACTTTGAGTGGCAGGTAGTATCGACCTGTTCAACTTCTGTGTTGTTTGTTGTGGCGGCGTGCAGCCCATTGCCGAAAGGGGCACTACTGTGTGTTTGGACTTTGCCCTTCACTGTATGGGCTCCACGAGGGACTGCATGTACCAGAAAGCAGTTCACTTACCAGATGCAGCACATGATGGTATTCACCTGTAACTAGGAGGAGGGGCTACAATAGACTCCTACCCCAGCCTGCGAGACCGGCACTGAAGAAAGTCATACCGACTGAAACGCGTCTGCCCCAGTGTCTCTCAGACTTTGACACATGCTTGCTGTTAATTTGCTCAATAAATCTACCTGCTTACCCAGAGCTGTTGTCCTGCTTGCTCTTTTTTTTTTTAAAAAGAGTGAGATTTGGTTTTCATATATATATAGCTTGGAAGCTTGAGACATTGCGTTTTGAGTACCCGCCCCTGGACAGGAGAAGGAGTACCTCTACCAATCGCAGAGGGACACTCTGAATTTTTAAAAGGTGAACAGTGAATGACTTTATGATCGAAGGCATCTGAGGAAGGCAATCACGCTGAAATGCAGTATGCCAATCATTGCACTGCTATTAAAGGAGGAATCTTTACTTACCTGCGTGGGCTCAAGTCCTTTCTAGACGGGGAAGGACCTTTTGGTTTGATATATATGTATATATGTACAACGCGGTGCCACCCCGAGCGAAAACCACTGCCATTAGGCTGTATTGTTTGCGAGGGGAGAGAGGAGGCAGCGAGTGGCTGCCTGTTAAGGAATACGGACATGGGTGTGAGCCGGACCAACATATCCAAGAGAACTGTGGCAGTATACAGTCCAACGCCAAGAACCTTGGGGCATCACTGGATGTTTGGAAGTCCCCATCACTGTATGAGGTCCCACGTTGGACTGCAAGTACCATCATGCAGTTCACCTGGAGTCCAGCAGCATAACGATAGCCACCTGTTTTAAGTAGGAGGAGCCGAGAGACTGCTTTTAAGGAGTGGTCTCTGAGTCAAAGATGAATCTACCAGCCTGTGAGATCGGCACTGATGACGGCCATTCCGGCTAGAAACGCGTCTGCCATAGCGTTTCACGGACTGCAATGCTAGCGCTGAGAATGCTCAATAAATCCCTTTGTCTGTATCCGGAGCTGTGTCCCGCTTGCTTTTTAATTAAGGTGAGCATAGGTTGTGGATATATATATATATATATATATATATATATATATATATATATATATATATATATATATAGATATATATGAACAAAACAAGTTTTCCCAGACGTCCAATTGTGGAAGAACACAGGTACAGACCACAGCACGCTGGAGATAGATATATAGGAGTGCAAATGTATTCCTTAATCGGCATGACACGTTTCGGCCATGTTGCCACGGCCTTGATCACAATATATTTCACAATATATATATATATATATATATATTTAATAATCCTGAAGCTCTGCACTTCCAGACACCTGGCAAACAGAGACACGAACCCAGGGATATGAGGCCAGATGATATTTATTTGAAAAATCTTCGAACCTGATGCGTTTCGGGTATCCGATACCCTTGCTCACAAGTCAAGTAAGAAACGTCATTCGCCATTTTTAAATACATTGCTGTGTTAAAGTGCTGTCACCACGTGATTGAAAAACATAGAAAAAACACTGGCAGTCTTATTCAAAGGCACTAGCGAGTCTGTTTTCCAAACATTTCGAGTTCCAGCCATCAATGGGTCCCCAATGTAGACATGTGACATGATATAATAATATTGCAATTGAATTCAAGGTAATAACTCTACATTATAAATAAATAAATAATTAGAATTCATAAAAAACCTTAGCCATAACAAATGTTTCAAATTCACATTCTAAACGTGAAAAACTACATATGAAATTCATGTGATATACATTTGATGTGTTAATAGAAACATGAAAACCGTAGTGATAGTAAAAACTATGGCTGTGCAAATCGCAATAATTGTTTGTAAACAATATATATTTGAGACTTTCACAGTTCTAGTCTGTTTTCAACTTCCTGCTTAAATTCTGGGATGTACCCTTTCTGATTCCAAGGCTGAGATGTGCAAAAATGCAAAAGAAAGTGCCAAGATATCTATAAAGTGCAAAAAGAATGGACCCTCATAAAGTGCTAGTGCTAATACTATCCTATAAAATGTACAACAACTAAAACCACTGGGTAAAACGGTAATAACCCTATTTAACTAAATTAACAACAGGGCTAAAACCTTAAAAACCGGCGGCATTTTACATCAATCCTAATTTAAGAGATCACAAACAATAATATTAATACATATATATATATATATATATATATAAGGAATTGTTAAAAATTTAAACAATGGGGCGTGGACAGCTAAGATGGTCGAGTTGAAGTAATCCATGGAGGCTCCACTACCGTTATCCCCAAAGCTTGGGTAATTTACCTGCTTTCAGATGGCATTGCACCGTAGCGGCAATGTAACCATGCAGTGACAGCAATGACTCCCCATGGAGTGCTGGAAATCCCTGCAGCCAGGCAGATGAGGGCGATTTTGGGAAAAGGGGATTGGTGACCAGATGCTGGTGTACTGATGTGGCGTGGCACCCGAGACTGAATATTGGAAAGGATCAGGGCCACATTGAATTCACTCAGCCCCAAGTAGCAATATAGTGGAGTGCTATACCTTAGGCACAGAGGGACTATGACCCATTGAATGGAGCAGGGCATACTAAGTATCATCCTCGCTCCTGGGCCAGCTGCTGCCCAGCCCTCAAGGTTAAGCATTTTCCAGCCAGTCTGCATAAGCCTCAGGCGCCTACACTGGGAGAAGGGCCCCATGGGCTGAGAGATGCTTTCACACCAAGGTAGATGGTTGGGAGCTCCGGGAGACACAGATTTTTGAGATGGTGCCCAACGAGAAGACCCTGACTACACAGTTACATATACACTCCTCAGGTCACCCTGTGAGACTCCTGGAGACCTCAGCACCAGTGATCAGACTAGAATGGCCCCCAATAACAGGGCAGTGACCGACCAGCTGCCTGGGCCCAAAATGGCAGACCCGGTGAGGCAATCCTGGGACTGACTCAGTATCCTTCTTCACTCTCCCATATATAGCACCTGACTGTTTAGTCATGTTCTCTATGGTGATATCCACACATATGGCATGTGCTGGGAATCTCTCCACCTGAATTGAACACCTCCACACTTATTAACTACCCCAGAGCTGCACGAAGACTTTGGAGGTGCGGCAGAGACACACTGACTCTATTCATAACGTCGACCAGAACTGGCACTCAGAGAGCTCTAGGTGATGGTTTTTGATGAGAAGCAAAATAGGTGGCTCAGAACGGCAATTAGAGCCTCATGTGGGTCTCGTTAAAGTACACCTCACCCAGCAGCATGGACTACTACCACAGCATGGATTGGCCTCATGTGAGGGGGTCCAGAGAGGAGTACTGAAACCTCCTGCAGCTCTGTCATTCAGAGCTCTTAAAGACCTAAGCTGTACTCAGTGGGGCTGCACCTGAGACTAACACTCCTTACCAGAATCTGTAACTGTAACTGACAACCTCATCACTCTTTATGTCTCTAAAAAGGCAGCCGCTCAACAGGGTGACCAGCTATTTCAACCCAGCGGAATCGTGAGACAGCCTATCGATAGTAGTTACGGGAGGCGCCATGTCCATCATGAAAGAAAATCTCTTCTCTTCCCTGCAAGAGTTTAAAAAGGAATTCTGGGTGAAACTAAAAACTGACTTGGCCACTGGGTGGACTTGAATGAGAAACTCTTCTCCCTCCAGCACTATGTGGCCCAGGGTGCTAGACTTGGGATCCAAATCTCTCGACATTATACACTGCACCAGCTATTTAGAAAACCTCACATATTTCCTCCAAGCACAGCTGTAGGCCGAAGAATGAAGACCTTGAAAACAGATCACTTTGTGACAATGTATGAATCTGTGATCTGTAGGAAGGGTTAGAGGGTCCAGATTTGGAAGACTTTGTCGTAGGTCTATTCGCAGAGATACTCTGGGGCAAGGTGAAATTGGAGAGGGTACATCAAGTGGGCAACCTGACGACAGGAGAGAGGAGGCATACAAGAGATGTGCTGGCAAAACTCCACTCTTTTAAGGTGAAGGAGGCGGTTCTACAGGCAGCCTGAAAAAAGAACAAGATTGAATTTCACAGAGCCACCTGCTAGCACTAGCAAGATGTCGTACCGGCAACCCTAGCACGACATGACAAGTTTAGACTAGTGACAGATAAGCTACTACGCGACCTGGACTTATCCCTTTGGGCTCATCTTTGAAATACACAACAAAGCACATCATGTCACAGACCTGGCTGAAGCTATGACAAGTTCCGAGAACAACAGGCAGAGAATGGCCTGGGAACTTCAAGAGGCGGCTCCAACGGATCCCAAAAAGTAGGCCTCTTGTATACTCAGAGACATCCACGGCAGCTGAGGAAGCAGTGACTGAGACGACTACAGTGACTCCTTATCTGGCCTATTCAGAAAGACATGATGATACTGAGGGCCCCTCAATGAGGACCACCTGCTCTGACAGAGATAATGTGCTATACAGACTAATTTAGGGTGGAGCCGCTGCTGGAGGCAAGATGGGGGTTATTGGAGAGATATTCCTGAAGGTCTGCATAAGCCAATTTTAGTTAATACCATCTGTACCTAGTCTACATGCTTTGACAATACTTAACTAGTGAACCTACTCTAAAGTTTCTGTAGCGGTCCTTGACCGATATGCCAAGCAAGTTGTAATTACCTTTACCTGACATACATGTTTTCGGAACAGTTGACCCGTAAGTCTCAGGGTTTCAATTTCAATTTTTATGTTTATTGGTACATGGTTAGCATCTTTTTCAGGGGACGGATGAGAGGATTAGATACAGGGATGGGGCAGAGAGCCTAGGGATGAGCAAGGAGGTAGCAATGGAGGGCACTACTCCTTCCAATAATTGGGATACATTCAAGGAAGTTTTGCGGGAAAAGTGTATAGGGCTGATCACCACAGTTAATAAACAGAGGACATAAGATCGATTGACACTCTGACCTTATCTCCTCAGTGGAAAATTATGGCACTACATGGGAAACGTAATGCTATCTACACTAATAGGGCAGAGCTCCTGCACCTAAAGCCCATATTCTATGATCAAGGCATCAAGGTTTGTTCACACTTGGTGAGACAGCTCAGGGTCAAAAAGACTATACTGTGGAGATCATCATCAGCGAGACAGGGACACTATTGACTGTTGGAAAAACCCATTCCTTTGGCACCTTTTATGGGAAACTATATGCTGCTGACCACGCCAAATTCAGTTCTCAACACTGTAGACCTCCCTCAGGTAACCCCTGCTCAAAATGAGAGACTGGGAGACCCAATCAGTAATAAAGAGTTTCAAAGACCTATTACATCCCTGAAATTACATAAGTAACCGAGACATAATGGGCTAGCAGCACAATTCTTAAGACTTTCAGCTCTAGCATAGTACCTCATCTGACCTCCTTTTTTAATGACGCCAATACAACGGGAGCAGTCACACCATCCATGAGTGAGGAACTGGTAACAGTTATCCCAAAACCAGGGAAAGACCCCCATTCATGCAGCTCTTACAGGCCTATTGCACAACTCAATCTGGATGCCAAGCTCTACTCAAAAATACTGGCCTCTAGGTTAGAAGATTTGCTGCCCGACTTGATCCAGCCGGATCAATCGAGCTTCATCATGGGCAGGCAGATCCATGATAATTTGAAGAGGGTGATCCACCTGATCAAGAATACTACTAAAAAGCAGATACCTGCCATGCTGTTAGGCCTGGATGTAGAGAAAGTGTTCAGCCATGTGGACTGGCCCGTTTGGTTCTTTGGCTTCAGCGACTCATTTAACTCGATGATCCAAGCTAATTATGCAACACCGTGGTCGAGAGTCATACTGAATGATGTGAGCTCAGAGCCTTTTCATCTGGGAAGGGGGGCTAGGCAGGGGTGCCCCCATTCCCTGCTCCTTCTTTGCACTAAGAATAGAACCACTAGTTGCCAAAATATGATCCACCCCCTCTATAAGCAGCATTATGTTCGGGTCTATAAAACACAACAGTTCCCTCTTTGCCGAAAATGTACTAATAATGCTTACATTACCGTGGCTCGCCCCTCAGGCCTTGCTGGAGAAGCTAAGTCTCTTTGAAAGTGTGACAGGCTTCTGTTTCAACTTGACTAAGTCCTTTCTACTTAACCTGACGTTGACTGACGCAAACATAGAAACATTGGTAGCCTCCAGAAACATTGGTAGCCTCCACCTCATTCCAATCTATGTAAAAAGACATCAACTACCTGGATATTAAACTTACCACTAAACTATCTGTCCTATATCAGGCCAAATACCCTCTGCTCCTACAACAGTAATTTAGCTTGGGTAGACATTGCTGACCTGGGCCGTATTTTTTCTGGATGTCATTTCTAAAAAATGGGCGATGTACTGCAGTGATGTTGTCATATTTCAGGAAACATTAAACCTATATCATTCATTTTGTTGTCAAAACATAGTTTTGGGGGACTAGTAGTATTGAAGATATAGAAAACCTCCTCAGTGCAACCCTTCCGCCATTTTCCATAATGGTGGCTATAATAGAGGAAGGAGAGACATATGTAGAAAATGAAACACAGAATAATGGTTCTTGATCCTTTATACATACACCAAACAATGTTTATGATCTGAATATGAAAACAAAATAATATTTATCACTCCTGTTTTAGACAGTTGTATTTGATTTAATGGAAAAACTATTTCATGGAATACCATTACTGAGAAACAATTTCATCTAAACTGTTTAATGGAAATTTTCGGAATGAATTGTATTTACCTTTTAGTAGAAACTCATTCGTAGAAAGTCTTTTTCGCTGAAATTGGATTGTAATGCTTATTTATTATGTGAAAATGCAACGTCTTAATTTCAGAAACATTTTTATCGGAGATATTTATCTCAGTGCTTTACTTCAGGGGACATTAGTTCATATTTATATTGACTGACAATTACTTTGGATGCTTTTAAGAGGATGTGGCCTAACAGCTAGAGTGGTCGACTTCGAAGCTGGGGAACTGAGTTCGAGTCTTGGCTGGGATGCTCAATATCCTGTGATTCTGGGCAAATCACTTAATCTCCCCGTGCCTAATCAAATGAATGTGTCCATCTATAATGCAACTGGTGCTCATGTAAAGCACTCTGATACCTTCGGGCGAGTACGTGCTATATAAAACTCCGAAAAAAAATTACAAAAAATTCTCTGAGCCATGATCACTCATAAACAACATCCATTGCTGATCCCTCAGAACCTATCAACACCATCAATCCCTGCCCCCTAAAAGCACTCACCGCACCTTAACAACACTCATCCCTGAAGCCTAAAATCCCTTTCTAACCCACAAATCTGCCATCCCTGACCCTAAAATCACTCTTTACCCCTAACCCAGCCATTCCTGAACCCTAGAACCCCTTTCTATGCCTAAGCCCCTCCCATCCTATACCCCTTAGAACACCTCAGCACAACAAAACGCCACCCTTCCTTGAACTCTAAAAAACCTTCAATGCCCTTCAACACCAGCCATCCATGACACAAAAGAATTCATCAACCTGAACTATTCATCCCTGAATCCTTAAAACCCCCACTCCTCCAAACTCCACCCCAATTTGAATCCTAAAAACACTTCACCACCAAAGCCACTACCCATAACGGAACCTTAAAATTAACACCAGTCTTAAACTCTGCCCATCTATGAACCCTAAAACCTCTCAACACCCATACACTCCACCGTTCCTGAATTGTAAAAATACCTCATACACCAAAACACCACTCACCTGTGAACCCTAAACACCCCTCACCACCCCTGCACTACATTCATCTCTGAAATTAAAAAAACACATTCCATGCCCTAACACTAAAAATTCCTGACTTCTTAGATCCCCCACTTCACCATAAACATGATCCATCCCTGAGCCCAAAAACCCCAGAGTAGTCCTAGATTAGTTGAATGTAATTTTTAAAATGCAAAATGTTTCCTTTAATTTTCCCAAAAACACTTTTTACTTTAAATTGGTTTTTCATGATTTGTTTCCTCAAATGTAATTTCTATGTTTTCATTTTTATATGAATTCACCTTCTACTGTTTTAGACACATTTACATTGTGGTATATTACAGAATATTGATCTTTTGAGAACAGCATATCGACAGTGACATCTTTTTCTAGCACAGGTTTTGCAATGACATGCATCTGCAAGTTCTGTGGGTAGAGGCTTTAGAAATACGTTAGGTTTTAGCACCCCGTCAATACCTTCCCAACTAAGGGTCATATCATCAAGGCGGCACAATAAAATTATCGCCGCTTTTGCATCCGTTTTCGTCCGAAAAGCAGCGATAATTTTATCGCCTTATCAGCAAGGTCACGCTGTCGCGTGAATCCTTGCCTTAGCGCCCTTTCCCTTAACGCCCAGCTATGCATCTCTAATGAGATGCAAAGTGGGTGTACCTTGCCAAACTTACGTGGAGAATGTCGCTAAATAACATTTCTCCAATTAACAAGGAAATCGCTGACCTGCTTAGCGATATTAAAAGAAGTGCTAACCGCCCTTAACGCAGGTTTCTGTACGCCTGCTTTTAATCTGACTTAGCCATGTAATCCAATGGGAGGTGGCTAAGTCCACCCTGCCCTATCAGCAAAGTATCGCATGTCGCAGTGCGATTATCGCCGGTTTTTCAGCGATAATCGCACTGTTTTGTAGCCAACGCTTGGATTTCTATCGCTTTGGAGATATGCTTTGCTGATAGCACGCTATCTCCGCGATAGAATCCAGCGATAGCCGATGATAATTATCCTAGCGCTAAGTGTGCTTAGCGATAATTATCGCCGGTTGTTGCTGATATGACCCTAAATTCACACAAATATCTCTACATATACATGATGCGAAACATTTACACATCTTCGAATCAAGTAGAACAAGTAGTACACCGAGATACTTTTACTCATCAAACTAAAATTGACAGGTCCCACGCCCTGGAAATGGCACAGAAATAAATTAGAAATGACGTATTTGTATGTGTGACAACCCTCCCTGGAACTGGGTTGGAGTGGGGGTGTGTCACATGGGCAGAAAAAGAGTGTGAACGCGTGCTGATGCCTGTATTAGCGTGTTAACAGTGCATTTAGGGTTAAGTAAAAAATGTATCCCGAACTGTGTGTGTGCGCAAAAGTGTCTTCGTCTAAGAGGTAATGCCTGGGCCTGTTTAAAACTGTGCCTGCAGACCTGTGACAGATGGGGTCCCAGCAAGTGGAGCTGTGAGTAGTCAGACATCCCAAGTCCCCAAGCCCCATGGCTTCGTGGCTGCCTAACACTGGGGGTTGCTGTGCAGATGTGTTTTTTTTTAAAGAAGTGTCTTTCTTTAGAAGCAGCAAGGCCAATTTGAAATGCCTCCCTGACAAAGGTGCTGGCATCAAACTATCCATGACAGGACTCAAAAGTGGTTGTGGCTGTTAGAGTGGGAAACCCCTGTAAGGATTGCAAGGCGGGAAGTGAAAACACCTCGGACAAAGGACAGCTTTCCAGGCAGGGCTCTGGCATGTAGATGTCAAAATGATACAGTGTCAGGGTCTGTAGCAGAACAGGGTTGAGAAGAGGAAAAAGCCAAGCACGGGACGGGCCCACACTTCTCAAGGAGAATCTGAAACAGGATAACACTAGGCATGATATAAATCAGGCACACCCAACACATAGGCCAATCCTGCGAAGTCAAAAACTCCAAACAAAGAAGCTGCTTCTAGCTTCCAACACAGGGACTCTGTCATGATTAGCAGAGGTCAAATGATAAAGAGACACCGTTCGAGAGCAGAGCAAGGCTGAGAAATGATAAACTAAACTTCAGGTCCCAAACTTCCCTGGAGAGTCTCAAGTAGTGTAGCACATGTTGTGTTATAAAGCTGTCAACCTCAGCAGCTATGTCTGTGTTGACCAAGCAAGACCTACAAACACATTATCATGGGCCAAGCTTCCCAAGACAGTGGTCAGGTTTGATTAGCAGCTGTCAAATGATAAGTTGACACCGAACATAAGTAATGCAGCATGCAAAAAATGGTCCCTCCAAAGCCCCCCATTACCTGGTTCTAAGGCCTCCCCTCCATAAGGTGTGAGATGCTTCTACTTAGTATACCAGGACAAGTATAAAAAGCATATTTAGGGATCCAGCACAAACAGACATTCAAAAACCCATTTTGAACGACGTATCTGGAGGACTACCACAGGAACTTAAAGAGAAAAAGAATGGCGTAGAACAACACGACCCAGAATGATGCTGCATGCTGTACTCTACTGGAGGTAAATAAATAGGGGTGGCACATTGCTGCAGTCTTGAGGATTTAGCACCAGATGTACAACCCTTTTTTGCAGCCGCAAACGAGATAACCTCCCGTATGCGGCCGCAAAAAAGGGTAATAGCATGTACAAATGCTATTTTGCGAGTCACTGACTCGCAAAATAGCATTTGCGACTCTCGCTATTAGGAAAGGGCGTCCCTTCCTAATAGGGAGTCAATATGCTATGTACTAGTGTTTTGCAACTGCATTTGCGGCAGCAAAACACTCGCAGTTGACCACCTACTTCAAGTAGGTGGTAAACCACTCGCAAAGGGGAAGGGGTTCCCATGAGACCCCTTCGCCTTTGTGAGTATGTTCGAAAATATGTTTTTAAGAGCAGGCAGTGGTCCCAGAGACACTGCCTGTGCAAAAGCAATCCCAGACATGGTGGTTTGCTGAGCCCAGTAGGCCACCATCTCTGGGAAGGCCGTTATTCCCAATGGGCTCGCAAATTGCGAGAGGCCCATTAATATTAATGAGCCTCGCAATTTGCGACCCCATTAGGAATCGCAAACAGTGTGAAATACAATGTTGTACATCGGAAATTGCGCCTCGCAAATTGCGCCTTGCAAAAGAGCCGCAATTTGCGATGCAAAATTTTCTTGGTCATACATTTGGAAGGGCTTAGTTAAAGTATTGGGGGAATGCATTTAGTGTGAACTATGTTGCAGTTTTTAAAGGTGCTTACCGCTATGTAGGATTGTATCCTCGATGTTTTAATTAATGTTTAATGTGTTGTGGTATTATGGTGAAATGTGGTTATAGTTTTAAGGTTTTAAATGGCACTTAACGCAAGGGGGCCTGTATTTAATGTGAATAAGGAGGCAGGCTATGAGTGGGTGGCAAAGGTTTGCAAGATCAATGTTTTAAATAAAGCTCATTGCATTGTGGTGGTGGGCTTAATGTGAATAAGGCTGCATGTTATGAGGGGTGGCACAGGTTTGATTCCTTGATGATTTAAATAATGCTTAAAGCCTTATGGTATGTTATGTTACTTAACATCAATATCTTTAGAGGCTTTGAGGGGAGAGGAGGTTGTAATTTTAAGGTTTTAAACTGCGCTTAGCATTAGGGGAACTGTATTTAGTGTGAATAATGTGGCTTGTTCTGAGGGGTGACACAGGGTACCAGTCCTAACATTGTAAATAATGTGTAGAGCAGTGAGGGCTTGCACTTAAATGTGAATAATGTTAGAGATTTGGGTGACACAGGGTTGTAACCTTAAGATTATACAGCTCATAGAAACGGTTTTCCATGGTGTGTGTGTGTGTTATAAATGAATCAATAATAGAGTTTTGTTCTCACTAACTGGCTATGTTGATGGTAAACTGTCTCTGGCGCAGGATGTGGCTGCTTTCAGGTATGGTGTCCGTGGTCTTATGCATGAGGCCCAAAGTGGTCATGAGGGTACTCTGGGGCACTTGTGACGGCTGCGGTGGGGCCAGGGTCCAAAGCAGGGGCATTTGACCCCACAGAGCCCATTTCTAATGTGCTGGGGCTCTGGGTTATGGGCCAAATGGAGGAAGGGTACTGGTGGGGCCCACAAACGTCTGTTGTAAACCCCAATGCATGCTGAGGTCCGGGCCGTGCTCTGGGGGTTGGTGAGACCCACTCTGGTGTGGGGAGCTGTGTCTGCGCGGATGTTAAAATTAAGCCCCCAGTGCATGCTGAGGTCCGGGGCTGTGCAATGGGGGTTGGTGAGGGTAGAGCCGGTGTGGGGTGGGGGTCCTGAGGCCACAACAGCATTTGTTTTAACCCCAGAGCCCTTTTCCAACACGCGGGGCTCTGCGGGTTGTGTCCCAAAGCTGTTGAGGCAGCCGCACAGAGCGTTCCATGCGGTGATCATGAGGCTTGTGGTAGGGTTCGGTGTGGTTCGCCGGCCCAAACTTACGGGGGCATCCCCAGAGCCCGCTAAGGTCCAGGAGGACTCTGTGTTGTGTGCGACCATCTGTAATATATAGAACTCCAGAGCCCGCTTACCGTGGGCGCTGCTCTGGGGACTGGGGGCAGCTGTAGGCCTTTCCGATGGACCCCGCGTGGGTCATGATGTCGGTGTCATGGGCGCCGGGAACTTCCTCCAAAGCTGTGGCGTAGGCAGATCCTGCCCCTCCATGAGGTCATCGTTGGGGGACACCCCTGATGTCGCGGATGGGTGGGTCCTGCCTTTACAACGGCTTCGGAAGACTTCCCCGTCAGGGTCAACAGCGCTTGGCAGCATGAGGGAACACCCTGCAGGGATTCCGCACACTGGGTCTTTAGTTTACAGCTGGGGGTCTTGTTAGCGGAGCCTCTAGTTCTAAAGCAGTTGCTGGCCTCTGACGGACTGCAAAGGAGAGGAGAGCGTTTCTCATGCTTTAGCTCTCCCCCTCCCTGTACTCTATTTATTTAATACAATTTTAGATAGCGCTGACTGTACCCGAAGGTGCCAGTGCGCTTTACAATACAACCATGTATGTTACAGACGCAGCGCTAAAACCCAGGTAACGGGGAAACAACCCGCACCGGTATCCTCCCCGCGTCACAGACCCGACGTCACACTAACTCATTCACACATGCAGTCATTGGTGGGGCCCATAACACCAACACTCACACGGTACATCCACACCGGTCTGTACACACAGGAGGAATTCAAGCGCCGGACATGTGAGGGGAACACCTTATAACCTATAGGGAAGGAAAAGTCATTTACAAAATATATATTAACGCCCTTTTGCCTACAGATCCTTAATCCTAAACATCAAGGCACTCCTCCCACTTCGGTCAATGGACCAAATTAGTAGATGGGTGGATAGTGATTTAGAACCAGCTAAAACACATTTTAAGACTTCAGAATCTGTCCCTTAAATGAAACTCACAACTCCTGAATTCTCGTTAATCAATAATTGTTTATCTAAATTTCTTAAAGATTGAATTTTCATTTGTCTCATCAAAGTATTGGAAAGTTTATAAAATTCTTAGTAAACGCAGAACGTCATATTTACCTAATCTATCTATTTGGAGTCCTCTAATTCATTGGCTCTGCATAATCAAATTTGCAGTCAATCGTCCAAAAGGAGGCCAAATCTCAAAGTTCTCTGCTCAGCACACTATAGTCCCAAAGACGTGCAAGCATCTATCATTGTCCATAGACTTAAGAAGGGTTTGCAGTCATCAGATGATCGAGCGGCATCAGGACCCTCTAAGATTCAGGAAAAAGCAGCGGATGTCCTCTCTATTCTACTACGTATTATTATAATAATATGAAGCAAAGATGATACAAATTAATATTTTAGGACAGTCGTGATTGGCTGGTTGAGATCGTCCAATGTCAGATTTTAGGTTTCAGTTCAGTTTGAGGAGTGAGGTCCCAAGTTTGTTCAGAAGTCAGTTTGTTACGGTTTATTGTGAGGTCGATTGTTCTCGGTCTTGGCTGACTTCCCACTGTGTCCTTGTTCGGGTACATGGTGAACACAGGTCATGACGAGGTTTAGGAGATTTCTTGCGCAAGCGCAGTTCACTCCGCGCCTCGTGGGACAGTGGCCACTTCGTCGTGTAGAGTCAGCGGCCATCTTTGATTTAGGCCCAAACGCCAACTTAAGCAAAACAAACACAAAAGAGTAATTAATACATAGAATTAATAAATCTAATGTTAACCCCTTACTAATCCCTCTATGTGCTTGTATTTATCTAGCGTATAGCAACATTTAAAGCAATTATATTCACCCTTTTGGTCCTCTTCTCGGGCAACATTACAAGACATTGCAAAAGCTACATATATCATGCAGTATTCTAATTACTACATATACTTCTTGTTAGTATGCGTACAGATTTTAGTCATAAAGGTTATTTAGCCATGCAAAATGCAAATCCCACATGTAATTCGAATATTAATAATGTTGACTAATAAACATGCAAACTCATTTAATAATATTATAGTTAATAGATTATTTTATTAGTATTTTCATGCAGAATGGGGGAGGTATACTAAATTTTGTACTACCCGCTCCATCATTGCATAAGGAGATTTATACACTAACAAGTTACAAATACAATCAGGATAATTAGAAAAGTGAAAATAAAATAAGAGGTGGCAAAATTAGGTTGATAAAGCTATAGAATACATATTTACGACATTGAGCTTAAGTGAACGACAACCACTCTAGGAGCGGTGCTAGCTATTTTAAAAACTCCACCTACCGTGCTCAATTTCTCCCACAATTTCCAAGCAAATAAAAAAATACATAAATAAAAAGCACGGACAACGCATGTGATTGATGTTCATTCTGGTATACGTTAGAGCATAGAATACTGTTCCACAGGGAGGGTCATGCATGGTAGGTAGAAATCAGGGTTTCTTAATAAAAAGTAAACATAAATACAGGGTGTTGATTTCAATATTGAGTTTATGCTTCGCCAAACTTTAACTAGGTTGTATAACAGGGGGGCTTACCTGTTGTTCCTACAATGTGCAGGCCTATGGCTTATGTAACATATCCTAGATGCTGATTTACAGCTGCCACATGTAAGGATGAGTGTATCTATGAAACATTTACGGGTTGAAAATTGGTCCAGGAAATCATGGGTGGGTATGCCTGATTTTATATAACTATTTAAATATAAAAACTGAAAGATAGCGGTTGTTGAAATGCCTCTTATGCATTACCAACATCCCAACTATTTACAAATTGTGAAGGCCCTTGAAGAGCTGGTTCTATGCATTATGTATTAGGGGTTTCTAAGGTGAATGTAGAGTGGTAATGCTATGTTTTTTTCTATCCCTCAGAGGACCTCCAGGAAATAACTATCAGGGATGAAGACCTGCTAACCTTTCAGCAAGATATAGGTTTTTAGAGTTCTATAGCTCTGAGTATTTTTTGTACAATGGTGTCTCAGAAGCTATGCTTTTCTAATTGTATTCTGGTGTATGTATGATTTTACAGGTTATGATGCCGAATTACAACTAGGTGATGATGCTCTACAACAGTTCCTGGAGGGTCCAGACAGTCCAGACGCAGTGCACAATGTGCAAAACAAGCCAGCTCTTACAAGAAAATTACAAAAAGGACTAGGCTTTAAAAACTGTCTAAGACTTATGCTGTGCTAGTCTAAAAAACACAGCGGTGAACTGTAGGAGGGCTCCTCAGAAGGGACTGCTAAGGCTTGGTTTATACTGTAAATGTGACTTTTTTTCGTACTGTACAGATCCCATGGATTCATGCAAGGTCGGCAGGGATGTGCAAGAGCCAGCTCAGTGAACAAAAAGAAGGCAACTAAAGAGGAAGGCTTTAGCATCTAAAGATGGACCTGTGAAGAAGAAAAGAGCAGTGAAAAGACCTTCAACAGGTGTGTTTTTTACAAAAGGGTGTCAAAAAGAACTTTCAGGTTTTATTCTCTCAAACAGAAAGGTCCCCCAACATCTAGTAATGGGTGTATAAGGGTCATGTAGAAGTTATGGGCCCGTAGGGTGTCTGTGGCTTGTGTAAGCAGTTTGTACAGGTTCCTTATTTTTTAGTCTTCAATATATATATATATCTATGTATATATATATATTATTTTTTTTTATGTTACTTTCTAGAAGCATAAGGGTTGTGTAGAAGTTATGAACCCGTAGGGTGTCTGTGGCTTGTGTAAGCAGTTTGTACAGGTTCCTTATTTTTTTTCTCTTCAATATATATATATATATTCGAACCAAACCCGACTTAAATAAAATCGGACACCGACACAGGAGATGCTTTAGCCATCCGGCCTGGGTTTTATTCTTCTTTCGCGTTTCGGCACAACTGCCTTGTTCACACAAATAGTCGCAAACAAATCCATTACTTATAAACAGAAGTCACAAGGTCACAGGATCACTTTCCACATAAACACGGAAAACAGACTAGTGCGCGCTTCGTGTATTGCTGTTTCAAAATACAATCATTTGTTTTGTAGCATATTATCTTACTCTCATTACTCTTAATTTCCTTAATTCTTGTGAATTACATTCAAAATTATAAAAATCAAAAATTTAGAAAATCACACATTTTTTTATAAATTTCAATTGTCCAAAGGATTAATAAAAGAGAGAGAGAGAAAATACACTATTTCAAACACAAGTGCATTAAAATGTTTGTACAGCAGTACAATGTCGCTCTTATTGTTCTTTTATACATTCTGTGTTTATATTTATCACACAAATTGTACTACATTACTGGTCTCCTGGACAAGTGCCCCTGTCACGAGTCCAAATACTTATTTATTTTTTATCTCAATCGGGCACATTTCAGAAACCATATCCTGTCAATCCGCCAATAGACCGTTGTCAAAAAAATCAGAAAGGAGAGACATGTATTAAAATCTTAATAGGTCATATGCTTGTTAAAACAGTCAATCGTTATCCTGCTTTACAATGTGCAAATCTCGCTAACATAAAGTGCTAGTGCTCTATTCAGTGCAATAATCGCAACACATAACGTGCAAACATTGCTCAATAAAGTGCTAGTGCCTTCTAATGTACAAAAAACGCAATTTCTAACAAGGTGCAAGTGCATCAGAGTACTTTATTTAAAAAAAAGTAAAATGACTTATTGAAATTGTTTTTTATGACCTATCACGTCTCCACTAATAAAACAGACACGGGATCTTATTCTGACGGAGACTTTTCAATTGTAGGTATAGAGGAGACTATCTGTTCATTTGTGACTTCTGTGAATTAAAATATTTAAAAAAGGCTTAAAAAAGCTAAAATGTTCATAATGGATACCAAACTATACCAAATGCACATGTAAATCTTCCTCAACGTTCAAACCATGCAGACTTTTTGTGTTAAACATCAGTATATATTTTGACAACAGTGTACGTAATTTTTTCTCTCTGTCACCCCCTCTTTGATCCTTGGGGATTTGATCAATAGCAAAATATACTAGTTCATTGGCATTGCCTTTGTGTATTTCGTTCATGTGACGTGCCACTACATAGTTCTTATCATTGCTGCCAATTGTCCTAAGATGTTGTAGAATGCGTACGTGAACCATATGAATGGTACTACCTATGTACATCTTTGGGCAAGAGCATCTCAGAATGTAAACAACAAAATCACTTTTGCAATTCAATGGTTTTCTTAATTTCCATGGGCTACTGAGGAGAGGGGAAGTGACTTGTTGTACGTTCTTGCCATATCTGCAGGCCTTGCATTTAAAACATTTGTAAAAGCCCGGGCTAACTTTTAGCCAACCACCTCCTTTCCTAGTTTCTAGATTAGTTTTGAGCAAATCATCCTTCATTGATTTGGCCCGATTAAATGTCACCATCGGCCTTCTTGAGACCATCCCTTGCAATATTGGATCCTGTTTAACAAGGTGCCAGTGCTTACTCAGGCTATCTCTCACCTTAGTCTGGTATGCACTGAAACCTGTTATCATCCGAATCTCACCCTGAGTGTGTTTTTTCTTTTCCTCAGCTTTTTTTGTATCTGGTTTTAATAGTGCACTTCTCTCCAAACAATCTACTTTTGATTTTGCTTGGTTTAATGTTTCCAAATTATACCCTCTTTGCAGAAATCTGTGAGTTAAGGCACCTTGGGCTTGACCCAGAGAGTCTACTTCACTGCAGTTTCGTTTCATTCTTAGATTTTCCGCATATGGGATGCTCATTTTTAATTTGGGTGGATGGAAACTGGCCGCGTGCAGAATTGAGTTGCCAGCAGTAGGTTTCCTGAATGTACGCGTTTGTATTGATTTCTGTGCAATATATACCTTCAGATCCAGGTATGTCACACTATCTGTACTTATGTGCTCAGTGAATTTTAAATTGAGATTATTTACATTAATGCTGTCAATGAACTTCTGAGCTGATTCTCTAGATCCCTTCCATATGATGAAAAGATCATCAATGAATCGATGACATGATCCCTCCATTCACTAGTGTAGTCAACTCTGAGCACCTGCTCCTCCCACCAGCCCATATGCAAATTAGCATAGCTGGGGCGAAGCAGGTGCCCTTCGCCGTGCCCTTCAATTGTTTGTAGGTATCACCTCCATATATATATATATATGACAAAGAAGACCACTTTACTTGAAGTAGACCAAGGACACAGCGGGGATTCCATCAGAAACCTTTTATTCACTTTGTGGTGCAGCGTGATGCATTTCAGCTCGATTAGCCTTCCCCAGACGCCGTAAACCACTTCTGGTTTGGGAACCATTCCAACAGCGTAACGCTTTGTCTTTTGGATCCAGTTAATGCCACGGTTTCTATAACAATCCACGGTCTTAGCCATGAGTCTTTTGATCACATTTCATTTGTTGAAGTCGCCGTACATCTTCCAGCGGAGTGGGGGCAACAGTTTTTTATACTGATAGGAAACAATCTTCTACACTCATCATCAACTCAACAAACCACGGCGATTTCCCGCCCCTGAAGAAGGGATTTTGTGAGAATCCCGAAATGCATTGGGCATCATCAACTACAATCGTCGTTTACTTCAGCATTACAAGTTCATTGCTGATGTTTTCAAAGTATTGAGATTGACAATTGATTTGTTGAAATTAATTCTTCTATCATGTTTGGTTTAACAAAAATTTGTTTCGAATTTTTTCTCATTTGTGATGTTTGAAAACTCAACAAGTAAATGAGTAAAACTTTTGTTATGATAAGTTTCACTGATTCCTTGTGTATCATTCAAATAATGACAATTTTACTTAACCCAATGTATATTATGTAATAGCAAACAAGTACTTTCATTGCTGTGCACCCGGTATACAGGTGCGTCAGCACCTGCTCTCTTATATGTTGTTCTAGGTTGGCTACCTTTTCCGGTTTGCACGCACATCATGTTCTAGATTAATTAGTATATGTTTAATATTAATCGTTGTTAAAACTACAGTAGTGCGCTGACTTCCTTTGAATTCCACACACCAATATACACCACCATCCCTTCGCGAAAGGAACAAGCCCACACAGGTTCGCAGGGGTTTTCCTCTTTTAATTCAGTATCAAAAGTGCGGCATGACCGGTTTCGGCTCCATTGCCTTCATCAAATATCTCCATCACTGTTTTAACTAACACTGTCCACTTTTAAATGTAGAGTGCCCCACTTCAATTGGTGCAGACACTCTGGCAGGCAGGGAAAGTCTCCTGAACTCGGTGCTCCAAGCTCTCGCACTGCAGGTACATTCACGTAAGTACTCACCCCAGTGGGCGGTGCCTGCAGCTTCACCTCACCTGCCTGGATGTCATCGTGGAAAAAGTGAGGAAATCCTGGATCCTTCATTCGGCCGCCATTAACCACAATATGCCCAAACGCACTGGCCTTAGGTAAGTATATGCGTTGTTCGTGAAGTCACAACAATCGGCATAGTCCTTTGATGGTTGGCGGCGGTTCAGCGTTCCCCAAGAACGTTGAGATTGACCAAAGCTTTGCCACTGCTACCGCCAAACTACTTCAGAGTGGGGGCTTTGAGGTATATGTATATATATTTTTATGTTACTTTCTAGAAGCACCTCAAAAGCTCACTGGAGACGATCTGTGCAAGGCTAAGCGATGATGGCCCCTTTAAGCAGTACAGAACATCAAGCCTACAGCAAAATGTGTGAGTAGGCGTATACGCTAGGGCAAACTATGCTCTTACTATACACATATCCAACAGAGACCAGCCACAGACATGACATTTCAAGTCAAGCCAACCTCCATCATGTTGAACACTCCTACAGGAATGCCTATTCTGCACAGGTTGGGAGACTCCAGAGCAGGAATGCTTACAGCCTCAGACACCTCAATGCCTGGTTGTGTTAAATCTAAACCCTCTCCAAACCTTAGAAGTAAATCTCTTCTAAAAAGAAGCATCCTTTAAGGAAGAAGTAGGTGATCCAAGAGCCCCAATCCGTTCTTTTAAACCTTAAGAAGAAGAGGGGATTCCCAGAGTCCCATACAGCTCCTTTAAACCTTATGAAGAAGAAGCAGGGGTTCCCAGAGTCTCAAACAGCTTCTTTAAACCTTAAGAAGAAGCAGGTGGTCCCAGAGCCCTAAACCGCGCCTTTAGATCTTTCATTGAAATAGGTTACACCGTTGAATGAACCCATTACCCCCTTGATCTCTAAAGGGCCAATGGCTATGACATCTGTTGCAGAAGATCTGAAGCAACTCCAGACCCCAAAAGTGTTACACTTCCCACACCCTGAAGGACTCTATAGTTTCAAATTATGTGATGGCCCATGTAGAGGCGCTCTCCCTAGCGCCAGCCCCAAAGCCATCTATAATCATTCCTAACAGGCTTAGGGACTCCCCGATTGTAAATGGTCAACCCTTAGGAACACCTTATACCGACTGCATGAGGTCTCTCAAGGCCTTGGCAGGGTTGGTGAACGCTATTGATAGACCCTTAGAAGCCGTGCGCAGAGGGCATTCTAATATGTGCAATGAGGGGTTGCAGGCGATGGTTAGACACATCATTGACCATCACTCCAATGATTCCTTTACTTTTGAAGCCCTTGAGTATTTCAATCAGCATTCAAACTCCCCATACCCTATGTCTGCTATCACCCCACCAGGAGCGTACGATCCAACCAGCCCCGCGTCCAGTGTAAACCCCACATCACCAACCTCATCATACCCCGATAGCAGTACAGGATGGAGCGGCAGTCCAAATAAAAGTTTGGATGTCGTATCTAGTGAGGCACCGTCAGCGGGAGCCCAAGGGTGTTTGCATTGGGACCCCATTTCTTTGATCCTGACAGGCCCCCAGTTACAGAATGGCATTGTGGAGGAGCATCTATTTCTATTTCTATGCGGAATTTGTTAAGCGCGCGGACACCCAGGGGTTTCATGGCGCTAGAGAAACAGAGAAGAGGATTCGGAGGATGTAGAGTTCTAGCAGTACGCTTGTTGAAATAGCCAGGTCTTTAATGCACGTCTGAACTCAATCAGCTTGGAGCAGCTCCTGATGGACAAGGGCAGAGAGTTCCAAGTCTTTGAGGCGAGGTGTGCGAAGCTGGATCCGCCGAGTCCTTTCCTTCTAAAGGTCGGCGCCTCGAGAAGGAATAGGTGGGCGGACCGAAGCTCGCGGGTCGGGATATGTTTGATAATAAGTTGGTTGATGAATCTAGGGCTTTTTCCGTGAAGAGCCTTGAAAATTATGCAGCCTGTCTTAAAGATGATCCGATGGGTGATGGGGAGCCAGTGGAGGGAGGCTAACAGAGGTTTGGCTGACTGCCTGTGGTTGCTCCTGAAGATTAATCTGGCCGCTTGATTTTGCACAATCTGCAGGCGTTTAGAGATGGTGAGGGGGAGGCCGAGGTAGGTCGAGTTAGAGAAATCTAATCGCGAGAGGACTAGCGCGAGTACTGCCTGGATGAGGGCGGACTGAGACAACAGATAAGCGATTTTTTCAATTTTTCTCAGTTGAAAGAAGCAGGAGGAGATCACTGTTCCGATCTGGATTTTCAGAGAGAGATCGGCGCTGAGAGTGACCCCAAGGCTTTTCGCTGTCTGGGATGGTGAAGGGGGAGTGCCCATGGAAGGTGGCCAGAAGTGGGGTCCCCAGCTGAGTGCGCTGTCACAGGGGAGTACTAACTCAGTCTTTCCTGGGTTTAGCTTAAGGTGGTTCCGATCCATCCAGCTCTGGATATGCAGCATGGTCTTTTGGAATTCCTCGACGGAATCCAGGGAGTTGAGGGGGAATATCAGCTGCAAATCGTCAGCGTAGTTAAAAATGATTACTTTTCTGTTTTTCAAGGAGTGCAGGAGGGGTTTAAGATAAAGATTGAAAAGTAGGGGGGACAGTGAGGAGCCCTGTGGGACACCGCAAGTGGTTGGTAGAGTGGGGGCTGTGAAGTTCTCCAGCTTTACCGCCTGATATCTGTCCGTCAGAAAGGATTTAACCCAAGAGAGGGCCGTGCCACTGAGGCCAGCTTGTTCGACACGGTGTAATAGAATGGTGTGGTCCACCGTGTCGAACGCGGCCGATAGGTCGAGTAGTACGAGGGCCTGGTGGATTCCGCTGTCGGCATTGGTCCTTAGGGTGTTCTGCACGGCAAGGATTACCGCCTCAGTGGAATGCGCCTGGCGGAATCCAGCTTGGTTGGGTTCGAAATAGTCAGATATCTCGATGAAGTTGGATAAATGGCTGGTTACATAAGCTTCCAGTAGTTTTGCGCAGTAGGGGAGGAGGGAGATGGGGCGATAGTTAGCGAGGTTGGAGGGGTCGGCACCTGTTTTTTTTATGAGAGGGACCAGGGTGGCGTTTTTGAAGGAGTCGGGTACCGTACCTTGTGATAGGGAGGTGTTCAGGATGGGGAGTATACTCTTAGGGAGTATGGTGTAGACCTCTTTCAGGATGTGCGGAGGGCAGGAATCGTTGGGTGAGCCCGATTTTACTCGGTTCATAAGTTCCAATAGTTTGGGTGGGTCAATGGGGGGGAAGTTTTGTAGGGTGTTGGGATTTCTGCAGATGTCTGACTTGTCTGCAGGGTGATTGGTATGGATGCTGTTTTTTATGTTGTCGATCTTCTCCTTGAAGAAGTTGTTGAGTTGGTTACACAGCGTTTGAGATGCGGGTTGGGAGGGGGCAGTTCTGGTGTCATTGCAGAGGTCGTTGACGACTCTGAAGATTTCCCGTGATTTGTTTTTGGCGTTGGAAATTTTTTCTGAAAAGAAGGTAGATTTCGCCACTAAGATTGAGTCCTTGTATTTTTTGCGAGCTGTCTTATACAGTGCTCTGTCCGAGGCTAGGTAGCTATGTCTCCACTTCCGTTCGAGTTGGCGGAGTTCTAGTTTCTGTTCTTTTAATTCAGCAGAGAACCATTTGTGGGCGTCCATGCGGCGGGCGCGAGAGAACTTGGTCAGGGGGGCATGTTCATTACATGCGGAGAGGAGCCACTCGGAATGCGTTTTGTCCATCAGATTGATATCTGGTAGCTGGGTGGGGATGGAGTTGGACAGAGAGGAGAGAAAATCTTGGAGGTTTAAAGCTCTCCATTTCCTGACTGAGCCTCCAGGGGGTGCATGGTTTTTTTGATAACCTGAGTGGTGATAGAGAATTGCAGTAATTGGTGGTCGGACCATATGCATGGTGAGGCCGTGGGACAGGAGGTGGAGATGTTGTGAGACCAAATATGGTCTAGGGTATGTCCCTTTTCATGGGTGGGGGTCGCGACATGTTGGTGGAGGTTTAAGTTGGAGAGGAGTTCAAACAGTTCTGTGGCGTGAGGTCCAGCATCAGCGTTATTATACCAATAGTTGAAATCTCCTAAGACCATAACTTTGTCGTGGTCGACGACTAGGCCTGCTATTTGTTCAGACAAGGAGGCAGGGAAGGAAGGCATGGATGTAGGAGGACGGTATAGCAATACTAGCACCATAGTGCCTGTCTCGGTGTCAGATTTGATAACTAGGTTATCCGAGTCTGGTAGGTCTAGAGGGGGTAAGGGGGAAAAAGTGTGGTCTTTATGAATAATAGCGGCCACGCCTCCCCCAGTTTTACCTGGTTTTCTGTTTGCAGACAAGATGTAATAGTCTGATGGCAGGGCCGAGAGTATATCTGGCAGGGAGTCTGTGGTGAGCCATGTCTCAGTGACAAAGAGTATGTCGGGGCTCTCCGTTTTCAAAAGCAGGAATATGTCAAGTTGGTGTTTGACCAGGGATCTGGTGTTGAGGTAGAGGCAGCGAAGAGTCCTGAGATTGGGTATAGGGGGAATGAGATTTTTTGAATTTAGGGGGAGAGTGTGAGTCGGGTCTTGTGAGTGATGAGGAGCGAGGATGCCACTAGCCTTTAGGCGAGCGTGCGTGGACGGGTCGAGTGGTTGAGGAGCGGGATCTTGCAGAGAGTGTAACTCTGAGGAGGAGTATCTGATGATTTCACCATTCTGCCTGGTCCCTGGGCCCGTCCAGGCGCGGACGGGCGCAGACGGGCTTGCCTTAGGCGCGCCTTCGGCGCGTAAACGGCGCTCCCGCTGCGCTCGTCCGCTGCGCTTCCTGCCCTGGCACATAATAGAGGAGAAGGAAGGGGCGTAGCCTCAAGGGGGCGTGGCTAGCGAGCACGCCTGCGATGGCGGCCGCTACAGTAAAAACAAAGTATTACAATTTTAAAATTAGCGCGTACCGCCAGAGCCCGGCTTCCGCCTCAGGTCTGGGATCTGATTCTGAGTGTCAGTTTCAGAGCGGCGCTTTATATATGGCAGGGGGCATGGCCTCAAGGGGCGTGGCTAGCCCCCTTGAGGCCCCCTGAGCCCCTGGGCCCCTCTGAGAATGGACCCAGGGGTACTTCAGGGTAATATACTACCCAGCCCTGTGTTCATCCCAAATCCCCCACAATATGATTCTGTAGACCCAAAAGAGGTACTTGGGGTTCAAGTCAAAGATATACAGTTGGCGGTCAGAAAACTAAAATGACAGGTGAACGCAGCCACCTTAAAACTGGGGAAGGGGGGAAGTGGTGACAGAGTCATGACGGAGGCACAGCGGAAGATCCTGCAAAGGGTTGAGATGTGTAAAAGAAAAGTATGATCCTACAGACGTGTCAATAAGCAGCGACAGACATAGGGGTTATACAGGCGAGACTGGGTCCAGGACGTTCCCTAAGGAGCCCCTATTCCACAGGTATTAATAAAAGTACACATAAATCAAAATATAACACTACGTTCTGCACTATACTGACGAAGTCCCTGCACTTCTTATGTTGCCTCAAGTGTAAAAAGTGCATAGAGCCCCCTAAAACAAGATCTTGCAGTATCACGCCCCATGCCTGAAACATATAAATTAATACCTAATAGTCGACAATACATAAGTTCAAGAGAGAACATCCCGAGGGTTGATCATTTGAAACGCTCAAAGTGTAGAGCTGCAATACGCCAACACCAGGAATACACAGAAGGGTCAAATGTATGGTCTGTAGCAGAGGTCTCTACGAGTACAGCGCTCACAAGTACAAACCAGACAGTTCCAATAGGCTGGGGGCTGTTATCTAAAAAAGAGAGCGGATGTAGCCTTACGACTAGAACGGTTGACTTTGAAGCTGGGGAACCGGGTTTGAGTCTCCGCAACGCCACTCAACATCCTATGATTCTGTACAATTCACTTAATCTCCATGTGCCTCTCAATTTTTTTTTCTAATGAATTTGTCCATCTGTACAAAATTGGTGCTCATGTAAAGCACTCTGATACCCGATGTCTCGGGTCTAGTTCGCGCTATATAAAAACTCTAAAACAAAATTTCAAAAGGGTGGTACCGTAAAAGCAAAAGTGGATTAAGAGCTCTAAGCAGCGCCGGCTTCTAATAAGTACGCTAGAGAAAGCCAGAATATGCGCTACACAGTGGCTTAAAAACACACCAAAGTCTGTGCTAAGTCCGAACCCCCAAAATGATGCAGCATCGAGTTCCACACCAAGCCCAATTCTTCAAGCTGAGGATTCAGAGCCAGTGTTTTTAAAAGGCGTTCGAAGTTACAGTCATACTTTGGAGAGATTTAACGCTACAGAAGACTACGAGGAATTTAGGTGCTCTGAGCATGGGGTTTTAGCCACACATCAGGCTGTGCACACGCTTATAGAAAGGTTGTTACACGATATGGGTCCAAATGATTTCTTCCAACTACGCTTCCAGGGGCCGGGCCTTGACAGCCCTTTGTTCACCCAACGAAGGTCCCGTGCTGTGGAATTTCTAGAAAACCCCTCAAGGCTTTTACAGAGTAAGGCTGAACTAGTTGCCTATGGCAGTTTCAGAGTCATAGCCCTCATTGTACACGGCCGTGAGAGGAGGGTTTCCCAGCCTTTAAAGAGTGTACTGTACAGCAAAATCATTGGTACAGAAAAACAGTGGCTGCTCAACTTCAACAGTGGCACGATCAACACCTGTCTTGCGGCCAGCATCGTAGGTTTGCAGCCCCAATGCGGTCATCATCTCTTGAGCGGCTGAAGCCCATGAGGTGCTTGAAATACCTCCCGACCGCATGGTCGGCTTTGGCGACATAGATCTTTTTGAGAACTAGTTTGCAGTTACGGTGAAAGTTCTTTATCACAACGGTCCTTGGAAATACTTTACAACCGGAGAATGTGTGAATAACAAGACCGTATATGTCCTCCACTATGAAAATCACTTTTACAGGATCTTGAACCATAAAAGTTTTCTGGGAGCCAAGTACGTGTGACCCACTGTGATCACATCTACAACACTAAGGCAAATCTTCAGTGTGAAATGCACTGCAAGATGTGTCAAAGGGACGGTTGTGTCGAGGTGAGGTGTTTTGTCGCTGGCAAGAATGCTTGAGCATACACAACAGTGATGTTATGTGCAGACCTAAAAAAAACTGTTGTGAGTGTGGCAGGCATGTGGAATCAAATCACAAATGCAAAGGCATGAAATGTCCAAGGTGTCATACTTCATTTAGGGCTGGAACCGTACACAAGTGCTGCATGTTTAACCCCTTCGTTGCGCCCGTCGGCCAACGGCCGTCACGAGCACTACCTCAGTAGTGCTGCGCACATCCGTTGGTCGATGCGGCCCCGCCTACTTAATGGAACGCACCGCGGCGGAATTACCGTCCCGGTAAATGGGTTAAAGGGAGGCCCCAGACCAAAACCGAAGACTACATAGTGTTCGATATAGAGTGTGCACAAACCTAACTATATTTACTCACACCATCTAACTTTGGATGGACGCTGGGAGTTTGAAGGGCGAACATGTGTTTGTGATTTCATTTAAACCAAATGCAAAGGGTATACCATGCTGACCCATAACTTAAAAGCCTATGACTCAATCTTTATTTGACAAAATATGATTCGTCAAAAGATGCCAGTAAAACTCATCACCCAAGGTTCCAAATTAATGTTGTTAATTGCTGACCTGTTACAAATAAGGTTCATAGACACCCTGAATTTCCTACCCATGAAATTGAGCAAGCTACCAAAAGCCTTTGGGTCTCCAGGATGTAAAGGTTATTTTCCGCACTTTTTTAACACCTGTGCGAACCAGAATTATGTGGGCCCCATGCTGCCTCCCGACAGCTTTGGTGCTAAGTCTATAATGCCTGCTGAGAAAGAGAGCTTTCTACAATGGTACCCTGAAAACCGTGAAATGAAGTTTCATTTTCAAACAGAATCGAACGCTTATTGTCAGGCTGATGTTTTGATGCTGCGAAAAGCCTGCAACCTCTTCAGAGATGTTGTGGTGGCTTTGACTAAGAAAATAAGGGTTTTGAAGCCCAAGACCCCTCAAATGAAAAAAAACATCGCTTTGGCTTTCATGTGTATGTCCATCTACAAACACATGTTTTTAAGACCTAAAGTATCTCTCTAGTCCTGCATGACCTCTATAACAGTAAACACAATTGTTATTCAACAACCTCTATCCAATGGCTTGTGTACATCTCTGAGAAGGAAGACATACATATTCAACACATCTTATAGGATGGTGAATACCACCTGGGAACTTATTACCTTGATGGGTACACTGTAATTAAGGGCATGCCAACGACCTTTGAATACAATGGCTGCTTTTACCACGGCTGCCCTCAGTGGTACAAACCCCATGAGTTTAACAGACTGATGGTTACCAAATTTGAGCACTTACACAGACATACTCTGTTGAAGGCACAGTGTGTTGAAAAATGTGGCTTTGCTATGAGGTCCCTTTGGGAGCATGATTGGTTAGATATGCTAACATCTGATCCAGCTCTTTCCTTGAGAGGTGTGATTTACCAGAGCCTCTGGAGACCTGTGATGCCCTATTTGGGGGACATACAAATGGTATACAGCTGTATAGGGCCGCTGGTGAGGCAGAGAAAATGTACTACTCTGATTTCACTAGTCTGTACCCGTTTATGAACAAGATGATGGTATATCCCTTAGGGCACCCTACCATCAAATACAGAGAATTTAAACCCATACCTGAATAATTTGGGTTAGTTAAATGCCAAATCAACCCTCCAAGGAATCTTTACTTTCTAGGGCTACCATACAGAGTCGAAGGTAAGCTAATGTTTTCCCTCTGCAAACATGCGTTGTGAGTAAAGAGGGTAGTGTGTGTAGACACACTGGATAACAAAGGATGCTCACTGGAAAACGGTGTAGCATAGTCCTTAGAGAAAGGCAATTTAAGAGCACCACAACACACCTCTTTTCTCTGTATATTAATTTGTTTCTCACAGACAAACAGGAGGCCTCAGGATATCTTGAATGGTGTACTAGCCAGAATGTAAAGCAAAAACACATCGATGACTACTAAGCTCACCTGGGCACCTCAAGAAACCTTCGGCTGACCCTACGAACCTGAAAAACTACCGGCCCATCTCTCTCCTCCCCTTTGCAGCCAAAGTCACAGAGAGACTTGTAAACACCCAGCTGACCGCCTTTATCGAAGAGAACTCCATCCTAGACTCCTCCCAGTCTGGATTCTGTAGCAACCACAGCACCGAGACCACCCTCATCACCGCTAATGACGTCATACGCATACTACTCGACCAGGGACACACTGCGGCCCTCATCCTCCCAGCCTTCAACACCGTTTCATATCGCACACTCGCAGCCAGACTCCACAACGTGGGGATACAAGGAGCCGCCCTTGACTGGATCCAATCCTTCCTCTCCAACAGGACCCAAAGGATTTGACTTCATCCCTTCCTCTACAAAACCACGGAAATCAACTGTGGAGCCCCCCAGGGATCATCACTCAGCCCCACGCTCTTCAACATCTACATGGCCCCCCTAGCCGCCATCCTCAGACAGCATGGGCTCAGCATCGTATATTACGCCGATGACACCCAGCTGATCCTCTTACTCATGAAGAATCCTGAAGGCACCAGACTCTGCTTCCAGGAAGAAATGAAGACCGTGGCAGCATGGATATAACAGCTGTCTGAAGTTCAACTCAGAGAAGACCGAGGTCCTCATCCTCGGACCCTGCACCTCCGCCCTCGGGGCCACGCTCAGAACCTCGGCATCACCCTTGACACCTCCCTCTCCATGAATCGCCAGATCAACGCCATCGCTTCCACTAGTTTCAAATGCCTTTGGATCCTCCGTAAGACCTTTAAATGGATCCCCCCCCGACTGCAGAAGGACCGTCACCCATGCACTCAAAATCAGCAGACGGGACTACGGCAATGCCCTTTATGTTGGAATCAACAGAACTCTTCTACAGAAACTTCAAATCATCCAGAATGCTGAAGCCAGACTTGTCCTTGAGAAGAGGGTCACTTTCAAACTACTCATCCACGCCTACAAATCCTTCAACAACATCGGACCCAAATACCTCAACGAGAGAGAATCCTTCCACGTATCCAAAAGGAACCTCTGCTCTGCGGACCTCGCCCTGGCAGAGGTCCCCAGCATCCGCAGAAACAGACCTGGTGGGAGGGCTTTCTTCTACATCACAGCCAAGCCCTGGAACAAGCTCCCTGTCAAAATTCAGATGTTCTCCGACCCTGCACACGTTCAGGAAGGACCTCAAGACCTGCCTCTTCGACTGATCCCAGCGCGTGGGGACCCTCATGGGCGAGTTGTGCGCTATATAAACCCTTGATTGATTGATTGATATGCTTTTGACCCCATCTGATAGAGCTCAACCCTGCCAGATAACAGTTAGCCAAACTTTGTCTGTACTGCTTTTGGGGAAAATTCGCACAGCGTAAAAACATGTCAAATATGACCATAATAACAGATCCTGATGAGCTGTTTCAGTACCTTTTTGCCCCTTGTTATAGGGTGTCCAGCTGCAAGTTTATCGATAACGAGTCCACAGCTTTGTGCTGGAAATACACAAAAGAGTACCCCACAACGTGTAACAACATAAACATCTTCATAGAGTGCTTCATGACCGCTCACGCTCATTTAGAGCTTTATGGGGTTATAGATAAACTCCAGGACCGTTGTTTGTATCATGATACCAACTCCGTTATTTTTGTGAGTAAACCCAGGGATAAAGACCTCCCTCTTGGTGATTATCTAGGTAAGTTGACCAGTGAACTTGATAAGGATGAATATATAGTCAAATTAACCTCATCCGGACCTAAGACCTATTTGTCCAAAACAAACAACAACAAAGTATGTATAAAGGTCAAAGGTATAACATTAAATGTCAACAACACCCTAAAAATCAATTTTGACAATCTGAAGGGTCTGGTGCACAAATACTTGGCATTGGATGACCGTGAAAACAATAAATCCATAGTTGTTGATCAATCCTCCATAGTCAGATCCAAAAAGTGAGAAATTACAACTGAGCCCCTACATAAAACCTTATGCGTTGTGTGGCTTTATTCTTGCTGGCAAGATCTTTATACCGAATTAGCCGAAAGTTTCCCGCATATCAGGTTTATAGAAGGTATACCTAATGATCTCAACGATGATGAGCTACTGCCACCGAACAGAAGAGGTATTCCTCACTTTCCTTTTAACCTCAGTTTCATTTGTTTGTGCCTTTCATGCTACGTCAATACACTTTCCTTTCCTTCAGCTACTGAAAGGAATGTCATTTATATTCAAAGCAGGCAAAGACAGCATTTCTGAACATAACCAGTACAGTGTTCAGGACTGGCTTTTATTCAGATAATAAATCAAGCTTTGCACATATGTGCTTTTCCCATCCAACTGAACAATTCTATCCTAAGCCCTATGTAGGCTTGCTACTTATATATGCTGAATGTAACACACTTTATCATAAGATGCAATAACAAATCTCTCATTACAACTATGCTGTCAATAATTTTTGTTGGATGAATTTTGTATATAGATGGGTAACTATTCATTTCTGAGAGCTAATTTTATTCTGTACTACACCTACTTCCTGAATAGGAACAGGATACTGACACCCTCTCTCTTGCAACCCATTTATTCTTCAATTCCAGGCAGTTCTCCGACTTTATTGGGCATATCAGGAAAATACTTTGTTTCCCAGATGCAGTTTGAATTGTCAAAGTTTAACTCCTTTATGTGTGTGAGTACACACAACCAGCAGGACGAGATACAAAGAGGATCTCACACCAAGCTTGGTAAGTTCAACTAATTAGTAAACTCTAGAATGAGGTTCCATAAAGATACAGAATTGTATTGAATAACATAATACCCAAACATTCCTCCCTTTACGAAAACAAAATTGAAACAAATCCAATCCAAACCAAAACACAAGTAAACACCCAAAAAACCTAAAAAAAATCTGAACTGAAAAACAAAAACACATTATTGAACATACTCAATCAACCTCCTTGGAAACCTTCTGTTGTGCTGGGACTTCCTCATGCCAGAAGATATCTTAATCACCTCACACCTCTCCTACCTCTGCTCAGATTTGGTTGTGTTTCATCCATTTCAATCAATCTTTCTAAACTCTTAGAATCAGCACTTTCTCAAACACTACCACTATTCTCTCCTTGTTCCACTATTTACTGTCATCCAATCTGAAAAAAAGTAACTTCATTTCCCATACTCTCCTTGGCTTGCAAAACCTGGAAAGCTCTTTGAGAATGAGACCAGGGAGCTTTATTATCACTCAATCCCCCACCTGGACACACAAACAGTGACTCTATCCTGTAAAATAATTGAAATGTCTTTATCAACAAGAAAATTTGGCTCACCTATCCAAAGACAGGATCTGTGCAGGTCTGGTTGCATGCTCATCCTCTCTATCTATTCGATCCATTGCAAACAATCTTTGTAAACCCGAAGCTCCAGCATTTGTTCCTGGAACTACCGCTATTCCCTCCTTATTCCACCATTTACTGTCATCCAATCTGATAAAAAAAATAACTTAATTTCCCTTACTCTCCTTGGCTTGTAAAACATGGAAAGCCATTAGGGAATGACATCAGAGTGCATTACTCTCAGCCAATCCCCCACCTTGACACACAAATAGCGACCCTTCCCCATAAAATTAAATAGAGCATTCCTTCTCTTGCTACCTCCGTGACTTTCTCAACATGAGATTTTGGCTCAGCCATCCAATGACAACTTGGTGAACAGAACCCTTCCCCGTAACATATTAAAAGGATAAACCTTAGTCTCAGCATTGTGTGTGACTAACCCACAGTAACCTCCTCCAAACTGGCAACAGTTGAACCTTTTAGCAAACAACAACTGCAAGATGTCCTGAATAACCCTGTTGCACCGTCCAACAAGGCCATTTAGATAATCCTTACATTTTCCTGATGTCAGTCGAGCCCCATTGTCCATTACTATTTTATCTGAAATTCCTTTGCTGGAAAACTATTGAAGAAATCTATTACCTTTGCACCTGTGGCATAATGAACAAACTTGACATCAGGCCATCTGGACATGTATTCTACAACAGAAATACTGTACATACTGCTACCTTTCAACACATTGAGTGAACCAATAATATCCTCCCAAAGTTAGCCCAAGTCTTGTCCGTAACCAAATCCACAGGTCTCAGTACAATGACTTGAACCTGGAACTTGTCACTAATGGCAACCCGTTCAGTGACTCAAAGAGTGTTCCATGCACCTGTCTAACCCAGGCCATCAGAACTTGCTCTGATCTTCATCTGAATTGGCCTCATGCCTATGTGCTCATTACTAAACCCTATCACACATGTTAGACAGAACCTTCCAAGAGATCAGAGCACCTTGGCAAACCATCAATCACTGATAAATCTACAGAAATTTGAAGATACACCCTAACTTCTTTATCCAAGTTCATAGGTCCTGGTCAACCTTTGATCACATGCTTGATAACCTTACCAGTAACCTCATCCTCACTCAACAAAAGCTAGCCATTCCGACTCGGAAATGGAATTCCTACTTTCCACAGATACCCAACAAACTAATACACTTGACCACTCAGCTTTTGTGTCCTCAACAAGAACAGAAGGTCGATTAACTGGTAAACGTGACAAAGAATCAGCAAAGCTAATCTTTATCCTTAGTATATACTCCATCTAATAACAATTCTCTTTTGCAATTCTAGGGATAGTCCTTCCAGGTCTTTTAGAAATGAGCAAAATAAGTAGGGGTTGGTGTTACACATATTAGGAACCAACAAATAGCTTTCAAAAAGATAACCTTCCCACCAACAAGCAAGGGCTTCCTGTTTAATCACGGACAAATGTGAATTCTGTTCGTTTCAAACTTCAACCATCACCTTCTTTTAAATTGTATCGGTCATGTGTCACATGTATTAAATGGTTTAAGAGGAATCACATTAGTTATCTCCAGTCTGACCTTTACAAATTTTTCTTCTATTTCTTTTCCAGATAAATTTGTAATTTTTGTTCAACAAATTGTGCATGTTAAATGTGTTTTACGCAAACTTTGGAACAAATCTGGCATAACATTCTAGCATTCCCAGAAAGTGTAGTGATTTGTCTTTGTTTGCTATTACAGGAAACTCAGCAATAGAGCTGACTAAGGATTCTTTAGGCTCAATCCCATTAGCTATCAAATGATAACTAAGATAATCAGCACAGTCAACTCCAAATGAACATGTTTGGGCCTTCAAATATAAGTGCTGTTATGCTATGTGCATTTGTTAAGCACACTATTAGTCGCAAGGGTATCCTGGTGCTGAGTAGGTGTGTTTGCCCAGCCCTGCCAATGGTAGGTCAGTTAATTGAAAAGTCAGGTCTTCAGCCTCTCTGGGAATTCAAGAAGACGGGAAGAGGCTCAGATGTGGAGTGGGTGGACGTTCCACGCTTTAGGACCAACCTAAGAGCATGCCCATCCTCCTGATCTCATTCTGTTTATTCGTGACATCTGTGTGAGTAGGAACCCTATGGAGTGGAGTGCAGCTGTCAGGGTAGCTGGTGGAAGGAGATGCAACTTTTCAGGTATGTGGGGCTTAGGTTGTGAAGTACCTTGAATGTGTGTGTGAGGAGTTTAGAATGAGTGTGTTTGTGTATTGGGAGGCTATAAGGGCCATACAAAAGGCTTGGAGATGGAGAAAATCTTCAACAGAAGAGCTCCCAAATCATCAAATTAGCAAGATTTACCACAAGGGGATCAAAGAACCCGAATGACAGCCCTTTAAGCCCGTGAAGTGGAAACTGATTTTGTCTCAAAACCATCCTGAAAAAAATTAAGAATATAGTTTAAAGGACAGTAAAGATGGTAAGAGTTCAAAGGGGCACACCATCTCTGAACACTGCTCTAGTGATGACCATAAGATTTAAATTGGGTGCCAGTGAAGCTCCCTAAGGTGTGGTGTGATGTGAGTTCTGTGTTTGGAAGTTTAGGATGAGTCTGGCTGCTAAGTTCTGGATGGCTTGTAGCCTTCTAGCAAGT